>NC_138085.1:8408515-9008515 GCF_964212035.1 Myotis nattereri | reverse complement strand
GGGCCCAGCCTGTGATCTCAGGGAAGTCACTGCTCATGTGGGCCTCATTTTCAAGTCTGTACCTTTAAGGGTTTGAAAGGACAGGAAATTCAGATATGGTCACCCACTGGCCTAAAACCTCACCGTGGTCTCTTGTTATAAACTTAGCCTCGGACAAGTGCCTCATGTGGGTCCAAGCGTTAGGGGCCTTCACAGTGGCTTCGAGTGAGTCCAGCCTCCTGGTGGGAACATCCTTGTGTGTCCGCTGAGTGCTCAGTAACTGGCTTCTGAACAACATAGAGGACAGCCCAGCTGATGGGGTGTCAGGTCCTGTCACTTGTCTTGTACTCTCGTTCTTGAGGTCCCTTCCTTGCTCTCAGCCTCTCTCTGGCTTTCTGTGTGTGTGTGTGCGTCTCTGTCTGTGCCACTGACCGGTTGTTCTGTCTGGAAGCTGAGTCCACACCCTTTTCCTTACCACTTTAACCAATCTTGGTTTTGGTATGTTCTCCACTTTGTTCGGAGAGTGTCTTGGTCTGAGAAAACATACGGCATATCCTGCTACTTTATTACAACTTCTAGACATAAGCTGTCTAGTCCCATGAGTGGGATAGATTTCCACCTTGACATTCCTGATACGACGATTCTAGTGTGAAACCATCAAGGTTAACAGCAAGAGTACTAAGCCACATTGACTTCAGGGCCTCCTGATCCCATGTGTTCTCTGTGACCTGTCAACCTCTAGTATCGCCAGGTCCCTAAGCATTCTCTACCAGCAGCCCGAAGGATCTTTTGAAAATGTCAGTATGATCATGTCTCTTCTGAAAACTGCCAGTGGTCTCCTATGGCCTTTAGAAATGAGTCCCAAATCCTTAGCGTGTCCGTCCAGGCCGTCCATGATCCGACCTTAGCTTCTTTTGCAGTCTTGTCTCTGCCTCACCCCTTTTCTGTGGTCACACTTTGAGATCCTCATTGGCATCACACTCTGCCAGCCCAGCTTAGAGCTGTGCCATGCCCTGTATCCCGACGTCTCACTCTGGAGTCAGTGGAAGGCTGGTGTACATTCCGGAATCGCCCATCTTTCCCCTGTCCTGCTCTCTGCTCCCATCGGTTTTTGTTTTTGTTTTCGTGTTTGTTGTTGTTGTTGTTTTGCAGTACCATGAAATGCTACAACCTTGTCCACCCTCAGGAGTTTTAAGGATCTCATTCAGTGTGGCAGCTGAGAATTATAAGCAGCAGAATAGTGATGAAGCTAACAGTAGGGACTTGTCTTTCTCACCAAAGAACAAGTCCACAGGTAGGTGGATCCAATATTGAATTCAGCTGCTCAGTGATGTCAGGGTAGGCTCCCAGCATCAACGAGAGGAAAAAAATCCTCTGCTCGCTATTGTGCTTTATATCAGGGAGAAACTTAGTGTCTCAGAAATCAACTATGAAACTCTGGCGTGAACCCTTGGGCAGAACGGGCCAAATTGCAAGGGACATGGGGCAGTTTAGTGTCAAAGTGCTCCCGAAGGAGGTGCCTCAGCCCAGGAGGAGGTGGTGAGGGGAAGGGCAGTGGGGACCTGTCGGATGGAGAGCTTCCTCTTTCTACTGTGATCACTAAGGGCCCCGTACATGTCTTCTGTGTGGACTTGTGGAGGAAAGGTGTCCCGAGACTCAGCGATGACTGTTTCACAACAGTTGCCTAGTGTTTTGAAGTACCCTGTCTCATAGGGTCCATATTATCCACATAGAACTGGTTAAACATATATGTTTTTATTGATCTCAGAGAGAGGAAGGGAAGGGGAACAGAGAGAGCCGGGGGTGGGGGTGGGGGTGGGGGTGGTGAGGAGGCTGGGGAAGGGGAGAGAGAAACATCAATGATGAGAGAGCATCATCAGTCCCATAGCTCCTAGCGCGCAACCCCAGTACGGGCCCTGACTGGGAATGAATCGGGGATCTCTTAGTTCCGGGGTCCACGCTCAAGCACTGAGCCACGCCAGTCGGGCAGCCACATATCAATTTAAAATGAAACCTTTTTTTAAGTCAAATTTAGTAAAACTTAAAATTCACTGAGACATTTAGGTTTCTCTTGTTGGATACCTGAGGAGTGTTGGCTTGGTGTATTGACCAGCTGGTTTTCCTTGAAAGCAAATATGAAATGAAAGGAAGGAAATGTGTCTCCCCTCAGAGCAAGAGTACTGCTCACATGAGAACGTTGAGCTTTGGATGATTGGGCCACAGCACTGAATGGATCCCTCTTGCACAGCGTGCCTCCTTTTGAAATACTCACCAGTGGCATTCCTTTGTCCTTTTCTGCTTAGAATTTTCTGACATGGTGGTTTTCATTTTAATTATAGATTGTTCCAGTGGTGGTGTCAGTGAACTATGGCCCCTCGGGTAGAACCAGGGCTGTGTACCTTGTTTCCGTACTGTCCTGTTCCAGTGGAACCATTGCCTCTCCCTAAGCTGAGTTTGACTGGTGAGTTAAATACTGGGCTCATGGAGGAAGGGAAATGATTCAGGAAGTGTTTAGTGGAGGGAGTTGTTTTGAGTTACTCCTGTTGCAACCAAAGCAATGCTCTTGCTATCCCTAGTGATTTTAAGTATGGTTGAGAGCTAGTCTACTGGTTGTTTCTGGCCAAATAGCAAATGCAGCTAAACGGCGAGGGAAGTAGAATGCCCCCCATTAAGTAATTTTTCCTTTCCTGAGACCATTTCAGGACACAAATTGGCACTTGGGAAAGTTTAGAAAGATATGATTGACTCTGGCCAGTGTTGCACGGTGGTCGAGCGTCCGTCTGTGAAGCAGGCAGGAGTGCACAGTTGGTTTGATTCCGGGTCAGGGCACAGGCCTGGGTTGCAGACTGGATCACCAATAGGGGTCGTGAAGGAGGCAACCTATCCATGTTTGTCTCTCATGGTTCACGTTTCTGTCTCGCCCTTTGTCCCGCCCTGAAATCAATCAAAGTGTATTGTTAAAATATATATTGAGTCTAACCCCAGCTGATGGGGCTCATTGGATTGGCCTCTCCCCTTGCACTGAAAGTTTCTGGATCTGTTCCCAGGGAGGGCACATGGCAGGGTTTTGTGGTCAATTCCATGTCACGGGGGTGGGCAGGAGGCGGCTGGTGCGCCTCTCATCTGTGTTCTCTGCCTCTCCCTTCCTCTCTCTACTGTCTGTCTATATCTTGGAGGTATGATCCTTGTGTCAACCAGAACCTATACATGAAGCAAAATGAGAAGAAACTGTCACTTCTGGTCGTTTCACTGCTGACAGTTCACCAGTGTGAACATTCTGGTGTCTATATTTCCAGATTTTATTTCCCCATTTTATCAGTGTATACGTAGTTATCAGAGGAAATTAAATGTTTCAAAACTTATTTTAAAACTGTATTATACAGTGAGCACCTTCCATGTCAGCATATATGTGTACGTGCATGTGTGTGTGTGTGTGTGTGTGTGTGTGTGTGTGTGTATGGAACTATGTATATGTACGTGAGAAGACATGATCTACACATGTTTTTAATAAACAAACTTATTTATTCAAAAGGAGTATTTAACTGAATGGGAAATAGTCTACATAAATAGGTAGGTACTTTTAGAAATTATCCTTATTTACTATTATAAATGTACAGTTGGGATGTATTCCTCTGAATTATTTAAGATAATCGCCTAGAACTCTTCTGATAGCACGAGAGAAGGCTTCCAGCGCAGCCAGTAGCTGGCTCCATAATGGCTTCAGGTACTGCCTCGGGCCAAGCCTGGCCAGGGCAGGGCCTCTCGTTGGACCAGGCTCTGGCCCCTGAGCGGGCCCTTCCTCTGCCTCCGGACAGCTCTGGAGCTCTGGGCGTGCACCTGGAGCAGGAGAAAGAGACACATTGACTCACACTCCTGGCTTTCCTGTGACTTAGTGCAGACAGGAAAGATGCCACCGCCTTTAAGGGAACTCCAGCCCATGAGCCTGCCCTCCCCCGATGATCTGCCCGGATGATCATTCCGCCTCACCTTGTTGAGTTGCCTCGGTGGGCTCAAGGTGCTGCAGCGCCAACCATAGATTTTGGGCGTGGCCCACCAGGTGTGAGGCAGGGGAGTTGACGGGCACCAAGACCTGCTCTACCTCGAAGCAGGCGAAAGGAAGGGGCTGCCCCAAACCCTGGACGTGGTCCAGCCAGGTCCCCACCATCGCAGCAAAGGCCCTGGGGAGAGGCAGGTGGGCAGCAGATTCTGAGTCCTGGTCTTTCCTTCCACTCTGCCCTCCCATGGCACACTTGTTTAGATCTGAGCCTCTATGCAGGCCCCCCCTTGCCCACCCAGGGGACAGCCCCATGCCACCCCCGGCCCCAGTGTGGCTGTCCTGGTTGTAGCAGTTGCGGGATCCAGCAGGTTCAACATGGAGTCTGTGTGAGACTCTTCTTCCCACTGGCAGCTCTCCTGAAGGTCCAGTGCACTGCCCACCCCCACCCTCCAGGCCCTGGGCATCTGGGCTGAGGACTGAGACAGACTTGTGAGCAGCCTGCTCACCACAGGCCTGTTCTGAGCCTGGCCACCGTGGTCAGGGGAGATGGATATGGAGAAGGGCAGGCAGAGCGGGTGGGTCTGTGGGGGGTGGGAGGGGACTGTGAGGGACAACTCAGCACAGCGTCTCCTCTGGGTCTACAAGGCCCGGGACCCCACCCACTGTCATCTTTAACTCCTGTCCTCCTGGAATAGAAGACTCCAGAGCCCAGGCCTTTCTTGGGAATCAGATGATGTATAAGATTAGGGTTCTGCCAGGCACTCTCCACCCCCCACCCACCACAGTCCCCACGATGCTGACTCTGGGGGGCCCTCCTTCTGGACCCGGAGACCACTCACTTTATGACTTGGTCCTGCGGTGTGTCAGCGCGGTCATTGTAAGCATGTGTGCCTCCAGATGGAAAAATCACTCTGATTGCATCAGCCCTGATGGATGGTGGACACGACCTGCGAATGATGGAGAGCGTGACTGCTGGACCCAATGCCCAGAACTGAGTCCCAGGGATTGTGTCTGCTTCATTCCTTGAGTCAGGCTAAGTGTCTCCACAAGTGCGTGCACATTGTCGAGTAAAGAAACTCCAACCAGAAGCATGCCATACATCTGAGTGGGCCTGGGCCCGTGCTCTCCCCAGAAATCCCAAGTGTGGCTACACCAAGTTCCAGGACCGGCTAGGTGAAATCTCACACTGCTTAACAGGTTGCTTTGCATGTGCTTTTCCAACCTCTGATGCCACAGGCCGCTGATGGGTGTGTCATAGTTCTTTCCGTGGGACAGAGTGAAAGAGTTGCCACCAATAAGCGCCGCACATCCAGCTTCCCTGTCTGCAGAGCCAGGGAGCAGGTGAGACCTGCCCTGGCTTGTCCCCACAGTAGTGCTATGAGGTTCCCCCCACAGCAGCCCACTTTCAGAGGAGCATCCTGAGACTCGGGAAGATGTGGTGATGTTTTCATACCTCACAGCTAGCAGTGGGCAGAGTCACGAGTGTGTGCTCACCTAGTTAGAAGCTCGTCCAGGAACCGTTGGGCTCTGGAGCAGGCCAGCGTGGAGACGTGGGGGACGATTCCCCCCGGGAAAGCTGGTACCATGGCCATGGCCACCTTCTCCGAGGTGCCTTCCTGGAGGGCCTGCATCCTGCAGGACTCATGCAGGTTACCAGTTCGCTCAGCTGCACACTGGGTGGGAGAAGGAAGGATATCCATGTCAGCGGCATGACCGTGAATCCCACAAGGATGGAGGTTCGGAGCTCAGTCGGGAGGTCCCAGCCCCACTGGGACGTGTGCAAGAGGAGGGACAGGAGTGCCCCGGCTGGAGGAGGTTCTAGGCCTTCAAAGTGCCACTGAAGTTCCGTACATGTTCATACAATTGCCACCTTCTCGGCACCTTTCCCCCCTCACGGCCCCCTTCCCTTTAGCTGAGGATCCACAACCCTCCTTGTAGTGATAGTGTATATGAGAGCCCGGGCCCTGTGAGTCCCAAAGAAAGGTCCTCGTTACAGAGATGAGAACACAGAGGCTTAGGAAATATCAGATGCCTGCTCACGGGCATGCAGGTCAGAACTGGGTGCTGTCCCGCATGCCATCCCCTCTCAGGTGCCAGAGACTTCCCTGGTACGGACATGGGTGGAGAGGGTGTGGGGACCTTGTCCCTCCCCAGCGTGGGAACAGTGTACACGGTAGAAATGGCCTGTGAAAGCCTTTGACTTCAAAAGAGAAAGTTATGTTTTATCCTTTTACATTAAAGGGCATTGTAAGACCCTCATTATGGGGATGGCAGATTCCGCAAGGTGGCAAATGCCTGGAGACTGCAGATGGGAGAAAGGCGATCACGGGGCAGGAATCTGACCAGAGGACTCGGGGAGGAGCTGATCCAGGTGATGGGTGTAAAGTGACAGGTGCCTCAGTGTCCCCATGAGGCAATTGCCAGGGGCGGAACACTGTGTTTGAGTTGGACACCTTGACGTCGGCCAGGTGAAAATTTCAATGAGTGAGATTTCCTGGGCCAGGCTGAGAGCAAGGCAGCAGCCATCATCAGAAACTGCTGTTGGCAACGTCCCTGCCACAGCCCTTTGGGCTTGGAATCTGCCTGCAGCCATTCAAATTTTACACGTGCTCGTCCTTCCCCCAGCAGTGGGCGTTCATCTCCAGCTGGGGACATTACATGTACTGTGGCCTGAATTGTGTACCCCTAATCCCATGACTTTGCAACCCCTCGAACTTGATTATGTGTCTGCATTTGAGTTTTAGTCTTCAAGCAAGTCATTCAGGTGACGTGAATTCAGTGGTGTGGGTCTTCATCGAATCTGACCAGTGTCCTTAGAAGAGGAGGGGAGGACACGTGGCAGTGCAGAGGGGAGTCCATGTGACACACAGAGAGAAGACAGCCATCTACAAGCTGAGGAGCGACCCCCTCAGGAGATACCAGCCCCACTGACAGCACCACCTCTCACTTCCAGCCTCCGGAATTGTGAGAAAATGAATGTCTGCTGTTAACACCACCCAGTGCGGCCCTATGTTATGGCAGCACAAGCAAGCAACCTAACACAGTCCGTTCCGACACACATCAGTGTTCCGGGCAGCACTGCTGACATGGCAGCTGAACTGCATTAGGCCCATGCCCATCAGCACTGAAAGGCCGCATCGCTGGGCAAACGACCTCCCCGACTGGACCAGGTCTGCAAGGACAGTGGAGCTGAGTGCTCCAGAGGATTTGTGGCAAGTGTAGTTTAAGCAACACAAACAGCGAAATGCCCACGTGCTCATGGTCGACTGTGAAGTCACACGACATTTCTCTCTCTGATATTGCTACAAATATGTGAGGAGCGTCTCTCTACCATCCCATGTAGCTGGAGGGGGGCGTGGGTGTCCACATTTCTTTGTCTTGGGGCTGTGGGACACTAGGGAGAGTCCTGGGAGGGTGCCCGGGGAGTCCCCAGATTGGAGTGTGGGTTCTGGGCACTGCCAGGTTGTGTTGGGGTTTTGGGTGTAGAGACCCTCGAGGCCATCTCTCACCTCAGACAGGCACTGGTCTGTGTCATCAGCCTGGTGCACCTGCACCCTGACCCCGTAGGTGGTGTAGTCGGGTCCATGGGCCAGCACCTCAATGATGTCCTCCTTGGAGCTCTGCAAAGACAGAGTGGGTACTGAGCCAGGAGGCATCAGGAACCTTCCACCCAATCTGTGGTCCTGTGTCATGGCAGACCTAGTCTGTGAGGACACAGGGAGGATGTTCCTGGCAGCCCTGCTGAGCTAGCAACAATTGATTTGTGTCAAGGTGTAGCCACAGTGAAAGCCTGAATGACTGAAGAAAACTCTGTCCTTGTTGGGATGATATGGAGTTGGGTCAGGCCACAGCTCCTGAGCTGGCCGCACTGCAATGGTTTGTCGTCCTCTGTGAGGTGATAGGTTGCAGAGAAAAGTATTCAAGACCTTAATCCCTTCCTACACCCCTAACCGCCCCCCCGCTCTCCCCCCCCTTTTTTTTTCTTTTTTAAATACACTGCACTATCAAGTGGGATGATGTGTAAGGCTTGCAGAAGGCCTACAAGGACAGTCGGGCAGGGGCTGGTCCACAGGATACTTGGGGCAGGGTGTTCATCAGTTGAAAGGGGCATGAGGCAAAGACAGCAACAGATGCTTTCTCTCTGATCCCAAGAACACAGGAAGAAAGACTGCTTTTCTCCCCTACCAGGGAGCTGGTCGGGAGGATTGAAGGTGCAGATCACTTTGGGAGTGGGCCTGTGAGAACTTGAGGCCGCAGATTTGAGTCTGACTTCTGGTCCCACCCCAGTCACCTCAGGGTCCTGGGTGTGGGCCAGCTCTCACCTCAGTTTGGCACTGGACGGTTTTCCTGCCCTGACGCACTTGTCCTTTGTAGCCGTTGAGGGCATAAGTGAACCTGTCAGCCAGCTCCTCGACGCTGCCCTTGTTGGAGCTCTGCAAAGACAGAGCCCGCTACCGGGCCAGGAGGCATGAGGGGCCCGGGCATTACCAGTGGGGAAGATGCCCACCACCCATTCTGCTCCCCAGATCAGGCAGAGAGGGGCATCTGCAAAGACCTCCAGGCAGGGAGTGAAGTTGATGACCCCTTGAGCACCCCTGCGATTTAACAGGTGGGTAGCAGAGCTCCGACCCCAGCACTCAGCTTCCCTTCCTGTGAGCCATGACCTGGGCAGTGAACATGACACACCCTCCAGCACCCTCCAGACTTCTGACACTTACCAACCTGCTCCTGAGCCCAGGATGAGCATCCCTCATTCCCCGCTTCCTTCCCCTCACCATCCCGGACACACACACACACACACACACACACACACACACACACACCCGGGATGAGGGGTAAGAGGTGTGGTGCTCCCCAGGTGTGACCCCCTAATTGGCACCCAAGTGTGAGCTTAAAGGGCCTGCCCTCGGTTACCTGTGTGTGCCTCCTGCCAGAGGGCGAGGGGTCTCGGTGGTGGCGCTTGCGCCTGTTTCCCCAGCAACAGAAACATCTCTTGCCCTGGGCTTTCTTCTTGCCAGAGCATCGGAAGAACGGGAAGCAACAGAGAGACATCCTGGTCTCCTGACCTTCTCCACTCAAGTGAGCTGGAAAGGCAGTTGTCTCTAGAATGTGGGTACCTGGTTACCACGGTTCCCATTTCTGTTGGGGATCTGTCCCCAGGGAAGTGAGGTCACCCCTTCAAGGTTCCATGACCTGTGCCCCTTCCTCCAATCAGGGCCACCCAATGGCCCCTCTGGGCTGCTGACCTCTCACCTTCCTGGCCCATGTTATCTCCATACCTGTATACAAGCATCCAACACAGCCCTCCCCCATGCTCCCTGGGAAGAAGGAGGCCCCTGGTTTTGGGGGAGAAAGCCGAGTTCACACCTCCTTTTTCTTAGGTGATCTGTGCCCTGGGGGAAGCCTCTGTGCCTCTCAGGGCCTCCCCCAGGCTCCCAAGCTGCCCAGTGAGGATGATGCTAGACACCATTTCCATAGGAAGTCATCAGGTGCAGATGGGACAGTTCCCCTAACAGCTGTGGGCTGGTGTCCCATGAATCTGGTACACAAACATAGAGGTGGAAGGTGACAAGAATGAGTGGGACACAGCATGCAACACTAGACAAAAGAGCCCTGGGCCCAGCCTGTGATCTCAGGGAAGTCACTGCTCATGTGGGCCTCATTTTCAAGTCTGTACCTTTAAGGGTTTGAAAGGACAGGAAATTCAGATATGGTCACTCACTGGCCTAAAACCTCACCGTGGTCTCTTGTTATAAACTTAGCCTCGGACAAGTGCCTCATGTGGGTCCAAGCGTTAGGGGCCTTCACAGTGGCTTCGAGTGAGTCCAGCCTCCTGGTGGGAACATCCTTGTGTGTCCGCTGAGTGCTCAGTAACTGGCTTCTGAACAACATAGAGGACAGCCCAGCTGATGGGGTGTCAGGTCCTGTCACTTGTCTTGTACTCTCGTTCTTGAGGTCCCTTCCTTGCTCTCAGCCTCTCTCTGGCTTTCTGTGTGTGTGTGTGCGTCTCTGTCTGTGCCACTGACCGGTTGTTCTGTCTGGAAGCTGAGTCCACACCCTTTTCCTTACCACTTTAACCAATCTTGGTTTTGGTATGTTCTCCACTTTGTTCGGAGAGTGTCTTGGTCTGAGAAAACATACGGCATATCCTGCTACTTTATTACAACTTCTAGACATAAGCTGTCTAGTCCCATGAGTGGGATAGATTTCCACCTTGACATTCCTGATACGACGATTCTAGTGTGAAACCATCAAGGTTAACAGCAAGAGTACTAAGCCACATTGACTTCAGGGCCTCCTGATCCCATGTGTTCTCTGTGACCTGTCAACCTCTAGTATCGCCAGGTCCCTAAGCATTCTCTACCAGCAGCCCGAAGGATCTTTTGAAAATGTCAGTATGATCATGTCTCTTCTGAAAACTGCCAGTGGTCTCCTATGGCCTTTAGAAATGAGTCCCAAATCCTTAGCGTGTCCGTCCAGGCCGTCCATGATCCGACCTTAGCTTCTTTTGCAGTCTTGTCTCTGCCTCACCCCTTTTCTGTGGTCACACTTTGAGATCCTCATTGGCATCACACTCTGCCAGCCCAGCTTAGAGCTGTGCCATGCCCTGTATCCCGACGTCTCACTCTGGAGTCAGTGGAAGGCTGGTGTACATTCCGGAATCGCCCATCTTTCCCCTGTCCTGCTCTCTGCTCCCATCGGTTTTTGTTTTTGTTTTCGTGTTTGTTGTTGTTGTTGTTTTGCAGTACCATGAAATGCTACAACCTTGTCCACCCTCAGGAGTTTTAAGGATCTCATTCAGTGTGGCAGCTGAGAATTATAAGCAGCAGAATAGTGATGAAGCTAACAGTAGGGACTTGTCTTTCTCACCAAAGAACAAGTCCACAGGTAGGTGGATCCAATATTGAATTCAGCTGCTCAGTGATGTCAGGGTAGGCTCCCAGCATCAACGAGAGGAAAAAAATCCTCTGCTCGCTATTGTGCTTTATATCAGGGAGAAACTTAGTGTCTCAGAAATCAACTATGAAACTCTGGCGTGAACCCTTGGGCAGAACGGGCCAAATTGCAAGGGACATGGGGCAGTTTAGTGTCAAAGTGCTCCCGAAGGAGGTGCCTCAGCCCAGGAGGAGGTGGTGAGGGGAAGGGCAGTGGGGACCTGTCGGATGGAGAGCTTCCTCTTTCTACTGTGATCACTAAGGGCCCCGTACATGTCTTCTGTGTGGACTTGTGGAGGAAAGGTGTCCCGAGACTCAGGGATGACTGTTTCACAACAGTTGCCTAGTGTTTTGAAGTACCCTGTCTCATAGGGTCCATATTATCCACATAGAACTGGTTAAACATATATGTTTTTATTGATCTCAGAGAGAGGAAGGGAAGGGGAACAGAGAGACCAGGGGGTGAGGGTGGGGGTGGGGATGGTGAGGAGACTGGGGAAGGGGAGAGAGAAACATCAATGATGAGAGAGCATCATCAGTCCCATAGCTCCTAGCGCGCAACCCCAGTACGGGCCCTGACTGGGAATGAATCGGGGATCTCTTAGTTCCGGGGTCCACGCTCAAGCACTGAGCCACGCCAGTCGGGCAGCCACATATCAATTTAAAATGAAACCTTTTTTTAAGTCAAATTTAGTAAAACTTAAAATTCACTGAGACATTTAGGTTTCTCTTGTTGGATACCTGAGGAGTGTTGGCTTGGTGTATTGACCAGCTGGTTTTCCTTGAAAGCAAATATGAAATGAAAGGAAGGAAATGTGTCTCCCCTCAGAGCAAGAGTACTGCTCACATGAGAACGTTGAGCTTTGGATGATTGGGCCACAGCACTGAATGGATCCCTCTTGCACAGCGTGCCTCCTTTTGAAATACTCACCAGTGGCATTCCTTTGTCCTTTTCTGCTTAGAATTTTCTGACATGGTGGTTTTCATTTTAATTATAGATTGTTCCAGTGGTGGTGTCAGTGAACTATGGCCCCTCGGGTAGAACCAGGGCTGTGTACCTTGTTTCCGTACTGTCCTGTTCCAGTGGAACCATTGCCTCTCCCTAAGCTGAGTTTGACTGGTGAGTTAAATACTGGGCTCATGGAGGAAGGGAAATGATTCAGGAAGTGTTTAGTGGAGGGAGTTGTTTTGAGTTACTCCTGTTGCAACCAAAGCAATGCTCTTGCTATCCCTAGTGATTTTAAGTATGGTTGAGAGCTAGTCTACTGGTTGTTTCTGGCCAAATAGCAAATGCAGCTAAACGGCGAGGGAAGTAGAATGCCCCCCATTAAGTAATTTTTCCTTTCCTGAGACCATTTCAGGACACAAATTGGCACTTGGGAAAGTTTAGAAAGATATGATTGACTCTGGCCAGTGTTGCACGGTGGTCGAGCGTCCGTCTGTGAAGCAGGCAGGAGTGCACAGTTGGTTTGATTCCGGGTCAGGGCACAGGCCTGGGTTGCAGACTGGATCACCAATAGGGGTCGTGAAGGAGGCAACCTATCCATGTTTGTCTCTCATGGTTCACGTTTCTGTCTCGCCCTTTGTCCCGCCCTGAAATCAATCAAAGTGTATTGTTAAAATATATATTGAGTCTAACCCCAGCTGATGGGGCTCATTGGATTGGCCTCTCCCCTTGCACTGAAAGTTTCTGGATCTGTTCCCAGGGAGGGCACATGGCAGGGTTTTGTGGTCAATTCCATGTCACGGGGGTGGGCAGGAGGCGGCTGGTGCGCCTCTCATCTGTGTTCTCTGCCTCTCCCTTCCTCTCTCTACTGTCTGTCTATATCTTGGAGGTATGATCCTTGTGTCAACCAGAACCTATACATGAAGCAAAATGAGAAGAAACTGTCACTTCTGGTCGTTTCACTGCTGACAGTTCACCAGTGTGAACATTCTGGTGTCTATATTTCCAGATTTTATTTCCCCATTTTATCAGTGTATACGTAGTTATCAGAGGAAATTAAATGTTTCAAAACTTATTTTAAAACTGTATTATACAGTGAGCACCTTCCATGTCAGCATATATGTGTACGTGCATGTGTGTGTGTGTGTGTGTGTGTGTGTGTGTGTGTGTGTATGGAACTATGTATATGTACGTGAGAAGACATGATCTACACATGTTTTTAATAAACAAACTTATTTATTCAAAAGGAGTATTTAACTGAATGGGAAATAGTCTACATAAATAGGTAGGTACTTTTAGAAATTATCCTTATTTACTATTATAAATGTACAGTTGGGATGTATTCCTCTGAATTATTTAAGATAATCGCCTAGAACTCTTCTGATAGCACGAGAGAAGGCTTCCAGCGCAGCCAGTAGCTGGCTCCATAATGGCTTCAGGTACTGCCTCGGGCCAAGCCTGGCCAGGGCAGGGCCTCTCGTTGGACCAGGCTCTGGCCCCTGAGCGGGCCCTTCCTCTGCCTCCGGACAGCTCTGGAGCTCTGGGCGTGCACCTGGAGCAGGAGAAAGAGACACATTGACTCACACTCCTGGCTTTCCTGTGACTTAGTGCAGACAGGAAAGATGCCACCGCCTTTAAGGGAACTCCAGCCCATGAGCCTGCCCTCCCCCGATGATCTGCCCGGATGATCATTCCGCCTCACCTTGTTGAGTTGCCTCGGTGGGCTCAAGGTGCTGCAGCGCCAACCATAGATTTTGGGCGTGGCCCACCAGGTGTGAGGCAGGGGAGTTGACGGGCACCAAGACCTGCTCTACCTCGAAGCAGGCGAAAGGAAGGGGCTGCCCCAAACCCTGGACGTGGTCCAGCCAGGTCCCCACCATCGCAGCAAAGGCCCTGGGGAGAGGCAGGTGGGCAGCAGATTCTGAGTCCTGGTCTTTCCTTCCACTCTGCCCTCCCATGGCACACTTGTTTAGATCTGAGCCTCTATGCAGGCCCCCCCTTGCCCACCCAGGGGACAGCCCCATGCCACCCCCGGCCCCAGTGTGGCTGTCCTGGTTGTAGCAGTTGCGGGATCCAGCAGGTTCAACATGGAGTCTGTGTGAGACTCTTCTTCCCACTGGCAGCTCTCCTGAAGGTCCAGTGCACTGCCCACCCCCACCCTCCAGGCCCTGGGCATCTGGGCTGAGGACTGAGACAGACTTGTGAGCAGCCTGCTCACCACAGGCCTGTTCTGAGCCTGGCCACCGTGGTCAGGGGAGATGGATATGGAGAAGGGCAGGCAGAGCGGGTGGGTCTGTGGGGGGTGGGAGGGGACTGTGAGGGACAACTCAGCACAGCGTCTCCTCTGGGTCTACAAGGCCCGGGACCCCACCCACTGTCATCTTTAACTCCTGTCCTCCTGGAATAGAAGACTCCAGAGCCCAGGCCTTTCTTGGGAATCAGATGATGTATAAGATTAGGGTTCTGCCAGGCACTCTCCACCCCCCACCCACCACAGTCCCCACGATGCTGACTCTGGGGGGCCCTCCTTCTGGACCCGGAGACCACTCACTTTATGACTTGGTCCTGCGGTGTGTCAGCGCGGTCATTGTAAGCATGTGTGCCTCCAGATGGAAAAATCACTCTGATTGCATCAGCCCTGATGGATGGTGGACACGACCTGCGAATGATGGAGAGCGTGACTGCTGGACCCAATGCCCAGAACTGAGTCCCAGGGATTGTGTCTGCTTCATTCCTTGAGTCAGGCTAAGTGTCTCCACAAGTGCGTGCACATTGTCGAGTAAAGAAACTCCAACCAGAAGCATGCCATACATCTGAGTGGGCCTGGGCCCGTGCTCTCCCCAGAAATCCCAAGTGTGGCTACACCAAGTTCCAGGACCGGCTAGGTGAAATCTCACACTGCTTAACAGGTTGCTTTGCATGTGCTTTTCCAACCTCTGATGCCACAGGCCGCTGATGGGTGTGTCATAGTTCTTTCCGTGGGACAGAGTGAAAGAGTTGCCACCAATAAGCGCCGCACATCCAGCTTCCCTGTCTGCAGAGCCAGGGAGCAGGTGAGACCTGCCCTGGCTTGTCCCCACAGTAGTGCTATGAGGTTCCCCCCACAGCAGCCCACTTTCAGAGGAGCATCCTGAGACTCGGGAAGATGTGGTGATGTTTTCATACCTCACAGCTAGCAGTGGGCAGAGTCACGAGTGTGTGCTCACCTAGTTAGAAGCTCGTCCAGGAACCGTTGGGCTCTGGAGCAGGCCAGCGTGGAGACGTGGGGGACGATTCCCCCCGGGAAAGCTGGTACCATGGCCATGGCCACCTTCTCCGAGGTGCCTTCCTGGAGGGCCTGCATCCTGCAGGACTCATGCAGGTTACCAGTTCGCTCAGCTGCACACTGGGTGGGAGAAGGAAGGATATCCATGTCAGCGGCATGACCGTGAATCCCACAAGGATGGAGGTTCGGAGCTCAGTCGGGAGGTCCCAGCCCCACTGGGACGTGTGCAAGAGGAGGGACAGGAGTGCCCCGGCTGGAGGAGGTTCTAGGCCTTCAAAGTGCCACTGAAGTTCCGTACATGTTCATACAATTGCCACCTTCTCGGCACCTTTCCCCCCTCACGGCCCCCTTCCCTTTAGCTGAGGATCCACAACCCTCCTTGTAGTGATAGTGTATATGAGAGCCCGGGCCCTGTGAGTCCCAAAGAAAGGTCCTCGTTACAGAGATGAGAACACAGAGGCTTAGGAAATATCAGATGCCTGCTCACGGGCATGCAGGTCAGAACTGGGTGCTGTCCCGCATGCCATCCCCTCTCAGGTGCCAGAGACTTCCCTGGTACGGACATGGGTGGAGAGGGTGTGGGGACCTTGTCCCTCCCCAGCGTGGGAACAGTGTACACGGTAGAAATGGCCTGTGAAAGCCTTTGACTTCAAAAGAGAAAGTTATGTTTTATCCTTTTACATTAAAGGGCATTGTAAGACCCTCATTATGGGGATGGCAGATTCCGCAAGGTGGCAAATGCCTGGAGACTGCAGATGGGAGAAAGGCGATCACGGGGCAGGAATCTGACCAGAGGACTCGGGGAGGAGCTGATCCAGGTGATGGGTGTAAAGTGACAGGTGCCTCAGTGTCCCCATGAGGCAATTGCCAGGGGCGGAACACTGTGTTTGAGTTGGACACCTTGACGTCGGCCAGGTGAAAATTTCAATGAGTGAGATTTCCTGGGCCAGGCTGAGAGCAAGGCAGCAGCCATCATCAGAAACTGCTGTTGGCAACGTCCCTGCCACAGCCCTTTGGGCTTGGAATCTGCCTGCAGCCATTCAAATTTTACACGTGCTCGTCCTTCCCCCAGCAGTGGGCGTTCATCTCCAGCTGGGGACATTACATGTACTGTGGCCTGAATTGTGTACCCCTAATCCCATGACTTTGCAACCCCTCGAACTTGATTATGTGTCTGCATTTGAGTTTTAGTCTTCAAGCAAGTCATTCAGGTGACGTGAATTCAGTGGTGTGGGTCTTCATCGAATCTGACCAGTGTCCTTAGAAGAGGAGGGGAGGACACGTGGCAGTGCAGAGGGGAGTCCATGTGACACACAGAGAGAAGACAGCCATCTACAAGCTGAGGAGCGACCCCCTCAGGAGATACCAGCCCCACTGACAGCACCACCTCTCACTTCCAGCCTCCGGAATTGTGAGAAAATGAATGTCTGCTGTTAACACCACCCAGTGCGGCCCTATGTTATGGCAGCACAAGCAAGCAACCTAACACAGTCCGTTCCGACACACATCAGTGTTCCGGGCAGCACTGCTGACATGGCAGCTGAACTGCATTAGGCCCATGCCCATCAGCACTGAAAGGCCGCATCGCTGGGCAAACGACCTCCCCGACTGGACCAGGTCTGCAAGGACAGTGGAGCTGAGTGCTCCAGAGGATTTGTGGCAAGTGTAGTTTAAGCAACACAAACAGCGAAATGCCCACGTGCTCATGGTCGACTGTGAAGTCACACGACATTTCTCTCTCTGATATTGCTACAAATATGTGAGGAGCGTCTCTCTACCATCCCATGTAGCTGGAGGGGGGCGTGGGTGTCCACATTTCTTTGTCTTGGGGCTGTGGGACACTAGGGAGAGTCCTGCGAGGGTGCCCGGGGAGTCCCCAGATTGGAGTGTGGGTTCTGGGCACTGCCAGGTTGTGTTGGGGTTTTGGGTGTAGAGACCCTCGAGGCCAACTCTCACCTCAGACAGGCACTGGTCTGTGTCGTCAGCCTGGTGCACCTGCACCCTGACCCTGTAGGTGGTGTAGTCGGGTCCATGGGCCAGCACCTCAATGATGTCCTCCTTGGAGCTCTGCAAAGACAGAGTGGGTACTGAGCCAGGACGCATCAGGAACCTTCCACCCAATCTGTGGTCCTGTGTCATGGCAGACCTAGTCTATGAGGACACAGTGAGGATGTTCCTGGCAGCCCTGCTGAGCTAGCAAGAATTGATTTGTATCAAGGTGTAGCCACAGTGAAAGCCTGAATCACTGAGGAACACTCTGTCCTTGTTGGTATGTTATGGAGTTGGGGAAGGCCACAGCTTCTGACCTGGGCGCGCTGCAATGGTTTGTCGTTCTCTGTGAGTTGATAGGTTGCAGAGAAAAGTATTCAAGACCTTAATCCCTTCCTATGCCCCTAACCCCCGCCCCCCCCCCCCCGCTTCCCCCCTCTTTTTTTTTTTTTTAAGTACACTGCACTATCAAGTGGGATGAAGTGTAAGGCTTGCAGAAGGCCTACAAGGACTGTCGGGCAGGGGCTGGTCCACAGGATACTTGGGGCAGGGAGTTCATCAGTTGAAAGGAGCATGAGGCAAAGACAGCAACTGATGCTTTCTCTCTGATCCCAAGAAGCACAGGAAGAAAAACTGCTTTTCTCCCCTACAAGGGAGCTGGTCAGGAGGATTGAAGGTGCAGATCACTTTGGGAGTGGGCCTGTGAAAACTTTGAGGCCCCAGATTTGAGTCTGACTTCTGGTCCGACCCCAGTCACCTCAGGGTCCTGGGTTCGGGCCAGCTCTCACCTCAGTTTGGCACTGGACGGTTTTCCTGTCCTGACGCACATGTCCTTTGTACCAGTTGAGGGCAAAAGTTTTACGCCACAAATGGTCCAGTTTTTCCTTTAACAACTTGGTATAGAACAGCATTGCTGGATATTGGAGATACTAGAGAAGTGAGGTTTCACTCTGTTTCACTGATTATTCACTTCATGTTACATTTGCCCAAACGTAAGTAAGTTATTAATAATAAGGAAAATTGGGTATGGTGTACAAGGTTACTATCTTCACAATTTTTCTGTAAATGTGGAACTATTCTAAAATAACATCCATTAAAACAACACTCAAAATCGTAGGAAATGATAGCAACTGAACCTAGCGGAATGGACCACTGAAATGACGGGGAGTGTGTGAATTGTCTTAGAGGAAACACCACCTCCCTGCCATATGCTGGACTGTAATGGAACTACAGGAAATGAGAGAGAGAGAGAGAGGACAGTTTGGGAAAAATGTTAGGCATTAAGAGGAAGGTCTCTGTTTTATAACCAGAGTGTGTGAGATTTCTGCATCTTCTGCCACACCCACCCTTTCTGGATGGTCTAGCTGAGGCTTTGTGATGTCAAGCCACACCATGGCAACCACAGAATTTGGACAACCAGAGCTGAAGGGAGTGGCTCCTCATTAACCTAAAGAGTATAAGTAGAGGCCAGGCCCCCTTCAGTAGTGTCTGTTGCCTCAGGGTACCGAAACTTAATACGACGATATTGTAGACTAGTAGAGATAAGGAGTAAGACTCCCTACACGAGGAAGGATGAAGAAACTGTAAGTCCAAAAGTGAATTTATGTTCGTATTGGGGGTGGGTGGGATGGATGGTGGAGATCGCAGTCATGAGTAACAGGGTGTTCTGTTAATGATGGCAGTGTATAATAAAGAATTTGATTTCCTTTTTATATGGCAGACTATTGAATATTGTTAAACTATGGAAAGGATCGTCAGCTCAAGATGTGAATTTTATGCCACAACTTGTACAGTTTTTCCTTTAACATCATGGTCTAGAACAGCATTGTTGGATATTGGAGATACTAGAGAAGTGAGGTTTGACTGTTTCATTGATGGGGAGGGACCTAAGGAGGGGGCAGGCATGTGAGAAGGGAGTAATGTAGATTTCTTTAGTTGGGGCAACAGACAAGCCATTCCATACTGAGCCAGAAACTGAGATAAGGAGAACAACAAGTCTGATTGGGGATGTTTTTCACAAAACTTTCGCATACTGGCAAGGAAAAAAGAAGCGGATTTTTAATTTAGCTTTGGATTCGGGGGGTTGGATGGATGGTGGCGGTCGCAGTCATGAGGAACAGTTTGCGGTGTTAGTGCTGGCAATGTATAATGAATTTGATTTTCTTTTTACATGGCAGACTATTGAATATTGTTAACCTCTTGAAAGGATGGTCAGCTCAAGATGGGAAGTTTTATGCCACAACTGGAACAGTTTATCCTTTAACATCATGGTGTAGAACAGAATTGTTGGATATTGGAGATACTAGAGAAGTGATTTTTGACTCCGTTTCACTGATGGGGAGGGATCTAAGCGGGGGGCAGGGATGTGAGAAGGGAGTAATGTAGATTGCCTACGTTGGGGCACCAGAGAAGCCATTCCGTACTGAGCCAGACACTTAGAATAAGGACAAGGAGAAGTCTGAATGGGGATTTTTTTCACAACACTTTCTCATACTGGAAAAGAAAAAAGGAGCTGATGTTTAATTTAGGTTTGGATTCGGGGGGTGGGATGGATGGTAGTGGTCGCAGTCATGAGGCACAGGGTGTTGTGTTAGTGCTGGCAGTTTATAATAATGCATTTGATTTCCTTTTTACCTGGTAGACTATTGAATTTTGATAAGTTCTTGAAAGGATGGTCAGCTCCAGATCTGAGGTTTTATGCCGCAGCTGGTCCAGTTTTTCCTTTCACAACTTAGTCTAGAACAGCACTGCTGGATATTGGAGATACTAGAGGATTGAGGTTTCACTCTGTTTCACCGATGATTCACTTCATGTTACATTTGCCCAAACATAAGTAAGATGTCAGTAATAAGGGAAATTGGGTATGGTGTACATGGATTTTATCTTCACAATTGTTCTGTAAATCTGGAACTGTTGTAAAATAAAAGAGTCCTTAAAACAACACTCAAAATCATAGGAAATTATATTAACTGAACCTAGTGGAATGGACCACTGCAATGACGGGGGAGTATGGGAATTGTCTTAGAGGAAACACCACCTCCCTGCCATATGCTGGACTGTAATGGAACTACAGGAAATGAGAGAGAGAGAGGACAGTTTGGGAAAAATATTAGGCGTTAAGAGGAAGGTCTCTGTTTTATAACCAGAGTGTGTGAGATTTCTGCATCTTCTGCCACCCCCGCCCCTCCTGGATGGTCTAGCTGAAGCTTTGTGATGTCAAGCCACACCATGGCCACCACAGAATTTGGGCAACCAGAGCTGAAGGGAGTGGCTCCTCATTAACCTAAAGTGTATAAATAGAGGCCAGGCCCCCTTCAGTAGTGTCTGTTGCCTCAAGATAGTGAAACTTAATACGACGATATTGTAGACTAGTAGAGATAAGGAGTAAGAGTCCAAACAGAAGGGTGGATGAAGAAACTGTAAGTCCAAAAGTGAATTTATGTTCGTATTAGGGATAGGTGGGATGGATGGTGGAGATCGCAGTAATGAGCAACAGGGGGTTGTGTTAGTGATGGCAGTGTATAATAAAGAATTTGATTTCCTTTTTATATGGAAGACTATTGAACATTGTTAAACTATGGAAAGGAAGGTCAGCTCAAGATGTGAATTTTATGCCACAACTTGTACAGTTTTTCCTTTAACATCATTGTCTAGAACAGCATTGTTGGATATTGGAGATACTAGAGAAGTGAGGTTTGACTCTGTTTCACTGATGGGGAGGGATCTAAGGAGGGGGCAGGCATGTGAGAAGGGAGTAATGTAGATTACTTTAGTTGGTGCAACAGACAAGCCATTCCATACTGAGCCGGAGACTTAGATCAGGAGAACGAGAAGTCTGATTGGGGATGTTTTTCACAAAACTTTCGCATACTGGCAAGGAAAAAAGAAGCTGATTTTTAATTTTAGCTTTAGATTCGGGGGTTGGATGGATGGTGGTGGTCGCAGTCATGAGGAACTGGGTGTTGTGTTAGAGCTGGCAATGTATAATAATGAATTTGATTTCCTTTTGCATGGTAGACTATTGAATAATGTTAAACTCTTGAAAGGATGGTCAGCTCAATATCTGAAGTTTCATGCCACAACTGGTCCAGTTTTTCCTTTAACAACTTGGTCTAGAACAGCATTGTTGGATATTGGAGATACTTGAGCAGTGAGGTTTTACTCTGTTTCACTGATGATTCACTTCATGTTACTTTTGACCTATACATGAGTAAGATATTAGTAATAAGGGAAATTGGGTATGGTGTACATGGTTACTATCTTCACAATTGTTCTGTAAATCTGGAACTGTTGTAAAATAAAAGAGTCCTTAAAACAACACTCAAAATCATAGGAAATTATATTAACTGAACCTAGTGGAATGGACCACTGGAATGACGGGGGAGTATGGGAATTTTCTTAGAGGAAACACCACCTCCCTGCCATATTCTGGACTCTAATGGAACTACAGAAAATGAGAGAGAGAGAGGACAGTTTAGGAAAAATGTTAGGAGTTAAGAGGAAGGTGTCTGTTTTATAACCAGAGTGTGTGAGATTTCTGCATCTTCTCCTACCCCCGGCCCTCCTGGATGGTCCAGCTGAGGCATTGTGATGTCAAGTCACACCATGGCCACCACTGATTTTGGGCAACCAGATCTTAAGTGAGTGACTCTTCATAAACCTAAAAAGATAGCGAAACTTAATAAGACGATATTGTAGACTAGTAGAGATGAGGAATAAGACTCCAAATAGAAGGGTGGATGAAGACACTGCAAGTCCAAAAGTGAATTTATGTTTGTATTGGGGGTAGGTGGGATGGATGCTGCAGGTCGCAGTCATGAGGAACAGTTTGCGGTGTTAGTGCTGGCAGTGTATAATAAAGAATTTGATTTTCTTTTTACATGGCAGACTAATGAATATTGTTAAACTAGTGTAAGGATGGTCAGCACCAGATGGGAAGTTTTATGCCACAACTGGTACAGTTTATCCTTTAACATCATGGTGTAGAACAGAATTGTTGGATATTGGAGATACCAGAGAAGTGATTTTTGACTCTGTTTCACTGATGGGGAGGGATCTCAGCAGGGGGCAGGGATGTGAGAAGGGAGTAATGTAGATTGCCTACGTTGGGGCACCAGAGAAGCCATTCCGTACTGAGCCAGACACTTAGAATAAGGACAAGGAGAAGTCTGAATGGGGATTTTTTTCACAACACTTTCTCATACTGGAAAAGAAAAAAGGAGCTGATGTTTAATTTAGGTTTGGATTCGGGGGGTGGGATGGATGGTAGTGGTCGCAGTCATGAGGAACAGGGTGTTAGTGCTGGCAGTGTATAATAATGCATTTGATTTCCTTTTTACCTGGTAGACTATTGAATTTTGATAAATTCTTGAAAGGATGGTCAGCTCCAGATCTGAGGTTTTATGCCGCAACTGGTCCAGTTTTTCCTTTCACAACTTAGTCTAGAACAGCACTGCTGGATATTGGAGATACTAGAGAATTGAGGTTTCACTCTGTTTCACCGATGATTCACTTCATGTTACATTTGCCCAAACGTAAGTAAGATGTCAGTAATAAGGGAAATTGGGTATGGTGTCCATGGTTTTTATCTTCACAATTTTTCTGTAAATCTGGAACTGTTGTAAAATAAAAGAGTCCTTAAAACAACACTCAAAATCATAGGAAATTATATTAACTGAACCTAGTGGAATGGACCACTGAAATGACGGGGGAGTATGGGAATTGTCTTAGAGGAAACACCACCTCCCTGCCATATGCTGGACTGTAATGGAACTACAGGAAATTGGAGAGAGAGAGGACAGTTTGGGAAAAATATTAGGCGTTAAGAGGAAGGTCTCTGTTTTATAACCAGAGTGTGTGAGATTTCTGCATCTTCTGCCACCCCCGCGCCTCCTGGATGGTCTAGCTGAAGCTTTGTGATGTCAAGCCACACCATGGCCACCACAGAATTTGGGCAACCAGAGCTGAAGGGAGTGGCTCCTCATTAACCTAAAGTGTATAAATAGAGGCCAGGCCCCCTTCAGTAGTGTCTGTTGCCTCAAGATAGTGAAACTTAATACGACGATATTGTAGACTAGTAGAGATAAGGAGTAAGAGTCCAAACAGAAGGGTGGATGAAGAAACTGTAAGTCCAAAAGTGAATTTATGTTCGTATTAGGGATAGGTGGGATGGATGGTGGAGATCGCAGTAATGAGCAACAGGGGGTTGTGTTAGTGATGGCAGTGTATAATAAAGAATTTGATTTCCTTTTTATATGGAAGACTATTGAATATTGTTAAACTATGGAAAGGAAGGTCAGCTCAAGATGTGAATTTTATGCCACAACTTGTACAGTTTTTCCTTTAACATCATTGTCTAGAACAGCATTGTTGGATATTGAAGATACTTGAGAAGTGAGGTTTGACTCTGTTTCACTGATGGGGAGGGATCTAAGGAGGGGGCAGGCATGTGAGAAGGGAGTAATGTAGATTACTTTAGTTGGGGCAACAGACAAGCCATTCCATACTGAGCCGGAGACTTAGATCAGGAGAACGAGAAGTCTGATTGGGGATGTTTTTCACAAAACTTTCGCATACTGGCAAGGAAAAAAGAAGCTGATTTTTAATTTTAGCTTTAGATTCGGGGGTTGGATGGATGGTGGTGGTCGCAGTCATGAGGAACTGGGTGTTGTGTTAGAGCTGGCAATGTATAATAATGAATTTGATTTCCTTTTGCATGGTAGACTATTGAATAATGTTAAACTCTTGAAAGGATGGTCAGCTCAATATCTGAAGTTTCATGCCACAACTGGTCCAGTTTTTCCTTTAACAACTTGGTCTAGAACAGCATTGTTGGATATTGGAGATACTTGAGCAGTGAGGTTTTACTCTGTTTCACTGATGATTCACTTCATGTTACTTTTGACCTATACATGAGTAATATATTAGTAATAAGGGAAATTGGGTATGGTGTACATGGTTACTATCTTCACAATTGTTCTGTAAATCTGGAACTGTTGTAAAATAAAAGAGTCCTTAAAACAACACTCAAAATCATAGGAAATTATATTAACTGAACCTAGTGGAATGGACCACTGGAATGACGGGGGAGTATGGGAATTTTCTTAGAGGAAACACCACCTCCCTGCCATATTCTGGACTCCAATGGAACTACAGAAAATGAGAGAGAGAGAGGACAGTTTAGGAAAAATGTTAGGAGTTAAGAGGAAGGTGTCTGTTTTATAACCAGAGTGTGTGAGATTTCTGCATCTTCTCCTACCCCCGGCCCTCCTGGATGGTCTAGCAGAGGCATTGTGATGTCAAGTCACACCATGGCCACCACTGATTTTGGGCAACCAGATCTTAAGTGAGTGACTCTTCATAAACCTAAAAAGATAGCGAAACTTAATAAGACGATATTTTAGACTAGTAGAGATGAGGAATAAGACTCCAAATAGAAGGGTGGATGAAGACACTGCAAGTCCAAAAGTGAATTTATGTTTGTATTGGGGGTAGGTGGGATGGATGCTGCAGGTCGCAGTCATGAGGAACAGTTTGCGGTGTTAGTGCTGGCAGTGTATAATAAAGAATTTGATTTTCTTTTTACATGGCAGACTAATGAATATTGTTAAACTAGTGTAAGGATGGTCAGCTCAAGATGGGAAGTTTTATGCCACAACTGGTACAGTTTATCCTTTAACATCATGGTGTAGAACAGAATTGTTGGATATTGGAGATACCAGAGAAGTGATTTTTGACTCTGTTTCACTGATGGGGAGGGATCTCAGCAGGGGGCAGGGATGTGAGAAGGGAGTAATGTAGATTGCCTACGTTGGGGCACCAGAGAAGCCATTCCGTACTGAGCCAGACACTTAGAATAAGGACAAGGAGAAGTCTGAATGGGGATTTTTTTCACAACACTTTCTCATACTGGAAAAGAAAAAAGGAGCTGATGTTTAATTTAGGTGTGGATTCGGGGGGTGGGATGGATGGTAGTGGTCGCAGTCATGAGGAACAGGGTGTTAGTGCTGGCAGTGTATAATAATGCATTTGATTTCCTTTTTACCTGGTAGACTATTGAATTTTGATAAATTCTTGAAAGGATGGTCAGCTCCAGATCTGAGGTTTTATGCCGCAGCTGGTCCAGTTTTTCCTTTCACAACTTAGTCTAGAACAGCACTGCTGGATATTGGAGATACTAGAGGATTGAGGTTTCACTCTGTTTCACCGATGATTCACTTCATGTTACATTTGCCCAAACATAAGTAAGATGTCAGTAATAAGGGAAATTGGGTATGGTGTACATGGATTTTATCTTCACAATTGTTCTGTAAATCTGGAACTGTTGTAAAATAAAAGAGTCCTTAAAACAACACTCAAAATCATAGGAAATTATATTAACTGAACCTAGTGGAATGGACCACTGCAATGACGGGGGAGTATGGGAATTGTCTTAGAGGAAACACCACCTCCCTGCCATATGCTGGACTGTAATGGAACTACAGGAAATGAGAGAGAGAGAGGACAGTTTGGGAAAAATATTAGGCGTTAAGAGGAAGGTCTCTGTTTTATAACCAGAGTGTGTGAGATTTCTGCATCTTCTGCCACCCCCGCCCCTCCTGGATGGTCTAGCTGAAGCTTTGTGATGTCAAGCCACACCATGGCCACCACAGAATTTGGGCAACCAGAGCTGAAGGGAGTGGCTCCTCATTAACCTAAAGTGTATAAATAGAGGCTAGGCCCCCTTCAGTAGTGTCTGTTGCCTCAAGATAGTGAAACTTAATACGACGATATTGTAGACTAGTAGAGATAAGGAGTAAGAGTCCAAACAGAAGGGTGGATGAAGAAACTGTAAGTCCAAAAGTGAATTTATGTTCGTATTAGGGATAGGTGGGATGGATGGTGGAGATCGCAGTAATGAGCAACAGGGGGTTGTGTTAGTGATGGCAGTGTATAATAAAGAATTTGATTTCCTTTTTATATGGAAGACTATTGAATATTGTTAAACTATGGAAAGGAAGGTCAGCTCAAGATGTGAATTTTATGCCACAACTTGTACAGTTTTTCCTTTAACATCATTGTCTAGAACAGCATTGTTGGATATTGAAGATACTTGAGAAGTGAGGTTTGACTCTGTTTCACTGATGGGGAGGGATCTAAGGAGGGGGCAGGCATGTGAGAAGGGAGTAATGTAGATTACTTTAGTTGGGGCAACAGACAAGCCATTCCATACTGAGCCGGAGACTTAGATCAGGAGAACGAGAAGTCTGATTGGGGATGTTTTTCACAAAACTTTCGCATACTGGCAAGGAAAAAAGAAGCTGATTTTTAATTTTAGCTTCAGATTCGGGGTTGGATGGATGGTGGTGGTCGCAGTCATGAGGAACTGGGTGTTGTGTTAGAGCTGGCAATGTATAATAATGAATTTGATTTCCTTTTACATTGTAGACTATTGAATAATGTTAAACTCTTGAAAGGATGGTCAGCTCAATATCTGAAATTTCATGCCACAACTGGTCCAGTTTTTCCTTTAACAACTTGGTCTAGAACAGCATTGTTGGATATTGGAGATACTTGAGCAGTGAGGTTTTACTCTGTTTCACTGATGATTCACTTCATGTTACTTTTGACCTATACATGAGTAATATATTAGTAATAAGGGAAATTGAGTATGGTGTACATGGTTACTATCTTCACAATTGTTCTGTAAATGTGGAACTATTCTAAAATGAAACATCCATTAAAACAACACTCAAAATCCTAGGAAATTGTAGCAAGTGAACATAGTGGAATGGACCACTGAAATGTCGGGGGAGTATGGGAATTTTCTTAGAGGAAACACCACCTCCCTGCCATATGCTGGACTCTAATGGAACTACAGAAAATGAGAGAGAGAGAGGACAGTTTAGGAAAAATGTTAGGAGTTAAGAGGAAGGTCTCTGTTTTATAACCAGAGTGTGTGAGATTTCTGCATCTTCTCCTACCCCCGGCCCTCCTGGATGGTCCAGCTGAGGCATTGTGATGTCAAGTCACACCATGGCCACCACTGATTTTGGGCAACCAGATCTTAAGGGAGTGACTCTTCATAAACCTAAAAAGATAGCGAAACTTAATAAGACGATATTGTAGACTAGTAGAGATGAGGAATAAGACTCCAAATAGAAGGGTGGATGAAGACACTGCAAGTCCAAAAGTGAATTTATGTTTGTATTGGGGGTAGGTGGGATGGATGCTGCAGGTCGCAGTCATGAGGAACAGTTTGCGGTGTTAGTGCTGGCAGTGTATAATAAAGAATTTGATTTTCTTTTTACATGGCAGACTAATGAATATTGTTAAACTAGTGTAAGGATGGTCAGCACCAGATGGGAAGTTTTATGCCACAACTGGTACAGTTTATCCTTTAACATCATGGTGTAGAACAGAATTGTTGGATATTGGAGATACCAGAGAAGTGATTTTTGACTCTGTTTCACTGATGGGGAGGGATCTCAGCAGGGGGCAGGGATGTGAGAAGGGAGTAATGTAGATTGCCTACGTTGGGGCACCAGAGAAGCCATTCCGTACTGAGCCAGACACTTAGAATAAGGACAAGGAGAAGTCTGAATGGGGATTTTTTTCACAACACTTTCTCATACTGGAAAAGAAAAAAGGAGCTGATGTTTAATTTAGGTTTGGATTCGGGGGGTGGGATGGATGGTAGTGGTCGCAGTCATGAGGAACAGGGTGTTAGTGCTGGCAGTGTATAATAATGCATTTGATTTCCTTTTTACCTGGTAGACTATTGAATTTTGATAAATTCTTGAAAGGATGGTCAGCTCCAGATCTGAGGTTTTATGCCGCAACTGGTCCAGTTTTTCCTTTCACAACTTAGTCTAGAACAGCACTGCTGGATATTGGAGATACTAGAGAATTGAGGTTTCACTCTGTTTCACCGATGATTCACTTCATGTTACATTTGCCCAAACGTAAGTAAGATGTCAGTAATAAGGGAAATTGGGTATGGTGTCCATGGTTTTTATCTTCACAATTTTTCTGTAAATCTGGAACTGTTGTAAAATAAAAGAGTCCTTAAAACAACACTCAAAATCATAGGAAATTATATTAACTGAACCTAGTGGAATGGACCACTGAAATGACGGGGGAGTATGGGAATTGTCTTAGAGGAAACACCACCTCCCTGCCATATGCTGGACTGTAATGGAACTACAGGAAATTGGAGAGAGAGAGGACAGTTTGGGAAAAATATTAGGCGTTAAGAGGAAGGTCTCTGTTTTATAACCAGAGTGTGTGAGATTTCTGCATCTTCTGCCACCCCCGCGCCTCCTGGATGGTCTAGCTGAAGCTTTGTGATGTCAAGCCACACCATGGCCACCACAGAATTTGGGCAACCAGAGCTGAAGGGAGTGGCTCCTCATTAACCTAAAGTGTATAAATAGAGGCCAGGCCCCCTTCAGTAGTGTCTGTTGCCTCAAGATAGTGAAACTTAATACGACGATATTGTAGACTAGTAGAGATAAGGAGTAAGAGTCCAAACAGAAGGGTGGATGAAGAAACTGTAAGTCCAAAAGTGAATTTATGTTCGTATTAGGGATAGGTGGGATGGATGGTGGAGATCGCAGTAATGAGCAACAGGGGGTTGTGTTAGTGATGGCAGTGTATAATAAAGAATTTGATTTCCTTTTTATATGGAAGACTATTGAATATTGTTAAACTATGGAAAGGAAGGTCAGCTCAAGATGTGAATTTTATGCCACAACTTGTACAGTTTTTCCTTTAACATCATTGTCTAGAACAGCATTGTTGGATATTGAAGATACTTGAGAAGTGAGGTTTGACTCTGTTTCACTGATGGGGAGGGATCTAAGGAGGGGGCAGGCATGTGAGAAGGGAGTAATGTAGATTACTTTAGTTGGGGCAACAGACAAGCCATTCCATACTGAGCCGGAGACTTAGATCAGGAGAACGAGAAGTCTGATTGGGGATGTTTTTCACAAAACTTTCGCATACTGGCAAGGAAAAAAGAAGCTGATTTTTAATTTTAGCTTTAGATTCGGGGGTTGGATGGATGGTGGTGGTCGCAGTCATGAGGAACTGGGTGTTGTGTTAGAGCTGGCAATGTATAATAATGAATTTGATTTCCTTTTGCATGGTAGACTATTGAATAATGTTAAACTCTTGAAAGGATGGTCAGCTCAATATCTGAAGTTTCATGCCACAACTGGTCCAGTTTTTCCTTTAACAACTTGGTCTAGAACAGCATTGTTGGATATTGGAGAT
This sequence comes from Myotis nattereri, assembly GCF_964212035.1. Lineage (NCBI taxonomy): Eukaryota > Metazoa > Chordata > Mammalia > Chiroptera > Vespertilionidae > Myotis > Myotis nattereri. The sequence continues at coordinate 8,979,149 of NC_138085.1, read as the reverse complement.
ATTTGAGCAGTGAGGTTTTACTCTGTTTCACTGATGATTCACTTCATGTTACTTTTGACCTATACATGAGTAATATATTAGTAATAAGGGAAATTGGGTATGGTGTACATGGTTACTATCTTCACAATTGTTCTGTAAATCTGGAACTGTTGTAAAATAAAAGAGTCCTTAAAACAACACTCAAAATCATAGGAAATTATATTAACTGAACCTAGTGGAATGGACCACTGGAATGACGGGGGAGTATGGGAATTTTCTTAGAGGAAACACCACCTCCCTGCCATATTCTGGACTCCAATGGAACTACAGAAAATGAGAGAGAGAGAGGACAGTTTAGGAAAAATGTTAGGAGTTAAGAGGAAGGTGTCTGTTTTATAACCAGAGTGTGTGAGATTTCTGCATCTTCTCCTACCCCCGGCCCTCCTGGATGGTCTAGCAGAGGCATTGTGATGTCAAGTCACACCATGGCCACCACTGATTTTGGGCAACCAGATCTTAAGTGAGTGACTCTTCATAAACCTAAAAAGATAGCGAAACTTAATAAGACGATATTTTAGACTAGTAGAGATGAGGAATAAGACTCCAAATAGAAGGGTGGATGAAGACACTGCAAGTCCAAAAGTGAATTTATGTTTGTATTGGGGGTAGGTGGGATGGATGCTGCAGGTCGCAGTCATGAGGAACAGTTTGCGGTGTTAGTGCTGGCAGTGTATAATAAAGAATTTGATTTTCTTTTTACATGGCAGACTAATGAATATTGTTAAACTAGTGTAAGGATGGTCAGCTCAAGATGGGAAGTTTTATGCCACAACTGGAACAGTTTATCCTTTAACATCATGGTGTAGAACAGAATTGTTGGATATTGGAGATACCAGAGAAGTGATTTTTGACTCTGTTTCACTGATGGGGAGGGATCTCAGCAGGGGGCAGGGATGTGAGAAGGGAGTAATGTAGATTGCCTACGTTGGGGCACCAGAGAAGCCATTCCGTACTGAGCCAGACACTTAGAATAAGGACAAGGAGAAGTCTGAATGGGGATTTTTTTCACAACACTTTCTCATACTGGAAAAGAAAAAAGGAGCTGATGTTTAATTTAGGTGTGGATTCGGGGGGTGGGATGGATGGTAGTGGTCGCAGTCATGAGGAACAGGGTGTTAGTGCTGGCAGTGTATAATAATGCATTTGATTTCCTTTTTACCTGGTAGACTATTGAATTTTGATAAATTCTTGAAAGGATGGTCAGCTCCAGATCTGAGGTTTTATGCCGCAGCTGGTCCAGTTTTTCCTTTCACAACTTAGTCTAGAACAGCACTGCTGGATATTGGAGATACTAGAGGATTGAGGTTTCACTCTGTTTCACCGATGATTCACTTCATGTTACATTTGCCCAAACATAAGTAAGATGTCAGTAATAAGGGAAATTGGGTATGGTGTACATGGATTTTATCTTCACAATTGTTCTGTAAATCTGGAACTGTTGTAAAATAAAAGAGTCCTTAAAACAACACTCAAAATCATAGGAAATTATATTAACTGAACCTAGTGGAATGGACCACTGCAATGACGGGGGAGTATGGGAATTGTCTTAGAGGAAACACCACCTCCCTGCCATATGCTGGACTGTAATGGAACTACAGGAAATTGGAGAGAGAGAGGACAGTTTGGGAAAAATATTAGGCGTTAAGAGGAAGGTCTCTGTTTTATAACCAGAGTGTGTGAGATTTCTGCATCTTCTGCCACCCCCGCCCCTCCTGGATGGTCTAGCTGAAGCTTTGTGATGTCAAGCCACACCATGGCCACCACAGAATTTGGGCAACCAGAGCTGAAGGGAGTGGCTCCTCATTAACCTAAAGTGTATAAATAGAGGCTAGGCCCCCTTCAGTAGTGTCTGTTGCCTCAAGATAGTGAAACTTAATACGACGATATTGTAGACTAGTAGAGATAAGGAGTAAGAGTCCAAACAGAAGGGTGGATGAAGAAACTGTAAGTCCAAAAGTGAATTTATGTTCGTATTAGGGATAGGTGGGATGGATGGTGGAGATCGCAGTAATGAGCAACAGGGGGTTGTGTTAGTGATGGCAGTGTATAATAAAGAATTTGATTTCCTTTTTATATGGAAGACTATTGAATATTGTTAAACTATGGAAAGGAAGGTCAGCTCAAGATGTGAATTTTATGCCACAACTTGTACAGTTTTTCCTTTAACATCATTGTCTAGAACAGCATTGTTGGATATTGAAGATACTTGAGAAGTGAGGTTTGACTCTGTTTCACTGATGGGGAGGGATCTAAGGAGGGGGCAGGCATGTGAGAAGGGAGTAATGTAGATTACTTTACTTGGGGCAACAGACAAGCCATTCCATACTGAGCCGGAGACTTAGATCAGGAGAACGAGAAGTCTGATTGGGGATGTTTTTCACAAAACTTTCGCATACTGGCAAGGAAAAAAGAAGCTGATTTTTAATTTTAGCTTCAGATTCGGGGTTGGATGGATGGTGGTGGTCGCAGTCATGAGGAACTGGGTGTTGTGTTAGAGCTGGCAATGTATAATAATGAATTTGATTTCCTTTTACATTGTAGACTATTGAATAATGTTAAACTCTTGAAAGGATGGTCAGCTCAATATCTGAAATTTCATGCCACAACTGGTCCAGTTTTTCCTTTAACAACTTGGTCTAGAACAGCATTGTTGGATATTGGAGATACTTGAGCAGTGAGGTTTTACTCTGTTTCACTGATGATTCACTTCATGTTACTTTTGACCTATACATGAGTAATATATTAGTAATAAGGGAAATTGAGTATGGTGTACATGGTTACTATCTTCACAATTGTTCTGTAAATGTGGAACTATTCTAAAATGAAACATCCATTAAAACAACACTCAAAATCCTAGGAAATTGTAGCAAGTGAACATAGTGGAATGGACCACTGAAATGTCGGGGGAGTATGGGAATTTTCTTAGAGGAAACACCACCTCCCTGCCATATGCTGGACTCTAATGGAACTACAGAAAATGAGAGAGAGAGAGGACAGTTTAGGAAAAATGTTAGGAGTTAAGAGGAAGGTCTCTGTTTTATAACCAGAGTGTGTGAGATTTCTGCATCTTCTCCTACCCCCGGCCCTCCTGGATGGTCCAGCTGAGGCATTGTGATGTCAAGTCACACCATGGCCACCACTGATTTTGGGCAACCAGATCTTAAGGGAGTGACTCTTCATAAACCTAAAAAGATAGCGAAACTTAATAAGACGATATTGTAGACTAGTAGAGATGAGGAATAAGACTCCAAATAGAAGGGTGGATGAAGACACTGCAAGTCCAAAAGTGAATTTATGTTTGTATTGGGGGTAGGTGGGATGGATGCTGCAGGTCGCAGTCATGAGGAACAGTTTGCGGTGTTAGTGCTGGCAGTGTATAATAAAGAATTTGATTTTCTTTTTACATGGCAGACTAATGAATATTGTTAAACTAGTGAAAGGATGGTCAGCTCAAGATGGGAAGTTTTATGCCACAACTGGAACAGTTTATCCTTTAACATCATGGTGTAGAACAGAATTGTTGGATATTGGAGATACTAGAGAAGTGATTTTTGACTCCGTTTCACTGATGGGGAGGGATCTAAGCGGGGGGAAGGGATGTGAGAAGGGAGTAATGTAGATTGCCTACGTTGGGGCACCAGAGAAGCCATTCCGTACTGAGCCAGACACTTAGAATAAGGACAAGGAGAAGTCTGAATGGGGATTTTTTTCACAACACTTTCTCATACTGGAAAAGAAAAAAGGAGCTGATGTTTAATTTAGGTTTGGATTCGGGGGGTGGGATGGATGGTAGTGGTCGCAGTCATGAGGCACAGGGTGTTGTGTTAGTGCTGGCAGTTTATAATAATGCATTTGATTTCCTTTTTCCCTGGTAGACTATTGAATTTTGATAAGTTCTTGAAAGGATGGTCAGCTCCAGATCTGAGGTTTTATGGCGCAGCTGGTCCAGTTTTTCCTTTCACAACTTAGTCTAGAACAGCACTGCTGGATATTGGAGATACTAGAGGATTGAGGTTTCACTCTGTTTCACCGATGATTCACTTCATGTTACATTTGCCCAAACATAAGTAAGATGTCAGTAATAAGGGAAATTGGGTATGGTGTACATGGATTTTATCTTCACAATTGTTCTGTAAATCTGGAACTGTTGTAAAATAAAAGAGTCCTTAAAACAACACTCAAAATCATAGGAAATTATATTAACTGAACCTAGTGGAATGGACCACTGAAATGACGGGGGAGTATGGGAATTGTCTTAGAGGAAACACCACCTCCCTGCCATATGCTGGACTGTAATGGAACTACAGGAAATGAGAGAGAGAGAGGACAGTTTGGGAAAAATATTAGGCGTTAAGAGGAAGGTCTCTGTTTTATAACCAGAGTGTGTGAGATTTCTGCATCTTCTGCCACCCCCGCCCCTCCTGGATGGTCTAGCTGAAGCTTTGTGATGTCAAGCCACACCATGGCCACCACAGAATTTGGGCAACCAGAGCTGAAGGGAGTGGCTCCTCATTAACCTAAAGTGTATAAATAGAGGCCAGGCCCCCTTCAGTAGTGTCTGTTGCCTCAAGATAGTGAAACTTAATACGACGATATTGTAGGCTAGTAGAGATAAGGAGTAAGAGTCCAAACAGAAGGGTGGATGAAGAAACTGTAAGTCCAAAAGTGAATTTATGTTCGTATTAGGGATAGGTGGGATGGATGGTGGAGTTCGCAGTAATGAGCAACAGGGGGTTGTGTTAGTGATGGCAGTGTATAATAAAGAATTTGATTTCCTTTTTATATGGAAGACTATTGAACATTGTTAAACTATGGAAAGGAAGGTCAGCTCAAGATGTGAATTTTATGCCACAACTTGTACAGTTTTTCCTTTAACATCATTGTCTAGAACAGCATTGTTGGATATTGGAGATACTAGAGAAGTGAGGTTTGACTCTGTTTCACTGATGGGGAGGGATCTAAGGAGGGGGCAGGCATGTGAGAAGGGAGTAATGTAGATTACTTTAGTTGGTGCAACAGACAAGCCATTCCATACTGAGCCTGAGACTTAGATCAGGAGAACGAGAAGTCTGATTGGGGATGTTTTTCACAAAACTTTCGCATACTGGCAAGGAAAAAAGAAGCTGATTTTTAATTTTAGCTTTAGATTCGGGGGTTGGATGGATGGTGGTGGTCGCAGTCATGAGGAACTGGGTGTTGTGTTAGAGCTGGCAATGTATAATAATGAATTTGATTTCCTTTTGCATGGTAGACTATTGAATAATGTTAAACTCTTGAAAGGATGGTCAGCTCAATATCTGAAGTTTCATGCCACAACTGGTCCAGTTTTTCCTTTAACAACTTGGTCTAGAACAGCATTGTTGGATATTGGAGATACTTGAGCAGTGAGGTTTTACTCTGTTTCACTGATGATTCACTTCATGTTACTTTTGACCTATACATGAGTAAGATATTAGTAATAAGGGAAATTGGGTATGGTGTACATGGTTACTATCTTCACAATTGTTCTGTAAATCTGGAACTGTTGTAAAATAAAAGAGTCCTTAAAACAACACTCAAAATCATAGGAAATTATATTAACTGAACCTAGTGGAATGGACCACTGGAATGACGGGGGAGTATGGGAATTTTCTTAGAGGAAACACCACCTCCCTGCCATATTCTGGACTCTAATGGAACTACAGAAAATGAGAGAGAGAGAGGACAGTTTAGGAAAAATGTTAGGAGTTAAGAGGAAGGTGTCTGTTTTATAACCAGAGTGTGTGAGATTTCTGCATCTTCTCCTACCCCCGGCCCTCCTGGATGGTCCAGCTGAGGCATTGTGATGTCAAGTCACACCATGGCCACCACTGATTTTGGGCAACCAGATCTTAAGTGAGTGACTCTTCATAAACCTAAAAAGATAGCGAAACTTAATAAGACGATATTTTAGACTAGTAGAGATGAGGAATAAGACTCCAAATAGAAGGGTGGATGAAGACACTGCAAGTCCAAAAGTGAATTTATGTTTGTATTGGGGGTAGGTGTGATGGATGCTGCAGGCCGCAGTCATGAGGAACAGTTTGCGGTGTTAGTGCTGGCAGTGTATAATAAAGAATTTGATTTTCTTTTTACATGGCAGACTAATGAATATTGTTAAACTAGTGTAAGGATGGTCAGCTCAAGATGGGAAGTTTTATGCCACAACTGGTACAGTTTATCCTTTAACATCATGGTGTAGAACAGAATTGTTGGATATTGGAGATACCAGAGAAGTGATTTTTGACTCTGTTTCACTGATGGGGAGGGATCTCAGCAGGGGGCAGGGATGTGAGAAGGGAGTAATGTAGATTGCCTACGTTGGGGCACCAGAGAAGCCATTCCGTACTGAGCCAGACACTTAGAATAAGGACAAGGAGAAGTCTGAATGGGGATTTTTTTCACAACACTTTCTCATACTGGAAAAGAAAAAAGGAGCTGATGTTTAATTTAGGTTTGGATTCGGGGGGTGGGATGGATGGTAGTGGTCGCAGTCATGAGGCACAGGGTGTTAGTGCTGGCAGTGTATAATAATGCATTTGATTTCCTTTTTACCTGGTAGACTATTGAATTTTGATAAATTCTTGAAAGGATGGTCAGCTCCAGATCTGAGGTTTTATGCCGCAACTGGTCCAGTTTTTCCTTTCACAACTTAGTCTAGAACAGCACTGCTGGATATTGGAGATACTAGAGGATTGAGGTTTCACTCTGTTTCACCGATGATTCACTTCATGTTACATTTGCCCAAACGTAAGTAAGATGTCAGTAATAAGGGAAATTGGGTATGGTGTCCATGGTTTTTATCTTCACAATTTTTCTGTAAATCTGGAACTGTTGTAAAATAAAAGAGTCCTTAAAACAACACTCAAAATCATAGGAAATTATATTAACTGAACCTAGTGGAATGGACCACTGCAATGACGGGGGAGTATGGGAATTGTCTTAGAGGAAACACCACCTCCCTGCCATATGCTGGACTGTAATGGAACTACAGGAAATTGGAGAGAGAGAGGACAGTTTGGGAAAAATATTAGGCGTTAAGAGGAAGGTCTCTGTTTTATAACCAGAGTGTGTGAGATTTCTGCATCTTCTGCCACCCCCGCGTCTCCTGGATGGTCTAGCTGAAGCTTTGTGATGTCAAGCCACACCATGGCCACCACAGAATTTGGGCAACCAGAGCTGAAGGGAGTGGCTCCTCATTAACCTAAAGTGTATAAATAGAGGCCAGGCCCCCTTCAGTAGTGTCTGTTGCCTCAAGATAGTGAAACTTAATACGACGATATTGTAGACTAGTAGAGATTAGGAGTAAGAGTCCAAACAGAAGGGTGGATGAAGAAACTGTAAGTCCAAAAGTGAATTTATGTTCGTATTAGGGATAGGTGGGATGGATGGTGGAGATCGCAGTAATGAGCAACAGGGGGTTGTGTTAGTGATGGCAGTGTATAATAAAGAATTTGATTTCCTTTTTATATGGAAGACTATTGAATATTGTTAAACTATGGAAAGGAAGGTCAGCTCAAGATGTGAATTTTATGCCACAACTTGTACAGTTTTTCCTTTAACATCATTGTCTAGAACAGCATTGTTGGATATTGAAGATACTTGAGAAGTGAGGTTTGACTCTGTTTCACTGATGGGGAGGGATCTAAGGAGGGGGCAGGCATGTGAGAAGGGAGTAATGTAGATTACTTTAGTTGGGGCAACAGACAAGCCATTCCATACTGAGCCGGAGACTTAGATCAGGAGAACGAGAAGTCTGATTGGGGATGTTTTTCACAAAACTTTCGCATACTGGCAAGGAAAAAAGAAGCTGATTTTTAATTTTAGCTTCAGATTCGGGGTTGGATGGATGGTGGTGGTCGCAGTCATGAGGAACTGGGTGTTGTGTTAGAGCTGGCAATGTATAATAATGAATTTGATTTCCTTTTGCATGGTAGACTATTGAATAATGTTAAACTCTTGAAAGGATGGTCAGCTCAATATCTGAAGTTTCATGCCACAACTGGTCCAGTTTTTCCTTTAACAACTTGGTCTAGAACAGCATTGTTGGATATTGGAGATACTTGAGCAGTGAGGTTTTACTCTGTTTCACTGATGATTCACTTCATGTTACTTTTGACCTATACATGAGTAAGATATTAGTAATAAGGGAAATTGGGTATGGTGTACATGGTTACTATCTTCACAATTGTTCTGTAAATCTGGAACTGTTGTAAAATAAAAGAGTCCTTAAAACAACACTCAAAATCATAGGAAATTATATTAACTGAACCTAGTGGAATGGACCACTGGAATGACGGGGGAGTATGGGAATTTTCTTAGAGGAAACACCACCTCCCTGCCATATTCTGGACTCCAATGGAACTACAGAAAATGAGAGAGAGAGAGGACAGTTTAGGAAAAATGTTAGGAGTTAAGAGGAAGGTGTCTGTTTTATAACCAGAGTGTGTGAGATTTCTGCATCTTCTCCTACCCCCGGCCCTCCTGGATGGTCTAGCAGAGGCATTGTGATGTCAAGTCACACCATGGCCACCACTGATTTTGGGCAACCAGATCTTAAGTGAGTGACTCTTCATAAACCTAAAAAGATAGCGAAACTTAATAAGACGATATTTTAGACTAGTAGAGATGAGGAATAAGACTCCAAATAGAAGGGTGGATGAAGACACTGCAAGTCCAAAAGTGAATTTATGTTTGTATTGGGGGTAGGTGGGATGGATGCTGCAGGTCGCAGTCATGAGGAACAGTTTGCGGTGTTAGTGCTGGCAGTGTATAATAAAGAATTTGATTTTCTTTTTACATGGCAGACTAATGAATATTGTTAAACTAGTGTAAGGATGGTCAGCTCAAGATGGGAAGTTTTATGCCACAACTGGTACAGTTTATCCTTTAACATCATGGTGTAGAACAGAATTGTTGGATATTGGAGATACCAGAGAAGTGATTTTTGACTCTGTTTCACTGATGGGGAGGGATCTCAGCAGGGGGCAGGGATGTGAGAAGGGAGTAATGTAGATTGCCTACGTTGGGGCACCAGAGAAGCCATTCCGTACTGAGCCAGACACTTAGAATAAGGACAAGGAGAAGTCTGAATGGGGATTTTTTTCACAACACTTTCTCATACTGGAAAAGAAAAAAGGAGCTGATGTTTAATTTAGGTGTGGATTCGGGGGGTGGGATGGATGGTAGTGGTCGCAGTCATGAGGAACAGGGTGTTAGTGCTGGCAGTGTATAATAATGCATTTGATTTCCTTTTTACCTGGTAGACTATTGAATTTTGATAAATTCTTGAAAGGATGGTCAGCTCCAGATCTGAGGTTTTATGCCGCAGCTGGTCCAGTTTTTCCTTTCACAACTTAGTCTAGAACAGCACTGCTGGATATTGGAGATACTAGAGGATTGAGGTTTCACTCTGTTTCACCGATGATTCACTTCATGTTACATTTGCCCAAACGTAAGTAAGATGTCAGTAATAAGGGAAATTGGGTATGGTGTCCATGGTTTTTATCTTCACAATTTTTCTGTAAATCTGGAACTGTTGTAAAATAAAAGAGTCCTTAAAACAACACTCAAAATCATAGGAAATTATATTAACTGAACCTAGTGGAATGGACCACTGAAATGACGGGGGAGTATGGGAATTGTCTTAGAGGAAACACCACCTCCCTGCCATATGCTGGACTGTAATGGAACTACAGGAAATTGGAGAGAGAGAGGACAGTTTGGGAAAAATATTAGGCGTTAAGAGGAAGGTCTCTGTTTTATAACCAGAGTGTGTGAGATTTCTGCATCTTCTGCCACCCCCGCCCCTCCTGGATGGTCTAGCTGAAGCTTTGTGATGTCAAGCCACACCATGGCCACCACAGAATTTGGGCAACCAGAGCTGAAGGGAGTGGCTCCTCATTAACCTAAAGTGTATAAATAGAGGCCAGGCCCCCTTCAGTAGTGTCTGTTGCCTCAAGATAGTGAAACTTAATACGACGATATTGTAGACTAGTAGAGATAAGGAGTAAGAGTCCAAACAGAAGGGTGGATGAAGAAACTGTAAGTCCAAAAGTGAATTTATGTTCGTATTAGGGATAGGTGGGATGGATGGTGGAGATCGCAGTAATGAGCAACAGGGGGTTGTGTTAGTGATGGCAGTGTATAATAAAGAATTTGATTTCCTTTTTATATGGAAGACTATTGAATATTGTTAAACTATGGAAAGGAAGGTCAGCTCAAGATGTGAATTTTATGCCACAACTTGTACAGTTTTTCCTTTAACATCATTGTCTAGAACAGCATTGTTGGATATTGAAGATACTTGAGAAGTGAGGTTTGACTCTGTTTCACTGATGGGGAGGGATCTAAGGAGGGGGCAGGCATGTGAGAAGGGAGTAATGTAGATTACTTTAGTTGGGGCAACAGACAAGCCATTCCATACTGAGCCGGAGACTTAGATCAGGAGAACGAGAAGTCTGATTGGGGATGTTTTTCACAAAACTTTCGCATACTGGCAAGGAAAAAAGAAGCTGATTTTTAATTTTAGCTTCAGATTCGGGGTTGGATGGATGGTGGTGGTCGCAGTCATGAGGAACTGGGTGTTGTGTTAGAGCTGGCAATGTATAATAATGAATTTGATTTCCTTTTACATTGTAGACTATTGAATAATGTTAAACTCTTGAAAGGATGGTCAGCTCAATATCTGAAATTTCATGCCACAACTGGTCCAGTTTTTCCTTTAACAACTTGGTCTAGAACAGCATTGTTGGATATTGGAGATACTTGAGCAGTGAGGTTTTACTCTGTTTCACTGATGATTCACTTCATGTTACTTTTGACCTATACATGAGTAATATATTAGTAATAAGGGAAATTGAGTATGGTGTACATGGTTACTATCTTCACAATTGTTCTGTAAATGTGGAACTATTCTAAAATGAAACATCCATTAAAACAACACTCAAAATCCTAGGAAATTGTAGCAAGTGAACATAGTGGAATGGACCACTGAAATGTCGGGGGAGTATGGGAATTTTCTTAGAGGAAACACCACCTCCCTGCCATATGCTGGACTCTAATGGAACTACAGAAAATGAGAGAGAGAGAGGACAGTTTAGGAAAAATGTTAGGAGTTAAGAGGAAGGTCTCTGTTTTATAACCAGAGTGTGTGAGATTTCTGCATCTTCTCCTACCCCCGGCCCTCCTGGATGGTCCAGCTGAGGCATTGTGATGTCAAGTCACACCATGGCCACCACTGATTTTGGGCAACCAGATCTTAAGTGAGTGACTCTTCATAAACCTAAAAAGATAGCGAAACTTAATAAGACGATATTTTAGACTAGTAGAGATGAGGAATAAGACTCCAAATAGAAGGGTGGATGAAGACACTGCAAGTCCAAAAGTGAATTTATGTTTGTATTGGGGGTAGGTGGGATGGATGCTGCAGGTCGCAGTCATGAGTCACAGTTTGCGGTGTTAGTGCTGGCAGTGTATAATAAAGAATTTGATTTTCTTTTTACATGGCAGACTAATGAATATTGTTAAACTAGTGTAAGGATGGTCAGCTCAAGATGGGAAGTTTTATGCCACAACTGGTACATTTTATCCTTTAACATCATGGTGTAGAACAGAATTGTTGGATATTGGAGATACCAGAGAAGTGATTTTTGACTCTGTTTCACTGATGGGGAGGGATCTCAGCAGGGGGCAGGGATGTGAGAAGGGAGTAATGTAGATTGCCTACGTTGGGGCACCAGAGAAGCCATTCCGTACTGAGCCAGACACTTAGAATAAGGACAAGGAGAAGTCTGAATGGGGATTTTTTTCACAACACTTTCTCATACTGGAAAAGAAAAAAGGAGCTGATGTTTAATTTAGGTTTGGATTCGGGGGGTGGGATGGATGGTAGTGGTCGCAGTCATGAGGAACAGGGTGTTAGTGCTGGCAGTGTATAATAATGCATTTGATTTCCTTTTTACCTGGTAGACTATTGAATTTTGATAAATTCTTGAAAGGATGGTCAGCTCCAGATCTGAGGTTTTATGCCGCAACTGGTCCAGTTTTTCCTTTAACAACTTAGTCTAGAACAGCACTGCTGGATATTGGAGATACTAGAGGATTGAGGTTTCACTCTGTTTCACCAATGATTCACTTCATGTTACATTTGCCCAAACGTAAGTAAGATGTCAGTAATAAGGGAAATTGGGTATGGTGTCCATGGTTTTTATCTTCACAATTTTTCTGTAAATCTGGAACTGTTGTAAAATAAAAGAGTCCTTAAAACAACACTCAAAATCATAGGAAATTATATTAACTGAACCTAGTGGAATGGACCACTGAAATGACGGGGGAGTATGGGAATTATCTTAGAGGAAACACCACCTCCCTGCCATATGCTGGACTGTAATGGAACTACAGGAAATTGGAGAGAGAGAGGACAGTTTGGGAAAAATATTAGGCGTTAAGAGGAAGGTCTCTGTTTTATAACCAGAGTGTGTGAGATTTCTGCATCTTCTGCCACCCCCGCGCCTCCTGGATGGTCTAGCTGAAGCTTTGTGATGTCAAGCCACACCATGGCCACCACAGAATTTGGGCAACCAGAGCTGAAGGGAGTGGCTCCTCATTAACCTAAAGTGTATAAATAGAGGCCAGGCCCCCTTCAGTAGTGTCTGTTGCCTCAAGATAGTGAAACTTAATACGACGATATTGTAGACTAGTAGAGATAAGGAGTAAGACTCCAAACAGAAGGGTGGATGAAGAAACTGTAAGTCCAAAAGTGAATTTATGTTCGTATTAGGGATAGGTGGGATGGATGGTGGAGATCGCAGTAATGAGCAACAGGGGGTTGTGTTAGTGATGGCAGTGTATAATAAAGAATTTGATTTCCTTTTTATATGGAAGACTATTGAATATTGTTAAACTATGGAAAGGAAGGTCAGCTCAAGATGTGAATTTTATGCCACAACTTGTACAGTTTTTCCTTTAACATCATTGTCTAGAACAGCATTGTTGGATATTGGAGATACTAGAGAAGTGAGGTTTGACTCTGTTTCACTGATGGGGAGGGATCTAAGGAGGGGGCAGGCATGTGAGAAGGGAGTAATGTAGATTACTTTAGTTGGTGCAACAGACAAGCCATTCCATACTGAGCCGGAGACTTAGATCAGGAGAACGAGAAGTCTGATTGGGGATGTTTTTCACAAAACTTTCGCATACTGGCAAGGAAAAAAGAAGCTGATTTTTAATTTTAGCTTCAGATTCGGGGTTGGATGGATGGTGGTGGTCGCAGTCATGAGGAACTGGGTGTTGTGTTAGAGCTGGCAATGTATAATAATGAATTTGATTTCCTTTTGCATGGTAGACTATTGAATAATGTTAAACTCTTGAAAGGATGGTCAGCTCAATATCTGAAGTTTCATGCCACAACTGGTCCAGTTTTTCCTTTAACAACTTGGTCTAGAACAGCATTGTTGGATATTGGAGATACTTGAGCAGTGAGGTTTTACTCTGTTTCACTGATGATTCACTTCATGTTACTTTTGACCTATACATGAGTAAGATATTAGTAATAAGGGAAATTGGGTATGGTGTACATGGTTACTATCTTCACAATTGTTCTGTAAATCTGGAACTGTTGTAAAATAAAAGAGTCCTTAAAACAACACTCAAAATCATAGGAAATTATATTAACTGAACCTAGTGGAATGGACCACTGGAATGACGGGGGAGTATGGGAATTTTCTTAGAGGAAACACCACCTCCCTGCCATATTCTGGACTCCAATGGAACTACAGAAAATGAGAGAGAGAGAGGACAGTTTAGGAAAAATGTTAGGAGTTAAGAGGAAGGTGTCTGTTTTATAACCAGAGTGTGTGAGATTTCTGCATCTTCTCCTACCCCCGGCCCTCCTGGATGGTCTAGCAGAGGCATTGTGATGTCAAGTCACACCATGGCCACCACTGATTTTGGGCAACCAGATCTTAAGTGAGTGACTCTTCATAAACCTAAAAAGATAGCGAAACTTAATAAGACGATATTTTAGACTAGTAGAGATGAGGAATAAGACTCCAAATAGAAGGGTGGATGAAGACACTGCAAGTCCAAAAGTGAATTTATGTTTGTATTGGGGGTAGGTGGGATGGATGCTGCAGGTCGCAGTCATGAGGAACAGTTTGCGGTGTTAGTGCTGGCAGTGTATAATAAAGAATTTGATTTTCTTTTTACATGGCAGACTAATGAATATTGTTAAACTAGTGTAAGGATGGTCAGCTCAAGATGGGAAGTTTTATGCCACAACTGGTACAGTTTATCCTTTAACATCATGGTGTAGAACAGAATTGTTGGATATTGGAGATACCAGAGAAGTGATTTTTGACTCTGTTTCACTGATGGGGAGGGATCTCAGCAGGGGGCAGGGATGTGAGAAGGGAGTAATGTAGATTGCCTACGTTGGGGCACCAGAGAAGCCATTCCGTACTGAGCCAGACACTTAGAATAAGGACAAGGAGAAGTCTGAATGGGGATTTTTTTCACAACACTTTCTCATACTGGAAAAGAAAAAAGGAGCTGATGTTTAATTTAGGTGTGGATTCGGGGGGTGGGATGGATGGTAGTGGTCGCAGTCATGAGGAACAGGGTGTTAGTGCTGGCAGTGTATAATAATGCATTTGATTTCCTTTTTACCTGGTAGACTATTGAATTTTGATAAATTCTTGAAAGGATGGTCAGCTCCAGATCTGAGGTTTTATGCCGCAGCTGGTCCAGTTTTTCCTTTCACAACTTAGTCTAGAACAGCACTGCTGGATATTGGAGATACTAGAGGATTGAGGTTTCACTCTGTTTCACCGATGATTCACTTCATGTTACATTTGCCCAAACGTAAGTAAGATGTCAGTAATAAGGGAAATTGGGTATGGTGTCCATGGTTTTTATCTTCACAATTTTTCTGTAAATCTGGAACTGTTGTAAAATAAAAGAGTCCTTAAAACAACACTCAAAATCATAGGAAATTATATTAACTGAACCTAGTGGAATGGACCACTGAAATGACGGGGGAGTATGGGAATTGTCTTATAGGAAACACCACCTCCCTGCCATATGGTGGACTGTAATGGAACTACAGGAAATTGGAGAGAGAGAGGACAGTTTGGGAAAAATATTAGGCGTTAAGAGGAAGGTCTCTGTTTTATAACCAGAGTGTGTGAGATTTCTGCATCTTCTGCCACCCCCGCGTCTCCTGGATGGTCTAGCTGAAGCTTTGTGATGTCAAGCCACACCATGGCCACCACAGAATTTGGGCAACCAGAGCTGAAGGGAGTGGCTCCTCATTAACCTAAAGTGTATAAATAGAGGCCAGGCCCCCTTCAGTAGTGTCTGTTGCCTCAAGATAGTGAAACTTAATACGACGATATTGTAGACTAGTAGAGATAAGGAGTAAGAGTCCAAACAGAAGGGTGGATGAAGAAACTGTAAGTCCAAAAGTGAATTTATGTTCGTATTAGGGATAGGTGGGATGGATGGTGGAGATCGCAGTAATGAGCAACAGGGGGTTGTGTTAGTGATGGCAGTGTATAATAAAGAATTTGATTTCCTTTTTATATGGAAGACTATTGAATATTGTTAAACTATGGAAAGGAAGGTCAGCTCAAGATGTGAATTTTATGCCACAACTTGTACAGTTTTTCCTTTAACATCATTGTCTAGAACAGCATTGTTGGATATTGAAGATACTTGAGAAGTGAGGTTTGACTCTGTTTCACTGATGGGGAGGGATCTAAGGAGGGGGCAGGCATGTGAGAAGGGAGTAATGTAGATTACTTTAGTTGGGGCAACAGACAAGCCATTCCATACTGAGCCGGAGACTTAGATCAGGAGAACGAGAAGTCTGATTGGGGATGTTTTTCACAAAACTTTCGCATACTGGCAAGGAAAAAAGAAGCTGATTTTTAATTTTAGCTTCAGATTAGGGGTTGGATGGATGGTGGTGGTCGCAGTCATGAGGAACTGGGTGTTGTGTTAGAGCTGGCAATGTATAATAATGAATTTGATTTCCTTTTACATTGTAGACTATTGAATAATGTTAAACTCTTGAAAGGATGGTCAGCTCAATATCTGAAATTTCATGCCACAACTGGTCCAGTTTTTCCTTTAACAACTTGGTCTAGAACAGCATTGTTGGATATTGGAGATACTTGAGCAGTGAGGTTTTACTCTGTTTCACTGATGATTCACTTCATGTTACTTTTGACCTATACATGAGTAATATATTAGTAATAAGGGAAATTGAGTATGGTGTACATGGTTACTATCTTCACAATTGTTCTGTAAATGTGGAACTATTCTAAAATGGAACATCCATTAAAACAACACTCAAAATCCTAGGAAATTGTAGCAAGTGAACATAGTGGAATGGACCACTGGAATGTCGGGGGAGTATGGGAATTTTCTTAGAGGAAACACCACCTCCCTGCCATATGCTGGACTCTAATGGAACTATAGGAAATGAGAGAGAGAGAGGACAGTTTAGGAAAAATGTTAGGAGTTAAGAGGAAGGTCTCTGTTTTATAACCAGAGTGTGTGAGATTTCTGCATCTTCTCCTACCCCCGGCCCTCCTGGATGGTCCAGCTGAGGCATTGTGATGTCAAGTCACACCATGGCCACCACTGATTTTGGGCAACCAGATCTTAAGTGAGTGACTCTTCATAAACCTAAAAAGATAGCGAAACTTAATAAGACGATATTTTAGACTAGTAGAGATGAGGAATAAGACTCCAAATAGAAGGGTGGATGAAGACACTGCAAGTCCAAAAGTGAATTTATGTTTGTATTGGGGGTAGGTGGGATGGATGGTGGTGGTCCCAGTCATGAGGAACAGTTTGCGGTGTTAGTGCTGGCAATGTATAATAATGAATTTAATTTTCTTTTTACATGGCAGACTAATGAATATTGTTAAACTAGTGAAAGGATGGTCAGCTCAAGATAGGAAGTTTTATGCCACAACTGGAACAGTTTATCCTTTAACATCATGGTGTAGAACAGAATTGTTGGATATTGGAGATACCAGAGAAGTGATTTTTGACTCCGTTTCACTGATGGGGAGTGATCTAAGCGGGGGGCAGGGATGTGAGAAGGGAGTAATGTAGATTGCCTACGTTGGGGCACCAGAGAAGCCATTCCGTACTGAGCCAGACACTTAGAATAAGGACAAGGAGAAGTCTGAATGGGGATTTTTTTCACAACACTTTCTCATACTGGAAAAGAAAAAAGGAGCTGATGTTTAATTTAGGTTTGGATTCGGGGGGTGGGATGGATGGTAGTGGTCGCAGTCATGAGGAACAGGGTGTTAGTGCTGGCAGTGTATAATAATGCATTTGATTTCCTTTTTACCTGGTAGACTATTGAATTTTGATAAATTCTTGAAAGGATGGTCAGCTCCAGATCTGAGGTTTTATGCCGCATCTGGTCCAGTTTTTCCTTTAACAACTTAGTCTAGAACAGCACTACTGGATATTGGAGATACTAGAGGATTGAGGTTTCACTCTGTTTCACCGATGATTCACTTCATGTTACATTTGCCCAAACGTAAGTAAGATGTCAGTAATAAGGGAAATTGGGTATGGTGTCCATGGTTTTTATCTTCACAATTTTTCTGTAAATCTGGAACTGTTGTAAAATAAAAGAGTCCTTAAAACAACACTCAAAATCATAGGAAATTATATTAACTGAACCTAGTGGAATGGACCACTGAAATGACGGGGGAGTATGTGAATTGTCTTAGAGGAAACACCACCTCCCTGCCATATGCTGGACTGTAATGGAACTACAGGAAATTGGAGAGAGAGAGGACAGTTTGGGAAAAATATTAGGCGTTAAGAGGAAGGTCTCTGTTTTATAACCAGAGTGTGTGAGATTTCTGCATCTTCTGCCACCCCCGCCCCTCCTGGATGGTCTAGCTGAAGCTTTGTGATGTCAAGCCACACCATGGCCACCACAGAATTTGGGCAACCAGAGCTGAAGGGAGTGGCTCCTCATTAACCTAAAGTGTATAAATAGAGGCCAGGCCCCCTTCAGTAGTGTCTGCTGCCTCAAGATAGTGAAACTTAATACGACGATATTGTAGACTAGTAGAGATAAGGAGTAAGAGTCCAAACAGAAGGGTGGATGAAGAAACTGTAAGTCCAAAAGTGAATTTATGTTCGTATTAGGGATAGGTGGGATGGATGGTGGAGATCGCAGTAATGAGCAACAGGGGGTTGTGTTAGTGATGGCAGTGTATAATAAAGAATTTGATTTCCTTTTTATATGGAAGACTATTGAATATTGTTAAACTATGGAAAGGAAGGTCAGCTCAAGATGTGAATTTTATGCCACAACTTGTACAGTTTTTCCTTTAACATCATTGTCTAGAACAGCATTGTTGGATATTGAAGATACTTGAGAAGTGAGGTTTGACTCTGTTTCACTGATGGGGAGGGATCTAAGGAGGGGGCAGGCATGTGAGAAGGGAGTAATGTAGATTACTTTAGTTGGGGCAACAGACAAGCCATTCCATACTGAGCCGGAGACTTAGATCAGGAGAACGAGAAGTCTGATTGGGGATGTTTTTCACAAAACTTTCGCATACTGGCAAGGAAAAAAGAAGCTGATTTTTAATTTTAGCTTCAGATTCGGGATTGGATGGATGGTGGTGGTCGCAGTCATGAGGAACTGGGTGTTGTGTTAGAGCTGGCAATGTATAATAATGAATTTGATTTCCTTTTACATTGTAGACTATTGAATAATGTTAAACTCTTGAAAGGATGGTCAGCTCAATATCTGAAATTTCATGCCACAACTGGTCCAGTTTTTCCTTTAACAACTTGGTCTAGAACAGCATTGTTGGATATTGGAGATACTTGAGCAGTGAGGTTTTACTCTGTTTCACTGATGATTCACTTCATGTTACTTTTGACCTATACATGAGTAATATATTAGTAATAAGGGAAATTGAGTATGGTGTACATGGTTACTATCTTCACAATTGTTCTGTAAATGTGGAACTATTCTAAAATGGAACATCCATTAAAACAACACTCAAAATCCTAGGAAATTGTAGCAAGTGAACATAGTGGAATGGACCACTGGAATGTCGGGGGAGTATGGGAATTTTCTTAGAGGAAACACCACCTCCCTGCCATATGCTGGACTCTAATGGAACTATAGGAAATGAGAGAGAGAGAGGACAGTTTAGGAAAAATGTTAGGAGTTAAGAGGAAGGTCTCTGTTTTATAACCAGAGTGTGTGAGATTTCTGCATCTTCTCCTACCCCCGGCCCTCCTGGATGGTCCAGCTGAGGCATTGTGATGTCAAGTCACACCATGGCCACCACTGATTTTGGGCAACCAGATCTTAAGTGAGTGACTCTTCATAAACCTAAAAAGATAGCGAAACTTAATAAGACGATATTTTAGACTAGTAGAGATGAGGAATAAGACTCCAAATAGAAGGGTGGATGAAGACACTGCAAGTCCAAAAGTGAATTTATGTTTGTATTGGGGGTAGGTGGGATGGATGGTGGTGGTCCCAGTCATGAGGAACAGTTTGCGGTGTTAGTGCTGGCAATGTATAATAATGAATTTAATTTTCTTTTTACATGGCAGACTAATGAATATTGTTAAACTAGTGAAAGGATGGTCAGCTCAAGATAGGAAGTTTTATGCCACAACTGGAACAGTTTATCCTTTAACATCATGGTGTAGAACAGAATTGTTGGATATTGGAGATACCAGAGAAGTGATTTTTGACTCCGTTTCACTGATGGGGAGTGATCTAAGCGGGGGGCAGGGATGTGAGAAGGGAGTAATGTAGATTGCCTACGTTGGGGCACCAGAGAAGCCATTCCGTACTGAGCCAGACACTTAGAATAAGGACAAGGAGAAGTCTGAATGGGGATTTTTTTCACAACACTTTCTCATACTGGAAAAGAAAAAAGGAGCTGATGTTTAATTTAGGTTTGGATTCGGGGGGTGGGATGGATGGTAGTGGTCACAGTCATGAGGAACAGGGTGTTAGTGCTGGCAGTGTATAATAATGCATTTGATTTCCTTTTTACCTGGTAGACTATTGAATTTTGATAAATTCTTGAAAGGATGGTCAGCTCCAGATCTGAGGTTTTATGCCGCATCTGGTCCAGTTTTTCCTTTAACAACTTAGTCTAGAACAGCACTACTGGATATTGGAGATACTAGAGGATTGAGGTTTCACTCTGTTTCACCGATGATTCACTTCATGTTACATTTGCCCAAACGTAAGTAAGATGTCAGTAATAAGGGAAATTGGGTATGGTGTCCATGGTTTTTATCTTCACAATTTTTCTGTAAATCTGGAACTGTTGTAAAATAAAAGAGTCCTTAAAACAACACTCAAAATCATAGGAAATTATATTAACTGAACCTAGTGGAATGGACCACTGAAATGACGGGGGAGTATGTGAATTGTCTTAGAGGAAACACCACCTCCCTGCCATATGCTGGACTGTAATGGAACTACAGGAAATTGGAGAGAGAGAGGACAGTTTGGGAAAAATATTAGGCGTTAAGAGGAAGGTCTCTGTTTTATAACCAGAGTGTGTGAGATTTCTGCATCTTCTGCCACCCCCGCCCCTCCTGGATGGTCTAGCTGAAGCTTTGTGATGTCAAGCCACACCATGGCCACCACAGAATTTGGGCAACCAGAGCTGAAGGGAGTGGCTCCTCATTAACCTAAAGTGTATAAATAGAGGCCAGGCCCCCTTCAGTAGTGTCTGTTGCCTCAAGATAGTGAAACTTAATACGACGATATTGTAGACTAGTAGAGATAAGGAGTAAGAGTCCAAACAGAAGGGTGGATGAAGAAACTGTAAGTCCAAAAGTGAATTTATGTTCGTATTAGGGATAGGTGGGATGGATGGTGGAGATCGCAGTAATGAGCAACAGGGGGTTGTGTTAGTGATGGCAGTGTATAATAAAGAATTTGATTTCCTTTTTATATGGAAGACTATTGAATATTGTTAAACTATGGAAAGGAAGGTCAGCTCAAGATGTGAATTTTATGCCACAACTTGTACAGTTTTTCCTTTAACATCATTGTCTAGAACAGCATTGTTGGATATTGAAGATACTTGAGAAGTGAGGTTTGACTCTGTTTCACTGATGGGGAGGGATCTAAGGAGGGGGCAGGCATGTGAGAAGGGAGTAATGTAGATTACTTTAGTTGGGGCAACAGACAAGCCATTCCATACTGAGCCGGAGACTTAGATCAGGAGAACGAGAAGTCTGATTGGGGATGTTTTTCACAAAACTTTCGCATACTGGCAAGGAAAAAAGAAGCTGATTTTTAATTTTAGCTTCAGATTCGGGGTTGGATGGATGGTGGTGGTCGCAGTCATGAGGAACTGGGTGTTGTGTTAGAGCTGGCAATGTATAATAATGAATTTGATTTCCTTTTACATTGTAGACTATTGAATAATGTTAAACTCTTGAAAGGATGGTCAGCTCAATATCTGAAATTTCATGCCACAACTGGTCCAGTTTTTCCTTTAACAACTTGGTCTAGAACAGCATTGTTGGATATTGGAGATACTTGAGCAGTGAGGTTTTACTCTGTTTCACTGATGATTCACTTCATGTTACTTTTGACCTATACATGAGTAATATATTAGTAATAAGGGAAATTGAGTATGGTGTACATGGTTACTATCTTCACAATTTTTCTGTAAATGTGGAACTATTCTAAAATGAAACATCCATTAAAACAACACTCAAAATCCTAGGAAATTGTAGCAAGTGAACATAGTGGAATGGACCACTGAAATGTCGGGGGAGTATGGGAATTTTCTTAGAGGAAACACCACCTCCCTGCCATATGCTGGACTCTAATGGAACTACAGGAAATGAGAGAGAGAGAGGACAGTTTAGGAAAAATGTTAGGAGTTAAGAGGAAGGTCTCTGTTTTATAACCAGAGTGTGTGAGATTTCTGCATCTTCTCCTACCCCCGGCCCTCCTGGATGGTCCAGCTGAGGCATTGTGATGTCAAGTCACACCATGGCCACCACTGATTTTGGGCAACCAGATCTTAAGTGAGTGACTCTTCATAAACCTAAAAAGATAGCGAAACTTAATAAGACGATATTGTAGACTAGTAGAGATGAGGAATAAGACTCCAAATAGAAGGGTGGATGAAGACACTGCAAGTCCAAAAGTGAATTTATGTTTGTATTGGGGGTAGGTGGGATGGATGCTGCAGGTCGCAGTCATGAGTCACAGTTTGCGGTGTTAGTGCTGGCAGTGTATAATAAAGAATTTGATTTTCTTTTTACATGGCAGACTAATGAATATTGTTAAACTAGTGAAAGGATGGTCAGCTCAAGATGGGAAGTTTTATGCCACAACTGGAACAGTTTATCCTTTAACATCATGGTGTAGAACAGAATTGTTGGATATTGGAGATACTAGAGAAGTGATTTTTGACTCCGTTTCACTGATGGGGAGGGATCTAAGCGGGGGGCAGGGATGTGAGAAGGGAGTAATGTAGATTGCCTACGTTGGGGCACCAGAGAAGCCATTCCGTACTGAGCCAGACACTTAGAATAAGGACAAGGAGAAGTCTGAATGGGGATTTTTTTCACCACACTTTCTCATACTGGAAAAGAAAAAAGGAGCTGATGTTTAATTTAGGTTTGGATTCGGGGGGTGGGATGGATGGTAGTGGTCGCAGTCATGAGGCACAGGGTGTTGTGTTAGTGCTGGCAGTTTATAATAATGCATTTGATTTTCTTTTTACCTGGTAGACTATTGAATTTTGATAAGTTCTTGAAAGGATGGTCAGCTCCAGATCTGAGGTTTTATGCCGCAGCTGGTCCAGTTTTTCCTTTAACAACTTAGTCTAGAACAGCACTGCTGGATATTGGAGATACTAGAGGATTGAGGTTTCACTCTGTTTCACCGATGATTCACTTCATGTTACATTTGCCCAAACATAAGTAAGATGTCAGTAATAAGGGAAATTGGGTATGGTATACATGGATTTTATCTTCACAATTGTTCTGTAAATCTGGAACTGTTGTAAAATAAAAGAGTCCTTAAAACAACACTCAAAATCATAGGAAATTATATTAACTGAACCTAGTGGAATGGACCACTGCAATGACGGGGGAGTATGGGAATTGTCTTAGAGGAAACACCACCTCCCTGCCATATGCTGGACTGTAATGGAACTGCAGGAAATGAGAGAGAGAGAGGACAGTTTGGGAAAAATATTAGGCGTTAAGAGGAAGGTCTCTGTTTTATAACCAGAGTGTGTGAGATTTCTGCATCTTCTGCCACCCCCGCCCCTCCTGGATGGTCTAGCTGAAGCTTTGTGATGTCAAGCCACACCATGGCCACCACAGAATTTGGGCAACCAGAGCTGAAGGGAGTGGCTCCTCATTAACCTAAAGTGTATAAATAGAGGCCAGGCCCCCTTCAGTAGTGTCTGTTGCCTCAAGATAGTGAAACTTAATACGACGATATTGTAGACTAGTAGAGATAAGGAGTAAGAGTCCAAACAGAAGGGTGGATGAAGAAACTGTAAGTCCAAAAGTGAATTTATGTTCGTATTAGGGATAGGTGGGATGGATGGTGGAGATCGCAGTAATGAGCAACAGGGGGTTGTGTTAGTGATGGCAGTGTATAATAAAGAATTTGATTTCCTTTTTATATGGAAGACTATTGAATATTGTTAAACTATGGAAAGGAAGGTCAGCTCAAGATGTGAATTTTATGCCACAACTTGTACAGTTTTTCCTTTAACATCATTGTCTAGAACAGCATTGTTGGATATTGGAGATACTAGAGAAGTGAGGTTTGACTCTGTTTCACTGATGGGGAGGGATCTAAGGAGGGGGCAGGCATGTGAGAAGGGAGTAATGTAGATTACTTTAGTTGGTGCAACAGACAAGCCATTCCATACTGAGCCGGAGACTTAGATCAGGAGAACGAGAAGTCTGATTGGGGATGTTTTTCACAAAACTTTCGCATACTGGCAAGGAAAAAAGAAGCTGATTTTTAATTTTAGCTTTAGATTCGGGGGTTGGATGGATGGTGGTGGTCGCAGTCATGAGGAACTGGGTGTTGTGTTAGAGCTGGCAATGTATAATAATGAATTTGATTTCCTTTTGCATGGTAGACTATTGAATAATGTTAAACTCTTGAAAGGATGGTCAGCTCAATATCTGAAGTTTCATGCCACAACTGGTCCAGTTTTTCCTTTAACAACTTGGTCTAGAACAGCATTGTTGGATATTGGAGATACTTGAGCAGTTAGGTTTTACTCTGTTTCACTGATGATTCACTTCATGTTACTTTTGACCTATACATGAGTAAGATATTAGTAATAAGGGAAATTGGGTATAGTGTACATGGTTACTATCTTCACAATTGTTCTGTAAATCTGGAACTGTTGTAAAATAAAAGAGTCCTTAAAACAACACTCAAAATCATAGGAAATTATATTAACTGAACCTAGTGGAGTGGACCACTGGGATGACGGGGGAGTATGGGAATTTTCTTAGAGGAAACACCACCTCCCTGCCATATTCTGGACTCTAATGGAACTACAGAAAATGAGAGAGAGAGAGGACAGTTTAGGAAAAATATTAGGAGTTAAGAGGAAGGTGTCTGTTTTATAACCAGAGTGTGTGAGATTTCTGCATCTTCTCCTACCCCCGGCCCTCCTGGATGGTCCAGCTGAGGCATTGTGATGTCAAGTCACACCATGGCCACCACTGATTTTGGGCAACCAGATCTTAAGTGAGTGACTCTTCATAAACCTAAAAAGATAGCGAAACTTAATAAGACGATATTTTAGACTAGTAGAGATGAGGAATAAGACTCCAAATAGAAGGGTGGATGAAGACACTGCAAGTCCAAAAGTGAATTTATGTTTGTATTGGGGGTAGGTGGGATGGATGCTGCAGGTCGCAGTCATGAGTCACAGTTTGCGGTGTTAGTGCTGGCAGTGTATAATAAAGAATTTGATTTTCTTTTTACATGGCAGACTAATGAATATTGTTAAACTAGTGTAAGGATGGTCAGCTCAAGATGGGAAGTTTTATGCCACAACTGGTACAGTTTATCCTTTAACATCATGGTGTAGAACAGAATTGTTGGATATTGGAGATACCAGAGAAGTGATTTTTGACTCTGTTTCACTGATGGGGAGGGATCTCAGCAGGGGGAAGGGATGTGAGAAGGGAGTAATGTAGATTGCCTACGTTGGGGCACCAGAGAAGCCATTCCATACTGAGCCAGACACTTAGAATAAGGACAAGGAGAAGTCTGAATGGGGATTTTTTTCACAACACTTTCTCATACTGGAAAAGAAAAAAGGAGCTGATGTTTAATTTAGGTTTGGATTCGGGGGGTGGGATGGATGGTAGTGGTCGCAGTCATGAGGAACAGGGTGTTGTGTTGGTGCTGGCAGTGTATAATAATGCATTTGATTTCCTTTTTACCTGGTAGACTATTGAATTTTGATAAATTCTTGAAAGGATGGTCAGCTCCAGATCTGAGGTTTTATGCCGCAACTGGTCCAGTTTTTCCTTTAACAACTTAGTCTAGAACAGCACTGCTGGATATTGGAGATACTAGAGGATTGAGGTTTCACTCTGTTTCACCGATGATTCACTTCATGTTACATTTGCCCAAACGTAAGTAAGATGTCAGTAATAAGGGAAATTGGGTATGGTGTCCATGGTTTTTATCTTCACAATTTTTCTGTAAATCTGGAACTGTTGTAAAATAAAAGAGTCCTTAAAACAACACTCAAAATCATAGGAAATTATATTAACTGAACCTAGTGGAATGGACCACTGAAATGACGGGGGAGTATGGGAATTGTCTTAGAGGAAACACCACCTCCCTGCCATATGGTGGACTGTAATGGAACTACAGGAAATTGGAGAGAGAGAGGACAGTTTGGGAAAAATATTAGGGGTTAAGAGGAAGGTCTCTGTTTTATAAACAGAGTGTGTGAGATTTCTGCATCTTCTGCCACCCCCGCCCCTCCTGGATGGTCTAGCTGAAGCTTTGTGATGTCAAGCCACACCATGGCCACCACAGAATTTGGGCAACCAGAGCTGAAGGGAGTGGCTCCTCATTAACCTAAAGTGTATAAATAGAGGCCAGGCCCCCTTCAGTAGTGTCTGTTGCCTCAAGATAGTGAAACTTAATACGACGATATTGTAGACTAGTAGAGATAAGGAGTAAGAGTCCAAACAGAAGGGTGGATGAAGAAACTGTAAGTCCAAAAGTGAATTTATGTTCGTATTAGGGATAGGTGGGATGGATGGTGGAGATCGCAGTAATGAGCAACAGGGGGTTGTGTTAGTGATGGCAGTGTATAATAAAGAATTTGATTTCCTTTTTATATGGAAGACTATTGAATATTGTTAAACTATGGAAAGGAAGGTCAGCTCAAGATGTGAATTTTATGCCACAACTTGTACAGTTTTTCCTTTAACATCATTGTCTAGAACAGCATTGTTGGATATTGAAGATACTTGAGAAGTGAGGTTTGACTCTGTTTCACTGATGGGGAGGGATCTAAGGAGGGGGCAGGCATGTGAGAAGGGAGTAATGTAGATTACTTTAGTTGGGGCAACAGACAAGCCATTCCATACTGAGCCGGAGACTTAGATCAGGAGAACGAGAAGTCTGATTGGGGATGTTTTTCACAAAACTTTCGCATACTGGCAAGGAAAAAAGAAGCTGATTTTTAATTTTAGCTTCAGATTCGGGGTTGGATGGATGGTGGTGGTCGCAGTCATGAGGAACTGGGTGTTGTGTTAGAGCTGGCAATGTATAATAATGAATTTGATTTCCTTTTACATTGTAGACTATTGAATAATGTTAAACTCTTGAAAGGATGGTCAGCTCAATATCTGAAATTTCATGCCACAACTGGTCCAGTTTTTCCTTTAACAACTTGGTCTAGAACAGCATTGTTGGATATTGGAGATACTTGAGCAGTGAGGTTTTACTCTGTTTCACTGATGATTCACTTCATGTTACTTTTGACCTATACATGAGTAATATATTAGTAATAAGGGAAATTGAGTATGGTGTACATGGTTACTATCTTCACAATTTTTCTGTAAATGTGGAACTATTCTAAAATGAAACATCCATTAAAACAACACTCAAAATCCTAGGAAATTGTAGCAAGTGAACATAGTGGAATGGACCACTGAAATGTCGGGGGAGTATGGGAATTTTCTTAGAGGAAACACCACCTCCCTGCCATATGCTGGACTCTAATGGAACTACAGGAAATGAGAGAGAGAGAGGACAGTTTAGGAAAAATGTTAGGAGTTAAGAGGAAGGTGTCTGTTTTATAACCAGAGTGTGTGAGATTTCTGCATCTTCTCCTACCCCCGGCCCTCCTGGATGGTCCAGCTGAGGCATTGTGATGTCAAGTCACACCATGGCCACCACTGATTTTGGGCAACCAGATCTTAAGTGAGTGACTCTTCATAAACCTAAAAAGATAGCGAAACTTAATAAGACGATATTGTAGACTAGTAGAGATGAGGAATAAGACTCCAAATAGAAGGGTGGATGAAGACACTGCAAGTCCAAAAGTGAATTTATGTTTGTATTGGGGGTAGGTGGGATGGATGCTGCAGGTCGCAGTCATGAGTCACAGTTTGCGGTGTTAGTGCTGGCAGTGTATAATAAAGAATTTGATTTTCTTTTTACATGGCAGACTAATGAATATTGTTAAACTAGTGAAAGGATGGTCAGCTCAAGATGGGAAGTTTTATGCCACAACTGGAACAGTTTATCCTTTAACATCATGGTGTAGAACAGAATTGTTGGATATTGGAGATACTAGAGAAGTGATTTTTGACTCCGTTTCACTGATGGGGAGGGATCTAAGCGGGGGGCAGGGATGTGAGAAGGGAGTAATGTAGATTGCCTACGTTGGGGCACCAGAGAAGCCATTCCGTACTGAGCCAGACACTTAGAATAAGGACAAGGAGAAGTCTGAATGGGGATTTTTTTCACAACACTTTCTCATACTGGAAAAGAAAAAAGGAGCTGATGTTTAATTTAGGTTTGGATTCGGGGGGTGGGATGGATGGTAGTGGTCGCAGTCATGAGGCACAGGGTGTTGTGTTAGTGCTGGCAGTTTATAATAATGCATTTGATTTCCTTTTTACCTGGTAGACTATTGAATTTTGATAAGTTCTTGAAAGGATGGTCAGCTCCAGATCTGAGGTTTTATGCCGCAGCTGGTCCAGTTTTTCCTTTCACAACTTAGTCTAGAACAGCACTGCTGGATATTGGAGATACTAGAGGATTGAGGTTTCACTCTGTTTCACCGATGATTCACTTCATGTTACATTTGCCCAAACGTAAGTAAGATGTCAGTAATAAGGGAAATTGGGTATGGTGTCCATGGTTTTTATCTTCACAATTTTTCTGTAAATCTGGAACTGTTGTAAAATAAAAGAGTCCTTAAAACAACACTCAAAATCATAGGAAATTATATTAACTGAACCTAGTGGAATGGACCACTGAAATGACGGGGGAGTATGGGAATTGTCTTAGAGGAAACACCACCTCCCTGCCATATGCTGGACTGTAATGGAACTACAGGAAATTGGAGAGAGAGAGGACAGTTTGGGAAAAATATTAGGCGTTAAGAGGAAGGTCTCTGTTTTATAACCAGAGTGTGTGAGATTTCTGCATCTTCTGCCACCCCCGCCCCTCCTGGATGGTCTAGCTGAAGCTTTGTGATGTCAAGCCACACCATGGCCACCACAGAATTTGGGCAACCAGAGCTGAAGGGAGTGGCTCCTCATTAACCTAAAGTGTATAAATAGAGGCCAGGCCCCCTTCAGTAGTGTCTGTTGCCTCAAGATAGTGAAACTTAATACGACGATATTGTAGACTAGTAGAGATAAGGAGTAAGAGTCCAAACAGAAGGGTGGATGAAGAAACTGTAAGTCCAAAAGTGAATTTATGTTCGTATTAGGGATAGGTGGGATGGATGGTGGAGATCGCAGTAATGAGCAACAGGGGGTTGTGTTAGTGATGGCAGTGTATAATAAAGAATTTGATTTCCTTTTTATATGGAAGACTATTGAACATTGTTAAACTATGGAAAGGAAGGTCAGCTCAAGATGTGAATTTTATGCCACAACTTGTACAGTTTTTCCTTTAACATCATTGTCTAGAACAGCATTGTTGGATATTGGAGATACTAGAGAAGTGAGGTTTGACTCTGTTTCACTGATGGGGAGGGATCTAAGGAGGGGGCAGGCATGTGAGAAGGGAGTAATGTAGATTACTTTAGTTGGTGCAACAGACAAGCCATTCCATACTGAGCCGGAGACTTAGATCAGGAGAACGAGAAGTCTGATTGGGGATGTTTTTCACAAAACTTTCGCATACTGGCAAGGAAAAAAGAAGCTGATTTTTAATTTTAGCTTTAGATTCGGGGGTTGGATGGATGGTGGTGGTCGCAGTCATGAGGAACTGGGTGTTGTGTTAGAGCTGGCAATGTATAATAATGAATTTGATTTCCTTTTGCATGGTAGACTATTGAATAATGTTAAACTCTTGAAAGGATGGTCAGCTCAATATCTGAAGTTTCATGCCACAACTGGTCCAGTTTTTCCTTTAACAACTTGGTCTAGAACAGCATTGTTGGATATTGGAGATACTTGAGCAGTGAGGTTTTACTCTGTTTCACTGATGATTCACTTCATGTTACTTTTGACCTATACATGAGTAAGATATTAGTAATAAGGGAAATTGGGTATGGTGTACATGGTTACTATCTTCACAATTGTTCTGTAAATCTGGAACTGTTGTAAAATAAAAGAGTCCTTAAAACAACACTCAAAATCATAGGAAATTATATTAACTGAACCTAGTGGAATGGACCACTGGAATGACGGGGGAGTATGGGAATTTTCTTAGAGGAAACACCACCTCCCTGCCATATTCTGGACTCTAATGGAACTACAGAAAATGAGAGAGAGAGAGGACAGTTTAGGAAAAATGTTAGGAGTTAAGAGGAAGGTGTCTGTTTTATAACCAGAGTGTGTGAGATTTCTGCATCTTCTCCTACCCCCGGCCCTCCTGGATGGTCCAGCTGAGGCATTGTGATGTCAAGTCACACCATGGCCACCACTGATTTTGGGCAACCAGATCTTAAGTGAGTGACTCTTCATAAACCTAAAAAGATAGCGAAACTTAATAAGACGATATTTTAGACTAGTAGAGATGAGGAATAAGACTCCAAATAGAAGGGTGGATGAAGACACTGCAAGTCCAAAAGTGAATTTATGTTTGTATTGGGGGTAGGTGGGATGGATGCTGCAGGTCGCAGTCATGAGTCACAGTTTGCGGTGTTAGTGCTGGCAGTGTATAATAAAGAATTTGATTTTCTTTTTACATGGCAGACTAATGAATATTGTTAAACTAGTGTAAGGATGGTCACCTCAAGATGGGAAGTTTTATGCCACAACTGGTACAGTTTATCCTTTAACATCATGGTGTAGAACAGAATTGTTGGATATTGGAGATACCAGAGAAGTGATTTTTGACTCTGTTTCACTGATGGGGAGGGATCTCAGCAGGGGGCAGGGATGTGAGAAGGGAGTAATGTAGATTGCCTACGTTGGGGCACCAGAGAAGCCATTCCGTACTGAGCCAGACACTTAGAATAAGGACAAGGAGAAGTCTGAATGGGGATTTTTTTCACAACACTTTCTCATACTGGAAAAGAAAAAAGGAGCTGATGTTTAATTTAGGTTTGGATTCGGGGGGTGGGATGGATGGTAGTGGTCGCAGTCATGAGGAACAGGGTGTTAGTGCTGGCAGTGTATAATAATGCATTTGATTTCCTTTTTACCTGGTAGACTATTGAATTTTGATAAATTCTTGAAAGGATGGTCAGCTCCAGATCTGAGGTTTTATGCCGCAGCTGGTCCAGTTTTTCCTTTAACAACTTAGTCTAGAACAGCACTGCTGGATATTGGAGATACTAGAGGATTGAGGTTTCACTCTGTTTCACCGATGATTCACTTCATGTTACATTTGCCCAAACGTAAGTAAGATGTCAGTAATAAGGGAAATTGGGTATGGTGTCCATGGTTTTTATCTTCACAATTTTTCTGTAAATCTGGAACTGTTGTAAAATAAAAGAGTCCTTAAAACAACACTCAAAATCATAGGAAATTATATTAACTGAACCTAGTGGAATGGACCACTGAAATGACGGTGGAGTATGGGAATTGTCTTAGAGGAAACAACACCTCCCTGCCATATGCTGGACTGTAATGGAACTATAGGAAATTGGAGAGAGAGAGGACAGTTTGGGAAAAATATTAGGCGTTAAGAGGAAGGTCTCTGTTTTATAACCAGAGTGTGTGAGATTTCTGCATCTTCTGCCACCCCCGCCCCTCCTGGATGGTCTAGCTGAAGCTTTGTGATGTCAAGCCACACCATGGCCACCACAGAATTTGGGCAACCAGAGCTGAAGGGAGTGGCTCCTCATTAACCTAAAGTGTATAAATAGAGGCCAGGCCCCCTTCAGTAGTGTCTGTTGCCTCAAGATAGTGAAACTTAATACGACGATATTGTAGACTAGTAGAGATAAGGAGTAAGAATCCAAACAGAAGGGTGGATGAAGAAACTGTAAGTCCAAAAGTGAATTTATGTTCGTATTAGGGATAGGTGGGATGGATGGTGGAGATCGCAGTAATGAGCAACAGGGGGTTGTGTTAGTGATGGCAGTGTATAATAAAGAATTTGATTTCCTTTTTATATGGAAGACTATTGAATATTGTTAAACTATGGAAAGGAAGGTCAGCTCAAGATGTGAATTTTATGCCACAACTTGTACAGTTTTTCCTTTAACATCATTGTCTAGAACAGCATTGTTGGATATTGGAGATACTAGAGAAGTGAGGTTTGACTCTGTTTCACTGATGGGGAGGGATCTAAGGAGGGGGCAGGCATGTGAGAAGGGAGTAATGTAGATTACTTTAGTTGGTGCAACAGACAAGCCATTCCATACTGAGCCGGAGACTTAGATCAGGAGAACGAGAAGTCTGATTGGGGATGTTTTTCACAAAACTTTCGCATACTGGCAAGGAAAAAAGAAGCTGATTTTTAATTTTAGCTTTAGATTCGGGGGTTGGATGGATGGTGGTGGTCGCAGTCATGAGGAACTGGGTGTTGTGTTAGAGCTGGCAATGTATAATAATGAATTCGATTTCCTTTTGCATGGTAGACTATTGAATAATGTTAAACTCTTGAAAGGATGGTCAGCTCAATATCTGAAGTTTCATGCCACAACTGGTCCAGTTTTTCCTTTAACAACTTGGTCTAGAACAGCATTGTTGGATATTGGAGATACTTGAGCAGTGAGGTTTTACTCTGTTTCACTGATGATTCACTTCATGTTACTTTTGACCTATACATGAGAAATATATTAGTAATAAGGGAAATTGAGTATGGTGTACATGGTTACTATCTTCACAATTGTTCTGTAAATGTGGAACTATTCTAAAATGAAACATCCATTAAAACAACACTCAAAATCCTAGGAAATTGTAGCAAGTGAACATAGTGGAATGGACCACTGGAATGTCGGGGGAGTATGGGAATTTTCTTAGAGGAAACACCACCTCCCTGCCATATGCTGGACTCTAATGGAACTACAGGAAATGAGAGAGAGAGAGGACAGTTTAGGAAAAATGTTAGGAGTTAAGACGAAGGTGTCTGTTTTATAACCAGAGTGTGTGAGATTTCTGCATCTTCTCCTACCCCCGGCCCTCCTGGATGGTCCAGCTGAGGCATTGTGATGTCAAGTCACACCATGGCCACCACTGATTTTGGGCAACCAGATCTTAAGTGAGTGACTCTTCATAAACCTAAAAAGATAGCGAAACTTAATAAGACGATATTTTAGACTAGTAGAGATGAGGAATAAGACTCCAAATAGAAGGGTGGATGAAGACACTGCAAGTCCAAAAGTGAATTTATGTTTGTATTGGGGGTAGGTGGGATGGATGGTGGTGGTCCCAGTCATGAGGAACAGTTTGCGGTGTTAGTGCTGGCAATGTATA
The DNA here is from genome assembly GCF_964212035.1 of Myotis nattereri. Taxonomy (NCBI): domain Eukaryota; kingdom Metazoa; phylum Chordata; class Mammalia; order Chiroptera; family Vespertilionidae; genus Myotis; species Myotis nattereri. The sequence continues at coordinate 8,945,963 of NC_138085.1, read as the reverse complement.
ATAATGAATTTAATTTTCTTTTTACATGGCAGACTAATGAATATTGTTAAACTAGTGAAAGGATGGTCAGCTCAAGATAGGAAGTTTTATGCCACAACTGGAACAGTTTATCCTTTAACATCATGGTGTAGAACAGAATTGTTGGATATTGGAGATACCAGAGATGTGATTTTTGACTCCGTTTCACTGATGGGGAGGGATCTAAGCGGGGGGCAGGGATGTGAGAAGGGAGTAATGTAGATTGCCTACGTTGGGGCACCAGAGAAGCCATTCCGTACTGAGCCAGACACTTAGAATAAGGACAAGGAGAAGTCTGAATGGGGATTTTTTTCACAACACTTTCTCATACTGGAAAAGAAAAAAGGAGCTGATGTTTAATTTAGGTTTGGATTCGGGGGGTGGGATGGATGGTAGTGGTCGCAGTCATGAGGAACAGGGTGTTAGTGCTGGCAGTGTATAATAATGCATTTGATTTCCTTTTTACCTGGTAGACTATTGAATTTTGATAAATTCTTGAAAGTATGGTCAGCTCCAGATCTGAGGTTTTATGCCGCAACTGGTCCAGTTTTTCCTTTAACAACTTAGTCTAGAACAGCACTACTGGATATTGGAGATACTAGAGGATTGAGGTTTCACTCTGTTTCACCGATGATTCACTTCATGTTACATTTGCCCAAACGTAAGTAAGATGTCAGTAATAAGGGAAATTGGGTATGGTGTCCATGGTTTTTATCTTCACAATTTTTCTGTAAATCTGGAACTGTTGTAAAATAAAAGAGTCCTTAAAACAACACTCAAAATCATAGGAAATTATATTAACTGAACCTAGTGGAATGGACCACTGAAATGACGGGGGAGTATGGGAATTGTCTTAGAGGAAACACCACCTCCCTGCCATATGCTGGACTGTAATGGAACTACAGGAAATTGGAGAGAGAGAGGACAGTTTGGGAAAAATATTAGGCGTTAAGAGGAAGGTCTCTGTTTTATAACCAGAGTGTGTGATATTTCTGCATCTTCTGCCACCCCCGCCCCTCCTGGATGGTCTAGCTGAAGCTTTGTGATGTCAAGCCACACCATGGCCACCACAGAATTTGGGCAACCAGAGCTGAAGGGAGTGGCTCCTCATTAACCTAAAGTGTATAAATAGAGGCCAGGCCCCCTTCAGTAGTGTCTGTTGCCTCAAGATAGTGAAACTTAATACGACGATATTGTAGACTAGTAGAGATAAGGAGTAAGAGTCCAAACAGAAGGGTGGATGAAGAAACTGTAAGTCCAAAATTGAATTTATGTTCGTATTAGGGATAGGTGGGATGGATGGTGGAGATCGCAGTAATGAGCAACAGGGGGTTGTGTTAGTGATGGCAGTGTATAATAAAGAATTTGATTTCCTTTTTATATGGAAGACTATTGAACATTGTTAAACTATGGAAAGGAAGGTCAGCTCAAGATGTGAATTTTATGCCACAACTTGTACAGTTTTTCCTTTAACATCATTGTCTAGAACAGCATTGTTGGATATTGGAGATACTAGAGAAGTGAGGTTTGACTCTGTTTCACTGATGGGGAGGGATCTAAGGAGGGGGCAGGCATGTGAGAAGGGAGTAATGTAGATTACTTTAGTTGGTGCAACAGACAAGCCATTCCATACTGAGCCGGAGACTTAGATCAGGAGAACGAGAAGTCTGATTGGGGATGTTTTTCACAAAACTTTCGCATACTGGCAAGGAAAAAAGAAGCTGATTTTTAATTTTAGCTTTAGATTCGGGGGTTGGATGGATGGTGGTGGTCGCAGTCATGAGGAACTGGGTGTTGTGTTAGAGCTGGCAATGTATAATAATGAATTTGATTTCCTTTTGCATGGTAGACTATTGAATAATGTTAAACTCTTGAAAGGATGGTCAGCTCAATATCTGAAGTTTCATGCCACAACTGGTCCAGTTTTTCCTTTAACAACTTGGTCTAGAACAGCATTGTTGGATATTGGAGATACTTGAGCAGTGAGGTTTTACTCTGTTTCACTGATGATTCACTTCATGTTACTTTTGACCTATACATGAGTAAGATATTAGTAATAAGGGAAATTGGGTATGGTGTACATGGTTACTATCTTCACAATTGTTCTGTAAATCTGGAACTGTTGTAAAATAAAAGAGTCCTTAAAACAACACTCAAAATCATAGGAAATTATATTAACTGAACCTAGTGGAATGGACCACTGGAATGACGGGGGAGTATGGGAATTTTCTTAGAGGAAACACCACCTCCCTGCCATATTCTGGACTCTAATGGAACTACAGAAAATGAGAGAGAGAGAGGACAGTTTAGGAAAAATGTTAGGAGTTAAGAGGAAGGTGTCTGTTTTATAACCAGAGTGTGTGAGATTTCTGCATCTTCTCCTACCCCCGGCCCTCCTGGATGGTCCAGCTGAGGCATTGTGATGTCAAGTCACACCATGGCCACCACTGATTTTGGGCAACCAGATCTTAAGTGAGTGACTCTTCATAAACCTAAAAAGATAGCGAAACTTAATAAGACGATATTTTAGACTAGTAGAGATGAGGAATAAGACTCCAAATAGAAGGGTGGATGAAGACACTGCAAGTCCAAAAGTGAATTTATGTTTGTATTGGGGGTAGGTGGGATGGATGCTGCAGGTCGCAGTCATGAGTCACAGTTTGCGGTGTTAGTGCTGGCAGTGTATAATAAAGAATTTGATTTTCTTTTTACATGGCAGACTAATGAATATTGTTAAACTAGTGTAAGGATGGTCAGCTCAAGATGGGAAGTTTTATGCCACAACTGGTACAGTTTATCCTTTAACATCATGGTGTAGAACAGAATTGTTGGATATTGGAGATACCAGAGAAGTGATTTTTGACTCTGTTTCACTGATGGGGAGGGATCTCAGCAGGGGGCAGGGATGTGAGAAGGGAGTAATGTAGATTGCCTACGTTGGGGCACCAGAGAAGCCATTCCGTACTGAGCCAGACACTTAGAATAAGGACAAGGAGAAGTCTGAATGGGGATTTTTTTCACAACACTTTCTCATACTGGAAAAGAAAAAAGGAGCTGATGTTTAATTTAGGTTTGGATTCGGGGGGTGGGATGGATGGTAGTGGTCGCAGTCATGAGGAACAGGGTGTTAGTGCTGGCAGTGTATAATAATGCATTTGATTTCCTTTTTACCTGGTAGACTATTGAATTTTGATAAATTCTTGAAAGGATGGTCAGCTCCAGATCTGAGGTTTTATGCCGCAGCTGGTCCAGTTTTTCCTTTAACAACTTAGTCTAGAACAGCACTGCTGGATATTGGAGATACTAGAGGATTGAGGTTTCACTCTGTTTCACCGATGATTCACTTCATGTTACATTTGCCCAAACGTAAGTAAGATGTCAGTAATAAGGGAAATTGGGTATGGTGTCCATGGTTTTTATCTTCACAATTTTTCTGTAAATCTGGAACTGTTGTAAAATAAAAGAGTCCTTAAAACAACACTCAAAATCATAGGAAATTATATTAACTGAACCTAGTGGAATGGACCACTGAAATGACGGGGGAGTATGGGAATTGTCTTAGAGGAAACAACACCTCCCTGCCATATGCTGGACTGTAATGGAACTATAGGAAATTGGAGAGAGAGAGGACAGTTTGGGAAAAATATTAGGCGTTAAGAGGAAGGTCTCTGTTTTATAACCAGAGTGTGTGAGATTTCTGCATCTTCTGCCACCCCCGCCCCTCCTGGATGGTCTAGCTGAAGCTTTGTGATGTCAAGCCACACCATGGCCACCACAGAATTTGGGCAACCAGAGCTGAAGGAAGTGGCTCCTCATTAACCTAAAGTGTATAAATAGAGGCCAGGCCCCCTTCAGTAGTGTCTGTTGCCTCAAGATAGTGAAACTTAATACGACGATATTGTAGACTAGTAGAGATAAGGAGTAAGAATCCAAACAGAAGGGTGGATGAAGAAACTGTAAGTCCAAAAGTGAATTTATGTTCGTATTAGGGATAGGTGGGATGGATGGTGGAGATCGCAGTAATGAGCAACAGGGGGTTGTGTTAGTGATGGCAGTGTATAATAAAGAATTTGATTTCCTTTTTATATGGAAGACTATTGAATATTGTTAAACTATGGAAAGGAAGGTCAGCTCAAGATGTGAATTTTATGCCACAACTTGTACAGTTTTTCCTTTAACATCATTGTCTAGAACAGCATTGTTGGATATTGGAGATACTAGAGAAGTGAGGTTTGACTCTGTTTCACTGATGGGGAGGGATCTAAGGAGGGGGCAGGCATGTGAGAAGGGAGTAATGTAGATTACTTTAGTTGGTGCAACAGACAAGCCATTCCATACTGAGCCGGAGACTTAGATCAGGAGAACGAGAAGTCTGATTGGGGATGTTTTTCACAAAACTTTCGCATACTGGCAAGGAAAAAAGAAGCTGATTTTTAATTTTAGCTTTAGATTCGGGGGTTGGATGGATGGTGGTGGTCGCAGTCATGAGGAACTGGGTGTTGTGTTAGAGCTGGCAATGTATAATAATGAATTCGATTTCCTTTTGCATGGTAGACTATTGAATAATGTTAAACTCTTGAAAGGATGGTCAGCTCAATATCTGAAGTTTCATGCCACAACTGGTCCAGTTTTTCCTTTAACAACTTGGTCTAGAACAGCATTGTTGGATATTGGAGATACTTGAGCAGTGAGGTTTTACTCTGTTTCACTGATGATTCACTTCATGTTACTTTTGACCTATACATGAGTAATATATTAGTAATAAGGGAAATTGAGTATGGTGTACATGGTTACTATCTTCACAATTGTTCTGTAAATGTGGAACTATTCTAAAATGAAACATCCATTAAAACAACACTCAAAATCCTAGGAAATTGTAGCAAGTGAACATAGTGGAATGGACCACTGGAATGTCGGGGGAGTATGGGAATTTTCTTAGAGGAAACACCACCTCCCTGCCATATGCTGGACTCTAATGGAACTACAGGAAATGAGAGAGAGAGAGGACAGTTTAGGAAAAATGTTAGGAGTTAAGACGAAGGTGTCTGTTTTATAACCAGAGTGTGTGAGATTTCTGCATCTTCTCCTACCCCCGGCCCTCCTGGATGGTCCAGCTGAGGCATTGTGATGTCAAGTCACACCATGGCCACCACTGATTTTGGGCAACCAGATCTTAAGTGAGTGACTCTTCATAAACCTAAAAAGATAGCGAAACTTAATAAGACGATATTTTAGACTAGTAGAGATGAGGAATAAGACTCCAAATAGAAGGGTGGATGAAGACACTGCAAGTCCAAAAGTGAATTTATGTTTGTATTGGGGGTAGGTGGGATGGATGGTGGTGGTCCCAGTCATGAGGAACAGTTTGCGGTGTTAGTGCTGGCAATGTATAATAATGAATTTAATTTTCTTTTTACATGGCAGACTAATGAATATTGTTAAACTAGTGAAAGGATGGTCAGCTCAAGATAGGAAGTTTTATGCCACAACTGGAACAGTTTATCCTTTAACATCATGGTGTAGAACAGAATTGTTGGATATTGGAGATACCAGAGATGTGATTTTTGACTCCGTTTCACTGATGGGGAGGGATCTAAGCGGGGGGCAGGGATGTGAGAAGGGAGTAATGTAGATTGCCTACGTTGGGGCACCAGAGAAGCCATTCCGTACTGAGCCAGACACTTAGAATAAGGACAAGGAGAAGTCTGAATGGGGATTTTTTTCACAACACTTTCTCATACTGGAAAAGAAAAAAGGAGCTGATGTTTAATTTAGGTTTGGATTCGGGGGGTGGGATGGATGGTAGTGGTCGCAGTCATGAGGAACAGGGTGTTAGTGCTGGCAGTGTATAATAATGCATTTGATTTCCTTTTTACCTGGTAGACTATTGAATTTTGATAAATTCTTGAAAGTATGGTCAGCTCCAGATCTGAGGTTTTATGCCGCAACTGGTCCAGTTTTTCCTTTAACAACTTAGTCTAGAACAGCACTACTGGATATTGGAGATACTAGAGGATTGAGGTTTCACTCTGTTTCACCGATGATTCACTTCATGTTACATTTGCCCAAACGTAAGTAAGATGTCAGTAATAAGGGAAATTGGGTATGGTGTCCATGGTTTTTATCTTCACAATTTTTCTGTAAATCTGGAACTGTTGTAAAATAAAAGAGTCCTTAAAACAACACTCAAAATCATAGGAAATTATATTAACTGAACCTAGTGGAATGGACCACTGAAATGACGGGGGAGTATGTGAATTGTCTTAGAGGAAACACCACCTCCCTGCCATATGCTGGACTGTAATGGAACTACAGGAAATTGGAGAGAGAGAGGACAGTTTGGGAAAAATATTAGGCGTTAAGAGGAAGGTCTCTGTTTTATAACCAGAGTGTGTGAGATTTCTGCATCTTCTGCCACCCCCGCCCCTCCTGGATGGTCTAGCTGAAGCTTTGTGATGTCAAGCCACACCATGGCCACCACAGAATTTGGGCAACCAGAGCTGAAGGGAGTGGCTCCTCATTAACCTAAAGTGTATAAATAGAGGCCAGGCCCCCTTCAGTAGTGTCTGTTGCCTCAAGATAGTGAAACTTAATACGACGATATTGTAGACTAGTAGAGATAAGGAGTAAGAGTCCAAACAGAAGGGTGGATGAAGAAACTGTAAGTCCAAAAGTGAATTTATGTTCGTATTAGGGATAGGTGGGATGGATGGTGGAGATCGCAGTAATGAGCAACAGGGGGTTGTGTTAGTGATGGCAGTGTATAATAAAGAATTTGATTTCCTTTTTATATGGAAGACTATTGAATATTGTTAAACTATGGAAAGGAAGGTCAGCTCAAGATGTGAATTTTATGCCACAACTTGTACAGTTTTTCCTTTAACATCATTGTCTAGAACAGCATTGTTGGATATTGAAGATACTTGAGAAGTGAGGTTTGACTCTGTTTCACTGATGGGGAGGGATCTAAGGAGGGGGCAGGCATGTGAGAAGGGAGTAATGTAGATTACTTTAGTTGGGGCAACAGACAAGCCATTCCATACTGAGCCGGAGACTTAGATCAGGAGAACGAGAAGTCTGATTGGGGATGTTTTTCACAAAACTTTCGCATACTGGCAAGGAAAAAAGAAGCTGATTTTTAATTTTAGCTTCAGATTCGGGGTTGGATGGATGGTGGTGGTCGCAGTCATGAGGAACTGGGTGTTGTGTTAGAGCTGGCAATGTATAATAATGAATTTGATTTCCTTTTACATTGTAGACTATTGAATAATGTTAAACTCTTGAAAGGATGGTCAGCTCAATATCTGAAATTTCATGCCACAACTGGTCCAGTTTTTCCTTTAACAACTTGGTCTAGAACAGCATTGTTGGATATTGGAGATACTTGAGCAGTGAGGTTTTACTCTGTTTCACTGATGATTCACTTCATGTTACTTTTGACCTATACATGAGTAATATATTAGTAATAAGGGAAATTGAGTATGGTGTACATGGTTACTATCTTCACAATTGATCTGTAAATGTGGAACTATTCTAAAATGAAACATCCATTAAAACAACACTCAAAATCCTAGGAAATTGTAGCAAGTGAACATAGTGGAATGGACCACTGAAATGTCGGGGGAGTATGGGAATTTTCTTAGAGGAAACACCACCTCCCTGCCATATGCTGGACTCTAATGGAACTACAGGAAATGAGAGAGAGAGAGGACAGTTTAGGAAAAATGTTAGGAGTTAAGAGGAAGGTCTCTGTTTTATAACCAGAGTGTGTGAGATTTCTGCATCTTCTCCTACCCCCGGCCCTCCTGGATGGTCCAGCTGAGGCATTGTGATGTCAAGTCACACCATGGCCACCACTGATTTTGGGCAACCAGATCTTAAGTGAGTGACTCTTCATAAACCTAAAAAGATAGCGAAACTTAATAAGACGATATTGTAGACTAGTAGAGATGAGGAATAAGACTCCAAATAGAAGGGTGGATGAAGACACTGCAAGTCCAAAAGTGAATTTATGTTTGTATTGGGGGTAGGTGGGATGGATGGTGGTGGTCCCAGTCATGAGGAACAGTTTGCGGTGTTAGTGCTGGCAATGTATAATAATGAATTTAATTTTCTTTTTACATGGCAGACTAATGAATATTGTTAAACTAGTGAAAGGATGGTCAGCTCAAGATAGGAAGTTTTATGCCACAACTGGAACAGTTTATCCTTTAACATCATGGTGTAGAACAGAATTGTTGGATATTGGAGATACCAGAGATGTGATTTTTGACTCCGTTTCACTGATGGGGAGGGATCTAAGCGGGGGGCAGGGATGTGAGAAGGGAGTAATGTAGATTGCCTACGTTGGGGCACCAGAGAAGCCATTCCGTACTGAGCCAGACACTTAGAATAAGGACAAGGAGAAGTCTGAATGGGGATTTTTTTCACAACACTTTCTCATACTGGAAAAGAAAAAAGGAGCTGATGTTTAATTTAGGTTTGGATTCGGGGGGTGGGATGGATGGTAGTGGTCGCAGTCATGAGGCACAGGGTGTTGTGTTAGTGCTGGCAGTTTATAATAATGCATTTGATTTCCTTTTTACCTGGTAGACTATTGAATTTTGATAAGTTCTTGAAAGGATGGTCAGCTCCAGATCTGAGGTTTTATGCTACAGCTGGTCCAGTTTTTCCTTTCACAACTTAGTCTAGAACAGCACTGCTGGATATTGGAGATACTAGAGGATTGAGGTTTCACTCTGTTTCACCGATGATTCACTTCATGTTACATTTGCCCAAACATAAGTAAGATGTCAGTAATAAGGGAAATTGGGTATGGTGTACATGGATTTTATCTTCACAATTGTTCTGTAAATCTGGAACTGTTGTAAAATAAAAGAGTCCTTAAAACAACACTCAAAATCATAGGAAATTATATTAACTGAACCTAGTGGAATGGACCACTGCAATGACGGGGGAGTATGGGAATTGTCTTAGAGGAAACACCACCTCCCTGCCATATGCTGGACTGTAATGGAACTACAGGAAATGAGAGAGAGAGAGGACAGTTTGGGAAAAATATTAGGCGTTAAGAGGAAGGTCTCTGTTTTATAACCAGAGTGTGTGAGATTTCTGCATCTTCTGCCACCCCCGCGCCTCCTGGATGGTCTAGCTGAAGCTTTGTGATGTCAAGCCACACCATGGCCACCACAGAATTTGGGCAACCAGAGCTGAAGGGAGTGGCTCCTCATTAACCTAAAGTGTATAAATAGAGGCCAGGCCCCCTTCAGTAGTGTCTGTTGCCTCAAGATAGTGAAACTTAATACGACGATATTGTAGACTAGTAGAGATAAGGAGTAAGAGTCCAAACAGAAGGGTGGATGAAGAAACTGTAAGTCCAAAAGTGAATTTATGTTCGTATTAGGGATAGGTGGGATGGATGGTGGAGATCGCAGTAATGAGCAACAGGGGGTTGTGTTAGTGATGGCAGTGTATAATAAAGAATTTGATTTCCTTTTTATATGGAAGACTATTGAATATTGTTAAACTATGGAAAGGAAGGTCAGCTCAAGATGTGAATTTTATGCCACAACTTGTACAGTTTTTCCTTTAACATCATTGTCTAGAACAGCATGGTTGGATATTGGAGATACTTGAGAAGTGAGGTTTGACTCTGTTTCACTGATGGGGAGGGATCTAAGGAGGGGGCAGGCATGTGAGAAGGGAGTAATGTAGATTACTTTAGTTGGGGCAACAGACAAGCCATTCCATACTGAGCCGGAGACTTAGATCAGGAGAACGAGAAGTCTGATTGGGGATGTTTTTTACAAAACTTTCGCATACTGGCAAGGAAAAAAGAAGCTGATTTTTAATTTTAGCTTCAGATTCGGGGTTGGATGGATGGTGGTGGTCGCAGTCATGAGGAACTGGGTGTTGTGTTAGAGCTGGCAATGTATAATAATGAATTTGATTTCCTTTTGCATGGTAGACTATTGAATAATGTTAAACTCTTGAAAGGATGGTCAGCTCAATATCTGAAGTTTCATGCCACAACTGGTCCAGTTTTTCCTTTAACAACTTGGTCTAGAACAGCATTGTTGGATATTGGAGATACTTGAGCAGTGAGGTTTTACTCTGTTTCACTGATGATTCACTTCATATTACTTTTGACCTATACATGAGTAAGATATTAGTAATAAGGGAAATTGGGTATGGTGTACATGGTTACTATCTTCACAATTGTTCTGTAAATCTGGAACTGTTGTAAAATAAAAGAGTCCTTAAAACAACACTCAAAATCATAGGAAATTATATTAACTGAACCTAGTGGAATGGACCACTGGAATGACAGGGGAGTATGGGAATTTTCTTAGAGGAAACACCACCTCCCTGCCATATTCTGGACTCTAATGGAACTACAGAAAATGAGAGAGAGAGAGGACAGTTTAGGAAAAATGTTAGGAGTTAAGAGGAAGGTGTCTGTTTTATAACCAGAGTGTGTGAGATTTCTGCATCTTCTCCTACCCCCGGCCCTCCTGGATGGTCCAGCTGAGGCATTGTGATGTCAAGTCACACCATGGCCACCACTGATTTTGGGCAACCAGATCTTAAGTGAGTGACTCTTCATAAACCTAAAAAGATAGCGAAACTTAATAAGACGATATTTTAGACTAGTAGAGATGAGGAATAAGACTCCAAATAGAAGGGTGGATGAAGACACTGCAAGTCCAAAAGTGAATTTATGTTTGTATTGGGGGTAGGTGGGATGGATGCTGCAGGTCGCAGTCATGAGGAACAGTTTGCGGTGTTAGTGCTGGCAGTGTATAATAAAGAATTTGATTTTCTTTTTACATGGCAGACTAATGAATATTGTTAAACTAGTGTAAGGATGGTCAGCTCAAGATGGGAAGTTTTATGCCACAACTGGTACAGTTTATACTTTAACATCATGGTGTAGAACAGAATTGTTGGATATTGGAGATACCAGAGAAGTGATTTTTGACTCTGTTTCACTGATGGGGAGGGATCTCAGCAGGGGGCAGGGATGTGAGAAGGGAGTAATGTAGATTGCCTACGTTGGGGCACCAGAGAAGCCATTCCGTACTGAGCCAGACACTTAGAATAAGGACAAGGAGAAGTCTGAATGGGGATTTTTTTTCACAACACTTTCTCATACTGGAAAAGAAAAAAGGAGCTGATGTTTAATTTAGGTTTGGATTCGGGGGGTTGGATGGATGGTAGTGGTCGCAGTCATGAGGCACAGGGTGTTAGTGCTGGCAGTGTATAATAATGCATTTGATTTCCTTTTTACCTGGTAGACTATTGAATTTTGATAAATTCTTGAAAGGATGGTCAGCTCCAGATCTGAGGTTTTATGCCGCAACTGGTCCAGTTTTTCCTTTAACAACTTAGTCTAGAACAGCACTGCTGGATATTGGAGATACTAGAGGATTGAGGTTTCACTCTGTTTCACCGATGATTCACTTCATGTTACATTTGCCCAAACGTAAGTAAGATGTCAGTAATAAGGGAAATTGGGTATGGTGTCCATGGTTTTTATCTTCACAATTTTTCTGTAAATCTGGAACTGTTGTAAAATAAAAGAGTCCTTAAAACAACACTCAAAATCATAGGAAATTATATTAACTGAACCTAGTGGAATGGACCACTGCAATGACGGGGGAGTATGGGAATTGTCTTAGAGGAAACACCACCTCCCTGCCATATGGTGGACTGTAATGGAACTACAGGAAATTGGAGAGAGAGAGGACAGTTTGGGAAAAATATTAGGCGTTAAGAGGAAGGTCTCTGTTTTATAACCAGAGTGTGTGAGATTTCTGCATCTTCTGCCACCCCCGCGCCTCCTGGATGGTCTAGCTGAAGCTTTGTGATGTCAAGCCACACCATGGCCACCACAGAATTTGGGCAACCAGAGCTGAAGGGAGTGGCTCCTCATTAACCTAAAGTGTATAAATAGAGGCCAGGCCCCCTTCAGTAGTGTCTGTTGCCTCAAGATAGTGAAACTTAATACGACGATATTGTAGACTAGTAGAGATAAGGAGTAAGAGTCCAAACAGAAGGGTGGATGAAGAAACTGTAAGTCCAAAAGTGAATTTATGTTCGTATTAGGGATAGGTGGGATGGATGGTGGAGATCGCAGTAATGAGCAACAGGGGGTTGTGTTAGTGATGGCAGTGTATAATAAAGAATTTGATTTCCTTTTTATATGGAAGACTATTGAATATTGTTAAACTATGGAAAGGAAGGTCAGCTCAAGATGTGAATTTTATGCCACAACTTGTACAGTTTTTCCTTTAACATCATTGTCTAGAACAGCATTGTTGGATATTGGAGATAGTAGAGAAGTGAGGTTTGACTCTGTTTCACTGATGGGGAGGGATCTAAGGAGGGGGCAGGCATGTGAGAAGGGAGTAATGTAGATTACTTTAGTTGGTGCAACAGACAAGCCATTCCATACTGAGCCGGAGACTTAGATCAGGAGAACGAGAAGTCTGATTGGGGATGTTTTTCACAAAACTTTCGCATACTGGCAAGGAAAAAAGAAGCTGATTTTTAATTTTAGCTTTAGATTCGGGGGTTGGATGGATGGTGGTGGTCGCAGTCATGAGGAACTGGGTGTTGTGTTAGAGCTGGCAATGTATAATAATGAATTTGATTTCCTTTTGCATGGTAGACTATTGAATAATGTTAAACTCTTGAAAGGATGGTCAGCTCAATATCTGAAGTTTCATGCCACAACTGGTCCAGTTTTTCCTTTAACAACTTGGTCTAGAACAGCATTGTTGGATATTGGAGATACTTGAGCAGTGAGGTTTTACTCTGTTTCACTGATGATTCACTTCATGTTACTTTTGACCTATACATGAGTAAGATATTAGTAATAAGGGAAATTGGGTATGGTGTACATGGTTACTATCTTCACAATTGTTCTGTAAATCTGGAACTGTTGTAAAATAAAAGAGTCCTTAAAACAACACTCAAAATCATAGGAAATTATATTAACTGAACCTAGTGGAATGGACCACTGGAATGACGGGGGAGTATGGGAATTTTCTTAGAGGAAACACCACCTCCCTGCCATATGCTGGACTCTAATGGAACTACAGAAAATGAGAGAGAGAGAGGACAGTTTAGGAAAAATGTTAGGCGTTAAGAGGAAGGTGTCTGTTTTATAACCAGAGTGTGTGAGATTTCTGCATCTTCTCCTACCCCCGGCCCTCCTGGATGGTCTAGCAGAGGCATTGTGATGTCAAGTCACACCATGGCCACCACTGATTTTGGGCAACAAGATCTTAAGTGAGTGACTCTTCATAAACCTAAAAAGATAGCGAAACTTAATAAGACGATATTTTAGACTAGTAGAGATGAGGAATAAGACTCCAAATAGAAGGGTGGATGAAGACACTGCAAGTCCAAAAGTGAATTTATGTTTGTATTGGGGGTAGGTGGGATGGATGCTGCAGGTCGCAGTCATGAGGAACAGTTTGCGGTGTTAGTGCTGGCAGTGTATAATAAAGAATTTGATTTTCTTTTTACATGGCAGACTAATGAATATTGTTAAACTAGTGTAAGGATGGTCAGCTCAAGATGGGAAGTTTTATGCCACAACTGGTACAGTTTATCCTTTAACATCATGGTGTAGAACAGAATTGTTGGATATTGGAGATACCAGAGAAGTGATTTTTGACTCTGTTTCACTGATGGGGAGGGATCTCAGCAGGGGGCAGGGATGTGAGAAGGGAGTAATGTAGATTGCCTACGTTGGGGCACCAGAGAAGCCATTCCGTACTGAGCCAGACACTTAGAATAAGGACAAGGAGAAGTCTGAATGGGGATTTTTTTCACAACACTTTCTCATACTGGAAAAGAAAAAAGGAGCTGATGTTTAATTTAGGTGTGGATTCGGGGGGTGGGATGGATGGTAGTGGTCGCAGTCATGAGGAACAGGGTGTTAGTGCTGGCAGTGTATAATAATGCATTTGATTTCCTTTTTACCTGGTAGACTATTGAATTTTGATAAATTCTTGAAAGAATGGTCAGCTCCAGATCTGAGGTTTTATGCCGCAGCTGGTCCAGTTTTTCCTTTAAAAACTTAGTCTAGAACAGCACTGCTGGATATTGGAGATACTAGAGGATTGAGGTTTCACTCTGTTTCACCGATGATTCACTTCATGTTACATTTGCCCAAACGTAAGTAAGATGTCAGTAATAAGGGAAATTGGGTATGGTGTCCATGGTTTTTATCTTCACAATTTTTCTGTAAATCTGGAACTGTTGTAAAATAAAAGAGTCGTGAAAACAACACTCAAAATCATAGGAAATTATATTAACTGAACCTAGTGGAATGGACCACTGAAATGACGGGGGAGTATGGGAATTGTCTTAGAGGAAACACCACCTCCCTGCCATATGGTGGACTGTAATGGAACTACAGGAAATTGGAGAGAGAGAGGACAGTTTGGGAAAAATATTAGGCGTTAAGAGGAAGGTCTCTGTCTTATAACCAGAGTGTGTGAGATTTCTGCATCTTCTGCCACCCCCGCCCCTCCTGGATGGTCTAGCTGAAGCTTTGTGATGTCAAGCCACACCATGGCCACCACAGAATTTGGGCAACCAGAGCTGAAGGGAGTGGCTCCTCATTAACCTAAAGTGTATAAATAGAGGCCAGGCCCCCTTCAGTAGTGTCTGTTGCCTCAAGATAGTGAAACTTAATACGACGATATTGTAGACTAGTAGAGATAAGGAGTAAGAGTCCAAACAAAAGGGTGGATGAAGAAACTGTAAGTCCAAAAGTGAATTTATGTTCGTATTAGGGATAGGTGGGATGGATGGTGGAGATCGCAGTAATGAGCAACAGGGGGTTGTGTTAGTGATGGCAGTGTATAATAAAGAATTTGATTTCCTTTTTATATGGAAGACTATTGAATATTGTTAAACTATGGAAAGGAAGGTCAGCTCAAGATGTGAATTTTATGCCACAACTTGTACAGTTTTTCCTTTAACATCATTGTCTAGAACAGCATTGTTGGATATTGAAGATACTTGAGAAGTGAGGTTTGACTCTGTTTCACTGATGGGGAGGGATCTAAGGAGGGGGCAGGCATGTGAGAAGGGAGTAATGTAGATTACTTTAGTTGGGGCAACAGACAAGCCATTCCATACTGAGCCGGAGACTTAGATCAGGAGAACGAGAAGTCTGATTGGGGATGTTTTTCACAAAACTTTCGTATACTGGCAAGGAAAAAAGAAGCTGATTTTTAATTTTAGCTTCAGATTCGGGGTTGGATGGATGGTGGTAGTCGCAGTCATGAGGAACTGGGTGTTGTGTTAGAGCTGGCAATGTATAATAATGAATTTGATTTCCTTTTACATTGTAGACTATTGAATAATGTTAAACTCTTGAAAGGATGGTCAGCTCAATATCTGAAATTTCATGCCACAACTGGTCCAGTTTTTCCTTTAACAACTTGGTCTAGAACAGCATTGTTGGATATTGGAGATACTTGAGCAGTGAGGTTTTACTCTGTTTCACTGATGATTCACTTCATGTTACTTTTGACCTATACATGAGTAATATATTAGTAATAAGGGAAATTGAGTATGGTGTACATGGTTACTATCTTCACAATTTTTCTGTAAATGTGGAACTATTCTAAAATGAAACATCCATTAAAACAACACTCAAAATCCTAGGAAATTGTAGCAAGTGAACATAGTGGAATGGACCACTGAAATGTCGGGGGAGTATGGGAATTTTCTTAGAGGAAACACCACCTCCCTGCCATATGCTGGACTCTAATGGAACTACAGGAAATGAGAGAGAGAGAGGACAGTTTAGGAAAAATGTTAGGAGTTAAGAGGAAGGTGTCTGTTTTATAACCAGAGTGTGTGAGATTTCTGCATCTTCTCCTACCCCCGGCCCTCCTGGATGGTCCAGCTGAGGCATTGTGATGTCAAGTCACACCATGGCCACCACTGATTTTGGGCAACCAGATCTTAAGTGAGTGACTCTTCATAAACCTAAAAAGATAGCGAAACTTAATAAGACGATATTGTAGACTAGTAGAGATGAGGAATAAGACTCCAAATAGAAGGGTGGATGAAGACACTGCAAGTCCAAAAGTGAATTTATGTTTGTATTGGGGGTAGGTGGGATGGATGCTGCAGGTCGCAGTCATGAGGAACAGTTTGCGGTGTTAGTGCTGGCAGTGTATAATAAAGAATTTGATTTTCTTTTTACATGGCAGACTAATGAATATTGTTAAACTAGTGAAAGGATGGTCAGCTCAAGATGGGAAGTTTTATGCCACAACTGGAACAGTTTATCCTTTAACATCATGGTGTAGAACAGAATTGTTGGATATTGGAGATACTAGAGAAGTGATTTTTGACTCTGTTTCACTGATGGGGAGGGATCTAAGCGGGGGGCAGGGATGTGAGAAGGGAGTAATGTAGATTGCCTACGTTGGGGCACCAGAGAAGCCATTCCGTACTGAGCCAGACACTTAGAATAAGGACAAGGAGAAGTCTGAATGGGGATTTTTTTCACAACACTTTCTCATACTGGAAAAGAAAAAAGGAGCTGATGTTTAATTTAGGTTTGGATTCGGGGGGTGGGATGGATGGTAGTGGTCGCAGTCATGAGGCACAGGGTGTTGTGTTAGTGCTGGCAGTTTATAATAATGCATTTGATTTCCTTTTTACCTGGTAGACTATTGAATTTTGATAAGTTCTTGAAAGGATGGTCAGCTCCAGATCTGAGGTTTTATGCCGCAGCTGGTCCAGTTTTTCCTTTCACAACTTAGTCTAGAACAGCACTGCTGGATATTGGAGATACTAGAGGATTGAGGTTTCACTCTGTTTCACCGATGATTCACTTCATGTTACATTTGCCCAAACGTAAGTAAGATGTCAGTAATAAGGGAAATTGGGTATGGTGTACATGGATTTTATCTTCACAATTGTTCTGTAAATCTGGAACTGTTGTAAAATAAAAGAGTCCTTAAAACAACACTCAAAATCATAGGAAATTATATTAACTGAACCTAGTGGAATGGACCACTGCAATGACGGGGGAGTATGGGAATTGTCTTAGAGGAAACACCACCTCCCTGCCATATGCTGGACTGTAATGGAACTACAGGAAATGAGAGAGAGAGAGGACAGTTTGGGAAAAATATTAGGCGTTAAGAGGAAGGTCTCTGTTTTATAACCAGAGTGTGTGAGATTTCTGCATCTTCTGCCACCCCCGCCCCTCCTGGATGGTCTAGCTGAAGCTTTGTGATGTCAAGCCACACCATGGCCACCACAGAATTTGGGCAACCAGAGCTGAAGGGAGTGGCTCCTCATTAACCTAAAGTGTATAAATAGAGGCCAGGCCCCCTTCAGTAGTGTCTGTTGCCTCAAGATAGTGAAACTTAATACGACGATATTGTAGACTAGTAGAGATAAGGAGTAAGAGTCCAAACAGAAGGGTGGATGAAGAAACTGTAAGTCCAAAAGTGAATTTATGTTCGTATTAGGGATAGGTGGGATGGATGGTGGAGATCGCAGTAATGAGCAACAGGGGGTTGTGTTAGTGATGGCAGTGTATAATAAAGAATTTGATTTCCTTTTTATATGGAAGACTATTGAACATTGTTAAACTATGGAAAGGAAGGTCAGCTCAAGATGTGAATTTTATGCCACAACTTGTACAGTTTTTCCTTTAACATCATTGTCTAGAACAGCATTGTTGGATATTGGAGATAGTAGAGAAGTGAGGTTTGACTCTGTTTCACTGATGGGGAGGGATCTAAGGAGGGGGCAGGCATGTGAGAAGGGAGTAATGTAGATTACTTTAGTTGGTGCAACAGACAAGCCATTCCATACTGAGCCGGAGACTTAGATCAGGAGAACGAGAAGTCTGATTGGGGATGTTTTTCACAAAACTTTCGCATACTGGCAAGGAAAAAAGAAGCTGATTTTTAATTTTAGCTTTAGATTCGGGGGTTGGATGGATGGTGGTGGTCGCAGTCATGAGGAACTGGGTGTTGTGTTAGAGCTGGCAATGTATAATAATGAATTTGATTTCCTTTTGCATGGTAGACTATTGAATAATGTTAAACTCTTGAAAGGATGGTCAGCTCAATATCTGAAGTTTCATGCCACAACTGGTCCAGTTTTTCCTTTAACAACTTGGTCTAGAACAGCATTGTTGGATATTGGAGATACTTGAGCAGTGAGGTTTTACTCTGTTTCACTGATGATTCACTTCATGTTACTTTTGACCTATACATGAGTAAGATATTAGTAATAAGGGAAATTGGGTATGGTGTACATGGTTACTATCTTCACAATTGTTCTGTAAATCTGGAACTGTTGTAAAATAAAAGAGTCCTTAAAACAACACTCAAAATCATAGGAAATTATATTAACTGAACCTAGTGGAATGGACCACTGGAATGACGGGGGAGTATGGGAATTTTCTTAGAGGAAAAACCACCTCCCTGCCATATGCTGGACTCTAATGGAACTACAGAAAATGAGAGAGAGAGAGGACAGTTTAGGAACAATGTTAGGAGTTAAGAGGAAGGTGTCTGTTTTATAACCAGAGTGTGTGAGATTTCTGCATCTTCTCCTACCCCCGGCCCTCCTGGATGGTCCAGCAGAGGCATTGTGATGTCAAGTCACACCATGGCCACCACTGATTTTGGGCAACAAGATCTTAAGTGAGTGACTCTTCATAAACCTAAAAAGATAGCGAAACTTAATAAGACGATATTTTAGACTAGAAGAGATGAGGAATAAGACTCCAAATAGAAGGGTGGATGAAGACACTGCAAGTCCAAAAGTGAATTTATGTTTGTATTGGGGGTAGGTGGGATGGATGCTGCAGGTCGCAGTCATGAGGAACAGTTTGCGGTGTTAGTGCTGGCAGTGTATAATAAAGAATTTGATTTTCTTTTTACATGGCAGACTAATGAATATTGTTAAACTAGTGTAAGGATGGTCACCTCAAGATGGGAAGTTTTATGCCACAACTGGTACAGTTTATCCTTTAACATCATGGTGTAGAACAGAATTGTTGGATATTGGAGATACCAGAGAAGTGATTTTTGACTCTGTTTCACTGATGGGGAGGGATCTCAGCAGGGGGCAGGGATGTGAGAAGGGAGTAATGTAGATTGCCTACGTTGGGGCACCAGAGAAGCCATTCCGTACTGAGCCAGACACTTAGAATAAGGACAAGGAGAAGTCTGAATGGGGATTTTTTTCACAACACTTTCTCATACTGGAAAAGAAAAAAGGAGCTGATGTTTAATTTAGGTTTGGATTCGGGGGGTGGGATGGATGGTAGTGGTCGCAGTCATGAGGAACAGGGTGTTAGTGCTGGCAGTGTATAATAATGCATTTGATTTCCTTTTTACCTGGTAGACTATTGAATTTTGATAAATTCTTGAAAGGATGGTCAGCTCCAGATCTGAGGTTTTATGCCGCAACTGGTCCAGTTTTTCCTTTAACAACTTAGTCTAGAACAGCACTGCTGGATATTGGAGATACTAGAGGATTGAGGTTTCACTCTGTTTCACCGATGATTCACTTCATGTTACATTTGCCCAAACGTAAGTAAGATGTCAGTAATAAGGGAAATTGGGTATGGTGTCCATGGTTTTTATCTTCACAATTTTTCTGTAAATCTGGAACTGTTGTAAAATAAAAGAGTCCTTAAAACAACACTCAAAATCATAGGAAATTATATTAACTGAACCTAGTGGAATGGACCACTGAAATGACTGGGGAGTATGGGAATTGTCTTAGAGGAAACACCACCTCCCTGCCATATGCTGGACTGTAATGGAACTACAGGAAATGAGAGAGAGAGAGGACAGTTTGGGAAAAATATTAGGCGTTAAGAGGAAGGTCTCTGTTTTATAACCAGAGTGTGTGAGATTTCTGCATCTTCTGCCACCCCCGCCCCTCCTGGATGGTCTAGCTGAAGCTTTGTGATGTCAAGCCACACCATGGCCACCACAGAATTTGGGCAACCAGAGCTGAAGGGAGTGGCTCCTCATTAACCTAAAGTGTATAAATAGAGGCCAGGCCCCCTTCAGTAGTGTCTGTTGCCTCAAGATAGTGAAACTTAATACGACGATATTGTAGACTAGTAGAGATAAGGAGTAAGAGTCCAAACAGAAGGGTGGATGAAGAAACTGTAAGTCCAAAAGTGAATTTATGTTCGTATTAGGGATAGGTGGGATGGATGGTGGAGATCGCAGTAATGAGCAACAGGGGGTTGTGTTAGTGATGGCAGTGTATAATAAAGAATTTGATTTCCTTTTTATATGGAAGACTATTGAATATTGTTAAACTATGGAAAGGAAGGTCAGCTCAAGATGTGAATTTTATGCCACAACTTGTACAGTTTTTCCTTTAACATCATTGTCTAGAACAGCATTGTTGGATATTGGAGATACTAGAGAAGTGAGGTTTGACTCTGTTTCACTGATGGGGAGGGATCTAAGGAGGGGGCAGGCATGTGAGAAGGGAGTAATGTAGATTACTTTAGTTGGTGCAACAGACAAGCCATTCCATACTGAGCCGGAGACTTAGATCAGGAGAACGAGAAGTCTGATTGGGGATGTTTTTCACAAAACTTTCGCATACTGGCAAGGAAAAAAGAAGCTGATTTTTAATTTTAGCTTTAGATTCGGGGGTTGGATGGATGGTGGTGGTCGCAGTCATGAGGAACTGGGTGTTGTGTTATAGCTGGCAATGTATAATAATGAATTCGATTTCCTTTTGCATGGTAGACTATTGAATAATGTTAAACTCTTGAAAGGATGGTCAGCTCAATATCTGAAGTTTCATGCCACAACTGGTCCAGTTTTTCCTTTAACAACTTGGTCTAGAACAGCATTGTTGGATATTGGAGATACTTGAGCAGTGAGGTTTTACTCTGTTTCACTGATGATTCACTTCATGTTACTTTTGACCTATACATGAGTAATATATTAGTAATAAGGGAAATTGAGTATGGTGTACATGGTTACTATCTTCACAATTGTTCTGTAAATGTGGAACTATTCTAAAATGAAACATCCATTAAAACAACACTCAAAATCCTAGGAAATTGTAGCAAGTGAACATAGTGGAATGGACCACTGGAATGTCGGGGGAGTATGGGAATTTTCTTAGAGGAAACACCACCTCCCTGCCATATGCTGGACTCTAATGGAACTACAGGAAATGAGAGAGAGAGAGGACAGTTTAGGAAAAATGTTAGGAGTTAAGAGGAAGGTGTCTGTTTTATAACCAGAGTGTGTGAGATTTCTGCATCTTCTCCTACCCCCGGCCCTCCTGGATGGTCCAGCTGAGGCATTGTGATGTCAAGTCACACCATGGCC
Source organism: Myotis nattereri (assembly GCF_964212035.1). NCBI lineage: Eukaryota > Metazoa > Chordata > Mammalia > Chiroptera > Vespertilionidae > Myotis > Myotis nattereri. The sequence goes on along the minus strand of NC_138085.1, from coordinate 8,924,559 downwards.
ACCACTGATTTTGGGCAACCAGATCTTAAGTGAGTGACTCTTCATAAACCTAAAAAGATAGCGAAACTTAATAAGACGATATTTTAGACTAGTAGAGATGAGGAATAAGACTCCAAATAGAAGGGTGGATGAAGACACTGCAAGTCCAAAAGTGAATTTATGTTTGTATTGGGGGTAGGTGGGATGGATGGTGGTGGTCCCAGTCATGAGGAACAGTTTGCGGTGTTAGTGCTGGCAATGTATAATAATGAATTTAATTTTCTTTTTACATGGCAGACTAATGAATATTGTTAAACTAGTGAAAGGATGGTCAGCTCAAGATAGGAAGTTTTATGCCACAACTGGTACAGTTTATCCTTTAACATCATGGTGTAGAACAGAATTGTTGGATATTGGAGATACCAGAGATGTGATTTTTGACTCCGTTTCACTGATGGGGAGGGATCTAAGCGGGGGGCAGGGATGTGAGAAGGGAGTAATGTAGATTGCCTACGTTGGGGCACCAGAGAAGCCATTCCGTACTGAGCCAGACACTTAGAATAAGGACAAGGAGAAGTCTGAATGGGGATTTTTTTCACAACACTTTCTCATACTGGAAAAGAAAAAAGGAGCTGATGTTTAATTTAGGTTTGGATTCGGGGGGTGGGATGGATGGTAGTGGTCGCAGTCATGAGGAACAGGGTGTTAGTGCTGGCAGTGTATAATAATGCATTTGATTTCCTTTTTACCTGGTAGACTATTGAATTTTGATAAATTCTTGAAAGGATGGTCAGCTCCAGATCTGAGGTTTTATGCCGCAACTGGTCCAGTTTTTCCTTTAACAACTTAGTCTAGAACAGCACTACTGGATATTGGAGATACTAGAGGATTGAGGTTTCACTCTGTTTCACCGATGATTCACTTCATGTTACATTTGCCCAAACGTAAGTAAGATGTCAGTAATAAGGGAAATTGGGTATGGTGTCCATGGTTTTTATCTTCACAATTTTTCTGTAAATCTGGAACTGTTGTAAAATAAAAGAGTCCTTAAAACAACACTCAAAATCATAGGAAATTATATTAACTGAACCTAGTGGAATGGACCACTGAAATGACGGGGGAGTATGTGAATTGTCTTAGAGGAAACACCACCTCCCTGCCATATGCTGGACTGTAATGGAACTACAGGAAATTGGAGAGAGAGAGGACAGTTTGGGAAAAATATTAGGCGTTAAGAGGAAGGTCTCTGTTTTATAACCAGAGTGTGTGAGATTTCTGCATCTTCTGCCACCCCCGCCCCTCCTGGATGGTCTAGCTGAAGCTTTGTGATGTCAAGCCACACCATGGCCACCACAGAATTTGGGCAACCAGAGCTGAAGGGAGTGGCTCCTCATTAACCTAAAGTGTATAAATAGAGGCCAGGCCCCCTTCAGTAGTGTCTGTTGCCTCAAGATAGTGAAACTTAATACGACGATATTGTAGACTAGTAGAGATAAGGAGTAAGAGTCCAAACAGAAGGGTGGATGAAGAAACTGTAAGTCCAAAAGTGAATTTATGTTCGTATTAGGGATAGGTGGGATGGATGGTGGAGATCGCAGTAATGAGCAACAGGGGGTTGTGTTAGTGATGGCAGTGTATAATAAAGAATTTGATTTCCTTTTTATATGGAAGACTATTGAATATTGTTAAACTATGGAAAGGAAGGTCAGCTCAAGATGTGAATTTTATGCCACAACTTGTACAGTTTTTCCTTTAACATCATTGTCTAGAACAGCATTGTTGGATATTGAAGATACTTGAGAAGTGAGGTTTGACTCTGTTTCACTGATGGGGAGGGATCTAAGGAGGGGGCAGGCATGTGAGAAGGGAGTAATGTAGATTACTTTAGTTGGGGCAACAGACAAGCCATTCCATACTGAGCCGGAGACTTAGATCAGGAGAACGAGAAGTCTGATTGGGGATGTTTTTCACAAAACTTTCGCATACTGGCAAGGAAAAAAGAAGCTGATTTTTAATTTTAGCTTTAGATTCGGGGTTGGATGGATGGTGGTGGTCGCAGTCATGAGGAACTGGGTGTTGTGTTAGAGCTGGCAATGTATAATAATGAATTCGATTTCCTTTTGCATGGTAGACTATTGAATAATGTTAAACTCTTGAAAGGATGGTCAGCTCAATATCTGAAGTTTCATGCCACAACTGGTCCAGTTTTTCCTTTAACAACTTGGTCTAGAACAGCATTGTTGGATATTGGAGATACTTGAGCAGTGAGGTTTTACTCTGTTTCACTGATGATTCACTTCATGTTACTTTTGACCTATACATGAGTAATATATTAGTAATAAGGGAAATTGAGTATGGTGTACATGGTTACTATCTTCACAATTGTTCTGTAAATGTGGAACTATTCTAAAATGAAACATCCATTAAAACAACACTCAAAATCCTAGGAAATTGTAGCAAGTGAACATAGTGGAATGGACCACTGAAATGTCGGGGGAGTATGGGAATTTTCTTAGAGGAAACACCACCTCCCTGCCATATGCTGGACTCTAATGGAACTACAGGAAATGAGAGAGAGAGAGGACAGTTTAGGAAAAATGTTAGGAGTTAAGAGGAAGGTCTCTGTTTTATAACCAGAGTGTGTGAGATTTCTGCATCTTCTCCTACCCCCGGCCCTCCTGGATGGTCCAGCTGAGGCATTGTGATGTCAAGTCACACCATGGCCACCACTGATTTTGGGCAACCAGATCTTAAGTGAGTGACTCTTCATAAACCTAAAAAGATAGCGAAACTTAATAAGACGATATTGTAGACTAGTAGAGATGAGGAATAAGACTCCAAATAGAAGGGTGGATGAAGACACTGCAAGTCGAAAAGTGAATTTATGTTTGTATTGGGGGTAGGTGGGATGGATGCTGCAGGTCGCAGTCATGAGTCACAGTTTGCGGTGTTAGTGCTGGCAGTGTATAATAAAGAATTTGATTTTCTTTTTACATGTCAGACTAATGAATATTGTTAAACTAGTGAAAGGATGGTCAGCTCAAGATGGGAAGTTTTATGCCACAACTGGAACAGTTTATCCTTTAACATCATGGTGTAGAACAGAATTGTTGGATATTGGAGATACTAGAGAAGTGATTTTTGACTCCGTTTCACTGATGGGGAGGGATCTAAGCGGGGGGCAGGGATGTGAGAAGGGAGTAATGTAGATTGCCTACATTGGGGCACCAGAGAAGCCATTCCGTACTGAGCCAGACACTTAGAATAAGGACAAGGAGAAGTCTGAATGGGGATTTTTTTCACAACACTTTCTCATACTGGAAAAGAAAAAAGGAGCTGATGTTTAATTTAGGTTTGGATTCGGGGGGTGGGATGGATGGTAGTGGTCGCAGTCATGAGGCACAGGGTGTTGTGTTAGTGCTGGCAGTTTATAATAATGCATTTGATTTTCTTTTTACCTGGTAGACTATTGAATTTTGATAAGTTCTTGAAAGGATGGTCAGCTCCAGATCTGAGGTTTTATGCCGCAGCTGGTCCAGTTTTTCCTTTCACAACTTAGTCTAGAACAGCACTGCTGGATATTGGAGATACTAGAGGATTGAGGTTTCACTCTGTTTCACCGATGATTCACTTCATGTTACATTTGCCCAAACATAAGTAAGATGTCAGTAATAAGGGAAATTGGGTATGGTATACATGGATTTTATCTTCACAATTGTTCTGTAAATCTGGAACTGTTGTAAAATAAAAGAGTCCTTAAAACAACACTCAAAATCATAGGAAATTATATTAACTGAACCTAGTGGAATGGACCACTGCAATGACGGGGGAGTATGGGAATTGTCTTAGAGGAAACACCACCTCCCTGCCATATGCTGGACTGTAATGGAACTGCAGGAAATGAGAGAGAGAGAGGACAGTTTGGGAAAAATATTAGGCGTTAAGAGGAAGGTCTCTGTTTTATAACCAGAGTGTGTGAGATTTCTGCATCTTCTGCCACCCCCGCCCCTCCTGGATGGTCTAGCTGAAGCTTTGTGATGTCAAGCCACACCATGGCCACCACAGAATTTGGGCAACCAGAGCTGAAGGGAGTGGCTCCTCATTAACCTAAAGTGTATAAATAGAGGCCAGGCCCCCTTCAGTAGTGTCTGTTGCCTCAAGATAGTGAAACTTAATACGACGATATTGTAGACTAGTAGAGATAAGGAGTAAGAGTCCAAACAGAAGGGTGGATGAAGAAACTGTAAGTCCAAAAGTGAATTTATGTTCGTATTAGGGATAGGTGGGATGGATGGTGGAGATCGCAGTAATGAGCAACAGGGGGTTGTGTTAGTGATGGCAGTGTATAATAAAGAATTTGATTTCCTTTTTATATGGAAGACTATTGAATATTGTTAAACTATGGAAAGGAAGGTCAGCTCAAGATGTGAATTTTATGCCACAACTTGTACAGTTTTTCCTTTAACATCATTGTCTAGAACAGCATTGTTGGATATTGGAGATACTAGAGAAGTGAGGTTTGACTCTGTTTCACTGATGGGGAGGGATCTAAGGAGGGGGCAGGCATGTGAGAAGGGAGTAATGTAGATTACTTTAGTTGGTGCAACAGACAAGCCATTCCATACTGAGCCTGAGACTTAGATCAGGAGAACGAGAAGTCTGATTGGGGATGTTTTTCACAAAACTTTCGCATACTGGCAAGGAAAAAAGAAGCTGATTTTTAATTTTAGCTTTAGATTCGGGGGTTGGATGGATGGTGGTGATCGCAGTCATGAGGAACTGGGTGTTGTGTTAGAGCTGGCAATGTATAATAATGAATTTGATTTCCTTTTGCATGGTAGACTATTGAATAATGTTAAACTCTTGAAAGGATGGTCAGCTCAATATCTGAAGTTTCATGCCACAACTGGTCCAGTTTTTCCTTTAACAACTTGGTCTAGAACAGCATTGTTGGATATTGGAGATACTTGAGCAGTTAGGTTTTACTCTGTTTCACTGATGATTCACTTCATGTTACTTTTGACCTATACATGAGTAAGATATTAGTAATAAGGGAAATTGGGTATAGTGTACATGGTTACTCTCTTCACAATTGTTCTGTAAATCTGGAACTGTTGTAAAATAAAAGAGTCCTTAAAACAACACTCAAAATCATAGGAAATTATATTAACTGAACCTATTGGAGTGGACCACTGGAATGACGGGGGAGTATGGGAATTTTCTTAGAGGAAACACCACCTCCCTGCCATATTCTGAACTCTAATGGAACTACAGAAAATGAGAGAGAGAGAGGACAGTTTAGGAAAAATATTAGGAGTTAAGAGGAAGGTGTCTGTTTTATAACCAGAGTGTGTGAGATTTCTGCATCTTCTCCTACCCCCGGCCCTCCTGGATGGTCCAGCTGAGGCATTGTGATGTCAAGTCACACCATGGCCACCACTGATTTTGGGCAACCAGATCTTAAGTGAGTGACTCTTCATAAACCTAAAAAGATAGCGAAACTTAATAAGACGATATTTTAGACTAGTAGAGATGAGGAATAAGACTCCAAATAGAAGGGTGGATGAAGACACTGCAAGTCCAAAAGTGAATTTATGTTTGTATTGGGGGTAGGTGGGATGGATGCTGCAGGTCGCAGTCATGAGTCACAGTTTGCGGTGTTAGTGCTGGCAGTGTATAATAAAGAATTTGATTTTCTTTTTACATGGCAGACTAATGAATATTGTTAAACTAGTGTAAGGATGGTCAGCTCAAGATGGGAAGTTTTATGCCACAACTGGTACAGTTTATCCTTTAACATCATGGTGTAGAACAGAATTGTTGGATATTGGAGATACCAGAGAAGTGATTTTTGACTCTGTTTCACTGATGGGGAGGGATCTCAGCAGGGGGAAGGGATGTGAGAAGGGAGTAATGTAGATTGCCTACCTTGGGGCACCAGAGAAGCCATTCCATACTGAGCCAGACACTTAGAATAAGGACAAGGAGAAGTCTGAATGGGGATTTTTTTCACAACACTTTCTCATACTGGAAAAGAAAAAAGGAGCTGATGTTTAATTTAGGTTTGGATTCGGGGGGTGGGATGGATGGTAGTGGTCGCAGTCATGAGGCACAGGGTGTTAGTGCTGGCAGTGTATAATAATGCATTTGATTTCCTTTTTACCTGGTAGACTATTGAATTTTGATAAATTCTTGAAAGGATGGTCAGCTCCAGATCTGAGGTTTTATGCCGCAACTGGTCCAGTTTTTCCTTTAACAACTTAGTCTAGAACAGCACTGCTGGATATTGGAGATACTAGAGGATTGAGGTTTCACTCTGTTTCACCGATGATTCACTTCATGTTACATTTGCCCAAACGTAAGTAAGATGTCAGTAATAAGGGAAATTGGGTATGGTGTCCATGGTTTTTATCTTCACAATTTTTCTGTAAATCTGGAACTGTTGTAAAATAAAAGAGTCCTTAAAACAACACTCAAAATCATAGGAAATTATATTAACTGAACCTAGTGGAATGGACCACTGAAATGAAGCGGGAGTATGTGAATTGTCTTAGAGGAAACACCACCTCCCTGCCATATGCTGGACTGTAATGGAACTACAGGAAATTGGAGAGAGAGAGGACAGTTTGGGAAAAATATTAGGCGTTAAGAGGAAGGTCTCTGTTTTATAACCAGAGTGTGTGAGATTTCTGCATCTTCTGCCACCCCCGCCCCTCCTGGATGGTCTAGCTGAAGCTTTGTGATGTCAAGCCACACCATGGCCACCACAGAATTTGGGCAACCAGAGCTGAAGGGAGTGGCTCCTCATTAACCTAAAGTGTATAAATAGAGGCCAGGCCCCCTTCAGTAGTGTCTGTTGCCTCAAGATAGTGAAACTTAATACGACGATATTGTAGACTAGTAGAGATAAGGAGTAAGAGTCCAAACAGAAGGGTGGATGAAGAAACTGTAAGTCCAAAAGTGAATTTATGTTCGTATTAGGGATAGGTGGGATGGATGGTGGAGATCGCAGTAATGAGCAACAGGGGGTTGTGTTAGTGATGGCAGTGTATAATAAAGAATTTGATTTCCTTTTTATATGGAAGACTATTGAATATTGTTAAACTATGGAAAGGAAGGTCAGCTCAAGATGTGAATTTTATGCCACAACTTGTACAGTTTTTCCTTTAACATCATTGTCTAGAACAGCATTGTTGGATATTGAAGATACTTGAGAAGTGAGGTTTGACTCTGTTTCACTGATGGGGAGGGATCTAAGGAGGGGGCAGGCATGTGAGAAGGGAGTAATGTAGATTACTTTAGTTGGGGCAACAGACAAGCCATTCCATACTGAGCCGGAGACTTAGATCAGGAGAACGAGAAGTCTGATTGGGGATGTTTTTCACAAAACTTTCGCATACTGGCAAGGAAAAAAGAAGCTGATTTTTAATTTTAGCTTTAGATTCGGGGTTGGATGGATGGTGGTGGTCGCAGTCATGAGGAACTGGGTGTTGTGTTAGAGCTGGCAATGTATAATAATGAATTTGATTTCCTTTTACATTGTAGACTTTTGAATAATGTTAAACTCTTGAAAGGATGGTCAGCTCAATATCTGAAATTTCATGCCACAACTGGTCCAGTTTTTCCTTTAACAACTTGGTCTAGAACAGCATTGTTGGATATTGGAGATACTTGAGCAGTGAGGTTTTACTCTGTTTCACTGATGATTCACTTCATGTTACTTTTGACCTATACATGAGTAATATATTAGTAATAAGGGAAATTGAGAATGGTGTACATGGTTACTATCTTCACAATTTTTCTGTAAATGTGGAACTATTCTAAAATGAAACATCCATTAAAACAACACTCAAAATCCTAGGAAATTGTAGCAAGTGAACATAGTGGAATGGACCACTGAAATGTCGGGGGAGTATGGGAATTTTCTTAGAGGAAACACCACCTCCCTGCCATATGCTGGACTCTAATGGAACTACAGGAAATGAGAGAGAGAGAGGACAGTTTAGGAAAAATGTTAGGAGTTAAGAGGAAGGTCTCTGTTTTATAACCAGAGTGTGTGAGATTTCTGCATCTTCTCCTACCCCCGGCCCTCCTGGATGGTCCAGCTGAGGCATTGTGATGTCAAGTCACACCATGGCCACCACTGATTTTGGGCAACCAGATCTTAAGTGAGTGACTCTTCATAAACCTAAAAAGATAGCGAAACTTAATAAGACGATATTGTAGACTAGTAGAGATGAGGAATAAGACTCCAAATAGAAGGGTGGATGAAGACACTGCAAGTCGAAAAGTGAATTTATGTTTGTATTGGGGGTAGGTGGGATGGATGCTGCAGGTCGCAGTCATGAGTCACAGTTTGCGGTGTTAGTGCTGGCAGTGTATAATAAAGAATTTGATTTTCTTTTTACATGGCAGACTAATGAATATTGTTAAACTAGTGAAAGGATGGTCAGCTCAAGATGGGAAGTTTTATGCCACAACTGGAACAGTTTATCCTTTAACATCATGGTGTAGAACAGAATTGTTGGATATTGGAGATACTAGAGAAGTGATTTTTGACTCCGTTTCACTGATGGGGAGGGATCTAAGCGGGGGGCAGGGATGTGAGAAGGGAGTAATGTAGATTGCCTACGTTGGGGCACCAGAGAAGCCATTCCGTACTGAGCCAGACACTTAGAATAAGGACAAGGAGAAGTCTGAATGGGGATTTTTTTCACCACACTTTCTCATACTGGAAAAGAAAAAAGGAGCTGATGTTTAATTTAGGTTTGGATTCGGGGGGTGGGATGGATGGTAGTGGTCGCAGTCATGAGGCACAGGGTGTTGTGTTAGTGCTGGCAGTTTATAATAATGCATTTGATTTTCTTTTTACCTGGTAGACTATTGAATTTTGATAAGTTCTTGAAAGGATGGTCAGCTCCAGATCTGAGGTTTTATGCCGCAGCTGGTCCAGTTTTTCCTTTAACAACTTAGTCTAGAACAGCACTGCTGGATATTGGAGATACTAGAGGATTGAGGTTTCACTCTGTTTCACCGATGATTCACTTCATGTTACATTTGCCCAAACATAAGTAAGATGTCAGTAATAAGGGAAATTGGGTATGGTATACATGGATTTTATCTTCACAATTGTTCTGTAAATCTGGAACTGTTGTAAAATAAAAGAGTCCTTAAAACAACACTCAAAATCATAGGAAATTATATTAACTGAACCTAGTGGAATGGACCACTGCAATGACGGGGGAGTATGGGAATTGTCTTAGAGGAAACACCACCTCCCTGCCATATGCTGGACTGTAATGGAACTGCAGGAAATGAGAGAGAGAGAGGACAGTTTGGGAAAAATATTAGGCGTTAAGAGGAAGGTCTCTGTTTTATAACCAGAGTGTGTGAGATTTCTGCATCTTCTGCCACCCCCGCCCCTCCTGGATGGTCTAGCTGAAGCTTTGTGATGTCAAGCCACACCATGGCCACCACAGAATTTGGGCAACCAGAGCTGAAGGGAGTGGCTCCTCATTAACCTAAAGTGTATAAATAGAGGCCAGGCCCCCTTCAGTAGTGTCTGTTGCCTCAAGATAGTGAAACTTAATACGACGATATTGTAGACTAGTAGAGATAAGGAGTAAGAGTCCAAACAGAAGGGTGGATGAAGAAACTGTAAGTCCAAAAGTGAATTTATGTTCGTATTAGGGATAGGTGGGATGGATGGTGGAGATCGCAGTAATGAGCAACAGGGGGTTGTGTTAGTGATGGCAGTGTATAATAAAGAATTTGATTTCCTTTTTATATGGAAGACTATTGAATATTGTTAAACTATGGAAAGGAAGGTCAGCTCAAGATGTGAATTTTATGCCACAACTTGTACAGTTTTTCCTTTAACATCATTGTCTAGAACAGCATTGTTGGATATTGGAGATACTAGAGAAGTGAGGTTTGACTCTGTTTCACTGATGGGGAGGGATCTAAGGAGGGGGCAGGCATGTGAGAAGGGAGTAATGTAGATTACTTTAGTTGGTGCAACAGACAAGCCATTCCATACTGAGCCGGAGACTTAGATCAGGAGAACGAGAAGTCTGATTGGGGATGTTTTTCACAAAACTTTCGCATACTGGCAAGGAAAAAAGAAGCTGATTTTTAATTTTAGCTTTAGATTCGGGGGTTGGATGGATGGTGGTGGTCGCAGTCATGAGGAACTGGGTGTTGTGTTAGAGCTGGCAATGTATAATAATGAATTTGATTTCCTTTTGCATGGTAGACTATTGAATAATGTTAAACTCTTGAAAGGATGGTCAGCTCAATATCTGAAGTTTCATGCCACAACTGGTCCAGTTTTTCCTTTAACAACTTGGTCTAGAACAGCATTGTTGGATATTGGAGATACTTGAGCAGTTAGGTTTTACTCTGTTTCACTGATGATTCACTTCATGTTACTTTTGACCTATACATGAGAAAGATATTAGTAATAAGGGAAATTGGGTATAGTGTACATGGTTACTCCCTTCACAATTTTTCTGTAAATCTGGAACTGTTGTAAAATAAAAGAGTCCTTAAAACAACACTCAAAATCATAGGAAATTATATTAACTGAACCTAGTGGAGTGGACCACTGGAATGACGGGGGAGTATGGGAATTTTCTTAGAGGAAACACCACCTCCCTGCCATATTCTGGACTCTAATGGAACTACAGAAAATGAGAGAGAGAGAGGACAGTTTAGGAAAAATATTAGGAGTTAAGAGGAAGGTGTCTGTTTTATAACCAGAGTGTGTGAGATTTCTGCATCTTCTCCTACCCCCGGCCCTCCTGGATGGTCCAGCTGAGGCATTGTGATGTCAAGTCACACCATGGCCACCACTGATTTTGGGCAACCAGATCTTAAGTGAGTGACTCTTCATAAACCTAAAAAGATAGCGAAACTTAATAAGACGATATTTTAGACTAGTAGAGATGAGGAATAAGACTCCAAATAGAAGGGTGGATGAAGACACTGCAAGTCGAAAAGTGAATTTATGTTTGTATTGGGGGTAGGTGGGATGGATGCTGCAGGTCGCAGTCATGAGTCACAGTTTGCGGTGTTAGTGCTGGCAGTGTATAATAAAGAATTTGATTTTCTTTTTACATGGCAGACTAATGAATATTGTTAAACTAGTGTAAGGATGGTCAGCTCAAGATGGGAAGTTTTATGCCACAACTGGTACAGTTTATCCTTTAACATCATGGTGTAGAACAGAATTGTTGGATATTGGAGATACCAGAGAAGTGATTTTTGACTCTGTTTCACTGATGGGGAGGGATCTCAGCAAGGGGAAGGGATGTGAGAAGGGAGTAATGTAGATTGCCTACGTTGGGGCACCAGAGAAGCCATTCCATACTGAGCCAGACACTTAGAATAAGGACAAGGAGAAGTCTGAATGGGGATTTTTTTCACAACACTTTCTCATACTGGAAAAGAAAAAAGGAGCTGATGTTTAATTTAGGTTTGGATTCGGGGGGTGGGATGGATGGTAGTGGTCGCAGTCATGAGGCACAGGGTGTTAGTGCTGGCAGTGTATAATAATGCATTTGATTTCCTTTTTACCTGGTAGACTATTGAATTTTGATAAATTCTTGAAAGGATGGTCAGCTCCAGATCTGAGGTTTTATGCCGCAACTGGTCCAGTTTTTCCTTTAACAACTTAGTCTAGAACAGCACTGCTGGATATTGGAGATACTAGAGGATTGAGGTTTCACTCTGTTTCACCGATGATTCACTTCATGTTACATTTGCCCAAACGTAAGTAAGATGTCAGTAATAAGGGAAATTGGGTATGGTGTCCATGGTTTTTATCTTCACAATTTTTCTGTAAATCTGGAACTGTTGTAAAATAAAAGAGTCCTTAAAACAACACTCAAAATCATAGGAAATTATATTAACTGAACCTAGTGGAATGGACCACTGAAATGACGGGGGAGTATGGGAATTGTCTTAGAGGAAACACCACCTCCCTGCCATATGGTGGACTGTAATGGAACTACAGGAAATTGGAGAGAGAGAGGACAGTTTGGGAAAAATATTAGGGGTTAAGAGGAAGGTCTCTGTTTTATAACCAGAGTGTGTGAGATTTCTGCATCTTCTGCCACCCCCGCCCCTCCTGGATGGTCTAGCTGAAGCTTTGTGATGTCAAGCCACACCATGGCCACCACAGAATTTGGGCAACCAGAGCTGAAGGGAGTGGCTCCTCATTAACCTAAAGTGTATAAATAGAGGCCAGGCCCCCTTCAGTAGTGTCTGTTGCCTCAAGATAGTGAAACTTAATACGACGATATTGTAGACTAGTAGAGATAAGGAGTAAGAGTCCAAACAGAAGGGTGGATGAAGAAACTGTAAGTCCAAAAGTGAATTTATGTTCGTATTAGGGATAGGTGGGATGGATGGTGGAGATCGCAGTAATGAGCAACAGGGGGTTGTGTTAGTGATGGCAGTGTATAATAAAGAATTTGATTTCCTTTTTATATGGAAGACTATTGAATATTGTTAAACTATGGAAAGGAAGGTCAGCTCAAGATGTGAATTTTATGCCACAACTTGTACAGTTTTTCCTTTAACATCATTGTCTAGAACAGCATTGTTGGATATTGAAGATACTTGAGAAGTGAGGTTTGACTCTGTTTCACTGATGGGGAGGGATCTAAGGAGGGGGCAGGCATGTGAGAAGGGAGTAATGTAGATTACTTTAGTTGGGGCAACAGACAAGCCATTCCATACTGAGCCGGAGACTTAGATCAGGAGAACGAGAAGTCTGATTGGGGATGTTTTTCACAAAACTTTCGCATACTGGCAAGGAAAAAAGAAGCTGATTTTTAATTTTAGCTTCAGATTCGGGGTTGGATGGATGGTGGTGGTCGCAGTCATGAGGAACTGGGTGTTGTGTTAGAGCTGGCAATGTATAATAATGAATTTGATTTCCTTTTACATTGTAGACTATTGAATAATGTTAAACTCTTGAAAGGATGGTCAGCTCAATATCTGAAATTTCATGCCACAACTGGTCCAGTTTTTCCTTTAACAACTTGGTCTAGAACAGCATTGTTGGATATTGGAGATACTTGAGCAGTGAGGTTTTACTCTGTTTCACTGATGATTCACTTCATGTTACTTTTGACCTATACATGAGTAATATATTAGTAATAAGGGAAATTGAGTATGGTGTACATGGTTACTATCTTCACAATTGTTCTGTAAATGTGGAACTATTCTAAAATGAAACATCCATTAAAACAACACTCAAAATCCTAGGAAATTGTAGCAAGTGAACATAGTGGAATGGACCACTGAAATGTCGGGGGAGTATGGGAATTTTCTTAGAGGAAACACCACCTCCCTGCCATATGCTGGACTCTAATGGAACTACAGGAAATGAGAGAGAGAGAGGACAGTTTAGGAAAAATGTTAGGAGTTAAGAGGAAGGTGTCTGTTTTATAACCAGAGTGTGTGAGATTTCTGCATCTTCTCCTACCCCCGGCCCTCCTGGATGGTCCAGCTGAGGCATTGTGATGTCAAGTCACACCATGGCCACCACTGATTTTGGGCAACCAGATCTTAAGTGAGTGACTCTTCATAAACCTAAAAAGATAGCGAAACTTAATAAGACGATATTGTAGACTAGTAGAGATGAGGAATAAGACTCCAAATAGAAGGGTGGATGAAGACACTGCAAGTCCAAAAGTGAATTTATGTTTGTATTGGGGGTAGGTGGGATGGATGCTGCAGGTCGCAGTCATGAGTCACAGTTTGCGGTGTTAGTGCTGGCAGTGTATAATAAAGAATTTGATTTTCTTTTTACATGGCAGACTAATGAATATTGTTAAACTAGTGAAAGGATGGTCAGCTCAAGATGGGAAGTTTTATGCCACAACTGGAACAGTTTATCCTTTAACATCATGGTGTAGAACAGAATTGTTGGATATTGGAGATACTAGAGAAGTGATTTTTGACTCCGTTTCACTGATGGGGAGGGATCTAAGCGGGGGGCAGGGATGTGAGAAGGGAGTAATGTAGATTGCCTACGTTGGGGCACCAGAGAAGCCATTCCGTACTGAGCCAGACACTTAGAATAAGGACAAGGAGAAGTCTGAATGGGGATTTTTTTTACAACACTTTCTCATACTGGAAAAGAAAAAAGGAGCTGATGTTTAATTTAGGTTTGGATTCGGGGGGTGGGATGGATGGTAGTGGTCGCAGTCATGAGGCACAGGGTGTTGTGTTAGTGCTGGCAGTTTATAATAATGCATTTGATTTCCTTTTTACCTGGTAGACTATTGAATTTTGATAAGTTCTTGAAAGGATGGTCAGCTCCAGATCTGAGGTTTTATGCTACAGCTGGTCCAGTTTTTCCTTTCACAACTTAGTCTAGAACAGCACTGCTGGATATTGGAGATACTAGAGGATTGAGGTTTCACTCTGTTTCACCGATGATTCACTTCATGTTACATTTGCCCAAACATAAGTAAGATGTCAGTAATAAGGGAAATTGGGTATGGTGTACATGGATTTTATCTTCACAATTGTTCTGTAAATCTGGAACTGTTGTAAAATAAAAGAGTCCTTAAAACAACACTCAAAATCATAGGAAATTATATTAACTGAACCTAGTGGAATGGACCACTGCAATGACGGGGGAGTATGGGAATTGTCTTAGAGGAAACACCACCTCCCTGCCATATGCTGGACTGTAATGGAACTACAGGAAATGAGAGAGAGAGAGGACAGTTTGGGAAAAATATTAGGCGTTAAGAGGAAGGTCTCTGTTTTATAACCAGAGTGTGTGAGATTTCTGCATCTTCTGCCACCCCCGCGCCTCCTGGATGGTCTAGCTGAAGCTTTGTGATGTCAAGCCACACCATGGCCACCACAGAATTTGGGCAACCAGAGCTGAAGGGAGTGGCTCCTCATTAACCTAAAGTGTATAAATAGAGGCCAGGCCCCCTTCAGTAGTGTCTGTTGCCTCAAGATAGTGAAACTTAATACGACGATATTGTAGACTAGTAGAGATAAGGAGTAAGAGTCCAAACAGAAGGGTGGATGAAGAAACTGTAAGTCCAAAAGTGAATTTATGTTCGTATTAGGGATAGGTGGGATGGATGGTGGAGATCGCAGTAATGAGCAACAGGGGGTTGTGTTAGTGATGGCAGTGTATAATAAAGAATTTGATTTCCTTTTTATATGGAAGACTATTGAATATTGTTAAACTATGGAAAGGAAGGTCAGCTCAAGATGTGAATTTTATGCCACAACTTGTACAGTTTTTCCTTTAACATCATTGTCTAGAACAGCATGGTTGGATATTGAAGATACTTGAGAAGTGAGGTTTGACTCTGTTTCACTGATGGGGAGGGATCTAAGGAGGGGGCAGGCATGTGAGAAGGGAGTAATGTAGATTACTTTAGTTGGGGCAACAGACAAGCCATTCCATACTGAGCCGGAGACTTAGATCAGGAGAACGAGAAGTCTGATTGGGGATGTTTTTCACAAAACTTTCGCATACTGGCAAGGAAAAAAGAAGCTGATTTTTAATTTTAGCTTCAGATTCGGGGTTGGATGGATGGTGGTGGTCGCAGTCATGAGGAACTGGGTGTTGTGTTAGAGCTGGCAATGTATAATAATGAATTTGATTTCCTTTTGCATGGTAGACTATTGAATAATGTTAAACTCTTGAAAGGATGGTCAGCTCAATATCTGAAGTTTCATGCCACAACTGGTCCAGTTTTTCCTTTAACAACTTGGTCTAGAACAGCATTGTTGGATATTGGAGATACTTGAGCAGTGAGGTTTTACTCTGTTTCACTGATGATTCACTTCATATTACTTTTGACCTATACATGAGTAAGATATTAGTAATAAGGGAAATTGGGTATGGTGTACATGGTTACTATCTTCACAATTGTTCTGTAAATCTGGAACTGTTGTAAAATAAAAGAGTCCTTAAAACAACACTCAAAATCATAGGAAATTATATTAACTGAACCTAGTGGAATGGACCACTGGAATGACAGGGGAGTATGGGAATTTTCTTAGAGGAAACACCACCTCCCTGCCATATTCTGGACTCTAATGGAACTACAGAAAATGAGAGAGAGAGAGGACAGTTTAGGAAAAATGTTAGGAGTTAAGAGGAAGGTGTCTGTTTTATAACCAGAGTGTGTGAGATTTCTGCATCTTCTCCTACCCCCGGCCCTCCTGGATGGTCCAGCTGAGGCATTGTGATGTCAAGTCACACCATGGCCACCACTGATTTTGGGCAACCAGATCTTAAGTGAGTGACTCTTCATAAACCTAAAAAGATAGCGAAACTTAATAAGACGATATTTTAGACTAGTAGAGATGAGGAATAAGACTCCAAATAGAAGGGTGGATGAAGACACTGCAAGTCCAAAAGTGAATTTATGTTTGTATTGGGGGTAGGTGGGATGGATGCTGCAGGTCGCAGTCATGAGGAACAGTTTGCGGTGTTAGTGCTGGCAGTGTATAATAAAGAATTTGATTTTCTTTTTACATGGCAGACTAATGAATATTGTTAAACTAGTGTAAGGATGGTCAGCTCAAGATGGGAAGTTTTATGCCACAACTGGTACAGTTTATACTTTAACATCATGGTGTAGAACAGAATTGTTGGATATTGGAGATACCAGAGAAGTGATTTTTGACTCTGTTTCACTGATGGGGAGGGATCTCAGCAGGGGGCAGGGATGTGAGAAGGGAGTAATGTAGATTGCCTACGTTGGGGCACCAGAGAAGCCATTCCGTACTGAGCCAGACACTTAGAATAAGGACAAGGAGAAGTCTGAATGGGGATTTTTTTTCACAACACTTTGTCATACTGGAAAAGAAAAAAGGAGCTGATGTTTAATTTAGGTTTGGATTCGGGGGGTTGGATGGATGGTAGTGGTCGCAGTCATGAGGCACAGGGTGTTAGTGCTGGCAGTGTATAATAATGCATTTGATTTCCTTTTTACCTGGTAGACTATTGAATTTTGATAAATTCTTGAAAGGATGGTCAGCTCCAGATCTGAGGTTTTATGCCGCAACTGGTCCAGTTTTTCCTTTAACAACTTAGTCTAGAACAGCACTGCTGGATATTGGAGATACTAGAGGATTGAGGTTTCACTCTGTTTCACCGATGATTCACTTCATGTTACATTTGCCCAAACGTAAGTAAGATGTCAGTAATAAGGGAAATTGGGTATGGTGTCCATGGTTTTTATCTTCACAATTTTTCTGTAAATCTGGAACTGTTGTAAAATAAAAGAGTCCTTAAAACAACACTCAAAATCATAGGAAATTATATTAACTGAACCTAGTGGAATGGACCACTGCAATGACGGGGGAGTATGGGAATTGTCTTAGAGGAAACACCACCTCCCTGCCATATGGTGGACTGTAATGGAACTACAGGAAATTGGAGAGAGAGAGGACAGTTTGGGAAAAATATTAGGCGTTAAGAGGAAGGTCTCTGTTTTATAACCAGAGTGTGTGAGATTTCTGCATCTTCTGCCACCCCCGCGCCTCCTGGATGGTCTAGCTGAAGCTTTGTGATGTCAAGCCACACCATGGCCACCACAGAATTTGGGCAACCAGAGCTGAAGGGAGTGGCTCCTCATTAACCTAAAGTGTATAAATAGAGGCCAGGCCCCCTTCAGTAGTGTCTGTTGCCTCAAGATAGTGAAACTTAATACGACGATATTGTAGACTAGTAGAGATAAGGAGTAAGAGTCCAAACAGAAGGGTGGATGAAGAAACTGTAAGTCCAAAAGTGAATTTATGTTCGTATTAGGGATAGGTGGGATGGATGGTGGAGATCGCAGTAATGAGCAACAGGGGGTTGTGTTAGTGATGGCAGTGTATAATAAAGAATTTGATTTCCTTTTTATATGGAAGACTATTGAATATTGTTAAACTATGGAAAGGAAGGTCAGCTCAAGATGTGAATTTTATGCCACAACTTGTACAGTTTTTCCTTTAACATCATTGTCTAGAACAGCATTGTTGGATATTGGAGATAGTAGAGAAGTGAGGTTTGACTCTGTTTCACTGATGGGGAGGGATCTAAGGAGGGGGCAGGCATGTGAGAAGGGAGTAATGTAGATTACTTTAGTTGGTGCAACAGACAAGCCATTCCATACTGAGCCGGAGACTTAGATCAGGAGAACGAGA
The DNA here is from genome assembly GCF_964212035.1 of Myotis nattereri. Lineage (NCBI taxonomy): Eukaryota > Metazoa > Chordata > Mammalia > Chiroptera > Vespertilionidae > Myotis > Myotis nattereri. Next base: position 8,906,391 of record NC_138085.1, on the reverse strand, counting down.
AGTCTGATTGGGGATGTTTTTCACAAAACTTTCGCATACTGGCAAGGAAAAAAGAAGCTGATTTTTAATTTTAGCTTTAGATTCGGGGGTTGGATGGATGGTGGTGGTCGCAGTCATGAGGAACTGGGTGTTGTGTTAGAGCTGGCAATGTATAATAATGAATTTGATTTCCTTTTGCATGGTAGACTATTGAATAATGTTAAACTCTTGAAAGGATGGTCAGCTCAATATCTGAAGTTTCATGCCACAACTGGTCCAGTTTTTCCTTTAACAACTTGGTCTAGAACAGCATTGTTGGATATTGGAGATACTTGAGCAGTGAGGTTTTACTCTGTTTCACTGATGATTCACTTCATGTTACTTTTGACCTATACATGAGTAAGATATTAGTAATAAGGGAAATTGGGTATGGTGTACATGGTTACTATCTTCACAATTGTTCTGTAAATCTGGAACTGTTGTAAAATAAAAGAGTCCTTAAAACAACACTCAAAATCATAGGAAATTATATTAACTGAACCTAGTGGAATGGACCACTGGAATGACGGGGGAGTATGGGAATTTTCTTAGAGGAAACACCACCTCCCTGCCATATGCTGGACTCTAATGGAACTACAGAAAATGAGAGAGAGAGAGGACAGTTTAGGAAAAATGTTAGGCGTTAAGAGGAAGGTGTCTGTTTTATAACCAGAGTGTGTGAGATTTCTGCATCTTCTCCTACCCCCGGCCCTCCTGGATGGTCTAGCAGAGGCATTGTGATGTCAAGTCACACCATGGCCACCACTGATTTTGGGCAACAAGATCTTAAGTGAGTGACTCTTCATAAACCTAAAAAGATAGCGAAACTTAATAAGACGATATTTTAGACTAGTAGAGATGAGGAATAAGACTCCAAATAGAAGGGTGGATGAAGACACTGCAAGTCCAAAAGTGAATTTATGTTTGTATTGGGGGTAGGTGGGATGGATGCTGCAGGTCGCAGTCATGAGGAACAGTTTGCGGTGTTAGTGCTGGCAGTGTATAATAAAGAATTTGATTTTCTTTTTACATGGCAGACTAATGAATATTGTTAAACTAGTGTAAGGATGGTCAGCTCAAGATGGGAAGTTTTATGCCACAACTGGTACAGTTTATCCTTTAACATCATGGTGTAGAACAGAATTGTTGGATATTGGAGATACCAGAGAAGTGATTTTTGACTCTGTTTCACTGATGGGGAGGGATCTCAGCAGGGGGCAGGGATGTGAGAAGGGAGTAATGTAGATTGCCTACGTTGGGGCACCAGAGAAGCCATTCCGTACTGAGCCAGACACTTAGAATAAGGACAAGGAGAAGTCTGAATGGGGATTTTTTTCACAACACTTTCTCATACTGGAAAAGAAAAAAGGAGCTGATGTTTAATTTAGGTGTGGATTCGGGGGGTGGGATGGATGGTAGTGGTCGCAGTCATGAGGAACAGGGTGTTAGTGCTGGCAGTGTATAATAATGCATTTGATTTCCTTTTTACCTGGTAGACTATTGAATTTTGATAAATTCTTGAAAGAATGGTCAGCTCCAGATCTGAGGTTTTATGCCGCAGCTGGTCCAGTTTTTCCTTTAAAAACTTAGTCTAGAACAGCACTGCTGGATATTGGAGATACTAGAGGATTGAGGTTTCACTCTGTTTCACCGATGATTCACTTCATGTTACATTTGCCCAAACGTAAGTAAGATGTCAGTAATAAGGGAAATTGGGTATGGTGTCCATGGTTTTTATCTTCACAATTTTTCTGTAAATCTGGAACTGTTGTAAAATAAAAGAGTCGTGAAAACAACACTCAAAATCATAGGAAATTATATTAACTGAACCTAGTGGAATGGACCACTGAAATGACGGGGGAGTATGGGAATTGTCTTAGAGGAAACACCACCTCCCTGCCATATGGTGGACTGTAATGGAACTACAGGAAATTGGAGAGAGAGAGGACAGTTTGGGAAAAATATTAGGCGTTAAGAGGAAGGTCTCTGTTTTATAACCAGAGTGTGTGAGATTTCTGCATCTTCTGCCACCCCCGCCCCTCCTGGATGGTCTAGCTGAAGCTTTGTGATGTCAAGCCACACCATGGCCACCACAGAATTTGGGCAACCAGAGCTGAAGGGAGTGGCTCCTCATTAACCTAAAGTGTATAAATAGAGGCCAGGCCCCCTTCAGTAGTGTCTGTTGCCTCAAGATAGTGAAACTTAATACGACGATATTGTAGACTAGTAGAGATAAGGAGTAAGAGTCCAAACAAAAGGGTGGATGAAGAAACTGTAAGTCCAAAAGTGAATTTATGTTCGTATTAGGGATAGGTGGGATGGATGGTGGAGATCGCAGTAATGAGCAACAGGGGGTTGTGTTAGTGATGGCAGTGTATAATAAAGAATTTGATTTCCTTTTTATATGGAAGACTATTGAATATTGTTAAACTATGGAAAGGAAGGTCAGCTCAAGATGTGAATTTTATGCCACAACTTGTACAGTTTTTCCTTTAACATCATTGTCTAGAACAGCATTGTTGGATATTGAAGATACTTGAGAAGTGAGGTTTGACTCTGTTTCACTGATGGGGAGGGATCTAAGGAGGGGGCAGGCATGTGAGAAGGGAGTAATGTAGATTACTTTAGTTGGGGCAACAGACAAGCCATTCCATACTGAGCCGGAGACTTAGATCAGGAGAACGAGAAGTCTGATTGGGGATGTTTTTCACAAAACTTTCGTATACTGGCAAGGAAAAAAGAAGCTGATTTTTAATTTTAGCTTCAGATTCGGGGTTGGATGGATGGTGGTAGTCGCAGTCATGAGGAACTGGGTGTTGTGTTAGAGCTGGCAATGTATAATAATGAATTTGATTTCCTTTTACATTGTAGACTATTGAATAATGTTAAACTCTTGAAAGGATGGTCAGCTCAATATCTGAAATTTCATGCCACAACTGGTCCAGTTTTTCCTTTAACAACTTGGTCTAGAACAGCATTGTTGGATATTGGAGATACTTGAGCAGTGAGGTTTTACTCTGTTTCACTGATGATTCACTTCATGTTACTTTTGACCTATACATGAGTAATATATTAGTAATAAGGGAAATTGAGTATGGTGTACATGGTTACTATCTTCACAATTTTTCTGTAAATGTGGAACTATTCTAAAATGAAACATCCATTAAAACAACACTCAAAATCCTAGGAAATTGTAGCAAGTGAACATAGTGGAATGGACCACTGAAATGTCGGGGGAGTATGGGAATTTTCTTAGAGGAAACACCACCTCCCTGCCATATGCTGGACTCTAAAGGAACTACAGGAAATGAGAGAGAGAGAGGACAGTTTAGGAAAAATGTTAGGAGTTAAGAGGAAGGTGTCTGTTTTATAACCAGAGTGTGTGAGATTTCTGCATCTTCTCCTACCCCCGGCCCTCCTGGATGGTCCAGCTGAGGCATTGTGATGTCAAGTCACACCATGGCCACCACTGATTTTGGGCAACCAGATCTTAAGTGAGTGACTCTTCATAAACCTAAAAAGATAGCGAAACTTAATAAGACGATATTGTAGACTAGTAGAGATGAGGAATAAGACTCCAAATAGAAGGGTGGATGAAGACACTGCAAGTCCAAAAGTGAATTTATGTTTGTATTGGGGGTAGGTGGGATGGATGCTGCAGGTCGCAGTCATGAGGAACAGTTTGCGGTGTTAGTGCTGGCAGTGTATAATAAAGAATTTGATTTTCTTTTTACATGGCAGACTAATGAATATTGTTAAACTAGTGAAAGGATGGTCAGCTCAAGATGGGAAGTTTTATGCCACAACTGGAACAGTTTATCCTTTAACATCATGGTGTAGAACAGAATTGTTGGATATTGGAGATACTAGAGAAGTGATTTTTGACTCTGTTTCACTGATGGGGAGGGATCTAAGCGGGGGGCAGGGATGTGAGAAGGGAGTAATGTAGATTGCCTACGTTGGGGCACCAGAGAAGCCATTCCGTACTGAGCCAGACACTTAGAATAAGGACAAGGAGAAGTCTGAATGGGGATTTTTTTCACAACACTTTCTCATACTGGAAAAGAAAAAAGGAGCTGATGTTTAATTTAGGTTTGGATTCGGGGGGTGGGATGGATGGTAGTGGTCGCAGTCATGAGGCACAGGGTGTTGTGTTAGTGCTGGCAGTTTATAATAATGCATTTGATTTCCTTTTTACCTGGTAGACTATTGAATTTTGATAAGTTCTTGAAAGGATGGTCAGCTCCAGATCTGAGGTTTTATGCCGCAGCTGGTCCAGTTTTTCCTTTCACAACTTAGTCTAGAACAGCACTGCTGGATATTGGAGATACTAGAGGATTGAGGTTTCACTCTGTTTCACCGATGATTCACTTCATGTTACATTTGCCCAAACGTAAGTAAGATGTCAGTAATAAGGGAAATTGGGTATGGTGTACATGGATTTTATCTTCACAATTGTTCTGTAAATCTGGAACTGTTGTAAAATAAAAGAGTCCTTAAAACAACACTCAAAATCATAGGAAATTATATTAACTGAACCTAGTGGAATGGACCACTGCAATGACGGGGGAGTATGGGAATTGTCTTAGAGGAAACACCACCTCCCTGCCATATGCTGGACTGTAATGGAACTACAGGAAATGAGAGAGAGAGAGGACAGTTTGGGAAAAATATTAGGCGTTAAGAGGAAGGTCTCTGTTTTATAACCAGAGTGTGTGAGATTTCTGCATCTTCTGCCACCCCCGCCCCTCCTGGATGGTCTAGCTGAAGCTTTGTGATGTCAAGCCACACCATGGCCACCACAGAATTTGGGCAACCAGAGCTGAAGGGAGTGGCTCCTCATTAACCTAAAGTGTATAAATAGAGGCCAGGCCCCCTTCAGTAGTGTCTGTTGCCTCAAGATAGTGAAACTTAATACGACGATATTGTAGACTAGTAGAGATAAGGAGTAAGACTCCAAACAGAAGGGTGGATGAAGAAACTGTAAGTCCAAAAGTGAATTTATGTTCGTATTAGGGATAGGTGGGATGGATGGTGGAGATCGCAGTAATGAGCAACAGGGGGTTGTGTTAGTGATGGCAGTGTATAATAAAGAATTTGATTTCCTTTTTATATGGAAGACTATTGAACATTGTTAAACTATGGAAAGGAAGGTCAGCTCAAGATGTGAATTTTATGCCACAACTTGTACAGTTTTTCCTTTAACATCATTGTCTAGAACAGCATTGTTGGATATTGGAGATAGTAGAGAAGTGAGGTTTGACTCTGTTTCACTGATGGGGAGGGATCTAAGGAGGGGGCAGGCATGTGAGAAGGGAGTAATGTAGATTACTTTAGTTGGTGCAACAGACAAGCCATTCCATACTGAGCCGGAGACTTAGATCAGGAGAACGAGAAGTCTGATTGGGGATGTTTTTCACAAAACTTTCGCATACTGGCAAGGAAAAAAGAAGCTGATTTTTAATTTTAGCTTTAGATTCGGGGGTTGGATGGATGGTGGTGGTCGCAGTCATGAGGAACTGGGTGTTGTGTTAGAGCTGGCAATGTATAATAATGAATTTGATTTCCTTTTGCATGGTAGACTATTGAATAATGTTAAACTCTTGAAAGGATGGTCAGCTCAATATCTGAAGTTTCATGCCACAACTGGTCCAGTTTTTCCTTTAACAACTTGGTCTAGAACAGCATTGTTGGATATTGGAGATACTTGAGCAGTGAGGTTTTACTCTGTTTCACTGATGATTCACTTCATGTTACTTTTGACCTATACATGAGTAAGATATTAGTAATAAGGGAAATTGGGTATGGTGTACATGGTTACTATCTTCACAATTGTTCTGTAAATCTGGAACTGTTGTAAAATAAAAGAGTCCTTAAAACAACACTCAAAATCATAGGAAATTATATTAACTGAACCTAGTGGAATGGACCACTGGAATGACGGGGGAGTATGGGAATTTTCTTAGAGGAAAAACCACCTCCCTGCCATATGCTGGACTCTAATGGAACTACAGAAAATGAGAGAGAGAGAGGACAGTTTAGGAACAATGTTAGGAGTTAAGAGGAAGGTGTCTGTTTTATAACCAGAGTGTGTGAGATTTCTGCATCTTCTCCTACCCCCGGCCCTCCTGGATGGTCCAGCAGAGGCATTGTGATGTCAAGTCACACCATGGCCACCACTGATTTTGGGCAACAAGATCTTAAGTGAGTGACTCTTCATAAACCTAAAAAGATAGCGAAACTTAATAAGACGATATTTTAGACTAGAAGAGATGAGGAATAAGACTCCAAATAGAAGGGTGGATGAAGACACTGCAAGTCCAAAAGTGAATTTATGTTTGTATTGGGGGTAGGTGGGATGGATGCTGCAGGTCGCAGTCATGAGGAACAGTTTGCGGTGTTAGTGCTGGCAGTGTATAATAAAGAATTTGATTTTCTTTTTACATGGCAGACTAATGAATATTGTTAAACTAGTGTAAGGATGGTCAGCTCAAGATGGGAAGTTTTATGCCACAACTGGTACAGTTTATCCTTTAACATCATGGTGTAGAACAGAATTGTTGGATATTGGAGATACCAGAGAAGTGATTTTTGACTCTGTTTCACTGATGGGGAGGGATCTCAGCAGGGGGCAGGGATGTGAGAAGGGAGTAATGTAGATTGCCTACGTTGGGGCACCAGAGAAGCCATTCCGTACTGAGCCAGACACTTAGAATAAGGACAAGGAGAAGTCTGAATGGGGATTTTTTTCACAACACTTTCTCATACTGGAAAAGAAAAAAGGAGCTGATGTTTAATTTAGGTGTGGATTCGGGGGGTGGGATGGATGGTAGTGGTCGCAGTCATGAGGAACAGGGTGTTAGTGCTGGCAGTGTATAATAATGCATTTGATTTCCTTTTTACCTGGTAGACTATTGAATTTTGATAAATTCTTGAAAGAATGGTCAGCTCCAGATCTGAAGTTTTATGCCGCAGCTGGTCCAGTTTTTCCTTTAAAAACTTAGTCTAGAACAGCACTGCTGGATATTGGAGATACTAGAGGATTGAGGTTTCACTCTGTTTCACCGATGATTCACTTCATGTTACATTTGCCCAAACGTAAGTAAGATGTCAGTAATAAGGGAAATTGGGTATGGTGTCCATGGTTTTTATCTTCACAATTTTTCTGTAAATCTGGAACTGTTGTAAAATAAAAGAGTCCTTAAAACAACACTCAAAATCATAGGAAATTATATTAACTGAACCTAGTGGAATGGACCACTGAAATGACGGGGGAGTATGGGAATTGTCTTAGAGGAAACACCACCTCCCTGCCATATGGTGGACTGTAATGGAACTACAGGAAATTGGAGAGAGAGAGGACAGTTTGGGAAAAATATTAGGCGTTAAGAGGAAGGTCTCTGTTTTATAACCAGAGTGTGTGAGATTTCTGCATCTTCTGCCACCCCCGCCCCTCCTGGATGGTCTAGCTGAAGCTTTGTGATGTCAAGCCACACCATGGCCACCACAGAATTTGGGCAACCAGAGCTGAAGGGAGTGGCTCCTCATTAACCTAAAGTGTATAAATAGAGGCCAGGCCCCCTTCAGTAGTGTCTGTTGCCTCAAGATAGTGAAACTTAATACGACGATATTGTAGACTAGTAGAGATAAGGAGTAAGAGTCCAAACAGAAGGGTGGATGAAGAAACTGTAAGTCCAAAAGTGAATTTATGTTCGTATTAGGGATAGGTGGGATGGATGGTGGAGATCGCAGTAATGAGCAACAGGGGGTTGTGTTAGTGATGGCAGTGTATAATAAAGAATTTGATTTCCTTTTTATATGGAAGACTATTGAATATTGTTAAACTATGGAAAGGAAGGTCAGCTCAAGATGTGAATTTTAGGCCACAACTTTTACAGTTTTTCCTTTAACATCATTGTCTAGAACAGCATTGTTGGATATTGAAGATACTAGAGAAGTGAGGTTTGACTCTGTTTCACTGATGGGGAGGGATCTAAGGAGGGGGCAGGCATGTGAGAAGGGAGTAATGTAGATTACTTTAGTTGGGGCAACAGACAAGCCATTCCATACTGAGCCGGAGACTTAGATCAGGAGAACGAGAAGTCTGATTGGGGATGTTTTTCACAAAACTTTCGTATACTGGCAAGGAAAAAAGAAGCTGATTTTTAATTTTAGCTTCAGATTCGGGGTTGGATGGATGGTGGTGGTCGCAGTCATGAGGAACTGGGTGTTGTGTTAGAGCTGGCAATGTATAATAATGAATTTGATTTCCTTTTACATTGTAGACTATTGAATAATGTTAAACTCTTGAAAGGATGGTCAGCTCAATATCTGAAATTTCATGCCACAACTGGTCCAGTTTTTCCTTTAACAACTTGGTCTAGAACAGCATTGTTGGATATTGGAGATACTTGAGCAGTGAGGTTTTACTCTGTTTCACTGATGATTCACTTCATGTTACTTTTGACCTATACATGAGTAATATATTAGTAATAAGGGAAATTGAGTATGGTGTACATGGTTACTATCTTCACAATTTTTCTGTAAATGTGGAACTATTCTAAAATGAAACATCCATTAAAACAACACTCAAAATCCTAGGAAATTGTAGCAAGTGAACATAGTGGAATGGACCACTGAAATGTCGGGGGAGTATGGGAATTTTCTTAGAGGAAACACCACCTCCCTGCCATATGCTGGACTCTAAAGGAACTACAGGAAATGAGAGAGAGAGAGGACAGTTTAGGAAAAATGTTAGGAGTTAAGAGGAAGGTCTCTGTTTTATAACCAGAGTGTGTGAGATTTCTGCATCTTCTCCTACCCCCGGCCCTCCTGGATGGTCCAGCTGAGGCATTGTGATGTCAAGTCACACCATGGCCACCACTGATTTTGGGCAACCAGATCTTAAGTGAGTGACTCTTCATAAACCTAAAAAGATAGCGAAACTTAATAAGACGATATTGTAGACTAGTAGAGATGAGGAATAAGACTCCAAATAGAAGGGTGGATGAAGACACTGCAAGTCCAAAAGTGAATTTATGTTTGTATTGGGGGTAGGTGGGATGGATGCTGCAGGTCGCAGTCATGAGGAACAGTTTGCGGTGTTAGTGCTGGCAGTGTATAATAAAGAATTTGATTTTCTTTTTACATGGCAGACTAATGAATATTGTTAAACTAGTGAAAGGATGGTCAGCTCAAGATGAGAAGTTTTATGCCACAACTGGAACAGTTTATCCTTTAACATCATGGTGTAGAACAGAATTGTTGGATATTGGAGATACTAGAGAAGTGATTTTTGACTCCGTTTCACTGATGGGGAGGGATCTAAGCGGGGGGCAGGGATGTGAGAAGGGAGTAATGTAGATTGCCTACGTTGGGGCACCAGAGAAGCCATTCCGTACTGAGCCAGACACTTAGAATAAGGACAAGGAGAAGTCTGAATGGGGATTTTTTTCACAACACTTTCTCATACTGGAAAAGAAAAAAGGAGCTGATGTTTAATTTAGGTTTGGATTCGGGGGGTGGGATGGATGGTAGTGGTCGCAGTCATGAGGCACAGGGTGTTGTGTTAGTGCTGGCAGTTTATAATAATGCATTTGATTTCCTTTTTACCTGGTAGACTATTGAATTTTGATAAGTTCTTGAAAGGATGGTCAGCTCCAGATCTGAGGTTTTATGCCACAGCTGGTCCAGTTTTTCCTTTCACAACTTAGTCTAGAACAGCACTGCTGGATATTGGAGATACTAGAGGATTGAGGTTTCACTCTGTTTCACCGATGATTCACTTCATGTTACATTTGCCCAAACATAAGTAAGATGTCAGTAATAAGGGAAATTGGGTATGGTGTACATGGATTTTATCTTCACAATTGTTCTGTAAATCTGGAACTGTTGTAAAATAAAAGAGTCCTTAAAACAACACTCAAAATCATAGGAAATTATATTAACTGAACCTAGTGGAATGGACCACTGCAATGACGGGGGAGTATGGGAATTGTCTTAGAGGAAACACCACCTCCCTGCCATATGCTGGACTGTAATGGAACTACAGGAAATGAGAGAGAGAGAGGACAGTTTGGGAAAAATATTAGGCGTTAAGAGGAAGGTCTCTGTTTTATAACCAGAGTGTGTGAGATTTCTGCATCTTCTGCCACCCCCGCCCCTCCTGGATGGTCTAGCTGAAGCTTTGTGATGTCAAGCCACACCATGGCCACCACAGAATTTGGGCAACCAGAGCTGAAGGGAGTGGCTCCTCATTAACCTAAAGTGTATAAATAGAGGCCAGGCCCCCTTCAGTAGTGTCTGTTGCCTCAAGATAGTGAAACTTAATACGACGATATTGTAGACTAGTAGAGATAAGGAGTAAGAGTCCAAACAGAAGGGTGGATGAAGAAACTGTAAGTCCAAAAGTGAATTTATGTTCGTATTAGGGATAGGTGGGATGGATGGTGGAGATCGCAGTAATGAGCAACAGGGGGTTGTGTTAGTGATGGCAGTGTATAATAAAGAATTTGATTTCCTTTTTATATGGAAGACTATTGAACATTGTTAAACTATGGAAAGGAAGGTCAGCTCAAGATGTGAATTTTATGCCACAACTTGTACAGTTTTTCCTTTAACATCATTGTCTAGAACAGCATTGTTGGATATTGGAGATACTAGAGAAGTGAGGTTTGACTCTGTTTCACTGATGGGGAGGGATCTAAGGAGGGGGCAGGCATGTGAGAAGGGAGTAATGTAGATTACTTTAGTTGGTGCAACAGACAAGCCATTCCATACTGAGCCGGAGACTTAGATCAGGAGAACGAGAAGTCTGATTGGGGATGTTTTTCACAAAACTTTCGCATACTGGCAAGGAAAAAAGAAGCTGATTTTTAATTTTAGCTTTAGATTCGGGGGTTGGATGGATGGTGGTGGTCGCAGTCATGAGGAACTGGGTGTTGTGTTAGAGCTGGCAATGTATAATAATGAATTTGATTTCCTTTTGCATGGTAGACTATTGAATAATGTTAAACTCTTGAAAGGATGGTCAGCTCAATATCTGAAGTTTCATGCCACAACTGGTCCAGTTTTTCCTTTAACAACTTGGTCTAGAACAGCATTGTTGGATATTGGAGATACTTGAGCAGTGAGGTTTTACTCTGTTTCACTGATGATTCACTTCATGTTACTTTTGACCTATACATGAGTAAGATATTAGTAATAAGGGAAATTGGGTATGGTGTACATGGTTACTATCTTCACAATTGTTCTGTAAATCTGGAACTGTTGTAAAATAAAAGAGTCCTTAAAACAACACTCAAAATCATAGGAAATTATATTAACTGAACCTAGTGGAATGGACCACTGGAATGACGGGGGAGTATGGGAATTTTCTTAGAGGAAACACCACCTCCCTGCCATATTCTGGACTCTAATGGAACTACAGAAAATGAGAGAGAGAGAGGACAGTTTAGGAAAAATGTTAGGAGTTAAGAGGAAGGTGTCTGTTTTATAACCAGAGTGTGTGAGATTTCTGCATCTTCTCCTACCCCCGGCCCTCCTGGATGGTCCAGCTGAGGCATTGTGATGTCAAGTCACACCATGGCCACCACTGATTTTGGGCAACCAGATCTTAAGTGAGTGACTCTTCATAAACCTAAAAAGATAGCGAAACTTAATAAGACGATATTGTAGACTAGTAGAGATGAGGAATAAGACTCCAAATAGAAGGGTGGATGAAGACACTGCAAGTCCAAAAGTGAATTTATGTTTGTATTGGTGGTAGGTGGGATGGATGCTGCAGGTCGCAGTCATGAGTCACAGTTTGCGGTGTTAGTGCTGGCAGTGTATAATAAAGAATTTGATTTTCTTTTTACATGGCAGACTAATGAATATTGTTAAACTAGTGAAAGGATGGTCAGCTCAAGATGGGAAGTTTTATGCCACAACTGGAACAGTTTATCCTTTAACATCATGGTGTAGAACAGAATTGTTGGATATTGGAGATACTAGAGAAGTGATTTTTGACTCCGTTTCACTGATGGGGAGGGATCTAAGCGGGGGGCAGGGATGTGAGAAGGGAGTAATGTAGATTGCCTACGTTGGGGCACCAGAGAAGCCATTCCGTACTGAGCCAGACACTTAGAATAAGGACAAGGAGAAGTCTGAATGGGGATTTTTTTCACAACACTTTCTCATACTGGAAAAGAAAAAAGGAGCTGATGTTTAATTTAGGTTTGGATTCGGGGGGTGGGATGGATGGTAGTGGTCGCAGTCATGAGGCACAGGGTGTTGTGTTAGTGCTGGCAGTTTATAATAATGCATTTGATTTCCTTTTTACCTGGTAGACTATTGAATTTTGATAAGTTCTTGAAAGGATGGTCAGCTCCAGATCTGAGGTTTTATGCCACAGCTGGTCCAGTTTTTCCTTTCACAACTTAGTCTAGAACAGCACTGCTGGATATTGGAGATACTAGAGGATTGAGGTTTCACTCTGTTTCACCGATGATTCACTTCATGTTACATTTGCCCAAACATAAGTAAGATGTCAGTAATAAGGGAAATTGGGTATGGTGTACATGGATTTTATCTTCACAATTGTTCTGTAAATCTGGAACTGTTGTAAAATAAAAGAGTCCTTAAAACAACACTCAAAATCATAGGAAATTATATTAACTGAACCTAGTGGAATGGACCACTGCAATGACGGGGGAGTATGGGAATTGTCTTAGAGGAAACACCACCTCCCTGCCATATGCTGGACTGTAATGGAACTACAGGAAATGAGAGAGAGAGAGGACAGTTTGGGAAAAATATTAGGCGTTAAGAGGAAGGTCTCTGTTTTATAACCAGAGTGTGTGAGATTTCTGCATCTTCTGCCACCCCCGCCCCTCCTGGATGGTCTAGCTGAAGCTTTGTGATGTCAAGCCACACCATGGCCACCACAGAATTTGGGCAACCAGAGCTGAAGGGAGTGGCTCCTCATTAACCTAAAGTGTATAAATAGAGGCCAGGCCCCCTTCAGTAGTGTCTGTTGCCTCAAGATAGTGAAACTTAATACGACGATATTGTAGACTAGTAGAGATAAGGAGTAAGACTCCAAACAGAAGGGTGGATGAAGAAACTGTAAGTCCAAAAGTGAATTTATGTTCGTATTAGGGATAGGTGGGATGGATGGTGGAGTTCGCAGTAATGAGCAACAGGGGGTTGTGTTAGTGATGGCAGTGTATAATAAAGAATTTGATTTCCTTTTTATATGGAAGACTATTGAACATTGTTAAACTATGGAAAGGAAGGTCAGCTCAAGATGTGAATTTTATGCCACAACTTGTACAGTTTTTCCTTTAACATCATTGTCTAGAACAGCATTGTTGGATATTGGAGATAGTAGAGAAGTGAGGTTTGACTCTGTTTCACTGATGGGGAGGGATCTAAGGAGGGGGCAGGCATGTGAGAAGGGAGTAATGTAGATTACTTTAGTTGGTGCAACAGACAAGCCATTCCATACTGAGCCGGAGACTTAGATCAGGAGAACGAGAAGTCTGATTGGGGATGTTTTTCACAAAACTTTCGCATACTGGCAAGGAAAAAAGAAGCTGATTTTTAATTTTAGCTTTAGATTCGGGGGTTGGATGGATGGTGGTGGTCGCAGTCATGAGGAACTGGGTGTTGTGTTAGAGCTGGCAATGTATAATAATGAATTTGATTTCCTTTTGCATGGTAGACTATTGAATAATGTTAAACTCTTGAAAGGATGGTCAGCTCAATATCTGAAGTTTCATGCCACAACTGGTCCAGTTTTTCCTTTAACAACTTGGTCTAGAACAGCATTGTTGGATATTGGAGATACTTGAGCAGTGAGGTTTTACTCTGTTTCACTGATGATTCACTTCATGTTACTTTTGACCTATACATGAGTAAGATATTAGTAATAAGGGAAATTGGGTATGGTGTACATGGTTACTATCTTCACAATTGTTCTGTAAATCTGGAACTGTTGTAAAATAAAAGAGTCCTTAAAACAACACTCAAAATCATAGGAAATTATATTAACTGAACCTAGTGGAATGGACCACTGGAATGACGGGGGAGTATGGGAATTTTCTTAGAGGAAACACCACCTCCCTGCCATATTCTGGACTCTAATGGAACTACAGAAAATGAGAGAGAGAGAGGACAGTTTAGGAAAAATGTTAGGAGTTAAGAGGAAGGTGTCTGTTTTATAACCAGAGTGTGTGAGATTTCTGCATCTTCTCCTACCCCCGGCCCTCCTGGATGGTCCAGCTGAGGCATTGTGATGTCAAGTCACACCATGGCCACCACTGATTTTGGGCAACCAGATCTTAAGTGAGTGACTCTTCATAAACCTAAAAAGATAGCGAAACTTAATAAGACGATATTGTAGACTAGTAGAGATGAGGAATAAGACTCCAAATAGAAGGGTGGATGAAGACACTGCAAGTCCAAAAGTGAATTTATGTTTGTATTGGTGGTAGGTGGGATGGATGCTGCAGGTCGCAGTCATGAGTCACAGTTTGCAGTGTTAGTGCTGGCAGTGTATAATAAAGAATTTGATTTTCTTTTTACATGGCAGACTAATGAATATTGTTAAACTAGTGAAAGGATGGTCAGCTCAAGATGGGAAGTTTTATGCCACAACTGGAACAGTTTATCCTTTAACATCATGGTGTAGAACAGAATTGTTGGATATTGGAGATACTAGAGAAGTGATTTTTGACTCCGTTTCACTGATGGGGAGGGATCTAAGCGGGGGGCAGGGATGTGAGAAGGGAGTAATGTAGATTGCCTACGTTGGGGCACCAGAGAAGCCATTCCGTACTGAGCCAGACACTTAGAATAAGGACAAGGAGAAGTCTGAATGGGGATTTTTTTCACAACACTTTCTCATACTGGAAAAGAAAAAAGGAGCTGATGTTTAATTTAGGTTTGGATTCGGGGGGTGGGATGGATGGTAGTGGTCGCAGTCATGAGGCACAGGGTGTTGTGTTAGTGCTGGCAGTTTATAATAATGCATTTGATTTCCTTTTTACCTGGTAGACTATTGAATTTTGATAAGTTCTTGAAAGGATGGTCAGCTCCAGATCTGAGGTTTTATGCCGCAGCTGGTCCAGTTTTTCCTTTCACAACTTAGTCTAGAACAGCACTGCTGGATATTGGAGATACTAGAGGATTGAGGTTTCACTCTGTTTCACCGATGATTCACTTCATGTTACATTTGCCCAAACATAAGTAAGATGTCAGTAATAAGGGAAATTGGGTATGGTGTACATGGATTTTATCTTCACAATTGTTCTGTAAATCTGGAACTGTTGTAAAATAAAAGAGTCCTTAAAACAACACTCAAAATCATAGGAAATTATATTAACTGAACCTAGTGGAATGGACCACTGCAATGACGGGGGAGTATGGGAATTGTCTTAGAGGAAACACCACCTCCCTGCCATATGGTGGACTGTAATGGAACTACAGGAAATTGGAGAGAGAGAGGACAGTTTGGGAAAAATATTAGGCGTTAAGAGGAAGGTCTCTGTTTTATAACCAGAGTGTGTGAGATTTCTGCATCTTCTGCCACCCCCGCCCCTCCTGGATGGTCTAGCTGAAGCTTTGTGATGTCAAGCCACACCATGGCCACCACAGAATTTGGGCAACCAGAGCTGAAGGGAGTGGCTCCTCATTAACCTAAAGTGTATAAATAGAGGCCAGGCCCCCTTCAGTAGTGTCTGTTGCCTCAAGATAGTGAAACTTAATACGACGATATTGTAGACTAGTAGAGATAAGGAGTAAGAGTCCAAACAGAAGGGTGGATGAAGAAACTGTAAGTCCAAAAGTGAATTTATGTTCGTATTAGGGATAGGTGGGATGGATGGTGGAGATCGCAGTAATGAGCAACAGGGGGTTGTGTTAGTGATGGCAGTGTATAATAAAGAATTTGATTTCCTTTTTATATGGAAGACTATTGAATATTGTTAAACTATGGAAAGGAAGGTCAGCTCAAGATGTGAATTTTATGCCACAACTTGTACAGTTTTTCCTTTAACATCATTGTCTAGAACAGCATTGTTGGATATTGAAGATACTTGAGAAGTGAGGTTTGACTCTGTTTCATTGTTGGGAAGGGATCTAAGGAGGGGGCAGGCATGTGAGAAGGGAGTAATGTAGATTACTTTAGTTGGGGCAACAGACAAGCCATTCCATACTGAGCCGGAGACTTAGATCAGGAGAACGAGAAGTCTGATTGGGGATGTTTTTCACAAAACTTTCGTATACTGGCAAGGAAAAAAGAAGCTGATTTTTAATTTTAGCTTCAGATTCGGGGTTGGATGGATGGTGGTGGTCGCAGTCATGAGGAACTGGGTGTTGTGTTAGAGCTGGCAATGTATAATAATGAATTTGATTTCCTTTTACATTGTAGACTATTGAATAATGTTAAACTCTTGAAAGGATGGTCAGCTCAATATCTGAAATTTCATGCCACAACTGGTCCAGTTTTTCCTTTAACAACTTGGTCTAGAACAGCATTGTTGGATATTGGAGATACTTGAGCAGTGAGGTTTTACTCTGTTTCACTGATGATTCACTTCATGTTACTTTTGACCTATACATGAGTAATATATTAGTAATAAGGGAAATTGAGTATGGTGTACATGGTTACTATCTTCACAATTTTTCTGTAAATGTGGAACTATTCGAAAATGAAACATCCATTAAAACAACACTCAAAATCCTAGGAAATTGTAGCAAGTGAACATAGTGGAATGGACCACTGAAATGTCGGGGGAGTATGGGAATTTTCTTAGAGGAAACACCACCTCCCTGCCATATGCTGGACTCTAAAGGAACTACAGGAAATGAGAGAGAGAGAGGACAGTTTAGGAAAAATGTTAGGAGTTAAGAGGAAGGTGTCTGTTTTATAACCAGAGTGTGTGAGATTTCTGCATCTTCTCCTACCCCCGGCCCTCCTGGATGGTCCAGCTGAGGCATTGTGATGTCAAGTCACACCATGGCCACCACTGATTTTGGGCAACCAGATCTTAAGTGAGTGACTCTTCATAAACCTAAAAAGATAGCGAAACTTAATAAGACGATATTGTAGACTAGTAGAGATGAGGAATAAGACTCCAAATAGAAGGGTGGATGAAGACACTGCAAGTCCAAAAGTGAATTTATGTTTGTATTGGGGGTAGGTGGGATGGATGCTGCAGGTCGCAGTCATGAGGAACAGTTTGCGGTGTTAGTGCTGGCAGTGTATAATAAAGAATTTGATTTTCTTTTTACATGGCAGACTAATGAATATTGTTAAACTAGTGAAAGGATGGTCAGCTCAAGATGAGAAGTTTTATGCCACAACTGGAACAGTTTATCCTTTAACATCATGGTGTAGAACAGAATTGTTGGATATTGGAGATACTAGAGAAGTGATTTTTGACTCCGTTTCACTGATGGGGAGGGATCTAAGCGGGGGGCAGGGATGTGAGAAGGGAGTAATGTAGATTGCCTACGTTGGGGCACCAGAGAAGCCATTCCGTACTGAGCCAGACACTTAGAATAAGGACAAGGAGAAGTCTGAATGGGGATTTTTTTCACAACACTTTCTCATACTGGAAAAGAAAAAAGGAGCTGATGTTTAATTTAGGTTTGGATTCGGGGGGTGGGATGGATGGTAGTGGTCGCAGTCATGAGGCACAGGGTGTTGTGTTAGTGCTGGCAGTTTATAATAATGCATTTGATTTCCTTTTTACCTGGTAGACTATTGAATTTTGATAAGTTCTTGAAAGGATGGTCAGCTCCAGATCTGAGGTTTTATGCCGCAGCTGGTCCAGTTTTTCCTTTCACAACTTAGTCTAGAACAGCACTGCTGGATATTGGAGATACTAGAGGATTGAGGTTTCACTCTGTTTCACCGATGATTCACTTCATGTTACATTTGCCCAAACATAAGTAAGATGTCAGTAATAAGGGAAATTGGGTATGGTGTACATGGATTTTATCTTCACAATTGTTCTGTAAATCTGGAACTGTTGTAAAATAAAAGAGTCCTTAAAACAACACTCAAAATCATAGGAAATTATATTAACTGAACCTAGTGGAATGGACCACTGCAATGACGGGGGAGTATGGGAATTGTCTTAGAGGAAACACCACCTCCCTGCCATATGGTGGACTGTAATGGAACTACAGGAAATTGGAGAGAGAGAGGACAGTTTGGGAAAAATATTAGGCGTTAAGAGGAAGGTCTCTGTTTTATAACCAGAGTGTGTGAGATTTCTGCATCTTCTGCCACCCCCGCCCCTCCTGGATGGTCTAGCTGAAGCTTTGTGATGTCAAGCCACACCATGGCCACCACAGAATTTGGGCAACCAGAGCTGAAGGGAGTGGCTCCTCATTAACCTAAAGTGTATAAATAGAGGCCAGGCCCCCTTCAGTAGTGTCTGTTGCCTCAAGATAGTGAAACTTAATACGACGATATTGTAGACTAGTAGAGATAAGGAGTAAGAGTCCAAACAGAAGGGTGGATGAAGAAACTGTAAGTCCAAAAGTGAATTTATGTTCGTATTAGGGATAGGTGGGATGGATGGTGGAGATCGCAGTAATGAGCAACAGGGGGTTGTGTTAGTGATGGCAGTGTATAATAAAGAATTTGATTTCCTTTTTATATGGAAGACTATTGAATATTGTTAAACTATGGAAAGGAAGGTCAGCTCAAGATGTGAATTTTATGCCACAACTTGTACAGTTTTTCCTTTAACATCATTGTCTAGAACAGCATTGTTGGATATTGAAGATACTTGAGAAGTGAGGTTTGACTCTGTTTCATTGTTGGGAAGGGATCTAAGGAGGGGGCAGGCATGTGAGAAGGGAGTAATGTAGATTACTTTAGTTGGGGCAACAGACAAGCCATTCCATACTGAGCCGGAGACTTAGATCAGGAGAACGAGAAGTCTGATTGGGGATGTTTTTCACAAAACTTTCGTATACTGGCAAGGAAAAAAGAAGCTGATTTTTAATTTTAGCTTCAGATTCGGGGTTGGATGGATGGTGGTGGTCGCAGTCATGAGGAACTGGGTGTTGTGTTAGAGCTGGCAATGTATAATAATGAATTTGATTTCCTTTTACATTGTAGACTATTGAATAATGTTAAACTCTTGAAAGGATGGTCAGCTCAATATCTGAAATTTCATGCCACAACTGGTCCAGTTTTTCCTTTAACAACTTGGTCTAGAACAGCATTGTTGGATATTGGAGATACTTGAGCAGTGAGGTTTTACTCTGTTTCACTGATGATTCACTTCATGTTACTTTTGACCTATACATGAGTAATATATTAGTAATAAGGGAAATTGAGTATGGTGTACATGGTTACTATCTTCACAATTTTTCTGTAAATGTGGAACTATTCGAAAATGAAACATCCATTAAAACAACACTCAAAATCCTAGGAAATTGTAGCAAGTGAACATAGTGGAATGGACCACTGAAATGTCGGGGGAGTATGGGAATTTTCTTAGAGGAAACACCACCTCCCTGCCATATGCTGGACTCTAAAGGAACTACAGGAAATGAGAGAGAGAGAGGACAGTTTAGGAAAAATGTTAGGAGTTAAGAGGAAGGTGTCTGTTTTATAACCAGAGTGTGTGAGATTTCTGCATCTTCTCCTACCCCCGGCCCTCCTGGATGGTCCAGCTGAGGCATTGTGATGTCAAGTCACACCATGGCCACCACTGATTTTGGGCAACCAGATCTTAAGTGAGTGACTCTTCATAAACCTAAAAAGATAGCGAAACTTAATAAGACGATATTGTAGACTAGTAGAGATGAGGAATAAGACTCCAAATAGAAGGGTGGATGAAGACACTGCAAGTCCAAAAGTGAATTTATGTTTGTATTGGGGGTAGGTGGGATGGATGCTGCAGGTCGCAGTCATGAGGAACAGTTTGCGGTGTTAGTGCTGGCAGTGTATAATAAAGAATTTGATTTTCTTTTTACATGGCAGACTAATGAATATTGTTAAACTAGTGAAAGGATGGTCAGCTCAAGATGAGAAGTTTTATGCCACAACTGGAACAGTTTATCCTTTAACATCATGGTGTAGAACAGAATTGTTGGATATTGGAGATACTAGAGAAGTGATTTTTGACTCCGTTTCACTGATGGGGAGGGATCTAAGCGGGGGGCAGGGATGTGAGAAGGGAGTAATGTAGATTGCCTACGTTGGGGCACCAGAGAAGCCATTCCGTACTGAGCCAGACACTTAGAATAAGGACAAGGAGAAGTCTGAATGGGGATTTTTTTCACAACACTTTCTCATACTGGAAAAGAAAAAAGGAGCTGATGTTTAATTTAGGTTTGGATTCGGGGGGTGGGATGGATGGTAGTGGTCGCAGTCATGAGGCACAGGGTGTTGTGTTAGTGCTGGCAGTTTATAATAATGCATTTGATTTCCTTTTTACCTGGTAGACTATTGAATTTTGATAAGTTCTTGAAAGGATGGTCAGCTCCAGATCTGAGGTTTTATGCCACAGCTGGTCCAGTTTTTCCTTTCACAACTTAGTCTAGAACAGCACTGCTGGATATTGGAGATACTAGAGGATTGAGGTTTCACTCTGTTTCACCGATGATTCACTTCATGTTACATTTGCCCAAACATAAGTAAGATGTCAGTAATAAGGGAAATTGGGTATGGTGTACATGGATTTTATCTTCACAATTGTTCTGTAAATCTGGAACTGTTGTAAAATAAAAGAGTCCTTAAAACAACACTCAAAATCATAGGAAATTATATTAACTGAACCTAGTGGAATGGACCACTGCAATGACGGGGGAGTATGGGAATTGTCTTAGAGGAAACACCACCTCCCTGCCATATGCTGGACTGTAATGGAACTACAGGAAATGAGAGAGAGAGAGGACAGTTTGGGAAAAATATTAGGCGTTAAGAGGAAGGTCTCTGTTTTATAACCAGAGTGTGTGAGATTTCTGCATCTTCTGCCACCCCCGCCCCTCCTGGATGGTCTAGCTGAAGCTTTGTGATGTCAAGCCACACCATGGCCACCACAGAATTTGGGCAACCAGAGCTGAAGGGAGTGGCTCCTCATTAACCTAAAGTGTATAAATAGAGGCCAGGCCCCCTTCAGTAGTGTCTGTTGCCTCAAGATAGTGAAACTTAATACGACGATATTGTAGACTAGTAGAGATAAGGAGTAAGACTCCAAACAGAAGGGTGGATGAAGAAACTGTAAGTCCAAAAGTGAATTTATGTTCGTATTAGGGATAGGTGGGATGGATGGTGGAGTTCGCAGTAATGAGCAACAGGGGGTTGTGTTAGTGATGGCAGTGTATAATAAAGAATTTGATTTCCTTTTTATATGGAAGACTATTGAACATTGTTAAACTATGGAAAGGAAGGTCAGCTCAAGATGTGAATTTTATGCCACAACTTGTACAGTTTTTCCTTTAACATCATTGTCTAGAACAGCATTGTTGGATATTGGAGATAGTAGAGAAGTGAGGTTTGACTCTGTTTCACTGATGGGGAGGGATCTAAGGAGGGGGCAGGCATGTGAGAAGGGAGTAATGTAGATTACTTTAGTTGGTGCAACAGACAAGCCATTCCATACTGAGCCGGAGACTTAGATCAGGAGAACGAGAAGTCTGATTGGGGATGTTTTTCACAAAACTTTCGCATACTGGCAAGGAAAAAAGAAGCTGATTTTTAATTTTAGCTTTAGATTCGGGGGTTGGATGGATGGTGGTGGTCGCAGTCATGAGGAACTGGGTGTTGTGTTAGAGCTGGCAATGTATAATAATGAATTTGATTTCCTTTTGCATGGTAGACTATTGAATAATGTTAAACTCTTGAAAGGATGGTCAGCTCAATATCTGAAGTTTCATGCCACAACTGGTCCAGTTTTTCCTTTAACAACTTGGTCTAGAACAGCATTGTTGGATATTGGAGATACTTGAGCAGTGAGGTTTTACTCTGTTTCACTGATGATTCACTTCATGTTACTTTTGACCTATACATGAGTAAGATATTAGTAATAAGGGAAATTGGGTATGGTGTACATGGTTACTATCTTCACAATTGTTCTGTAAATCTGGAACTGTTGTAAAATAAAAGAGTCCTTAAAACAACACTCAAAATCATAGGAAATTATATTAACTGAACCTAGTGGAATGGACCACTGGAATGACGGGGGAGTATGGGAATTTTCTTAGAGGAAACACCACCTCCCTGCCATATTCTGGACTCTAATGGAACTACAGAAAATGAGAGAGAGAGAGGACAGTTTAGGAAAAATGTTAGGAGTTAAGAGGAAGGTGTCTGTTTTATAACCAGAGTGTGTGAGATTTCTGCATCTTCTCCTACCCCCGGCCCTCCTGGATGGTCCAGCTGAGGCATTGTGATGTCAAGTCACACCATGGCCACCACTGATTTTGGGCAACCAGATCTTAAGTGAGTGACTCTTCATAAACCTAAAAAGATAGCGAAACTTAATAAGACGATATTGTAGACTAGTAGAGATGAGGAATAAGACTCCAAATAGAAGGGTGGATGAAGACACTGCAAGTCCAAAAGTGAATTTATGTTTGTATTGGTGGTAGGTGGGATGGATGCTGCAGGTCGCAGTCATGAGTCACAGTTTGCAGTGTTAGTGCTGGCAGTGTATAATAAAGAATTTGATTTTCTTTTTACATGGCAGACTAATGAATATTGTTAAACTAGTGAAAGGATGGTCAGCTCAAGATGGGAAGTTTTATGCCACAACTGGAACAGTTTATCCTTTAACATCATGGTGTAGAACAGAATTGTTGGATATTGGAGATACTAGAGAAGTGATTTTTGACTCCGTTTCACTGATGGGGAGGGATCTAAGCGGGGGGCAGGGATGTGAGAAGGGAGTAATGTAGATTGCCTACGTTGGGGCACCAGAGAAGCCATTCCGTACTGAGCCAGACACTTAGAATAAGGACAAGGAGAAGTCTGAATGGGGATTTTTTTCACAACACTTTCTCATACTGGAAAAGAAAAAAGGAGCTGATGTTTAATTTAGGTTTGGATTCGGGGGGTGGGATGGATGGTAGTGGTCGCAGTCATGAGGCACAGGGTGTTGTGTTAGTGCTGGCAGTTTATAATAATGCATTTGATTTCCTTTTTACCTGGTAGACTATTGAATTTTGATAAGTTCTTGAAAGGATGGTCAGCTCCAGATCTGAGGTTTTATGCCGCAGCTGGTCCAGTTTTTCCTTTCACAACTTAGTCTAGAACAGCACTGCTGGATATTGGAGATACTAGAGGATTGAGGTTTCACTCTGTTTCACCGATGATTCACTTCATGTTACATTTGCCCAAACATAAGTAAGATGTCAGTAATAAGGGAAATTGGGTATGGTGTACATGGATTTTATCTTCACAATTGTTCTGTAAATCTGGAACTGTTGTAAAATAAAAGAGTCCTTAAAACAACACTCAAAATCATAGGAAATTATATTAACTGAACCTAGTGGAATGGACCACTGCAATGACGGGGGAGTATGGGAATTGTCTTAGAGGAAACACCACCTCCCTGCCATATGGTGGACTGTAATGGAACTACAGGAAATTGGAGAGAGAGAGGACAGTTTGGGAAAAATATTAGGCGTTAAGAGGAAGGTCTCTGTTTTATAACCAGAGTGTGTGAGATTTCTGCATCTTCTGCCACCCCCGCCCCTCCTGGATGGTCTAGCTGAAGCTTTGTGATGTCAAGCCACACCATGGCCACCACAGAATTTGGGCAACCAGAGCTGAAGGGAGTGGCTCCTCATTAACCTAAAGTGTATAAATAGAGGCCAGGCCCCCTTCAGTAGTGTCTGTTGCCTCAAGATAGTGAAACTTAATACGACGATATTGTAGACTAGTAGAGATAAGGAGTAAGAGTCCAAACAGAAGGGTGGATGAAGAAACTGTAAGTCCAAAAGTGAATTTATGTTCGTATTAGGGATAGGTGGGATGGATGGTGGAGATCGCAGTAATGAGCAACAGGGGGTTGTGTTAGTGATGGCAGTGTATAATAAAGAATTTGATTTCCTTTTTATATGGAAGACTATTGAATATTGTTAAACTATGGAAAGGAAGGTCAGCTCAAGATGTGAATTTTATGCCACAACTTGTACAGTTTTTCCTTTAACATCATTGTCTAGAACAGCATTGTTGGATATTGAAGATACTTGAGAAGTGAGGTTTGACTCTGTTTCATTGTTGGGAAGGGATCTAAGGAGGGGGCAGGCATGTGAGAAGGGAGTAATGTAGATTACTTTAGTTGGGGCAACAGACAAGCCATTCCATACTGAGCCGGAGACTTAGATCAGGAGAACGAGAAGTCTGATTGGGGATGTTTTTCACAAAACTTTCGTATACTGGCAAGGAAAAAAGAAGCTGATTTTTAATTTTAGCTTCAGATTCGGGGTTGGATGGATGGTGGTGGTCGCAGTCATGAGGAACTGGGTGTTGTGTTAGAGCTGGCAATGTATAATAATGAATTTGATTTCCTTTTACATTGTAGACTATTGAATAATGTTAAACTCTTGAAAGGATGGTCAGCTCAATATCTGAAATTTCATGCCACAACTGGTCCAGTTTTTCCTTTAACAACTTGGTCTAGAACAGCATTGTTGGATATTGGAGATACTTGAGCAGTGAGGTTTTACTCTGTTTCACTGATGATTCACTTCATGTTACTTTTGACCTATACATGAGTAATATATTAGTAATAAGGGAAATTGAGTATGGTGTACATGGTTACTATCTTCACAATTTTTCTGTAAATGTGGAACTATTCTAAAATGAAACATCCATTAAAACAACACTCAAAATCCTAGGAAATTGTAGCAAGTGAACATAGTGGAATGGACCACTGAAATGTCGGGGGAGTATGGGAATTTTCTTAGAGGAAACACCACCTCCCTGCCATATGCTGGACTCTAAAGGAACTACAGGAAATGAGAGAGAGAGAGGACAGTTTAGGAAAAATGTTAGGAGTTAAGAGGAAGGTGTCTGTTTTATAACCAGAGTGTGTGAGATTTCTGCATCTTCTCCTACCCCCGGCCCTCCTGGATGGTCCAGCTGAGGCATTGTGATGTCAAGTCACACCATGGCCACCACTGATTTTGGGCAACCAGATCTTAAGTGAGTGACTCTTCATAAACCTAAAAAGATAGCGAAACTTAATAAGACGATATTGTAGACTAGTAGAGATGAGGAATAAGACTCCAAATAGAAGGGTGGATGAAGACACTGCAAGTCCAAAAGTGAATTTATGTTTGTATTGGGGGTAGGTGGGATGGATGCTGCAGGTCGCAGTCATGAGGAACAGTTTGCGGTGTTAGTGCTGGCAGTGTATAATAAAGAATTTGATTTTCTTTTTACATGGCAGACTAATGAATATTGTTAAACTAGTGAAAGGATGGTCAGCTCAAGATGAGAAGTTTTATGCCACAACTGGAACAGTTTATCCTTTAACATCATGGTGTAGAACAGAATTGTTGGATATTGGAGATACTAGAGAAGTGATTTTTGACTCCGTTTCACTGATGGGGAGGGATCTAAGCGGGGGGCAGGGATGTGAGAAGGGAGTAATGTAGATTGCCTACGTTGGGGCACCAGAGAAGCCATTCCGTACTGAGCCAGACACTTAGAATAAGGACAAGGAGAAGTCTGAATGGGGATTTTTTTCACAACACTTTCTCATACTGGAAAAGAAAAAAGGAGCTGATGTTTAATTTAGGTTTGGATTCGGGGGGTGGGATGGATGGTAGTGGTCGCAGTCATGAGGCACAGGGTGTTGTGTTAGTGCTGGCAGTTTATAATAATGCATTTGATTTCCTTTTTACCTGGTAGACTATTGAATTTTGATAAGTTCTTGAAAGGATGGTCAGCTCCAGATCTGAGGTTTTATGCCACAGCTGGTCCAGTTTTTCCTTTCACAACTTAGTCTAGAACAGCACTGCTGGATATTGGAGATACTAGAGGATTGAGGTTTCACTCTGTTTCACCGATGATTCACTTCATGTTACATTTGCCCAAACATAAGTAAGATGTCAGTAATAAGGGAAATTGGGTATGGTGTACATGGATTTTATCTTCACAATTGTTCTGTAAATCTGGAACTGTTGTAAAATAAAAGAGTCCTTAAAACAACACTCAAAATCATAGGAAATTATATTAACTGAACCTAGTGGAATGGACCACTGCAATGACGGGGGAGTATGGGAATTGTCTTAGAGGAAACACCACCTCCCTGCCATATGCTGGACTGTAATGGAACTACAGGAAATGAGAGAGAGAGAGGACAGTTTGGGAAAAATATTAGGCGTTAAGAGGAAGGTCTCTGTTTTATAACCAGAGTGTGTGAGATTTCTGCATCTTCTGCCACCCCCGCCCCTCCTGGATGGTCTAGCTGAAGCTTTGTGATGTCAAGCCACACCATGGCCACCACAGAATTTGGGCAACCAGAGCTGAAGGGAGTGGCTCCTCATTAACCTAAAGTGTATAAATAGAGGCCAGGCCCCCTTCAGTAGTGTCTGTTGCCTCAAGATAGTGAAACTTAATACGACGATATTGTAGACTAGTAGAGATAAGGAGTAAGACTCCAAACAGAAGGGTGGATGAAGAAACTGTAAGTCCAAAAGTGAATTTATGTTCGTATTAGGG
Source organism: Myotis nattereri (assembly GCF_964212035.1). NCBI lineage: Eukaryota > Metazoa > Chordata > Mammalia > Chiroptera > Vespertilionidae > Myotis > Myotis nattereri. The sequence goes on along the minus strand of NC_138085.1, from coordinate 8,879,684 downwards.
ATAGGTGGGATGGATGGTGGAGTTCGCAGTAATGAGCAACAGGGGGTTGTGTTAGTGATGGCAGTGTATAATAAAGAATTTGATTTCCTTTTTATATGGAAGACTATTGAACATTGTTAAACTATGGAAAGGAAGGTCAGCTCAAGATGTGAATTTTATGCCACAACTTGTACAGTTTTTCCTTTAACATCATTGTCTAGAACAGCATTGTTGGATATTGGAGATAGTAGAGAAGTGAGGTTTGACTCTGTTTCACTGATGGGGAGGGATCTAAGGAGGGGGCAGGCATGTGAGAAGGGAGTAATGTAGATTACTTTAGTTGGTGCAACAGACAAGCCATTCCATACTGAGCCGGAGACTTAGATCAGGAGAACGAGAAGTCTGATTGGGGATGTTTTTCACAAAACTTTCGCATACTGGCAAGGAAAAAAGAAGCTGATTTTTAATTTTAGCTTTAGATTCGGGGGTTGGATGGATGGTGGTGGTCGCAGTCATGAGGAACTGGGTGTTGTGTTAGAGCTGGCAATGTATAATAATGAATTTGATTTCCTTTTGCATGGTAGACTATTGAATAATGTTAAACTCTTGAAAGGATGGTCAGCTCAATATCTGAAGTTTCATGCCACAACTGGTCCAGTTTTTCCTTTAACAACTTGGTCTAGAACAGCATTGTTGGATATTGGAGATACTTGAGCAGTGAGGTTTTACTCTGTTTCACTGATGATTCACTTCATGTTACTTTTGACCTATACATGAGTAAGATATTAGTAATAAGGGAAATTGGGTATGGTGTACATGGTTACTATCTTCACAATTGTTCTGTAAATCTGGAACTGTTGTAAAATAAAAGAGTCCTTAAAACAACACTCAAAATCATAGGAAATTATATTAACTGAACCTAGTGGAATGGACCACTGGAATGACGGGGGAGTATGGGAATTTTCTTAGAGGAAACACCACCTCCCTGCCATATTCTGGACTCTAATGGAACTACAGAAAATGAGAGAGAGAGAGGACAGTTTAGGAAAAATGTTAGGAGTTAAGAGGAAGGTGTCTGTTTTATAACCAGAGTGTGTGAGATTTCTGCATCTTCTCCTACCCCCGGCCCTCCTGGATGGTCCAGCTGAGGCATTGTGATGTCAAGTCACACCATGGCCACCACTGATTTTGGGCAACCAGATCTTAAGTGAGTGACTCTTCATAAACCTAAAAAGATAGCGAAACTTAATAAGACGATATTGTAGACTAGTAGAGATGAGGAATAAGACTCCAAATAGAAGGGTGGATGAAGACACTGCAAGTCCAAAAGTGAATTTATGTTTGTATTGGTGGTAGGTGGGATGGATGCTGCAGGTCGCAGTCATGAGTCACAGTTTGCAGTGTTAGTGCTGGCAGTGTATAATAAAGAATTTGATTTTCTTTTTACATGGCAGACTAATGAATATTGTTAAACTAGTGAAAGGATGGTCAGCTCAAGATGGGAAGTTTTATGCCACAACTGGAACAGTTTATCCTTTAACATCATGGTGTAGAACAGAATTGTTGGATATTGGAGATACTAGAGAAGTGATTTTTGACTCCGTTTCACTGATGGGGAGGGATCTAAGCGGGGGGCAGGGATGTGAGAAGGGAGTAATGTAGATTGCCTACGTTGGGGCACCAGAGAAGCCATTCCGTACTGAGCCAGACACTTAGAATAAGGACAAGGAGAAGTCTGAATGGGGATTTTTTTCACAACACTTTCTCATACTGGAAAAGAAAAAAGGAGCTGATGTTTAATTTAGGTTTGGATTCGGGGGGTGGGATGGATGGTAGTGGTCGCAGTCATGAGGCACAGGGTGTTGTGTTAGTGCTGGCAGTTTATAATAATGCATTTGATTTCCTTTTTACCTGGTAGACTATTGAATTTTGATAAGTTCTTGAAAGGATGGTCAGCTCCAGATCTGAGGTTTTATGCCGCAGCTGGTCCAGTTTTTCCTTTCACAACTTAGTCTAGAACAGCACTGCTGGATATTGGAGATACTAGAGGATTGAGGTTTCACTCTGTTTCACCGATGATTCACTTCATGTTACATTTGCCCAAACATAAGTAAGATGTCAGTAATAAGGGAAATTGGGTATGGTGTACATGGATTTTATCTTCACAATTGTTCTGTAAATCTGGAACTGTTGTAAAATAAAAGAGTCCTTAAAACAACACTCAAAATCATAGGAAATTATATTAACTGAACCTAGTGGAATGGACCACTGCAATGACGGGGGAGTATGGGAATTGTCTTAGAGGAAACACCACCTCCCTGCCATATGGTGGACTGTAATGGAACTACAGGAAATTGGAGAGAGAGAGGACAGTTTGGGAAAAATATTAGGCGTTAAGAGGAAGGTCTCTGTTTTATAACCAGAGTGTGTGAGATTTCTGCATCTTCTGCCACCCCCGCCCCTCCTGGATGGTCTAGCTGAAGCTTTGTGATGTCAAGCCACACCATGGCCACCACAGAATTTGGGCAACCAGAGCTGAAGGGAGTGGCTCCTCATTAACCTAAAGTGTATAAATAGAGGCCAGGCCCCCTTCAGTAGTGTCTGTTGCCTCAAGATAGTGAAACTTAATACGACGATATTGTAGACTAGTAGAGATAAGGAGTAAGAGTCCAAACAGAAGGGTGGATGAAGAAACTGTAAGTCCAAAAGTGAATTTATGTTCGTATTAGGGATAGGTGGGATGGATGGTGGAGATCGCAGTAATGAGCAACAGGGGGTTGTGTTAGTGATGGCAGTGTATAATAAAGAATTTGATTTCCTTTTTATATGGAAGACTATTGAATATTGTTAAACTATGGAAAGGAAGGTCAGCTCAAGATGTGAATTTTATGCCACAACTTGTACAGTTTTTCCTTTAACATCATTGTCTAGAACAGCATTGTTGGATATTGAAGATACTTGAGAAGTGAGGTTTGACTCTGTTTCATTGTTGGGAAGGGATCTAAGGAGGGGGCAGGCATGTGAGAAGGGAGTAATGTAGATTACTTTAGTTGGGGCAACAGACAAGCCATTCCATACTGAGCCGGAGACTTAGATCAGGAGAACGAGAAGTCTGATTGGGGATGTTTTTCACAAAACTTTCGCATACTGGCAAGGAAAAAAGAAGCTGATTTTTAATTTTAGCTTTAGATTCGGGGTTGGATGGATGGTGGTGGTCGCAGTCATGAGGAACTGGGTGTTGTGTTAGAGCTGGCAATGTATAATAATGAATTTGATTTCCTTTTACATTGTAGACTATTGAATAATGTTAAACTCTTGAAAGGATGGTCAGCTCAATATCTGAAATTTCATGCCACAACTGGTCCAGTTTTTCCTTTAACAACTTGGTCTAGAACAGCATTGTTGGATATTGGAGATACTTGAGCAGTGAGGTTTTACTCTGTTTCACTGATGATTCACTTCATGTTACTTTTGACCTATACATGAGTAATATATTAGTAATAAGAGAAATTGAGTATGGTGTACATGGTTACTATCTTCACAATTTTTCTGTAAATGTGGAACTATTCTAAAATGAAACATCCATTAAAACAACACTCAAAATCCTAGGAAATTGTAGCAAGTGAACATAGTGGAATGGACCACTGAAATGTCGGGGGAGTATGGGAATTTTCTTAGAGGAAACACCACCTCCCTGCCATATGCTGGACTCTAAAGGAACTACAGGAAATGAGAGAGAGAGAGGACAGTTTAGGAAAAATGTTAGGAGTTAAGAGGAAGGTCTCTGTTTTATAACCAGAGTGTGTGAGATTTCTGCATCTTCTCCTACCCCCGGCCCTCCTGGATGGTCCAGCTGAGGCATTGTGATGTCAAGTCACACCATGGCCACCACTGATTTTGGGCAACCAGATCTTAAGTGAGTGACTCTTCATAAACCTAAAAAGATAGCGAAACTTAATAAGACGATATTGTAGACTAGTAGAGATGAGGAATAAGACTCCAAATAGAAGGGTGGATGAAGACACTGCAAGTCCAAAAGTGAATTTATGTTTGTATTGGGGGTAGGTGGGATGGATGCTGCAGGTCGCAGTCATGAGGAACAGTTTGCGGTGTTAGTGCTGGCAGTGTATAATAAAGAATTTGATTTTCTTTTTACATGGCAGACTAATGAATATTGTTAAACTAGTGAAAGGATGGTCAGCTCAAGATGGGAAGTTTTATGCCACAACTGGAACAGTTTATCCTTTAACATCATGGTGTAGAACAGAATTGTTGGATATTGGAGATACTAGAGAAGTGATTTTTGACTCCGTTTCACTGATGGGGAGGGATCTAAGCGGGGGGCAGGGATGTGAGAAGGGAGTAATGTAGATTGCCTACGTTGGGGCACCAGAGAAGCCATTCCGTACTGAGCCAGACACTTAGAATAAGGACAAGGAGAAGTCTGAATGGGGATTTTTTTCACAACACTTTCTCATACTGGAAAAGAAAAAAGGAGCTGATGTTTAATTTAGGTTTGGATTCGGGGGGTGGGATGGATGGTAGTGGTCGCAGTCATGAGGCACAGGGTGTTGTGTTAGTGCTGGCAGTTTATAATAATGCATTTGATTTCCTTTTTACCTGGTAGACTATTGAATTTTGATAAGTTCTTGAAAGGATGGTCAGCTCCAGATCTGAGGTTTTATGCCGCAGCTGGTCCAGTTTTTCCTTTCACAACTTAGTCTAGAACAGCACTGCTGGATATTGGAGATACTAGAGGATTGAGGTTTCACTCTGTTTCACCGATGATTCACTTCATGTTACATTTGCCCAAACATAAGTAAGATGTCAGTAATAAGGGAAATTGGGTATGGTGTCCATGGATTTTATCTTCACAATTGTTCTGTAAATCTGGAACTGTTGTAAAATAAAAGAGTCCTTAAAACAACACTCAAAATCATAGGAAATTATATTAACTGAACCTAGTGGAATGGACCACTGCAATGACGGGGGAGTATGGGAATTGTCTTAGAGGAAACACCACCTCCCTGCCATATGCTGGACTGTAATGGAACTACAGGAAATGAGAGAGAGAGAGGACAGTTTGGGAAAAATATTAGGCGTTAAGAGGAAGGTCTCTGTTTTATAACCAGAGTGTGTGAGATTTCTGCATCTTCTGCCACCCCCGCCCCTCCTGGATGGTCTAGCTGAAGCTTTGTGATGTCAAGCCACACCATGGCCACCACAGAATTTGGGCAACCAGAGCTGAAGGGAGTGGCTCCTCATTAACCTAAAGTGTATAAATAGAGGCCAGGCCCCCTTCAGTAGTGTCTGTTGCCTCAAGATAGTGAAACTTAATACGACGATATTGTAGACTAGTAGAGATAAGGAGTAAGACTCCAAACAGAAGGGTGGATGAAGAAACTGTAAGTCCAAAAGTGAATTTATGTTCGTATTAGGGATAGGTGGGATGGATGGTGGAGTTCGCAGTAATGAGCAACAGGGGGTTGTGTTAGTGATGGCAGTGTATAATAAAGAATTTGATTTCCTTTTTATATGGAAGACTATTGAACATTGTTAAACCATGGAAAGGAAGGTCAGCTCAAGATGTGAATTTTATGCCACAACTTGTACAGTTTTTCCTTTAACATCATTGTCTAGAACAGCATTGTTGGATATTGGAGATACTAGAGAAGTGAGGTTTGACTCTGTTTCACTGATGGGGAGGGATCTAAGGAGGGGGCAGGCATGTGAGAAGGGAGTAATGTAGATTACTTTAGTTGGGGCAACAGACAAGCCATTCCATACTGAGCCGGAGACTTAGATCAGGAGAACGAGAAGTCTGATTGGGGATGTTTTTCACAAAACTTTCGCATACTGGCAAGGAAAAAAGAAGCTGATTTTTAATTTTAGCTTCAGATTCGGGGTTGGATGGATGGTGGTGGTCGCAGTCATGAGGAACTGGGTGTTGTGTTAGAGCTGGCAATGTATAATAATGAATTTGATTTCCTTTTACATTGTAGACTATTGAATAATGTTAAACTCTTGAAAGGATGGTCAGCTCAATATCTGAAATTTCATGCCACAACTGGTCCAGTTTTTCCTTTAACAACTTGGTCTAGAACAGCATTGTTGGATATTGGAGATACTTGAGCAGTGAGGTTTTACTCTGTTTCACTGATGATTCACTTCATGTTACTTTTGACCTATACATGAGTAATATATTAGTAATAAGGGAAATTGAGTATGGTGTACATGGTTACTATCTTCACAATTGTTCTGTAAATGTGGAACTATTCTAAAATGAAACATCCATTAAAACAACACTCAAAATCCTAGGAAATTGTAGCAAGTGAACATAGTGGAATGGACCACTGAAATGTCGGGGGAGTATGGGAATTTTCTTAGAGGAAACACCACCTCCCTGCCATATGCTGGACTCTAATGGAACTACAGGAAATGAGAGAGAGAGAGGACAGTTTAGGAAAAATGTTAGGAGTTAAGAGGAAGGTCTCTGTTTTATAACCAGAGTGTGTGAGATTTCTGCATCTTCTCCTACCCCCGGCCCTCCTGGATGGTCCAGCTGAGGCATTGTGATGTCAAGTCACACCATGGCCACCACTGATTTTGGGCAACCAGATCTTAAGTGAGTGACTCTTCATAAACCTAAAAAGATAGCGAAACTTAATAAGACGATATTGTAGACTAGTAGAGATGAGGAATAAGACTCCAAATAGAAGGGTGGATGAAGACACTGCAAGTCCAAAAGTGAATTTATGTTTGTATTGGGGGTAGGTGGGATGGATGCTGCAGGTCGCAGTCATGAGTCACAGTTTGCGGTGTTAGTGCTGGCAGTGTATAATAAAGAATTTGATTTTCTTTTTACATGGCAGACTAATGAATATTGTTAAACTAGTGAAAGGATGGTCAGCTCAAGATGGGAAGTTTTATGCCACAACTGGAACAGTTTATCCTTTAACATCATGGTGTAGAACAGAATTGTTGGATATTGGAGATACTAGAGAAGTGATTTTTGACTCCGTTTCACTGATGGGGAGGGATCTAAGCGGGGGGCAGGGATGTGAGAAGGGAGTAATGTAGATTGCCTACGTTGGGGCACCAGAGAAGCCATTCCGTACTGAGCCAGACACTTAGAATAAGGACAAGGAGAAGTCTGAATGGGGATTTTTTTCACAACACTTTCTCATACTGGAAAAGAAAAAAGGAGCTGATGTTTAATTTAGGTTTGGATTCGGGGGGTGGGATGGATGGTAGTGGTCGCAGTCATGAGGCACAGGGTGTTGTGTTAGTGCTGGCAGTTTATAATAATGCATTTGATTTCCTTTTTACCTGGTAGACTATTGAATTTTGATAAGTTCTTGAAAGGATGGTCAGCTCCAGATCTGAGGTTTTATGCCGCAGCTGGTCCAGTTTTTCCTTTCACAACTTAGTCTAGAACAGCACTGCTGGATATTGGAGATACTAGAGGATTGAGGTTTCACTCTGTTTCACCGATGATTCACTTCATGTTACATTTGCCCAAACATAAGTAAGATGTCAGTAATAAGGGAAATTGGGTATGGTGTACATGGATTTTATCTTCACAATTGTTCTGTAAATCTGGAACTGTTGTAAAATAAAAGAGTCCTTAAAACAACACTCAAAATCATAGGAAATTATATTAACTGAACCTAGTGGAATGGACCACTGCAATGACGGGGGAGTATGGGAATTGTCTTAGAGGAAACACCACCTCCCTGCCATATGCTGGACTGTAATGGAACTACAGGAAATGAGAGAGAGAGAGGACAGTTTGGGAAAAATATTAGGCGTTAAGAGGAAGGTCTCTGTTTTATAACCAGAGTGTGTGAGATTTCTGCATCTTCTGCCACCCCCGCCCCTCCTGGATGGTCTAGCTGAAGCTTTGTGATGTCAAGCCACACCATGGCCACCACAGAATTTGGGCAACCAGAGCTGAAGGGAGTGGCTCCTCATTAACCTAAAGTGTATAAATAGAGGCCAGGCCCCCTTCAGTAGTGTCTGTTGCCTCAAGATAGTGAAACTTAATACGACGATATTGTAGACTAGTAGAGATAAGGAGTAAGAGTCCAAACAGAAGGGTGGATGAAGAAACTGTAAGTCCAAAAGTGAATTTATGTTCGTATTAGGGATAGGTGGGATGGATGGTGGAGATCGCAGTAATGAGCAACAGGGGGTTGTGTTAGTGATGGCAGTGTATAATAAAGAATTTGATTTCCTTTTTATATGGAAGACTATTGAACATTGTTAAACCATGGAAAGGAAGGTCAGCTCAAGATGTGAATTTTATGCCACAACTTGTACAGTTTTTCCTTTAACATCATTGTCTAGAACAGCATTGTTGGATATTGGAGATACTAGAGAAGTGAGGTTTGACTCTGTTTCACTGATGGGGAGGGATCTAAGGAGGGGGCAGGCATGTGAGAAGGGAGTAATGTAGATTACTTTAGTTGGGGCAACAGACAAGCCATTCCATACTGAGCCGGAGACTTAGATCAGGAGAACGAGAAGTCTGATTGGGGATGTTTTTCACAAAACTTTCGCATACTGGCAAGGAAAAAAGAAGCTGATTTTTAATTTTAGCTTCAGATTCGGGGTTGGATGGATGGTGGTGGTCGCAGTCATGAGGAACTGGGTGTTGTGTTAGAGCTGGCAATGTATAATAATGAATTTGATTTCCTTTTACATTGTAGACTATTGAATAATGTTAAACTCTTGAAAGGATGGTCAGCTCAATATCTGAAATTTCATGCCACAACTGGTCCAGTTTTTCCTTTAACAACTTGGTCTAGAACAGCATTGTTGGATATTGGAGATACTTGAGCAGTGAGGTTTTACTCTGTTTCACTGATGATTCACTTCATGTTACTTTTGACCTATACATGAGTAATATATTAGTAATAAGGGAAATTGAGTATGGTGTACATGGTTACTATCTTCACAATTGTTCTGTAAATGTGGAACTATTCTAAAATGAAACATCCATTAAAACAACACTCAAAATCCTAGGAAATTGTAGCAAGTGAACATAGTGGAATGGACCACTGAAATGTCGGGGGAGTATGGGAATTTTCTTAGAGGAAACACCACCTCCCTGCCATATGCTGGACTCTAATGGAACTACAGGAAATGAGAGAGAGAGAGGACAGTTTAGGAAAAATGTTAGGAGTTAAGAGGAAGGTCTCTGTTTTATAACCAGAGTGTGTGAGATTTCTGCATCTTCTCCTACCCCCGGCCCTCCTGGATGGTCCAGCTGAGGCATTGTGATGTCAAGTCACACCATGGCCACCACTGATTTTGGGCAACCAGATCTTAAGTGAGTGACTCTTCATAAACCTAAAAAGATAGCGAAACTTAATAAGACGATATTGTAGACTAGTAGAGATGAGGAATAAGACTCCAAATAGAAGGGTGGATGAAGACACTGCAAGTCCAAAAGTGAATTTATGTTTGTATTGGGGGTAGGTGGGATGGATGCTGCAGGTCGCAGTCATGAGGAACAGTTTGTGGTGTTAGTGCTGGCAGTGTATAATAAAGAATTTGATTTTCTTTTTACATGGCAGACTAATGAATATTGTTAAACTAGTGTAAGGATGGTCAGCTCAAGATGGGAAGTTTTATGCCACAACTGGTACAGTTTATACTTTAACATCATGGTGTAGAACAGAATTGTTGGATATTGGAGATACCAGAGAAGTGATTTTTGACTCTGTTTCACTGATGGGGAGGGATCTCAGCAGGGGGCAGGGATGTGAGAAGGGAGTAATGTAGATTGCCTACTTTGGGGCACCAGAGAAGCCATTCCGTACTGAGCCAGACACTTAGAATAAGGACAAGGAGAAGTCTGAATGGGGATTTTTTTTCACAACACTTTCTCATACTGGAAAAGAAAAAAGGAGCTGATGTTTAATTTAGGTTTGGATTCGGGGGGTTGGATGGATGGTAGTGGTCGCAGTCATGAGGCACAGGGTGTTAGTGCTGGCAGTGTATAATAATGCATTTGATTTCCTTTTTACCTGGTAGACTATTGAATTTTGATAAATTCTTGAAAGGATGGTCAGCTCCAGATCTGAGGTTTTATGCCGCAGCTGGTCCAGTTTTTCCTTTCACAACTTAGTCTAGAACAGCACTGCTGGATATTGGAGATACTAGAGGATTGAGGTTTCACTCTGTTTCACCGATGATTCACTTCATGTTACATTTGCCCAAACGTAAGTAAGATGTCAGTAATAAGGGAAATTGGGTATGGTGTCCATGGTTTTTATCTTCACAATTTTTCTGTAAATCTGGAACTGTTGTAAAATAAAAGAGTCCTTAAAACAACACTCAAAATCATAGGAAATTATATTAACTGAACCTAGTGGAATGGACCACTGAAATGACGGGGGAGTATGGGAATTGTCTTAGAGGAAACACCACCTCCCTGCCATATGGTGGACTGTAATGGAACTACAGGAAATTGGAGAGAGAGAGGACAGTTTGGGAAAAATATTAGGCGTTAAGAGGAAGGTCTCTGTTTTATAACCAGAGTGTGTGAGATTTCTGCATCTTCTGCCACCCCCGCCCCTCCTGGATGGTCTAGCTGAAGCTTTGTGATGTCAAGCCACACCATGGCCACCACAGAATTTGGGCAACCAGAGCTGAAGGGAGTGGCTCCTCATTAACCTAAAGTGTATAAATAGAGGCCAGGCCCCCTTCAGTAGTGTCTGTTGCCTCAAGATAGTGAAACTTAATACGACGATATTGTAGACTAGTAGAGATAAGGAGTAAGAGTCCAAACAGAAGGGTGGATGAAGAAACTGTAAGTCCAAAAGTGAATTTATGTTCGTATTAGGGATAGGTGGGATGGATGGTGGAGATCGCAGTAATGAGCAACAGGGGGTTGTGTTAGTGATGGCAGTGTATAATAAAGAATTTGATTTCCTTTTTATATGGAAGACTATTGAATATTGTTAAACTATGGAAAGGAAGGTCAGCTCAAGATGTGAATTTTATGCCACAACTTGTACAGTTTTTCCTTTAACATCATTGTCTAGAACAGCATTGTTGGATATTGAAGATACTTGAGAAGTGAGGTTTGACTCTGTTTCACTGATGGGGAGGGATCTAAGGAGGGGGCAGGCATGTGAGAAGGGAGTAATGTAGATTACTTTAGTTGGGGCAACAGACAAGCCATTCCATACTGAGCCGGAGACTTAGATCAGGAGAACGAGAAGTCTGATTGGGGATGTTTTTCACAAAACTTTCGCATACTGGCAAGGAAAAAAGAAGCTGATTTTTAATTTTAGCTTCAGATTCGGGGTTGGATGGATGGTGGTGGTCGCAGTCATGAGGAACTGGGTGTTGTGTTAGAGCTGGCAATGTATAATAATGAATTTGATTTCCTTTTACATTGTAGACTATTGAATAATGTTAAACTCTTGAAAGGATGGTCAGCTCAATATCTGAAATTTCATGCCACAACTGGTCCAGTTTTTCCTTTAACAACTTGGTCTAGAACAGCATTGTTGGATATTGGAGATACTTGAGCAGTGAGGTTTTACTCTGTTTCACTGATGATTCACTTCATGTTACTTTTGACCTATACATGAGTAATATATTAGTAATAAGGGAAATTGAGCATGGTGTACATGGTTACTATCTTCACAATTGTTCTGTAAATGTGGAACTATTCTAAAATGAAACATCCATTAAAACAACACTCAAAATCCTAGGAAATTGTAGCAAGTGAACATAGTGGAATGGACCACTGAAATGTCGGGGGAGTATGGGATATTTCTTAGAGGAAACACCACCTCCCTGCCATATGCTGGACTCTAATGGAACTACAGGAAATGAGAGAGAGAGAGGACAGTTTAGGAAAAATGTTAGGAGTTAAGAGGAAGGTCTCTGTTTTATAACCAGAGTGTGTGAGATTTCTGCATCTTCTCCTACCCCCGGCCCTCCTGGATGGTCCAGCTGAGGCATTGTGATGTCAAGTCACACCATGGCCACCACTGATTTTGGGCAACCAGATCTTAAGTGAGTGACTCTTCATAAACCTAAAAAGATAGCGAAACTTAATAAGACGATATTGTAGACTAGTAGAGATGAGGAATAAGACTCCAAATAGAAGGGTGGATGAAGACACTGCAAGTCCAAAAGTGAATTTATGTTTGTATTGGGGGTAGGTGGGATGGATGCTGCAGGTCGCAGTCATGAGGAACAGTTTGCGGTGTTAGTGCTGGCAGTGTATAATAAAGAATTTGATTTTCTTTTCACATGGCAGACTAATGAATATTGTTAAACTAGTGAAAGGATGGTCAGCTCAAGATGGGAAGTTTTATGCCACAACTGGAACAGTTTATCCTTTAACATCATGGTGTAGAACAGAATTGTTGGATATTGGAGATACTAGAGAAGTGATTTTTGACTCCGTTTCACTGATGGGGAGGGATCTAAGCGGGGGGCAGGGATGTGAGAAGGGAGTAATGTAGATTGCCTACGTTGGGGCACCAGAGAAGCCATTCCGTACTGAGCCAGACACTTAGAATAAGGACAAGGAGAAGTCTGAATGGGGATTTTTTTCACAACACTTTCTCATACTGGAAAAGAAAAAAGGAGCTGATGTTTAATTTAGGTTTGGATTCGGGGGGTGGGATGGATGGTAGTGGTCGCAGTCATGAGGCACAGGGTGTTGTGTTAGTGCTGGCAGTTTATAATAATGCATTTGATTTCCTTTTTACCTGGTAGACTATTGAATTTTGATAAGTTCTTGAAAGGATGGTCAGCTCCAGATCTGAGGTTTTATGCCGCAGCTGGTCCAGTTTTTCCTTTCACAACTTAGTCTAGAACAGCACTGCTGGATATTGGAGATACTAGAGGATTGAGGTTTCACTCTGTTTCACCGATGATTCACTTCATGTTACATTTGCCCAAACATAAGTAAGATGTCAGTAATAAGGGAAATTGGGTATGGTGTACATGGATTTTATCTTCACAATTGTTCTGTAAATCTGGAACTGTTGTAAAATAAAAGAGTCCTTAAAACAACACTCAAAATCATAGGAAATTATATTAACTGAACCTAGTGGAATGGACCACTGCAATGACGGGGGAGTATGGGAATTGTCTTAGAGGAAACACCACCTCCCTGCCATATGCTGGACTGTAATGGAACTACAGGAAATGAGAGAGAGAGAGGACAGTTTGGGAAAAATATTAGGCGTTAAGAGGAAGGTCTCTGTTTTATAACCAGAGTGTGTGAGATTTCTGCATCTTCTCCTACCCCCGGCCCTCCTGGATGGTCCAGCTGAGGCATTGTGATGTCAAGTCACACCATGGCCACCACTGATTTTGGGCAACCAGATCTTAAGTGAGTGACTCTTCATAAACCTAAAAAGATAGCGAAACTTAATAAGACGATATTGTAGACTAGTAGAGATGAGGAATAAGACTCCAAATAGAAGGGTGGATGAAGACACTGCAAGTCCAAAAGTGAATTTATGTTTGTATTGGGGGTAGGTGGGATGGATGCTGCAGGTCGCAGTCATGAGGAACAGTTTGCGGTGTTAGTGCTGGCAGTGTATAATAAAGAATTTGATTTTCTTTTCACATGGCAGACTAATGAATATTGTTAAACTAGTGAAAGGATGGTCAGCTCAAGATGGGAAGTTTTATGCCACAACTGGAACAGTTTATCCTTTAACATCATGGTGTAGAACAGAATTGTTGGATATTGGAGATACTAGAGAAGTGATTTTTGACTCCGTTTCACTGATGGGGAGGGATCTAAGCGGGGGGCAGGGATGTGAGAAGGGAGTAATGTAGATTGCCTACGTTGGGGCACCAGAGAAGCCATTCCGTACTGAGCCAGACACTTAGAATAAGGACAAGGAGAAGTCTGAATGGGGATTTTTTTCACAACACTTTCTCATACTGGAAAAGAAAAAAGGAGCTGATGTTTAATTTAGGTTTGGATTCGGGGGGTGGGATGGATGGTAGTGGTCGCAGTCATGAGGCACAGGGTGTTGTGTTAGTGCTGGCAGTTTATAATAATGCATTTGATTTCCTTTTTACCTGGTAGACTATTGAATTTTGATAAGTTCTTGAAAGGATGGTCAGCTCCAGATCTGAGGTTTTATGCCGCAGCTGGTCCAGTTTTTCCTTTCACAACTTAGTCTAGAACAGCACTGCTGGATATTGGAGATACTAGAGGATTGAGGTTTCACTCTGTTTCACCGATGATTCACTTCATGTTACATTTGCCCAAACGTAAGTAAGATGTCAGTAATAAGGGAAATTGGGTATGGTGTCCATGGTTTTTATCTTCACAATTTTTCTGTAAATCTGGAACTGTTGTAAAATAAAAGAGTCCTTAAAACAACACTCAAAATCATAGGAAATTATATTAACTGAACCTAGTGGAATGGACCACTGAAATGACGGGGGAGTATGGGAATTGTCTTAGAGGAAACACCACCTCCCTGCCATATGGTGGACTGTAATGGAACTACAGGAAATTGGAGAGAGAGAGGACAGTTTGGGAAAAATATTTGGCGTTAAGAGGAAGGTCTCTGTTTTATAACCAGAGTGTGTGAGATTTCTGCATCTTCTGCCACCCCCGCCCCTCCTGGATGGTCTAGCTGAAGCTTTGTGATGTCAAGCCACACCATGGCCACCACAGAATTTGGGCAACCAGAGCTGAAGGGAGTGGCTCCTCATTAACCTAAAGTGTATAAATAGAGGCCAGGCCCCTTTCAGTAGTGTCTGTTGCCTCAAGATAGTGAAACTTAATACGACGATATTGTAGACTAGTAGAGATAAGGAGTAAGAGTCCAAACAGAAGGGTGGATGAAGAAACTGTAAGTCCAAAAGTGAATTTATGTTCGTATTAGGGATAGGTGGGATGGATGGTGGAGATCGCAGTAATGAGCAACAGGGGGTTGTGTTAGTGATGGCAGTGTATAATAAAGAATTTGATTTCCTTTTTATATGGAAGACTATTGAATATTGTTAAACTATGGAAAGGAAGGTCAGCTCAAGATGTGAATTTTATGCCACAACTTGTACAGTTTTTCCTTTAACATCATTGTCTAGAACAGCATTGTTGGATATTGAAGATACTTGAGAAGTGAGGTTTGACTCTGTTTCACTGATGGGGAGGGATCTAAGGAGGGGGCAGGCATGTGAGAAGGGAGTAATGTAGATTACTTTAGTTGGGGCAACAGACAAGCCATTCCATACTGAGCCGGAGACTTAGATCAGGAGAACGAGAAGTCTGATTGGGGATGTTTTTCACAAAACTTTCGCATACTGGCAAGGAAAAAAGAAGCTGATTTTTAATTTTAGCTTCAGATTCGGGGTTGGATGGATGGTGGTGGTCGCAGTCATGAGGAACTGGGTGTTGTGTTAGAGCTGGCAATGTATAATAATGAATTTGATTTCCTTTTACATTGTAGACTATTGAATAATGTTAAACTCTTGAAAGGATGGTCAGCTCAATATCTGAAATTTCATGCCACAACTGGTCCAGTTTTTCCTTTAACAACTTGGTCTAGAACAGCATTGTTGGATATTGGAGATACTTGAGCAGTGAGGTTTTACTCTGTTTCACTGATGATTCACTTCATGTTACTTTTGACCTATACATGAGTAATATATTAGTAATAAGGGAAATTGAGTATGGTGTACATGGTTACTATCTTCACAATTGTTCTGTAAATGTGGAACTATTCTAAAATGAAACATCCATTAAAACAACACTCAAAATCCTAGGAAATTGTAGCAAGTGAACATAGTGGAATGGACCACTGAAATGTCGGGGGAGTATGGGAATTTTCTTAGAGGAAACACCACCTCCCTGCCATATGCTGGACTCTAAAGGAACTACAGGAAATGAGAGAGAGAGAGGACAGTTTAGGAAAAATGTTAGGAGTTAAGAGGAAGGTCTCTGTTTTATAACCAGAGTGTGTGAGATTTCTGCATCTTCTCCTACCCCCGGCCCTCCTGGATGGTCCAGCTGAGGCATTGTGATGTCAAGTCACACCATGGCCACCACTGATTTTGGGCAACCAGATCTTAAGTGAGTGACTCTTCATAAACCTAAAAAGATAGCGAAACTTAATAAGACGATATTGTAGACTAGTAGAGATGAGGAATAAGACTCCAAATAGAAGGGTGGATGAAGACACTGCAAGTCCAAAAGTGAATTTATGTTTGTATTGGGGGTAGGTGGGATGGATGCTGCAGGTCGCAGTCATGAGGAACAGTTTGCGGTGTTAGTGCTGGCAGTGTATAATAAAGAATTTGATTTTCTTTTCACATGGCAGACTAATGAATATTGTTAAACTAGTGAAAGGATGGTCAGCTCAAGATGGGAAGTTTTATGCCACAACTGGAACAGTTTATCCTTTAACATCATGGTGTAGAACAGAATTGTTGGATATTGGAGATACTAGAGAAGTGATTTTTGACTCCGTTTCACTGATGGGGAGGGATCTAAGCGGGGGGCAGGGATGTGAGAAGGGAGTAATGTAGATTGCCTACGTTGGGGCACCAGAGAAGCCATTCCGTACTGAGCCAGACACTTAGAATAAGGACAAGGAGAAGTCTGAATGGGGATTTTTTTCACAACACTTTCTCATACTGGAAAAGAAAAAAGGAGCTGATGTTTAATTTAGGTTTGGATTCGGGGGGTGGGATGGATGGTAGTGGTCGCAGTCATGAGGCACAGGGTGTTGTGTTAGTGCTGGCAGTTTATAATAATGCATTTGATTTCCTTTTTACCTGGTAGACTATTGAATTTTGATAAGTTCTTGAAAGGATGGTCAGCTCCAGATCTGAGGTTTTATGCCGCAGCTGGTCCAGTTTTTCCTTTCACAACTTAGTCTAGAACAGCACTGCTGGATATTGGAGATACTAGAGGATTGAGGTTTCACTCTGTTTCACCGATGATTCACTTCATGTTACATTTGCCCAAACATAAGTAAGATGTCAGTAATAAGGGAAATTGGGTATGGTGTACATGGATTTTATCTTCACAATTGTTCTGTAAATCTGGAACTGTTGTAAAATAAAAGAGTCCTTAAAACAACACTCAAAATCATAGGAAATTATATTAACTGAACCTAGTGGAATGGACCACTGCAATGACGGGGGAGTATGGGAATTGTCTTAGAGGAAACACCACCTCCCTGCCATATGCTGGACTGTAATGGAACTACAGGAAATGAGAGAGAGAGAGGACAGTTTGGGAAAAATATTAGGCGTTAAGAGGAAGGTCTCTGTTTTATAACCAGAGTGTGTGAGATTTCTGCATCTTCTCCTACCCCCGGCCCTCCTGGATGGTCCAGCTGAGGCATTGTGATGTCAAGTCACACCATGGCCACCACTGATTTTGGGCAACCAGATCTTAAGTGAGTGACTCTTCATAAACCTAAAAAGATAGCGAAACTTAATAAGACGATATTGTAGACTAGTAGAGATGAGGAATAAGACTCCAAATAGAAGGGTGGATGAAGACACTGCAAGTCCAAAAGTGAATTTATGTTTGTATTGGGGGTAGGTGGGATGGATGCTGCAGGTCGCAGTCATGAGGAACAGTTTGTGGTGTTAGTGCTGGCAGTGTATAATAAAGAATTTGATTTTCTTTTTACATGGCAGACTAATGAATATTGTTAAACTAGTGTAAGGATGGTCAGCTCAAGATGGGAAGTTTTATGCCACAACTGGTACAGTTTATACTTTAACATCATGGTGTAGAACAGAATTGTTGGATATTGGAGATACCAGAGAAGTGATTTTTGACTCTGTTTCACTGATGGGGAGGGATCTCAGCAGGGGGCAGGGATGTGAGAAGGGAGTAATGTAGATTGCCTACTTTGGGGCACCAGAGAAGCCATTCCGTACTGAGCCAGACACTTAGAATAAGGACAAGGAGAAGTCTGAATGGGGATTTTTTTTCACAACACTTTCTCATACTGGAAAAGAAAAAAGGAGCTGATGTTTAATTTAGGTTTGGATTCGGGGGGTTGGATGGATGGTAGTGGTCGCAGTCATGAGGCACAGGGTGTTAGTGCTGGCAGTGTATAATAATGCATTTGATTTCCTTTTTACCTGGTAGACTATTGAATTTTGATAAATTCTTGAAAGGATGGTCAGCTCCAGATCTGAGGTTTTATGCCGCAGCTGGTCCAGTTTTTCCTTTCACAACTTAGTCTAGAACAGCACTGCTGGATATTGGAGATACTAGAGGATTGAGGTTTCACTCTGTTTCACCGATGATTCACTTCATGTTACATTTGCCCAAACGTAAGTAAGATGTCAGTAATAAGGGAAATTGGGTATGGTGTCCATGGTTTTTATCTTCACAATTTTTCTGTAAATCTGGAACTGTTGTAAAATAAAAGAGTCCTTAAAACAACACTCAAAATCATAGGAAATTATATTAACTGAACCTAGTGGAATGGACCACTGAAATGACGGGGGAGTATGGGAATTGTCTTAGAGGAAACACCACCTCCCTGCCATATGGTGGACTGTAATGGAACTACAGGAAATTGGAGAGAGAGAGGACAGTTTGGGAAAAATATTAGGCGTTAAGAGGAAGGTCTCTGTTTTATAACCAGAGTGTGTGAGATTTCTGCATCTTCTGCCACCCCCGCCCCTCCTGGATGGTCTAGCTGAAGCTTTGTGATGTCAAGCCACACCATGGCCACCACAGAATTTGGGCAACCAGAGCTGAAGGGAGTGGCTCCTCATTAACCTAAAGTGTATAAATAGAGGCCAGGCCCCCTTCAGTAGTGTCTGTTGCCTCAAGATAGTGAAACTTAATACGACGATATTGTAGACTAGTAGAGATAAGGAGTAAGAGTCCAAACAGAAGGGTGGATGAAGAAACTGTAAGTCCAAAAGTGAATTTATGTTCGTATTAGGGATAGGTGGGATGGATGGTGGAGATCGCAGTAATGAGCAACAGGGGGTTGTGTTAGTGATGGCAGTGTATAATAAAGAATTTGATTTCCTTTTTATATGGAAGACTATTGAATATTGTTAAACTATGGAAAGGAAGGTCAGCTCAAGATGTGAATTTTATGCCACAACTTGTACAGTTTTTCCTTTAACATCATTGTCTAGAACAGCATTGTTGGATATTGAAGATACTTGAGAAGTGAGGTTTGACTCTGTTTCACTGATGGGGAGGGATCTAAGGAGGGGGCAGGCATGTGAGAAGGGAGTAATGTAGATTACTTTAGTTGGGGCAACAGACAAGCCATTCCATACTGAGCCGGAGACTTAGATCAGGAGAACGAGAAGTCTGATTGGGGATGTTTTTCACAAAACTTTCGCATACTGGCAAGGAAAAAAGAAGCTGATTTTTAATTTTAGCTTCAGATTCGGGGTTGGATGGATGGTGGTGGTCGCAGTCATGAGGAACTGGGTGTTGTGTTAGAGCTGGCAATGTATAATAATGAATTTGATTTCCTTTTACATTGTAGACTATTGAATAATGTTAAACTCTTGAAAGGATGGTCAGCTCAATATCTGAAATTTCATGCCACAACTGGTCCAGTTTTTCCTTTAACAACTTGGTCTAGAACAGCATTGTTGGATATTGGAGATACTTGAGCAGTGAGGTTTTACTCTGTTTCACTGATGATTCACTTCATGTTACTTTTGACCTATACATGAGTAATATATTAGTAATAAGGGAAATTGAGTATGGTGTACATGGTTACTATCTTCACAATTGTTCTGTAAATGTGGAACTATTCTAAAATGAAACATCCATTAAAACAACACTCAAAATCCTAGGAAATTGTAGCAAGTGAACATAGTGGAATGGACCACTGAAATGTCGGGGGAGTATGGGATATTTCTTAGAGGAAACACCACCTCCCTGACATATGCTGGACTCTAATGGAACTACAGGAAATGAGAGAGAGAGAGGACAGTTTAGGAAAAATGTTAGGAGTTAAGAGGAAGGTCTCTGTTTTATAACCAGAGTGTGTGAGATTTCTGCATCTTCTCCTACCCCCGGCCCTCCTGGATGGTCCAGCTGAGGCATTGTGATGTCAAGTCACACCATGGCCACCACTGATTTTGGGCAACCAGATCTTAAGTGAGTGACTCTTCATAAACCTAAAAAGATAGCGAAACTTAATAAGACGATATTGTAGACTAGTAGAGATGAGGAATAAGACTCCAAATAGAAGGGTGGATGAAGACACTGCAAGTCCAAAAGTGAATTTATGTTTGTATTGGGGGTAGGTGGGATGGATGCTGCAGGTCGCAGTCATGAGGAACAGTTTGCGGTGTTAGTGCTGGCAGTGTATAATAAAGAATTTGATTTTCTTTTCACATGGCAGACTAATGAATATTGTTAAACTAGTGAAAGGATGGTCAGCTCAAGATGGGAAGTTTTATGCCACAACTGGAACAGTTTATCCTTTAACATCATGGTGTAGAACAGAATTGTTGGATATTGGAGATACTAGAGAAGTGATTTTTGACTCCGTTTCACTGATGGGGAGGGATCTAAGCGGGGGGCAGGGATGTGAGAAGGGAGTAATGTAGATTGCCTACGTTGGGGCACCAGAGAAGCCATTCCGTACTGAGCCAGACACTTAGAATAAGGACAAGGAGAAGTCTGAATGGGGATTTTTTTCACAACACTTTCTCATACTGGAAAAGAAAAAAGGAGCTGATGTTTAATTTAGGTTTGGATTCGGGGGGTGGGATGGATGGTAGTGGTCGCAGTCATGAGGCACAGGGTGTTGTGTTAGTGCTGGCAGTTTATAATAATGCATTTGATTTCCTTTTTACCTGGTAGACTATTGAATTTTGATAAGTTCTTGAAAGGATGGTCAGCTCCAGATCTGAGGTTTTATGCCGCAGCTGGTCCAGTTTTTCCTTTCACAACTTAGTCTAGAACAGCACTGCTGGATATTGGAGATACTAGAGGATTGAGGTTTCACTCTGTTTCACCGATGATTCACTTCATGTTACATTTGCCCAAACATAAGTAAGATGTCAGTAATAAGGGAAATTGGGTATGGTGTACATGGATTTTATCTTCACAATTGTTCTGTAAATCTGGAACTGTTGTAAAATAAAAGAGTCCTTAAAACAACACTCAAAATCATAGGAAATTATATTAACTGAACCTAGTGGAATGGACCACTGCAATGACGGGGGAGTATGGGAATTGTCTTAGAGGAAACACCACCTCCCTGCCATATGCTGGACTGTAATGGAACTACAGGAAATGAGAGAGAGAGAGGACAGTTTGGGAAAAATATTAGGCGTTAAGAGGAAGGTCTCTGTTTTATAACCAGAGTGTGTGAGATTTCTGCATCTTCTCCTACCCCCGGCCCTCCTGGATGGTCCAGCTGAGGCATTGTGATGTCAAGTCACACCATGGCCACCACTGATTTTGGGCAACCAGATCTTAAGTGAGTGACTCTTCATAAACCTAAAAAGATAGCGAAACTTAATAAGACGATATTGTAGACTAGTAGAGATGAGGAATAAGACTCCAAATAGAAGGGTGGATGAAGACACTGCAAGTCCAAAAGTGAATTTATGTTTGTATTGGGGGTAGGTGGGATGGATGCTGCAGGTCGCAGTCATGAGGAACAGTTTGCGGTGTTAGTGCTGGCAGTGTATAATAAAGAATTTGATTTTCTTTTCACATGGCAGACTAATGAATATTGTTAAACTAGTGAAAGGATGGTCAGCTCAAGATGGGAAGTTTTATGCCACAACTGGAACAGTTTATCCTTTAACATCATGGTGTAGAACAGAATTGTTGGATATTGGAGATACTAGAGAAGTGATTTTTGACTCCGTTTCACTGATGGGGAGGGATCTAAGCGGGGGGCAGGGATGTGAGAAGGGAGTAATGTAGATTGCCTACGTTGGGGCACCAGAGAAGCCATTCCGTACTGAGCCAGACACTTAGAATAAGGACAAGGAGAAGTCTGAATGGGGATTTTTTTCACAACACTTTCTCATACTGGAAAAGAAAAAAGGAGCTGATGTTTAATTTAGGTTTGGATTCGGGGGGTGGGATGGATGGTAGTGGTCGCAGTCATGAGGCACAGGGTGTTGTGTTAGTGCTGGCAGTTTATAATAATGCATTTGATTTCCTTTTTACCTGGTAGACTATTGAATTTTGATAAGTTCTTGAAAGGATGGTCAGCTCCAGATCTGAGGTTTTATGCCGCAGCTGGTCCAGTTTTTCCTTTCACAACTTAGTCTAGAACAGCACTGCTGGATATTGGAGATACTAGAGGATTGAGGTTTCACTCTGTTTCACCGATGATTCACTTCATGTTACATTTGCCCAAACGTAAGTAAGATGTCAGTAATAAGGGAAATTGGGTATGGTGTCCATGGTTTTTATCTTCACAATTTTTCTGTAAATCTGGAACTGTTGTAAAATAAAAGAGTCCTTAAAACAACACTCAAAATCATAGGAAATTATATTAACTGAACCTAGTGGAATGGACCACTGAAATGACGGGGGAGTATGGGAATTGTCTTAGAGGAAACACCACCTCCCTGCCATATGGTGGACTGTAATGGAACTACAGGAAATTGGAGAGAGAGAGGACAGTTTGGGAAAAATATTTGGCGTTAAGAGGAAGGTCTCTGTTTTATAACCAGAGTGTGTGAGATTTCTGCATCTTCTGCCACCCCCGCCCCTCCTGGATGGTCTAGCTGAAGCTTTGTGATGTCAAGCCACACCATGGCCACCACAGAATTTGGGCAACCAGAGCTGAAGGGAGTGGCTCCTCATTAACCTAAAGTGTATAAATAGAGGCCAGGCCCCTTTCAGTAGTGTCTGTTGCCTCAAGATAGTGAAACTTAATACGACGATATTGTAGACTAGTAGAGATAAGGAGTAAGAGTCCAAACAGAAGGGTGGATGAAGAAACTGTAAGTCCAAAAGTGAATTTATGTTCGTATTAGGGATAGGTGGGATGGATGGTGGAGATCGCAGTAATGAGCAACAGGGGGTTGTGTTAGTGATGGCAGTGTATAATAAAGAATTTGATTTCCTTTTTATATGGAAGACTATTGAATATTGTTAAACTATGGAAAGGAAGGTCAGCTCAAGATGTGAATTTTATGCCACAACTTGTACAGTTTTTCCTTTAACATCATTGTCTAGAACAGCATTGTTGGATATTGAAGATACTTGAGAAGTGAGGTTTGACTCTGTTTCACTGATGGGGAGGGATCTAAGGAGGGGGCAGGCATGTGAGAAGGGAGTAATGTAGATTACTTTAGTTGGGGCAACAGACAAGCCATTCCATACTGAGCCGGAGACTTAGATCAGGAGAACGAGAAGTCTGATTGGGGATGTTTTTCACAAAACTTTCGCATACTGGCAAGGAAAAAAGAAGCTGATTTTTAATTTTAGCTTCAGATTCGGGGTTGGATGGATGGTGGTGGTCGCAGTCATGAGGAACTGGGTGTTGTGTTAGAGCTGGCAATGTATAATAATGAATTTGATTTCCTTTTACATTGTAGACTATTGAATAATGTTAAACTCTTGAAAGGATGGTCAGCTCAATATCTGAAATTTCATGCCACAACTGGTCCAGTTTTTCCTTTAACAACTTGGTCTAGAACAGCATTGTTGGATATTGGAGATACTTGAGCAGTGAGGTTTTACTCTGTTTCACTGATGATTCACTTCATGTTACTTTTGACCTATACATGAGTAATATATTAGTAATAAGGGAAATTGAGTATGGTGTACATGGTTACTATCTTCACAATTGTTCTGTAAATGTGGAACTATTCTAAAATGAAACATCCATTAAAACAACACTCAAAATCCTAGGAAATTGTAGCAAGTGAACATAGTGGAATGGACCACTGAAATGTCGGGGGAGTATGGGAATTTTCTTAGAGGAAACACCACCTCCCTGCCATATGCTGGACTCTAAAGGAACTACAGGAAATGAGAGAGAGAGAGGACAGTTTAGGAAAAATGTTAGGAGTTAAGAGGAAGGTCTCTGTTTTATAACCAGAGTGTGTGAGATTTCTGCATCTTCTCCTACCCCCGGCCCTCCTGGATGGTCCAGCTGAGGCATTGTGATGTCAAGTCACACCATGGCCACCACTGATTTTGGGCAACCAGATCTTAAGTGAGTGACTCTTCATAAACCTAAAAAGATAGCGAAACTTAATAAGACGATATTGTAGACTAGTAGAGATGAGGAATAAGACTCCAAATAGAAGGGTGGATGAAGACACTGCAAGTCCAAAAGTGAATTTATGTTTGTATTGGGGGTAGGTGGGATGGATGCTGCAGGTCGCAGTCATGAGGAACAGTTTGCGGTGTTAGTGCTGGCAGTGTATAATAAAGAATTTGATTTTCTTTTCACATGGCAGACTAATGAATATTGTTAAACTAGTGAAAGGATGGTCAGCTCAAGATGGGAAGTTTTATGCCACAACTGGAACAGTTTATCCTTTAACATCATGGTGTAGAACAGAATTGTTGGATATTGGAGATACTAGAGAAGTGATTTTTGACTCCGTTTCACTGATGGGGAGGGATCTAAGCGGGGGGCAGGGATGTGAGAAGGGAGTAATGTAGATTGCCTACGTTGGGGCACCAGAGAAGCCATTCCGTACTGAGCCAGACACTTAGAATAAGGACAAGGAGAAGTCTGAATGGGGATTTTTTTCACAACACTTTCTCATACTGGAAAAGAAAAAAGGAGCTGATGTTTAATTTAGGTTTGGATTCGGGGGGTGGGATGGATGGTAGTGGTCGCAGTCATGAGGCACAGGGTGTTGTGTTAGTGCTGGCAGTTTATAATAATGCATTTGATTTCCTTTTTACCTGGTAGACTATTGAATTTTGATAAGTTCTTGAAAGGATGGTCAGCTCCAGATCTGAGGTTTTATGCCGCAGCTGGTCCAGTTTTTCCTTTCACAACTTAGTCTAGAACAGCACTGCTGGATATTGGAGATACTAGAGGATTGAGGTTTCACTCTGTTTCACCGATGATTCACTTCATGTTACATTTGCCCAAACATAAGTAAGATGTCAGTAATAAGGGAAATTGGGTATGGTGTACATGGATTTTATCTTCACAATTGTTCTGTAAATCTGGAACTGTTGTAAAATAAAAGAGTCCTTAAAACAACACTCAAAATCATAGGAAATTATATTAACTGAACCTAGTGGAATGGACCACTGCAATGACGGGGGAGTATGGGAATTGTCTTAGAGGAAACACCACCTCCCTGCCATATGCTGGACTGTAATGGAACTACAGGAAATGAGAGAGAGAGAGGACAGTTTGGGAAAAATATTAGGCGTTAAGAGGAAGGTCTCTGTTTTATAACCAGAGTGTGTGAGATTTCTGCATCTTCTCCTACCCCCGGCCCTCCTGGATGGTCCAGCTGAGGCATTGTGATGTCAAGTCACACCATGGCCACCACTGATTTTGGGCAACCAGATCTTAAGTGAGTGACTCTTCATAAACCTAAAAAGATAGCGAAACTTAATAAGACGATATTGTAGACTAGTAGAGATGAGGAATAAGACTCCAAATAGAAGGGTGGATGAAGACACTGCAAGTCCAAAAGTGAATTTATGTTTGTATTGGGGGTAGGTGGGATGGATGCTGCAGGTCGCAGTCATGAGGAACAGTTTGCGGTGTTAGTGCTGGCAGTGTATAATAAAGAATTTGATTTTCTTTTCACATGGCAGACTAATGAATATTGTTAAACTAGTGAAAGGATGGTCAGCTCAAGATGGGAAGTTTTATGCCACAACTGGAACAGTTTATCCTTTAACATCATGGTGTAGAACAGAATTGTTGGATATTGGAGATACTAGAGAAGTGATTTTTGACTCCGTTTCACTGATGGGGAGGGATCTAAGCGGGGGGCAGGGATGTGAGAAGGGAGTAATGTAGATTGCCTACGTTGGGGCACCAGAGAAGCCATTCCGTACTGAGCCAGACACTTAGAATAAGGACAAGGAGAAGTCTGAATGGGGATTTTTTTCACAACACTTTCTCATACTGGAAAAGAAAAAAGGAGCTGATGTTTAATTTAGGTTTGGATTCGGGGGGTGGGATGGATGGTAGTGGTCGCAGTCATGAGGCACAGGGTGTTGTGTTAGTGCTGGCAGTTTATAATAATGCATTTGATTTCCTTTTTACCTGGTAGACTATTGAATTTTGATAAGTTCTTGAAAGGATGGTCAGCTCCAGATCTGAGGTTTTATGCCGCAGCTGGTCCAGTTTTTCCTTTCACAACTTAGTCTAGAACAGCACTGCTGGATATTGGAGATACTAGAGGATTGAGGTTTCACTCTGTTTCACCGATGATTCACTTCATGTTACATTTGCCCAAACGTAAGTAAGATGTCAGTAATAAGGGAAATTGGGTATGGTGTCCATGGTTTTTATCTTCACAATTTTTCTGTAAATCTGGAACTGTTGTAAAATAAAAGAGTCCTTAAAACAACACTCAAAATCATAGGAAATTATATTAACTGAACCTAGTGGAATGGACCACTGAAATGACGGGGGAGTATGGGAATTGTCTTAGAGGAAACACCACCTCCCTGCCATATGGTGGACTGTAATGGAACTACAGGAAATTGGAGAGAGAGAGGACAGTTTGGGAAAAATATTTGGCGTTAAGAGGAAGGTCTCTGTTTTATAACCAGAGTGTGTGAGATTTCTGCATCTTCTGCCACCCCCGCCCCTCCTGGATGGTCTAGCTGAAGCTTTGTGATGTCAAGCCACACCATGGCCACCACAGAATTTGGGCAACCAGAGCTGAAGGGAGTGGCTCCTCATTAACCTAAAGTGTATAAATAGAGGCCAGGCCCCTTTCAGTAGTGTCTGTTGCCTCAAGATAGTGAAACTTAATACGACGATATTGTAGACTAGTAGAGATAAGGAGTAAGAGTCCAAACAGAAGGGTGGATGAAGAAACTGTAAGTCCAAAAGTGAATTTATGTTCGTATTAGGGATAGGTGGGATGGATGGTGGAGATCGCAGTAATGAGCAACAGGGGGTTGTGTTAGTGATGGCAGTGTATAATAAAGAATTTGATTTCCTTTTTATATGGAAGACTATTGAATATTGTTAAACTATGGAAAGGAAGGTCAGCTCAAGATGTGAATTTTATGCCACAACTTGTACAGTTTTTCCTTTAACATCATTGTCTAGAACAGCATTGTTGGATATTGAAGATACTTGAGAAGTGAGGTTTGACTCTGTTTCACTGATGGGGAGGGATCTAAGGAGGGGGCAGGCATGTGAGAAGGGAGTAATGTAGATTACTTTAGTTGGGGCAACAGACAAGCCATTCCATACTGAGCCGGAGACTTAGATCAGGAGAACGAGAAGTCTGATTGGGGATGTTTTTCACAAAACTTTCGCATACTGGCAAGGAAAAAAGAAGCTGATTTTTAATTTTAGCTTCAGATTCGGGGTTGGATGGATGGTGGTGGTCGCAGTCATGAGGAACTGGGTGTTGTGTTAGAGCTGGCAATGTATAATAATGAATTTGATTTCCTTTTACATTGTAGACTATTGAATAATGTTAAACTCTTGAAAGGATGGTCAGCTCAATATCTGAAATTTCATGCCACAACTGGTCCAGTTTTTCCTTTAACAACTTGGTCTAGAACAGCATTGTTGGATATTGGAGATACTTGAGCAGTGAGGTTTTACTCTGTTTCACTGATGATTCACTTCATGTTACTTTTGACCTATACATGAGTAATATATTAGTAATAAGGGAAATTGAGTATGGTGTACATGGTTACTATCTTCACAATTGTTCTGTAAATGTGGAACTATTCTAAAATGAAACATCCATTAAAACAACACTCAAAATCCTAGGAAATTGTAGCAAGTGAACATAGTGGAATGGACCACTGAAATGTCGGGGGAGTATGGGAATTTTCTTAGAGGAAACACCACCTCCCTGCCATATGCTGGACTCTAAAGGAACTACAGGAAATGAGAGAGAGAGAGGACAGTTTAGGAAAAATGTTAGGAGTTAAGAGGAAGGTCTCTGTTTTATAACCAGAGTGTGTGAGATTTCTGCATCTTCTCCTACCCCCGGCCCTCCTGGATGGTCCAGCTGAGGCATTGTGATGTCAAGTCACACCATGGCCACCACTGATTTTGGGCAACCAGATCTTAAGTGAGTGACTCTTCATAAACCTAAAAAGATAGCGAAACTTAATAAGACGATATTGTAGACTAGTAGAGATGAGGAATAAGACTCCAAATAGAAGGGTGGATGAAGACACTGCAAGTCCAAAAGTGAATTTATGTTTGTATTGGGGGTAGGTGGGATGGATGCTGCAGGTCGCAGTCATGAGGAACAGTTTGCGGTGTTAGTGCTGGCAGTGTATAATAAAGAATTTGATTTTCTTTTCACATGGCAGACTAATGAATATTGTTAAACTAGTGAAAGGATGGTCAGCTCAAGATGGGAAGTTTTATGCCACAACTGGAACAGTTTATCCTTTAACATCATGGTGTAGAACAGAATTGTTGGATATTGGAGATACTAGAGAAGTGATTTTTGACTCCGTTTCACTGATGGGGAGGGATCTAAGCGGGGGGCAGGGATGTGAGAAGGGAGTAATGTAGATTGCCTACGTTGGGGCACCAGAGAAGCCATTCCGTACTGAGCCAGACACTTAGAATAAGGACAAGGAGAAGTCTGAATGGGGATTTTTTTCACAACACTTTCTCATACTGGAAAAGAAAAAAGGAGCTGATGTTTAATTTAGGTTTGGATTCGGGGGGTGGGATGGATGGTAGTGGTCGCAGTCATGAGGCACAGGGTGTTGTGTTAGTGCTGGCAGTTTATAATAATGCATTTGATTTCCTTTTTACCTGGTAGACTATTGAATTTTGATAAGTTCTTGAAAGGATGGTCAGCTCCAGATCTGAGGTTTTATGCCGCAGCTGGTCCAGTTTTTCCTTTCACAACTTAGTCTAGAACAGCACTGCTGGATATTGGAGATACTAGAGGATTGAGGTTTCACTCTGTTTCACCGATGATTCACTTCATGTTACATTTGCCCAAACATAAGTAAGATGTCAGTAATAAGGGAAATTGGGTATGGTGTACATGGATTTTATCTTCACAATTGTTCTGTAAATCTGGAACTGTTGTAAAATAAAAGAGTCCTTAAAACAACACTCAAAATCATAGGAAATTATATTAACTGAACCTAGTGGAATGGACCACTGCAATGACGGGGGAGTATGGGAATTGTCTTAGAGGAAACACCACCTCCCTGCCATATGCTGGACTGTAATGGAACTACAGGAAATGAGAGAGAGAGAGGACAGTTTGGGAAAAATATTAGGCGTTAAGAGGAAGGTCTCTGTTTTATAACCAGAGTGTGTGAGATTTCTGCATCTTCTCCTACCCCCGGCCCTCCTGGATGGTCCAGCTGAGGCATTGTGATGTCAAGTCACACCATGGCCACCACTGATTTTGGGCAACCAGATCTTAAGTGAGTGACTCTTCATAAACCTAAAAAGATAGCGATACTTAATAAGACGATATTGTAGACTAGTAGAGATGAGGAATAAGACTCCAAATAGAAGGGTGGATGAAGACACTGCAAGTCCAAAAGTGAATTTATGTTTGTATTGGGGGTAGGTGGGATGGATGCTGCAGGTCGCAGTCATGAGGAACAGTTTGCGGTGTTAGTGCTGGCAGTGTATAATAAAGAATTTGATTTTCTTTTTACATGGCAGACTAATGAATATTGTTAAACTAGTGAAAGGATGGTCAGCTCAAGATGGGAAGTTTTATGCCACAACTGGAACAGTTTATCCTTTAACATCATGGTGTAGAACAGAATTGTTGGATATTGGAGATACTAGAGAAGTGATTTTTGACTCCGTTTCACTGATGGGGAGGGATCTAAGCGGGGGGCAGGGATGTGAGAAGGGAGTAATGTAGATTGCCTACGTTGGGGCACCAGAGAAGCCATTCCGTACTGAGCCAGACACTTAGAATAAGGACAAGGAGAAGTCTGAATGGGGATTTTTTTCACAACACTTTCTCATACTGGAAAAGAAAAAAGGAGCTGATGTTTAATTTAGGTTTGGATTCGGGGGGTGGGATGGATGGTAGTGGTCGCAGTCATGAGGCACAGGGTGTTGTGTTAGTGCTGGCAGTTTATAATAATGCATTTGATTTCCTTTTTACCTGGTAGACTATTGAATTTTGATAAGTTCTTGAAAGGATGGTCAGCTCCAGATCTGAGGTTTTATGCCGCAGCTGGTCCAGTTTTTCCTTTCACAACTTAGTCTAGAACAGCACTGCTGGATATTGGAGATACTAGAGGATTGAAGTTTCACTCTGTTTCACCGATGATTCACTTCATGTTACATTTGCCCAAACATAAGTAAGATGTCAGTAATAAGGGAAATTGGGTATGGTGTACATGGATTTTATCTTCACAATTGTTCTGTAAATCTGGAACTGTTGTAAAATAAAAGAGTCCTTAAAACAACACTCAAAATCATAGGAAATTATATTAACTGAACCTAGTGGAATGGACCACTGCAATGACGGGGGAGTATGGGAATTGTCTTAGAGGAAACACCACCTCCCTGCCATATGCTGGACTGTAATGGAACTACAGGAAATGAGAGAGAGAGAGGACAGTTTGGGAAAAATATTAGGCGTTAAGAGGAAGGTCTCTGTTTTATAACCAGAGTGTGTGAGATTTCTGCATCTTCTGCCACCCCCGCCCCTCCTGGATGGTCTAGCTGAAGCTTTGTGATGTCAAGCCACACCATGGCCACCACAGAATTTGGGCAACCAGAGCTGAAGGGAGTGGCTCCTCATTAACCTAAAGTGTATAAATAGAGGCCAGGCCCCCTTCAGTAGTGTCTGTTGCCTCAAGATAGTGAAACTTAATACGACGATATTGTAGACTAGTAGAGATAAGGAGTAAGACTCCAAACAGAAGGGTGGATGAAGAAACTGTAAGTCCAAAAGTGAATTTATGTTCGTATTAGGGATAGGTGGGATGGATGGTGGAGTTCGCAGTAATGAGCAACAGGGGGTTGTGTTAGTGATGGCAGTGTATAATAAAGAATTTGATTTCCTTTTTATATGGAAGACTATTGAACATTGTTAAACCATGGAAAGGAAGGTCAGCTCAAGATGTGAATTTTATGCCACAACTTGTACAGTTTTTCCTTTAACATCATTGTCTAGAACAGCATTGTTGGATATTGGAGATACTAGAGAAGTGAGGTTTGACTCTGTTTCACTGATGGGGAGGGATCTAAGGAGGGGGCAGGCATGTGAGAAGGGAGTAATGTAGATTACTTTAGTTGGGGCAACAGACAAGCCATTCCATACTGAGCCGGAGACTTAGATCAGGAGAACGAGAAGTCTGATTGGGGATGTTTTTCACAAAACTTTCGCATACTGGCAAGGAAAAAAGAAGCTGATTTTTAATTTTAGCTTCAGATTCGGGGTTGGATGGATGGTGGTGGTCGCAGTCATGAGGAACTGGGTGTTGTGTTAGAGCTGGCAATG
Source organism: Myotis nattereri (assembly GCF_964212035.1). NCBI lineage: Eukaryota > Metazoa > Chordata > Mammalia > Chiroptera > Vespertilionidae > Myotis > Myotis nattereri. Next base: position 8,848,118 of record NC_138085.1, on the reverse strand, counting down.
TATAATAATGAATTTGATTTCCTTTTACATTGTAGACTATTGAATAATGTTAAACTCTTGAAAGGATGGTCAGCTCAATATCTGAAATTTCATGCCACAACTGGTCCAGTTTTTCCTTTAACAACTTGGTCTAGAACAGCATTGTTGGATATTGGAGATACTTGAGCAGTGAGGTTTTACTCTGTTTCACTGATGATTCACTTCATGTTACTTTTGACCTATACATGAGTAATATATTAGTAATAAGGGAAATTGAGTATGGTGTACATGGTTACTATCTTCACAATTTTTCTGTAAATGTGGAACTATTCGAAAATGAAACATCCATTAAAACAACACTCAAAATCCTAGGAAATTGTAGCAAGTGAACATAGTGGAATGGACCACTGAAATGTCGGGGGAGTATGGGAATTTTCTTAGAGGAAACACCACCTCCCTGCCATATGCTGGACTCTAAAGGAACTACAGGAAATGAGAGAGAGAGAGGACAGTTTAGGAAAAATGTTAGGAGTTAAGAGGAAGGTCTCTGTTTTATAACCAGAGTGTGTGAGATTTCTGCATCTTCTCCTACCCCCGGCCCTCCTGGATGGTCCAGCTGAGGCATTGTGATGTCAAGTCACACCATGGCCACCACTGATTTTGGGCAACCAGATCTTAAGTGAGTGATTCTTCATAAACCTAAAAAGATAGCGAAACTTAATAAGACGATATTGTAGACTAGTAGAGATGAGGAATAAGACTCCAAATAGAAGGGTGGATGAAGACACTGCAAGTCCAAAAGTGAATTTATGTTTGTATTGGGGGTAGGTGGGATGGATGCTGCAGGTCGCAGTCATGAGGAACAGTTTGCGGTGTTAGTGCTGGCAGTGTATAATAAAGAATTTGATTTTCTTTTTACATGGCAGACTAATGAATATTGTTAAACTAGTGAAAGGATGGTCAGCTCAAGATGGGAAGTTTTATGCCACAACTGGAACAGTTTATCCTTTAACATCATGGTGTAGAACAGAATTGTTGGATATTGGAGATACTAGAGAAGTGATTTTTGACTCCGTTTCACTGATGGGGAGGGATCTAAGCGGGGGGCAGGGATGTGAGAAGGGAGTAATGTAGATTGCCTACGTTGGGGCACCAGAGAAGCCATTCCGTACTGAGCCAGACACTTAGAATAAGGACAAGGAGAAGTCTGAATGGGGATTTTTTTCACAACACTTTCTCATACTGGAAAAGAAAAAAGGAGCTGATGTTTAATTTAGGTTTGGATTCGGGGGGTGGGATGGATGGTAGTGGTCGCAGTCATGAGGCACAGGGTGTTGTGTTAGTGCTGGCAGTTTATAATAATGCATTTGATTTCCTTTTTCCCTGGTAGACTATTGAATTTTGATAAGTTCTTGAAAGGATGGTCAGCTCCAGATCTGAGGTTTTATGGCGCAGCTGGTCCAGTTTTTCCTTTCACAACTTAGTCTAGAACAGCACTGCTGGATATTGGAGATACTAGAGGATTGAGGTTTCACTCTGTTTCACCGATGATTCACTTCATGTTACATTTGCCCAAACATAAGTAAGATGTCAGTAATAAGGGAAATTGGGTATGGTGTACATGGATTTTATCTTCACAATTGTTCTGTAAATCTGGAACTGTTGTAAAATAAAAGAGTCCTTAAAACAACACTCAAAATCATAGGAAATTATATTAACTGAACCTAGTGGAATGGACCACTGCAATGACGGGGGAGTATGGGAATTGTCTTAGAGGAAACACCACCTCCCTGCCATATGCTGGACTGTAATGGAACTACAGGAAATGAGAGAGAGAGAGGACAGTTTGGGAAAAATATTAGGCGTTAAGAGGAAGGTCTCTGTTTTATAACCAGAGTGTGTGAGATTTCTGCATCTTCTGCCACCCCCGCCCCTCCTGGATGGTCTAGCTGAAGCTTTGTGATGTCAAGCCACACCATGGCCACCACAGAATTTGGGCAACCAGAGCTGAAGGGAGTGGCTCCTCATTAACCTAAAGTGTATAAATAGAGGCCAGGCCCCCTTCAGTAGTGTCTGTTGCCTCAAGATAGTGAAACTTAATACGACGATATTGTAGACTAGTAGAGATAAGGAGTAAGAGTCCAAACAGAAGGGTGGATGAAGAAACTGTAAGTCCAAAAGTGAATTTATGTTCGTATTAGGGATAGGTGGGATGGATGGTGGAGATCGCAGTAATGAGCAACAGGGGGTTGTGTTAGTGATGGCAGTGTATAATAAAGAATTTGATTTCCTTTTTATATGGAAGACTATTGAATATTGTTAAACTATGGAAAGGAAGGTCAGCTCAAGATGTGAATTTTATGCCACAACTTGTACAGTTTTTCCTTTAACATCATTGTCTAGAACAGCATTGTTGGATATTGAAGATACTTGAGAAGTGAGGTTTGACTCTGTTTCATTGTTGGGAAGGGATCTAAGGAGGGGGCAGGCATGTGAGAAGGGAGTAATGTAGATTACTTTAGTTGGGGCAACAGACAAGCCATTCCATACTGAGCCGGAGACTTAGATCAGGAGAACGAGAAGTCTGATTGGGGATGTTTTTCACAAAACTTTCGCATACTGGCAAGGAAAAAAGAAGCTGATTTTTAATTTTAGCTTTAGATTCGGGGTTGGATGGATGGTGGTGGTCGCAGTCATGAGGAACTGGGGGTTGTGTTAGAGCTGGCAATGTATAATAATGAATTTGATTTCCTTTTACATTGTAGACTATTGAATAATGTTAAACTCTTGAAAGGATGGTCAGCTCAATATCTGAAATTTCATGCCACAACTGGTCCAGTTTTTCCTTTAACAACTTGGTCTAGAACAGCATTGTTGGATATTGGAGATACTTGAGCAGTGAGGTTTTACTCTGTTTCACTGATGATTCACTTCATGTTACTTTTGACCTATACATGAGTAATATATTAGTAATAAGGGAAATTGAGTATGGTGTACATGGTTACTATCTTCACAATTTTTCTGTAAATGTGGAACTATTCTAAAATGAAACATCCATTAAAACAACACTCAAAATCCTAGGAAATTGTAGCAAGTGAACATAGTGGAATGGACCACTGAAATGTCGGGGGAGTATGGGAATTTTCTTAGAGGAAACACCACCTCCCTGCCATATGCTGGACTGTAATGGAACTACAGGAAATGAGAGAGAGAGAGGACAGTTTGGGAAAAATATTAGGCGTTAAGAGGAAGGTCTCTGTTTTATAACCAGAGTGTGTGAGATTTCTGCATCTTCTCCTACCCCCGGCCCTCCTGGATGGTCCAGCTGAGGCATTGTGATGTCAAGTCACACCATGGCCACCACTGATTTTGGGCAACCAGATCTTAAGTGAGTGACTCTTCATAAACCTAAAAAGATAGCGAAACTTAATAAGACGATATTGTAGACTAGTAGAGATGAGGAATAAGACTCCAAATAGAAGGGTGGATGAAGACACTGCAAGTCCAAAAGTGAATTTATGTTTGTATTGGGGGTAGGTGGGATGGATGCTGCAGGTCGCAGTCATGAGGAACAGTTTGCGGTGTTAGTGCTGGCAGTGTATAATAAAGAATTTGATTTTCTTTTTACATGGCAGACTAATGAATATTGTTAAACTAGTGAAAGGATGGTCAGCTCAAGATGGGAAGTTTTATGCCACAACTGGAACAGTTTATCCTTTAACATCATGGTGTAGAACAGAATTGTTGGATATTGGAGATACTAGAGAAGTGATTTTTGACTCCGTTTCACTGATGGGGAGGGATCTAAGCGGGGGGGCAGGGATGTGAGAAGGGAGTAATGTAGATTGCCTACGTTGGGGCACCAGAGAAGCCATTCCGTACTGAGCCAGATACTTAGAATAAGGACAAGGAGAAGTCTGAATGGGGATTTTTTTCACAACACTTTCTCATACTGGAAAAGAAAAAAGGAGCTGATGTTTAATTTAGGTTTGGATTCGGGGGGTGGGATGGATGGTAGTGGTCGCAGTCATGAGGCACAGGGTGTTGTGTTAGTGCTGGCAGTTTATAATAATGCATTTGATTTCCTTTTTACCTGGTAGACTATTGAATTTTGATAAGTTCTTGAAAGGATGGTCAGCTCCAGATCTGAGGTTTTATGCCGCAGCTGGTCCAGTTTTTCCTTTCACAACTTAGTCTAGAACAGCACTGCTGGATATTGGAGATACTAGAGGATTGAGGTTTCACTCTGTTTCACCGATGATTCACTTCATGTTACATTTGCCCAAACATAAGTAAGATGTCAGTAATAAGGGAAATTGGGTATGGTGTACATGGATTTTATCTTCACAATTGTTCTGTAAATCTGGAACTGTTGTAAAATAAAAGAGTCCTTAAAACAACACTCAAAATCATAGGAAATTATATTAACTGAACCTAGTGGAATGGACCACTGAAATGACGGGGGAGTATGGGAATTGTCTTAGAGGAAACACCACCTCCCTGCCATATGCTGGACTGTAATGGAACTACAGGAAATGAGAGAGAGAGAGGACAGTTTGGGAAAAATATTAGGCGTTAAGAGGAAGGTCTCTGTTTTATAACCAGAGTGTGTGAGATTTCTGCATCTTCTGCCACCCCCGCCCCTCCTGGATGGTCTAGCTGAAGCTTTGTGATGTCAAGCCACACCATGGCCACCACAGAATTTGGGCAACCAGAGCTGAAGGGAGTGGCTCCTCATTAACCTAAAGTGTATAAATAGAGGCCAGGCCCCCTTCAGTAGTGTCTGTTGCCTCAAGATAGTGAAACTTAATACGACGATATTGTAGACTAGTAGAGATAAGGAGTAAGACTCCAAACAGAAGGGTGGATGAAGAAACTGTAAGTCCAAAAGTGAATTTATGTTCGTATTAGGGATAGGTGGGATGGATGGTGGAGTTCGCAGTAATGAGCAACAGGGGGTTGTGTTAGTGATGGCAGTGTATAATAAAGAATTTGATTTCCTTTTTATATGGAAGACTATTGAACATTGTTAAACCATGGAAAGGAAGGTCAGCTCAAGATGTGAATTTTATGCCACAACTTGTACAGTTTTTCCTTTAACATCATTGTCTAGAACAGCATTGTTGGATATTGGAGATACTAGAGAAGTGAGGTTTGACTCTGTTTCACTGATGGGGAGGGATCTAAGGAGGGGGCAGGCATGTGAGAAGGGAGTAATGTAGATTACTTTAGTTGGGGCAACAGACAAGCCATTCCATACTGAGCCGGAGACTTAGATCAGGAGAACGAGAAGTCTGATTGGGGATGTTTTTCACAAAACTTTCGCATACTGGCAAGGAAAAAAGAAGCTGATTTTTAATTTTAGCTTTAGATTCGGGGGTTGGATGGATGGTGGTGGTCGCAGTCATGAGGAACTGGGTGTTGTGTTAGAGCTGGCAATGTATAATAATGAATTTGATTTCCTTTTGCATGGTAGACTATTGAATAATGTTAAACTCTTGAAAGGATTGTCAGCTCAATATCTGAAGTTTCATGCCACAACTGGTCCAGTTTTTCCTTTAACAACTTGGTCTAGAACAGCATTGTTGGATATTGGAGATACTTGAGCAGTGAGGTTTTACTCTGTTTCACTGATGATTCACTTCATGTTACTTTTGACCTATACATGAGTAATATATTAGTAATAAGGGAAATTGAGTATGGTGTACATGGTTACTATCTTCACAATTGTTCTGTAAATGTGGAACTATTCGAAAATGAAACATCCATTAAAACAACACTCAAAATCCTAGGAAATTGTAGCAAGTGAACATAGTGGAATGGACCACTGAAATGTCGGGGGAGTATGGGAATTTTCTTAGAGGAAACACCACCTCCCTGCCATATGCTGGACTCTAATGGAACTACAGGAAATGAGAGAGAGAGAGAGGACAGTTTAGGAAAAATGTTAGGAGTTAAGAGGAAGGTCTCTGTTTTATAACCAGAGTGTGTGAGATTTCTGCATCTTCTCCTACCCCCGGCCCTCCTGGATGGTCCAGCTGAGGCATTGTGATGTCAAGTCACACCATGGCCACCACTGATTTTGGGCAACCAGATCTTAAGTGAGTGACTCTTCATAAACCTAAAAAGATAGCGAAACTTAATAAGACGATATTGTAGACTAGTAGAGATGAGGAATAAGACTCCAAATAGAAGGGTGGATGAAGACACTGCAAGTCCAAAAGTGAATTTATGTTTGTATTGGGGGTAGGTGGGATGGATGCTGCAGGTCGCAGTCATGAGGAACAGTTTGCGGTGTTAGTGCTGGCAGTGTATAATAAAGAATTTGATTTTCTTTTCACATGGCAGACTAATGAATATTGTTAAACTAGTGAAAGGATGGTCAGCTCAAGATGGGAAGTTTTATGCCACAACTGGAACAGTTTATCCTTTAACATCATGGTGTAGAACAGAATTGTTGGATATTGGAGATACTAGAGAAGTGATTTTTGACTCCGTTTCACTGATGGGGAGGGATCTAAGCGGGGGGCAGGGATGTGAGAAGGGAGTAATGTAGATTGCCTACGTTGGGGCACCAGAGAAGCCATTCCGTACTGAGCCAGACACTTAGAATAAGGACAAGGAGAAGTCTGAATGGGGATTTTTTTCACAACACTTTCTCATACTGGAAAAGAAAAAAGGAGCTGATGTTTAATTTAGGTTTGGATTCGGGGGGTGGGATGGATGGTAGTGGTCGCAGTCATGAGGCACAGGGTGTTGTGTTAGTGCTGGCAGTTTATAATAATGCATTTGATTTCCTTTTTACCTGGTAGACTATTGAATTTTGATAAGTTCTTGAAAGGATGGTCAGCTCCAGATCTGAGGTTTTATGCCGCAGCTGGTCCAGTTTTTCCTTTCACAACTTAGTCTAGAACAGCACTGCTGGATATTGGAGATACTAGAGGATTGAGGTTTCACTCTGTTTCACCGATGATTCACTTCATGTTACATTTGCCCAAACATAAGTAAGATGTCAGTAATAAGGGAAATTGGGTATGGTGTACATGGATTTTATCTTCACAATTGTTCTGTAAATCTGGAACTGTTGTAAAATAAAAGAGTCCTTAAAACAACACTCAAAATCATAGGAAATTATATTAACTGAACCTAGTGGAATGGACCACTGCAATGACGGGGGAGTATGGGAATTGTCTTAGAGGAAACACCACCTCCCTGCCATATGCTGGACTGTAATGGAACTACAGGAAATGAGAGAGAGAGAGGACAGTTTGGGAAAAATATTAGGCGTTAAGAGGAAGGTCTCTGTTTTATAACCAGAGTGTGTGAGATTTCTGCATCTTCTCCTACCCCCGGCCCTCCTGGATGGTCCAGCTGAGGCATTGTGATGTCAAGTCACACCATGGCCACCACTGATTTTGGGCAACCAGATCTTAAGTGAGTGACTCTTCATAAACCTAAAAAGATAGCGAAACTTAATAAGACGATATTGTAGACTAGTAGAGATGAGGAATAAGACTCCAAATAGAAGGGTGGATGAAGACACTGCAAGTCCAAAAGTGAATTTATGTTTGTATTGGGGGTAGGTGGGATGGATGCTGCAGGTCGCAGTCATGAGGAACAGTTTGCGGTGTTAGTGCTGGCAGTGTATAATAAAGAATTTGATTTTCTTTTTACATGGCAGACTAATGAATATTGTTAAACTAGTGAAAGGATGGTCAGCTCAAGATGGGAAGTTTTATGCCACAACTGGAACAGTTTATCCTTTAACATCATGGTGTAGAACAGAATTGTTGGATATTGGAGATACTAGAGAAGTGATTTTTGACTCCGTTTCACTGATGGGGAGGGATCTAAGCGGGGGGCAGGGATGTGAGAAGGGAGTAATGTAGATTGCCTACGTTGGGGCACCAGAGAAGCCATTCCGTACTGAGCCAGACACTTAGAATAAGGACAAGGAGAAGTCTGAATGGGGATTTTTTTCACAACACTTTCTCATACTGGAAAAGAAAAAAGGAGCTGATGTTTAATTTAGGTTTGGATTCGGGGGGTGGGATGGATGGTAGTGGTCGCAGTCATGAGGCACAGGGTGTTGTGTTAGTGCTGGCAGTTTATAATAATGCATTTGATTTCCTTTTTACCTGGTAGACTATTGAATTTTGATAAGTTCTTGAAAGGATGGTCAGCTCCAGATCTGAGGTTTTATGCCGCAGCTGGTCCAGTTTTTCCTTTCACAACTTAGTCTAGAACAGCACTGCTGGATATTGGAGATACTAGAGGATTGAAGTTTCACTCTGTTTCACCGATGATTCACTTCATGTTACATTTGCCCAAACATAAGTAAGATGTCAGTAATAAGGGAAATTGGGTATGGTGTACATGGATTTTATCTTCACAATTGTTCTGTAAATCTGGAACTGTTGTAAAATAAAAGAGTCCTTAAAACAACACTCAAAATCATAGGAAATTATATTAACTGAACCTAGTGGAATGGACCACTGCAATGACGGGGGAGTATGGGAATTGTCTTAGAGGAAACACCACCTCCCTGCCATATGCTGGACTGTAATGGAACTACAGGAAATGAGAGAGAGAGAGGACAGTTTGGGAAAAATATTAGGCGTTAAGAGGAAGGTCTCTGTTTTATAACCAGAGTGTGTGAGATTTCTGCATCTTCTGCCACCCCCGCCCCTCCTGGATGGTCTAGCTGAAGCTTTGTGATGTCAAGCCACACCATGGCCACCACAGAATTTGGGCAACCAGAGCTGAAGGGAGTGGCTCCTCATTAACCTAAAGTGTATAAATAGAGGCCAGGCCCCCTTCAGTAGTGTCTGTTGCCTCAAGATAGTGAAACTTAATACGACGATATTGTAGACTAGTAGAGATAAGGAGTAAGACTCCAAACAGAAGGGTGGATGAAGAAACTGTAAGTCCAAAAGTGAATTTATGTTCGTATTAGGGATAGGTGGGATGGATGGTGGAGTTCGCAGTAATGAGCAACAGGGGGTTGTGTTAGTGATGGCAGTGTATAATAAAGAATTTGATTTCCTTTTTATATGGAAGACTATTGAACATTGTTAAACCATGGAAAGGAAGGTCAGCTCAAGATGTGAATTTTATGCCACAACTTGTACAGTTTTTCCTTTAACATCATTGTCTAGAACAGCATTGTTGGATATTGGAGATACTAGAGAAGTGAGGTTTGACTCTGTTTCACTGATGGGGAGGGATCTAAGGAGGGGGCAGGCATGTGAGAAGGGAGTAATGTAGATTACTTTAGTTGGGGCAACAGACAAGCCATTCCATACTGAGCCGGAGACTTAGATCAGGAGAACGAGAAGTCTGATTGGGGATGTTTTTCACAAAACTTTCGCATACTGGCAAGGAAAAAAGAAGCTGATTTTTAATTTTAGCTTTAGATTCGGGGGTTGGATGGATGGTGGTGGTCGCAGTCATGAGGAACTGGGTGTTGTGTTAGAGCTGGCAATGTATAATAATGAATTTGATTTCCTTTTACATGGTAGACTATTGAATAATGTTAAACTCTTGAAAGGATGGTCAGCTCAATATCTGAAATTTCATGCCACAACTGGTCCAGTTTTTCCTTTAACAACTTGGTCTAGAACAGCATTGTTGGATATTGGAGATACTTGAGCAGTGAGGTTTTACTCTGTTTCACTGATGATTCACTTCATGTTACTTTTGACCTATACATGAGTAATATATTAGTAATAAGGGAAATTGAGTATGGTGTACATGGTTACTATCTTCACAATTTTTCTGTAAATGTGGAACTATTCTAAAATGAAACATCCATTAAAACAACACTCAAAATCCTAGGAAATTGTAGCAAGTGAACATAGTGGAATGGACCACTGAAATGTCGGGGGAGTATGGGAATTTTCTTAGAGGAAACACCACCTCCCTGCCATATGCTGGACTCTAAAGGAACTACAGGAAATGAGAGAGAGAGAGGACAGTTTAGGAAAAATGTTAGGAGTTAAGAGGAAGGTCTCTGTTTTATAACCAGAGTGTGTGAGATTTCTGCATCTTCTCCTACCCCCGGCCCTCCTGGATGGTCCAGCTGAGGCATTGTGATGTCAAGTCACACCATGGCCACCACTGATTTTGGGCAACCAGATCTTAAGTGAGTGACTCTTCATAAACCTAAAAAGATAGCGAAACTTAATAAGACGATATTGTAGACTAGTAGAGATGAGGAATAAGACTCCAAATAGAAGGGTGGATGAAGACACTGCAAGTCCAAAAGTGAATTTATGTTTGTATTGGGGGTAGGTGGGATGGATGCTGCAGGTCGCAGTCATGAGGAACAGTTTGCGGTGTTAGTGCTGGCAGTGTATAATAAAGAATTTTATTTTCTTTTTACATGGCAGACTAATGAATATTGTTAAACTAGTGTAAGGATGGTCAGCTCAAGATGGGAAGTTTTATGCCACAACTGGTACAGTTTATCCTTTAACATCATGGTGTAGAACAGAATTGTTGGATATTGGAGATACCAGAGAAGTGATTTTTGACTCTGTTTCACTGATGGGGAGGGATCTCAGCAGGGGGCAGGGATGTGAGAAGGGAGTAATGTAGATTGCCTACGTTGGGGCACCAGAGAAGCCATTCCGTACTGAGCCAGACACTTAGAATAAGGACAAGGAGAAGTCTGAATGGGGATTTTTTTCACAACACTTTCTCATACTGGAAAAGAAAAAAGGAGCTGATGTTTAATTTAGGTGTGGATTCGGGGGGTGGGATGGATGGTAGTGGTCGCAGTCATGAGGAACAGGGTGTTAGTGCTGGCAGTGTATAATAATGCATTTGATTTCCTTTTTACCTGGTAGACTATTGAATTTTGATAAATTCTTGAAAGGATGGTCAGCTCCAGATCTGAGGTTTTATGCCGCAACTGGTCCAGTTTTTCCTTTCACAACTTAGTCTAGAACAGCACTGCTGGATATTGGAGATACTAGAGGATTGAGGTTTCACTCTGTTTCACCGATGATTCACTTCATGTTACATTTGCCCAAACGTAAGTAAGATGTCAGTAATAAGGGAAATTGGGTATGGTGTCCATGGTTTTTATCTTCACAATTTTTCTGTAAATCTGGAACTGTTGTAAAATAAAAGAGTCCTTAAAACAACACTCAAAATCATAGGAAATTATATTAACTGAACCTAGTGGAATGGACCACTGAAATGACGGGGGAGTATGGGAATTGTCTTAGAGGAAACACCACCTCCCTGCCATATGGTGGACTGTAATGGAACTACAGGAAATTGGAGAGAGAGAGGACAGTTTGGGAAAAATATTAGGCGTTAAGAGGAAGGTCTCTGTTTTATAACCAGAGTGTGTGAGATTTCTGCATCTTCTGCCACCCCCGCCCCTCCTGGATGGTCTAGCTGAAGCTTTGTGATGTCAAGCCACACCATGGCCACCACAGAATTTGGGCAACCAGAGCTGAAGGGAGTGGCTCCTCATTAACCTAAAGTGTATAAATAGAGGCCAGGCCCCCTTCAGTAGTGTCTGTTGCCTCAAGATAGTGAAACTTAATACGACGATATTGTAGACTAGTAGAGATAAGGAGTAAGAGTCCAAACAGAAGGGTGGATGAAGAAACTGTAAGTCCAAAAGTGAATTTATGTTCGTATTAGGGATAGGTGGGATGGATGGTGGAGATCGCAGTAATGAGCAACAGGGGGTTGTGTTAGTGATGGCAGTGTATAATAAAGAATTTGATTTCCTTTTTATATGGAAGACTATTGAATATTGTTAAACTATGGAAAGGAAGGTCAGCTCAAGATGTGAATTTTATGCCACAACTTGTACAGTTTTTCCTTTAACATCATTGTCTAGAACAGCATTGTTGGATATTGAAGATACTTGAGAAGTGAGGTTTGACTCTGTTTCACTGATGGGGAGGGATCTAAGGAGGGGGCAGGCATGTGAGAAGGGAGTAATGTAGATTACTTTAGTTGGGGCAACAGACAAGCCATTCCATACTGAGCCGGAGACTTAGATCAGGAGAACGAGAAGTCTGATTGGGGATGTTTTTCACAAAACTTTCGCATACTGGCAAGGAAAAAAGAAGCTGATTTTTAATTTTAGCTTCAGATTCGGGGTTGGATGGATGGTGGTGGTCGCAGTCATGAGGAACTGGGTGTTGTGTTAGAGCTGGCAATGTATAATAATGAATTTGATTTCCTTTTACATTGTAGACTATTGAATAATGTTAAACTCTTGAAAGGATGGTCAGCTCAATATCTGAAATTTCATGCCACAACTGGTCCAGTTTTTCCTTTAACAACTTGGTCTAGAACAGCATTGTTGGATATTGGAGATACTTGAGCAGTGAGGTTTTACTCTGTTTCACTGATGATTCACTTCATGTTACTTTTGACCTATACATGAGTAATATATTAGTAATAAGGGAAATTGAGTATGGTGTACATGGTTACTATCTTCACAATTGTTCTGTAAATGTGGAACTATTCTAAAATGAAACATCCATTAAAACAACACTCAAAATCCTAGGAAATTGTAGCAAGTGAACATAGTGGAATGGACCACTGAAATGTCGGGGGAGTATGGGAATTTTCTTAGAGGAAACACCACCTCCCTGCCATATGCTGGACTCTAAAGGAACTACAGGAAATGAGAGAGAGAGAGGACAGTTTAGGAAAAATGTTAGGAGTTAAGAGGAAGGTCTCTGTTTTATAACCAGAGTGTGTGAGATTTCTGCATCTTCTCCTACCCCCGGCCCTCCTGGATGGTCCAGCTGAGGCATTGTGATGTCAAGTCACACCATGGCCACCACTGATTTTGGGCAACCAGATCTTAAGTGAGTGACTCTTCATAAACCTAAAAAGATAGCGAAACTTAATAAGACGATATTGTAGACTAGTAGAGATGAGGAATAAGACTCCAAATAGAAGGGTGGATGAAGACACTGCAAGTCCAAAAGTGAATTTATGTTTGTATTGGGGGTAGGTGGGATGGATGCTGCAGGTCGCAGTCATGAGGAACAGTTTGCGGTGTTAGTGCTGGCAGTGTATAATAAAGAATTTGATTTTCTTTTCACATGGCAGACTAATGAATATTGTTAAACTAGTGAAAGGATGGTCAGCTCAAGATGGGAAGTTTTATGCCACAACTGGAACAGTTTATCCTTTAACATCATGGTGTAGAACAGAATTGTTGGATATTGGAGATACTAGAGAAGTGATTTTTGACTCCGTTTCACTGATGGGGAGGGATCTAAGCGGGGGGCAGGGATGTGAGAAGGGAGTAATGTAGATTGCCTACGTTGGGGCACCAGAGAAGCCATTCCGTACTGAGCCAGACACTTAGAATAAGGACAAGGAGAAGTCTGAATGGGGATTTTTTTCACAACACTTTCTCATACTGGAAAAGAAAAAAGGAGCTGATGTTTAATTTAGGTTTGGATTCGGGGGGTGGGATGGATGGTAGTGGTCGCAGTCATGAGGCACAGGGTGTTGTGTTAGTGCTGGCAGTTTATAATAATGCATTTGATTTCCTTTTTACCTGGTAGACTATTGAATTTTGATAAGTTCTTGAAAGGATGGTCAGCTCCAGATCTGAGGTTTTATGCCGCAGCTGGTCCAGTTTTTCCTTTCACAACTTAGTCTAGAACAGCACTGCTGGATATTGGAGATACTAGAGGATTGAGGTTTCACTCTGTTTCACCGATGATTCACTTCATGTTACATTTGCCCAAACATAAGTAAGATGTCAGTAATAAGGGAAATTGGGTATGGTGTACATGGATTTTATCTTCACAATTGTTCTGTAAATCTGGAACTGTTGTAAAATAAAAGAGTCCTTAAAACAACACTCAAAATCATAGGAAATTATATTAACTGAACCTAGTGGAATGGACCACTGCAATGACGGGGGAGTATGGGAATTGTCTTAGAGGAAACACCACCTCCCTGCCATATGCTGGACTGTAATGGAACTACAGGAAATGAGAGAGAGAGAGGACAGTTTGGGAAAAATATTAGGCGTTAAGAGGAAGGTCTCTGTTTTATAACCAGAGTGTGTGAGATTTCTGCATCTTCTCCTACCCCCGGCCCTCCTGGATGGTCCAGCTGAGGCATTGTGATGTCAAGTCACACCATGGCCACCACTGATTTTGGGCAACCAGATCTTAAGTGAGTGACTCTTCATAAACCTAAAAAGATAGCGAAACTTAATAAGACGATATTGTAGACTAGTAGAGATGAGGAATAAGACTCCAAATAGAAGGGTGGATGAAGACACTGCAAGTCCAAAAGTGAATTTATGTTTGTATTGGGGGTAGGTGGGATGGATGCTGCAGGTCGCAGTCATGAGGAACAGTTTGCGGTGTTAGTGCTGGCAGTGTATAATAAAGAATTTGATTTTCTTTTTACATGGCAGACTAATGAATATTGTTAAACTAGTGAAAGGATGGTCAGCTCAAGATGGGAAGTTTTATGCCACAACTGGAACAGTTTATCCTTTAACATCATGGTGTAGAACAGAATTGTTGGATATTGGAGATACTAGAGAAGTGATTTTTGACTCCGTTTCACTGATGGGGAGGGATCTAAGCGGGGGGCAGGGATGTGAGAAGGGAGTAATGTAGATTGCCTACGTTGGGGCACCAGAGAAGCCATTCCGTACTGAGCCAGACACTTAGAATAAGGACAAGGAGAAGTCTGAATGGGGATTTTTTTCACAACACTTTCTCATACTGGAAAAGAAAAAAGGAGCTGATGTTTAATTTAGGTTTGGATTCGGGGGGTGGGATGGATGGTAGTGGTCGCAGTCATGAGGCACAGGGTGTTGTGTTAGTGCTGGCAGTTTATAATAATGCATTTGATTTCCTTTTTACCTGGTAGACTATTGAATTTTGATAAGTTCTTGAAAGGATGGTCAGCTCCAGATCTGAGGTTTTATGCCGCAGCTGGTCCAGTTTTTCCTTTCACAACTTAGTCTAGAACAGCACTGCTGGATATTGGAGATACTAGAGGATTGAGGTTTCACTCTGTTTCACCGATGATTCACTTCATGTTACATTTGCCCAAACATAAGTAAGATGTCAGTAATAAGGGAAATTGGGTATGGTGTACATGGATTTTATCTTCACAATTGTTCTGTAAATCTGGAACTGTTGTAAAATAAAAGAGTCCTTAAAACAACACTCAAAATCATAGGAAATTATATTAACTGAACCTAGTGGAATGGACCACTGCAATGACGGGGGAGTATGGGAATTGTCTTAGAGGAAACACCACCTCCCTGCCATATGCTGGACTGTAATGGAACTACAGGAAATGAGAGAGAGAGAGGACAGTTTGGGAAAAATATTAGGCGTTAAGAGGAAGGTCTCTGTTTTATAACCAGAGTGTGTGAGATTTCTGCATCTTCTGCCACCCCCGCCCCTCCTGGATGGTCTAGCTGAAGCTTTGTGATGTCAAGCCACACCATGGCCACCACAGAATTTGGGCAACCAGAGCTGAAGGGAGTGGCTCCTCATTAACCTAAAGTGTATAAATAGAGGCCAGGCCCCCTTCAGTAGTGTCTGTTGCCTCAAGATAGTGAAACTTAATACGACGATATTGTAGACTAGTAGAGATAAGGAGTAAGAGTCCAAACAGAAGGGTGGATGAAGAAACTGTAAGTCCAAAAGTGAATTTATGTTCGTATTAGGGATAGGTGGGATGGATGGTGGAGATCGCAGTAATGAGCAACAGGGGGTTGTGTTAGTGATGGCAGTGTATAATAAAGAATTTGATTTCCTTTTTATATGGAAGACTATTGAATATTGTTAAACTATGGAAAGGAAGGTCAGCTCAAGATGTGAATTTTATGCCACAACTTGTACAGTTTTTCCTTTAACATCATTGTCTAGAACAGCATTGTTGGATATTGAAGATACTTGAGAAGTGAGGTTTGACTCTGTTTCATTGTTGGGAAGGGATCTAAGGAGGGGGCAGGCATGTGAGAAGGGAGTAATGTAGATTACTTTAGTTGGGGCAACAGACAAGCCATTCCATACTGAGCCGGAGACTTAGATCAGGAGAACGAGAAGTCTGATTGGGGATGTTTTTCACAAAACTTTCGCATACTGGCAAGGAAAAAAGAAGCTGATTTTTAATTTTAGCTTTAGATTCGGGGTTGGATGGATGGTGGTGGTCGCAGTCATGAGGAACTGGGGGTTGTGTTAGAGCTGGCAATGTATAATAATGAATTTGATTTCCTTTTACATTGTAGACTATTGAATAATGTTAAACTCTTGAAAGGATGGTCAGCTCAATATCTGAAATTTCATGCCACAACTGGTCCAGTTTTTCCTTTAACAACTTGGTCTAGAACAGCATTGTTGGATATTGGAGATACTTGAGCAGTGAGGTTTTACTCTGTTTCACTGATGATTCACTTCATGTTACTTTTGACCTATACATGAGTAATATATTAGTAATAAGGGAAATTGAGTATGGTGTACATGGTTACTATCTTCACAATTTTTCTGTAAATGTGGAACTATTCTAAAATGAAACATCCATTAAAACAACACTCAAAATCCTAGGAAATTGTAGCAAGTGAACATAGTGGAATGGACCACTGAAATGTCGGGGGAGTATGGGAATTTTCTTAGAGGAAACACCACCTCCCTGCCATATGCTGGACTGTAATGGAACTACAGGAAATGAGAGAGAGAGAGGACAGTTTGGGAAAAATATTAGGCGTTAAGAGGAAGGTCTCTGTTTTATAACCAGAGTGTGTGAGATTTCTGCATCTTCTCCTACCCCCGGCCCTCCTGGATGGTCCAGCTGAGGCATTGTGATGTCAAGTCACACCATGGCCACCACTGATTTTGGGCAACCAGATCTTAAGTGAGTGACTCTTCATAAACCTAAAAAGATAGCGAAACTTAATAAGACGATATTGTAGACTAGTAGAGATGAGGAATAAGACTCCAAATAGAAGGGTGGATGAAGACACTGCAAGTCCAAAAGTGAATTTATGTTTGTATTGGGGGTAGGTGGGATGGATGCTGCAGGTCGCAGTCATGAGGAACAGTTTGCGGTGTTAGTGCTGGCAGTGTATAATAAAGAATTTGATTTTCTTTTTACATGGCAGACTAATGAATATTGTTAAACTAGTGAAAGGATGGTCAGCTCAAGATGGGAAGTTTTATGCCACAACTGGAACAGTTTATCCTTTAACATCATGGTGTAGAACAGAATTGTTGGATATTGGAGATACTAGAGAAGTGATTTTTGACTCCGTTTCACTGATGGGGAGGGATCTAAGCGGGGGGGCAGGGATGTGAGAAGGGAGTAATGTAGATTGCCTACGTTGGGGCACCAGAGAAGCCATTCCGTACTGAGCCAGATACTTAGAATAAGGACAAGGAGAAGTCTGAATGGGGATTTTTTTCACAACACTTTCTCATACTGGAAAAGAAAAAAGGAGCTGATGTTTAATTTAGGTTTGGATTCGGGGGGTGGGATGGATGGTAGTGGTCGCAGTCATGAGGCACAGGGTGTTGTGTTAGTGCTGGCAGTTTATAATAATGCATTTGATTTCCTTTTTACCTGGTAGACTATTGAATTTTGATAAGTTCTTGAAAGGATGGTCAGCTCCAGATCTGAGGTTTTATGCCGCAGCTGGTCCAGTTTTTCCTTTCACAACTTAGTCTAGAACAGCACTGCTGGATATTGGAGATACTAGAGGATTGAGGTTTCACTCTGTTTCACCGATGATTCACTTCATGTTACATTTGCCCAAACATAAGTAAGATGTCAGTAATAAGGGAAATTGGGTATGGTGTACATGGATTTTATCTTCACAATTGTTCTGTAAATCTGGAACTGTTGTAAAATAAAAGAGTCCTTAAAACAACACTCAAAATCATAGGAAATTATATTAACTGAACCTAGTGGAATGGACCACTGAAATGACGGGGGAGTATGGGAATTGTCTTAGAGGAAACACCACCTCCCTGCCATATGCTGGACTGTAATGGAACTACAGGAAATGAGAGAGAGAGAGGACAGTTTGGGAAAAATATTAGGCGTTAAGAGGAAGGTCTCTGTTTTATAACCAGAGTGTGTGAGATTTCTGCATCTTCTGCCACCCCCGCCCCTCCTGGATGGTCTAGCTGAAGCTTTGTGATGTCAAGCCACACCATGGCCACCACAGAATTTGGGCAACCAGAGCTGAAGGGAGTGGCTCCTCATTAACCTAAAGTGTATAAATAGAGGCCAGGCCCCCTTCAGTAGTGTCTGTTGCCTCAAGATAGTGAAACTTAATACGACGATATTGTAGACTAGTAGAGATAAGGAGTAAGACTCCAAACAGAAGGGTGGATGAAGAAACTGTAAGTCCAAAAGTGAATTTATGTTCGTATTAGGGATAGGTGGGATGGATGGTGGAGTTCGCAGTAATGAGCAACAGGGGGTTGTGTTAGTGATGGCAGTGTATAATAAAGAATTTGATTTCCTTTTTATATGGAAGACTATTGAACATTGTTAAACCATGGAAAGGAAGGTCAGCTCAAGATGTGAATTTTATGCCACAACTTGTACAGTTTTTCCTTTAACATCATTGTCTAGAACAGCATTGTTGGATATTGGAGATACTAGAGAAGTGAGGTTTGACTCTGTTTCACTGATGGGGAGGGATCTAAGGAGGGGGCAGGCATGTGAGAAGGGAGTAATGTAGATTACTTTAGTTGGGGCAACAGACAAGCCATTCCATACTGAGCCGGAGACTTAGATCAGGAGAACGAGAAGTCTGATTGGGGATGTTTTTCACAAAACTTTCGCATACTGGCAAGGAAAAAAGAAGCTGATTTTTAATTTTAGCTTTAGATTCGGGGGTTGGATGGATGGTGGTGGTCGCAGTCATGAGGAACTGGGTGTTGTGTTAGAGCTGGCAATGTATAATAATGAATTTGATTTCCTTTTGCATGGTAGACTATTGAATAATGTTAAACTCTTGAAAGGATTGTCAGCTCAATATCTGAAGTTTCATGCCACAACTGGTCCAGTTTTTCCTTTAACAACTTGGTCTAGAACAGCATTGTTGGATATTGGAGATACTTGAGCAGTGAGGTTTTACTCTGTTTCACTGATGATTCACTTCATGTTACTTTTGACCTATACATGAGTAATATATTAGTAATAAGGGAAATTGAGTATGGTGTACATGGTTACTATCTTCACAATTGTTCTGTAAATGTGGAACTATTCGAAAATGAAACATCCATTAAAACAACACTCAAAATCCTAGGAAATTGTAGCAAGTGAACATAGTGGAATGGACCACTGAAATGTCGGGGGAGTATGGGAATTTTCTTAGAGGAAACACCACCTCCCTGCCATATGCTGGACTCTAATGGAACTACAGGAAATGAGAGAGAGAGAGAGGACAGTTTAGGAAAAATGTTAGGAGTTAAGAGGAAGGTCTCTGTTTTATAACCAGAGTGTGTGAGATTTCTGCATCTTCTCCTACCCCCGGCCCTCCTGGATGGTCCAGCTGAGGCATTGTGATGTCAAGTCACACCATGGCCACCACTGATTTTGGGCAACCAGATCTTAAGTGAGTGACTCTTCATAAACCTAAAAAGATAGCGAAACTTAATAAGACGATATTGTAGACTAGTAGAGATGAGGAATAAGACTCCAAATAGAAGGGTGGATGAAGACACTGCAAGTCCAAAAGTGAATTTATGTTTGTATTGGGGGTAGGTGGGATGGATGCTGCAGGTCGCAGTCATGAGGAACAGTTTGCGGTGTTAGTGCTGGCAGTGTATAATAAAGAATTTGATTTTCTTTTCACATGGCAGACTAATGAATATTGTTAAACTAGTGAAAGGATGGTCAGCTCAAGATGGGAAGTTTTATGCCACAACTGGAACAGTTTATCCTTTAACATCATGGTGTAGAACAGAATTGTTGGATATTGGAGATACTAGAGAAGTGATTTTTGACTCCGTTTCACTGATGGGGAGGGATCTAAGCGGGGGGCAGGGATGTGAGAAGGGAGTAATGTAGATTGCCTACGTTGGGGCACCAGAGAAGCCATTCCGTACTGAGCCAGACACTTAGAATAAGGACAAGGAGAAGTCTGAATGGGGATTTTTTTCACAACACTTTCTCATACTGGAAAAGAAAAAAGGAGCTGATGTTTAATTTAGGTTTGGATTCGGGGGGTGGGATGGATGGTAGTGGTCGCAGTCATGAGGCACAGGGTGTTGTGTTAGTGCTGGCAGTTTATAATAATGCATTTGATTTCCTTTTTACCTGGTAGACTATTGAATTTTGATAAGTTCTTGAAAGGATGGTCAGCTCCAGATCTGAGGTTTTATGCCGCAGCTGGTCCAGTTTTTCCTTTCACAACTTAGTCTAGAACAGCACTGCTGGATATTGGAGATACTAGAGGATTGAGGTTTCACTCTGTTTCACCGATGATTCACTTCATGTTACATTTGCCCAAACATAAGTAAGATGTCAGTAATAAGGGAAATTGGGTATGGTGTACATGGATTTTATCTTCACAATTGTTCTGTAAATCTGGAACTGTTGTAAAATAAAAGAGTCCTTAAAACAACACTCAAAATCATAGGAAATTATATTAACTGAACCTAGTGGAATGGACCACTGCAATGACGGGGGAGTATGGGAATTGTCTTAGAGGAAACACCACCTCCCTGCCATATGCTGGACTGTAATGGAACTACAGGAAATGAGAGAGAGAGAGGACAGTTTGGGAAAAATATTAGGCGTTAAGAGGAAGGTCTCTGTTTTATAACCAGAGTGTGTGAGATTTCTGCATCTTCTCCTACCCCCGGCCCTCCTGGATGGTCCAGCTGAGGCATTGTGATGTCAAGTCACACCATGGCCACCACTGATTTTGGGCAACCAGATCTTAAGTGAGTGACTCTTCATAAACCTAAAAAGATAGCGAAACTTAATAAGACGATATTGTAGACTAGTAGAGATGAGGAATAAGACTCCAAATAGAAGGGTGGATGAAGACACTGCAAGTCCAAAAGTGAATTTATGTTTGTATTGGGGGTAGGTGGGATGGATGCTGCAGGTCGCAGTCATGAGGAACAGTTTGCGGTGTTAGTGCTGGCAGTGTATAATAAAGAATTTGATTTTCTTTTTACATGGCAGACTAATGAATATTGTTAAACTAGTGAAAGGATGGTCAGCTCAAGATGGGAAGTTTTATGCCACAACTGGAACAGTTTATCCTTTAACATCATGGTGTAGAACAGAATTGTTGGATATTGGAGATACTAGAGAAGTGATTTTTGACTCCGTTTCACTGATGGGGAGGGATCTAAGCGGGGGGCAGGGATGTGAGAAGGGAGTAATGTAGATTGCCTACGTTGGGGCACCAGAGAAGCCATTCCGTACTGAGCCAGACACTTAGAATAAGGACAAGGAGAAGTCTGAATGGGGATTTTTTTCACAACACTTTCTCATACTGGAAAAGAAAAAAGGAGCTGATGTTTAATTTAGGTTTGGATTCGGGGGGTGGGATGGATGGTAGTGGTCGCAGTCATGAGGCACAGGGTGTTGTGTTAGTGCTGGCAGTTTATAATAATGCATTTGATTTCCTTTTTACCTGGTAGACTATTGAATTTTGATAAGTTCTTGAAAGGATGGTCAGCTCCAGATCTGAGGTTTTATGCCGCAGCTGGTCCAGTTTTTCCTTTCACAACTTAGTCTAGAACAGCACTGCTGGATATTGGAGATACTAGAGGATTGAGGTTTCACTCTGTTTCACCGATGATTCACTTCATGTTACATTTGCCCAAACATAAGTAAGATGTCAGTAATAAGGGAAATTGGGTATGGTGTACATGGATTTTATCTTCACAATTGTTCTGTAAATCTGGAACTGTTGTAAAATAAAAGAGTCCTTAAAACAACACTCAAAATCATAGGAAATTATATTAACTGAACCAAGTGGAATGGACCACTGCAATGACGGGGGAGTATGGGAATTGTCTTAGAGGAAACACCACCTCCCTGCCATATGCTGGACTGTAATGGAACTACAGGAAATGAGAGAGAGAGAGGACAGTTTGGGAAAAATATTAGGCGTTAAGAGGAAGGTCTCTGTTTTATAACCAGAGTGTGTGAGATTTCTGCATCTTCTGCCACCCCCGCCCCTCCTGGATGGTCTAGCTGAAGCTTTGTGATGTCAAGCCACACCATGGCCACCACAGAATTTGGGCAACCAGAGCTGAAGGGAGTGGCTCCTCATTAACCTAAAGTGTATAAATAGAGGCCAGGCCCCCTTCAGTAGTGTCTGTTGCCTCAAGATAGTGAAACTTAATACGACGATATTGTAGACTAGTAGAGATAAGGAGTAAGACTCCAAACGGAAGGGTGGATGAAGAAACTGTAAGTCCAAAAGTGAATTTATGTTCGTATTAGGGATAGGTGGGATGGATGGTGGAGTTCGCAGTAATGAGCAACAGGGGGTTGTGTTAGTGATGGCAGTGTATAATAAAGAATTTGATTTCCTTTTTATATGGAAGACTATTGAACATTGTTAAACTATGGAAAGGAAGGTCAGCTCAAGATGTGAATTTTATGCCACAACTTGTACAGTTTTTCCTTTAACATCATTGTCTAGAACAGCATTGTTGGATATTGGAGATACTAGAGAAGTCAGGTTTGACTCTGTTTCACTGATGGGGAGGGATCTAAGGAGGGGGCAGGCATGTGAGAAGGGAGTAATGTAGATTACTTTAGTTGGTGCAACAGACAAGCCATTCCATACTGAGCCGGAGACTTAGATCAGGAGAACGAGAAGTCTGATTGGGGATGTTTTTCACAAAACTTTCGCATACTGGCAAGGAAAAAAGAAGCTGATTTTTAATTTTAGCTTTAGATTCGGGGGTTGGATGGATGGTGGTGGTCGCAGTCATGAGGAACTGGGTGTTGTGTTAGAGCTGGCAATGTATAATAATGAATTTGATTTCCTTTTGCATGGTAGACTATTGAATAATGTTAAACTCTTGAAAGGATGGTCAGCTCAATATCTGAAGTTTCATGCCACAACTGGTCCAGTTTTTCCTTTAACAACTTGGTCTAGAACAGCATTGTTGGATATTGGAGATACTTGAGCAGTGAGGTTTTACTCTGTTTCACTGATGATTCACTTCATGTTACTTTTGACCTATACATGAGTAAGATATTAGTAATAAGGGAAATTGGGTATGGTGTACATGGTTACTATCTTCACAATTGTTCTGTAAATCTGGAACTGTTGTAAAATAAAAGAGTCCTTAAAACAACACTCAAAATCATAGGAAATTATATTAACTGAACCTAGTGGAATGGACCACTGGAATGACGGGGGAGTATGGGAATTTTCTTAGAGGAAACACCACCTCCCTGCCATATTCTGGACTCTAATGGAACTACAGAAAATGAGAGAGAGAGAGGACAGTTTAGGAAAAATGTTAGGAGTTAAGAGGAAGGTGTCTGTTTTATAACCAGAGTGTGTGAGATTTCTGCATCTTCTCCTACCCCCGGCCCTCCTGGATGGTCCAGCTGAGGCATTGTGATGTCAAGTCACACCATGGCCACCACTGATTTTGGACAACCAGATCTTAAGTGAGTGACTCTTCATAAACCTAAAAAGATAGCGAAACTTAATAAGACGATATTTTAGACTAGTAGAGATGAGGAATAAGACTCCAAATAGAAGGGTGGATGAAGACACTGCAAGTCCAAAAGTGAATTTATGTTTGTATTGGGGGTAGGTGGGATGGATGCTGCAGGTCGCAGTCATGAGGAACAGTTTGCGGTGTTAGTGCTGGCAGTGTATAATAAAGAATTTGATTTTCTTTTTACATGGCAGACTAATGAATATTGTTAAACTAGTGTAAGGATGGTCAGCTCAAGATGGGAAGTTTTATGCCACAACTGGTACAGTTTATCCTTTAACATCATGGTGTAGAACAGAATTGTTGGATATTGGAGATACCAGAGAAGTGATTTTTGACTCTGTTTCACTGATGGGGAGGGATCTCAGCAGGGGGCAGGGATGTGAGAAGGGAGTAATGTAGATTGCCTACGTTGGGGCACCAGAGAAGCCATTCCGTACTGAGCCAGACACTTAGAATAAGGACAAGGAGAAGTCTGAATGGGGATTTTTTTCACAACACTTTCTCATACTGGAAAAGAAAAAAGGAGCTGATGTTTAATTTAGGTTTGGATTCGGGGGGTGGGATGGATGGTAGTGGTCGCAGTCATGAGGCACAGGGTGTTGTGTTAGTGCTGGCAGTTTATAATAATGCATTTGATTTCCTTTTTACCTGGTAGACTATTGAATTTTGATAAGTTCTTGAAAGGATGGTCAGCTCCAGATCTGAGGTTTTATGCCGCAGCTGGTCCAGTTTTTCCTTTCACAACTTAGTCTAGAACAGCACTGCTGGATATTGGAGATACTAGAGGATTGAGGTTTCACTCTGTTTCACCGATGATTCACTTCATGTTACATTTGCCCAAACATAAGTAAGATGTCAGTAATAAGGGAAATTGGGTATGGTGTACATGGATTTTATCTTCACAATTGTTCTGTAAATCTGGAACTGTTGTAAAATAAAAGAGTCCTTAAAACAACACTCAAAATCATAGGAAATTATATTAACTGAACCTAGTGGAATGGACCACTGCAATGACGGGGGAGTATGGGAATTGTCTTAGAGGAAACACCACCTCCCTGCCATATGCTGGACTGTAATGGAACTACAGGAAATGAGAGAGAGAGAGGACAGTTTGGGAAAAATATTAGGCGTTAAGAGGAAGGTCTCTGTTTTATAACCAGAGTGTGTGAGATTTCTGCATCTTCTGCCACCCCCGCCCCTCCTGGATGGTCTAGCTGAAGCTTTGTGATGTCAAGCCACACCATGGCCACCACAGAATTTGGGCAACCAGAGCTGAAGGGAGTGGCTCCTCATTAACCTAAAGTGTATAAATAGAGGCCAGGCCCCCTTCAGTAGTGTCTGTTGCCTCAAGATAGTGAAACTTAATACGACGATATTGTAGACTAGTAGAGATAAGGAGTAAGACTCCAAACAGAAGGGTGGATGAAGAAACTGTAAGTCCAAAAGTGAATTTATGTTCGTATTAGGGATAGGTGGGATGGATGGTGGAGTTCGCAGTAATGAGCAACAGGGGGTTGTGTTAGTGATGGCAGTGTATAATAAAGAATTTGATTTCCTTTTTATATGGAAGACTATTGAACATTGTTAAACTATGGAAAGGAAGGTCAGCTCAAGATGTGAATTTTATGCCACAACTTGTACAGTTTTTCCTTTAACATCATTGTCTAGAACAGCATTGTTGGATATTGGAGATACTAGAGAAGTCAGGTTTGACTCTGTTTCACTGATGGGGAGGGATCTAAGGAGGGGGCAGGCATGTGAGAAGGGAGTAATGTAGATTACTTTAGTTGGTGCAACAGACAAGCCATTCCATACTGAGCCGGAGACTTAGATCAGGAGAACGAGAAGTCTGATTGGGGATGTTTTTCACAAAACTTTCGCATACTGGCAAGGAAAAAAGAAGCTGATTTTTAATTTTAGCTTTAGATTCGGGGGTTGGATGGATGGTGGTGGTCGCAGTCATGAGGAACTGGGTGTTGTGTTAGAGCTGGCAATGTATAATAATGAATTTGATTTCCTTTTGCATGGTAGACTATTGAATAATGTTAAACTCTTGAAAGGATGGTCAGCTCAATATCTGAAGTTTCATGCCACAACTGGTCCAGTTTTTCCTTTAACAACTTGGTCTAGAACAGCATTGTTGGATATTGGAGATACTTGAGCAGTGAGGTTTTACTCTGTTTCACTGATGATTCACTTCATGTTACTTTTGACCTATACATGAGTAAGATATTAGTAATAAGGGAAATTGGGTATGGTGTACATGGTTACTATCTTCACAATTGTTCTGTAAATCTGGAACTGTTGTAAAATAAAAGAGTCCTTAAAACAACACTCAAAATCATAGGAAATTATATTAACTGAACCTAGTGGAATGGACCACTGGAATGACGGGGGAGTATGGGAATTTTCTTAGAGGAAACACCACCTCCCTGCCATATTCTGGACTCTAATGGAACTACAGAAAATGAGAGAGAGAGAGGACAGTTTAGGAAAAATGTTAGGAGTTAAGAGGAAGGTGTCTGTTTTATAACCAGAGTGTGTGAGATTTCTGCATCTTCTCCTACCCCCGGCCCTCCTGGATGGTCCAGCTGAGGCATTGTGATGTCAAGTCACACCATGGCCACCACTGATTTTGGACAACCAGATCTTAAGTGAGTGACTCTTCATAAACCTAAAAAGATAGCGAAACTTAATAAGACGATATTTTAGACTAGTAGAGATGAGGAATAAGACTCCAAATAGAAGGGTGGATGAAGACACTGCAAGTCCAAAAGTGAATTTATGTTTGTATTGGGGGTAGGTGGGATGGATGCTGCAGGTCGCAGTCATGAGGAACAGTTTGCGGTGTTAGTGCTGGCAGTGTATAATAAAGAATTTGATTTTCTTTTTACATGGCAGACTAATGAATATTGTTAAACTAGTGTAAGGATGGTCAGCTCAAGATGGGAAGTTTTATGCCACAACTGGTACAGTTTATCCTTTAACATCATGGTGTAGAACAGAATTGTTGGATATTGGAGATACCAGAGAAGTGATTTTTGACTCTGTTTCACTGATGGGGAGGGATCTCAGCAGGGGGCAGGGATGTGAGAAGGGAGTAATGTAGATTGCCTACGTTGGGGCACCAGAGAAGCCATTCCGTACTGAGCCAGACACTTAGAATAAGGACAAGGAGAAGTCTGAATGGGGATTTTTTTCACAACACTTTCTCATACTGGAAAAGAAAAAAGGAGCTGATGTTTAATTTAGGTTTGGATTCGGGGGGTGGGATGGATGGTAGTGGTCGCAGTCATGAGGCACAGGGTGTTAGTGCTGGCAGTGTATAATAATGCATTTGATTTCCTTTTTACCTGGTAGACTATTGAATTTTGATAAATTCTTGAAAGGATGGTCAGCTCCAGATCTGAGGTTTTATGCCGCAACTGGTCCAGTTTTTCCTTTAACAACTTAGTCTAGAACAGCACTGCTGGATATTGGAGATACTAGAGGATTGAGGTTTCACTCTGTTTCACCGATGATTCACTTCATGTTACATTTGCCCAAACGTAAGTAAGATGTCAGTAATAAGGGAAATTGGGTATGGTGTCCATGGTTTTTATCTTCACAATTTTTCTGTAAATCTGGAACTGTTGTAAAATAAAAGAGTCCTTAAAACAACACTCAAAATCATAGGAAATTATATTAACTGAACCTAGTGGAATGGACCACTGAAATGACGGGGGAGTATGGGAATTGTCTTAGAGGAAACACCACCTCCCTGCCATATGCTGGACTGTAATGGAACTACAGGAAATTGGAGAGAGAGAGGACAGTTTGGGAAAAATATTAGGCGTTAAGAGGAAGGTCTCTGTTTTATAACCAGAGTGTGTGAGATTTCTGCATCTTCTGCCACCCCCGCGCCTCCTGGATGGTCTAGCTGAAGCTTTGTGATGTCAAGCCACACCATGGCCACCACAGAATTTGGGCAACCAGAGCTGAAGGGAGTGGCTCCTCATTAACCTAAAGTGTATAAATCGAGGCCAGGCCCCCTTCAGTAGTGTCTGTTGCCTCAAGTTAGTGAAACTTAATACGACGATATTGTAGACTAGTAGAGATAAGGAGTAAGAGTCCAAACAGAAGGGTGGATGAAGAAACTGTAAGTCCAAAAGTGAATTTATGTTCGTATTAGGGATAGGTGGGATGGATGGTGGAGATCGCAGTAATGAGCAACAGGGGGTTGTGTTAGTGATGGCAGTGTATAATAAAGAATTTGATTTCCTTTTTATATGGAAGACTATTGAATATTGTTAAACTATGGAAAGGAAGGTCAGCTCAAGATGTGAATTTTATGCCACAACTTGTACAGTTTTTCCTTTAACATCATTGTCTAGAACAGCATTGTTGGATATTGAAGATACTTGAGAAGTGAGGTTTGACTCTGTTTCATTGTTGGGAAGGGATCTAAGGAGGGGGCAGGCATGTGAGAAGGGAGTAATGTAGATTACTTTAGTTGGGGCAACAGACAAGCCATTCCATACTGAGCCGGAGACTTAGATCAGGAGAACGAGAAGTCTGATTGGGGATGTTTTTCACAAAACTTTCGCATACTGGCAAGGAAAAAAGAAGCTGATTTTTAATTTTAGCTTCAGATTCGGGGTTGGATGGATGGTGGTGGTCGCAGTCATGAGGAACTGGGTGTTGTGTTAGAGCTGGCAATGTATAATAATGAATTTGATTTCCTTTTACATTGTAGACTATTGAATAATGTTAAACTCTTGAAAGGATGGTCAGCTCAATATCTGAAATTTCATGCCACAACTGGTCCAGTTTTTCCTTTAACAACTTGGTCTAGAACAGCATTGTTGGATATTGGAGATACTTGAGCAGTGAGGTTTTACTCTGTTTCACTGATGATTCACTTCATGTTACTTTTGACCTATACATGAGTAATATATTAGTAATAAGGGAAATTGAGTATGGTGTACATGGTTACTATCTTCACAATTGTTCTGTAAATGTGGAACTATTCTAAAATGAAACATCCATTAAAACAACACTCAAAATCCTAGGAAATTGTAGCAAGTGAACATAGTGGAATGGACCACTGAAATGTCGGGGGAGTATGGGAATTTTCTTAGAGGAAACACCACCTCCCTGCCATATGCTGGACTCTAATGGAACTACAGGAAATGAGAGAGAGAGAGGACAGTTTAGGAAAAATGTTAGGAGTTAAGAGAAAGGTCTCTGTTTTATAACCAGAGTGTGTGAGATTTCTGCATCTTCTCCTACCCCCGGCCCTCCTGGATGGTCCAGCTGAGGCATTGTGATGTCAAGTCACACCATGGCCACCACTGATTTTGGGCAACCAGATCTTAAGTGAGTGACTCTTCATAAACCTAAAAAGATAGCGAAACTTAATAAGACGATATTGTAGACTAGTAGAGATGAGGAATAAGACTCCAAATAGAAGGGTGGATGAAGACACTGCAAGTCCAAAAGTGAATTTATGTTTGTATTGGGGGTAGGTGGGATGGATGCTGCAGGTCGCAGTCATGAGGAACAGTTTGCGGTGTTAGTGCTGGCAGTGTATAATAAAGAATTTGATTTTCTTTTTACATGGCAGACTAATGAATATTGTTAAACCAGTGAAAGGATGGTCAGCTCAAGATGGGAAGTTTTATGCCACAACTGGAACAGTTTATCCTTTAACATCATGGTGTAGAACAGAATTGTTGGATATTGGAGATACTAGAGAAGTGATTTTTGACTCCGTTTCACTGATGGGGAGGGATCTAAGCGGGGGGCAGGGATGTGAGAAGGGAGTAATGTAGATTGCCTACGTTGGGGCACCAGAGAAGCCATTCCGTACTGAGCCAGACACTTAGAATAAGGACAAGGAGAAGTCTGAATGGGGATTTTTTTCACAACACTTTCTCATACTGGAAAAGAAAAAAGGAGCTGATGTTTAATTTAGGTTTGGATTCGGGGGGTGGGATGGATGGTAGTGGTCGCAGTCATGAGGCACAGGGTGTTGTGTTAGTGCTGGCAGTTTATAATAATGCATTTGATTTCCTTTTTACCTGGTAGACTATTGAATTTTGATAAGTTCTTGAAAGGATGGTCAGCTCCAGATCTGAGGTTTTATGCCGCAGCTGGTCCAGTTTTTCCTTTCACAACTTAGTCTAGAACAGCACTGCTGGATATTGGAGATACTAGAGGATTGAGGTTTCACTCTGTTTCACCGATGATTCACTTCATGTTACATTTGCCCAAACATAAGTAAGATGTCAGTAATAAGGGAAATTGGGTATGGTGTACATGGATTTTATCTTCACAATTGTTCTGTAAATCTGGAACTGTTGTAAAATAAAAGAGTCCTTAAAACAACACTCAAAATCATAGGAAATTATATTAACTGAACCTAGTGGAATGGACCACTGCAATGACGGGGGAGTATGGGAATTGTCTTAGAGGAAACACCACCTCCCTGCCATATGCTGGACTGTAATGGAACTACAGGAAATGAGCGAGAGAGAGGACAGTTTGGGAAAAATATTAGGCGTTAAGAGGAAGGTCTCTGTTTTATAACCAGAGTGTGTGAGATTTCTGCATCTTCTGCCACCCCCGCCCCTCCTGGATGGTCTAGCTGAAGCTTTGTGATGTCAAGCCACACCATGGCCACCACAGAATTTGGGCAACCAGAGCTGAAGGGAGTGGCTCCTCATTAACCTAAAGTGTATAAATAGAGGCCAGGCCCCCTTCAGTAGTGTCTGTTGCCTCAAGATAGTGAAACTTAATACGACGATATTGTAGACTAGTAGAGATAAGGAGTAAGAGTCCAAACAGAAGGGTGGATGAAGAAACTGTAAGTCCAAAAGTGAATTTATGTTCGTATTAGGGATAGGTGGGATGGATGGTGGAGATCGCAGTAATGAGCAACAGGGGGTTGTGTTAGTGATGGCAGTGTATAATAAAGAATTTGATTTCCTTTTTATATGGAAGACTATTGAATATTGTTAAACTATGGAAAGGAAGGTCAGCTCAAGATGTGAATTTTATGCCACAACTTGTACAGTTTTTCCTTTAACATCATTGTCTAGAACAGCATTGTTGGATATGGAAGATACTTGAGAAGTGAGGTTTGACTCTGTTTCACTGATGGGGAGGGATCTAAGGAGGGGGCAGGCATGTGAGAAGGGAGTAATGTAGATTACTTTAGTTGGGGCAACAGACAAGCCATTCCATACTGAGCCGGAGACTTAGATCAGGAGAACGAGAAGTCTGATTGGGGATGTTTTTCACAAAACTTTCGCATACTGGCAAGGAAAAAAGAAGCTGATTTTTAATTTTAGCTTCAGATTCGGGGTTGGATGGATGGTGGTGGTCGCAGTCATGAGGAACTGGGTGTTGTGTTAGAGCTGGCAATGTATAATAATGAATTTGATTTCCTTTTACATTGTAGACTATTGAATAATGTTAAACTCTTGAAAGGATGGTCAGCTCAATAT
Source organism: Myotis nattereri (assembly GCF_964212035.1). Taxonomy (NCBI): domain Eukaryota; kingdom Metazoa; phylum Chordata; class Mammalia; order Chiroptera; family Vespertilionidae; genus Myotis; species Myotis nattereri. The sequence continues at coordinate 8,816,947 of NC_138085.1, read as the reverse complement.
CTGAAATTTCATGCCACAACTGGTCCAGTTTTTCCTTTAACAACTTGGTCTAGAACAGCATTGTTGGATATTGGAGATACTTGAGCAGTGAGGTTTTACTCTGTTTCACTGATGATTCACTTCATGTTACTTTTGACCTATACATGAGTAATATATTAGTAATAAGGGAAATTGAGTATGGTGTACATGGTTACTATCTTCACAATTTTTCTGTAAATGTGGAACTATTCTAAAATGAAACATCCATTAAAACAACACTCAAAATCCTAGGAAATTGTAGCAAGTGAACATAGTGGAATGGACCACTGAAATGTCGGGGGAGTATGGGAATTTTCTTAGAGGAAACACCACCTCCCTGCCATATGCTGGACTCTAATGGAACTACAGGAAATGAGAGAGAGAGAGGACAGTTTAGGAAAAATGTTAGGAGTTAAGAGGAAGGTCTCTGTTTTATAACCAGAGTGTGTGAGATTTCTGCATCTTCTCCTACCCCCGGCCCTCCTGGATGGTCCAGCTGAGGCATTGTGATGTCAAGTCACACCATGGCCACCACTGATTTTGGGCAACCAGATCTTAAGTGAGTGACTCTTCATAAACCTAAAAAGATAGCGAAACTTAATAAGACGATATTGTAGACTAGTAGAGATGAGGAATAAGACTCCAAATAGAAGGGTGGATGAAGACACTGCAAGTCCAAAAGTGAATTTATGTTTGTATTGGGGGTAGGTGGGATGGATGCTGCAGGTCGCAGTCATGAGTCACAGTTTGCGGTGTTAGTGCTGGCAGTGTATAATAAAGAATTTGATTTTCTTTTTACATGGCAGACTAATGAATATTGTTAAACTAGTGAAAGGATGGTCAGCTCAAGATGGGAAGTTTTATGCCACAACTGGAACAGTTTATCCTTTAACATCATGGTGTAGAACAGAATTGTTGGATATTGGAGATACCAGAGAAGTGATTTTTGACTCCGTTTCACTGATGGGGAGGGATCTAAGCGGGGGGCAGGGATGTGAGAAGGGAGTAATGTAGATTGCCTACGTTGGGGCACCAGAGAAGCCATTCCGTACTGAGCCAGACACTTAGAATAAGGACAAGGAGAAGTCTGAATGGGGATTTTTTTCACAACACTTTCTCATACTGGAAAAGAAAAAAGGAGCTGATGTTTAATTTAGGTTTGGATTCGGGGGGTGGGATGGATGGTAGTGGTCGCAGTCATGAGGCACAGGGTGTTGTGTTAGTGCTGGCAGTTTATAATAATGCATTTGATTTCCTTTTTACCTGGTAGACTATTGAATTTTGATAAGTTCTTGAAAGGATGGTCAGCTCCAGATCTGAGGTTTTATGCCGCAGCTGGTCCAGTTTTTCCTTTCACAACTTAGTCTAGAACAGCACTGCTGGATATTGGAGATACTAGAGGATTGAGGTTTCACTCTGTTTCACCGATGATTCACTTCATGTTACATTTGCCCAAACATAAGTAAGATGTCAGTAATAAGGGAAATTGGGTATGGTATACATGGATTTTATCTTCACAATTGTTCTGTAAATCTGGAACTGTTGTAAAATAAAAGAGTCCTTAAAACAACACTCAAAATCATAGGAAATTATATTAACTGAACCTAGTGGAATGGACCACTGCAATGACGGGGGAGTATGGGAATTGTCTTAGAGGAAACACCACCTCCCTGCCATATGCTGGACTGTAATGGAACTGCAGGAAATGAGAGAGAGAGAGGACAGTTTGGGAAAAATATTAGGCGTTAAGAGGAAGGTCTCTGTTTTATAACCAGAGTGTGTGAGATTTCTGCATCTTCTGCCACCCCCGCGCCTCCTGGATGGTCTAGCTGAAGCTTTGTGATGTCAAGCCACACCATGGCCACCACAGAATTTGGGCAACCAGAGCTGAAGGGAGTGGCTCCTCATTAACCTAAAGTGTATAAATAGAGGCCAGGCCCCCTTCAGTAGTGTCTGTTGCCTCAAGATAGTGAAACTTAATACGACGATATTGTAGACTAGTAGAGATAAGGAGTAAGAGTCCAAACAGAAGGGTGGATGAAGAAACTGTAAGTCCAAAAGTGAATTTATGTTCGTATTAGGGATAGGTGGGATGGATGGTGGAGATCGCAGTAATGAGCAACAGGGGGTTGTGTTAGTGATGGCAGTGTATAATAAAGAATTTGATTTCCTTTTTATATGGAAGACTATTGAATATTGTTAAACTATGGAAAGGAAGGTCAGCTCAAGATGTGAATTTTATGCCACAACTTGTACAGTTTTTCCTTTAACATCATTGTCTAGAACAGCATTGTTGGATATTGAAGATACTTGAGAAGTGAGGTTTGACTCTGTTTCACTGATGGGGAGGGATCTAAGGAGGGGGCAGGCATGTGAGAAGGGAGTAATGTAGATTACTTTAGTTGGGGCAACAGACAAGCCATTCCATACTGAGCCGGAGACTTAGATCAGGAGAACGAGAAGTCTGATTGGGGATGTTTTTCACAAAACTTTCGCATACTGGGAAGGAAAAAAGAAGCTGATTTTTAATTTTAGCTTCAGATTCGGGGTTGGATGGATGGTGGTGGTCGCAGTCATGAGGAACTGGGTGTTGTGTTAGAGCTGGCAATGTATAATAATGAATTTGATTTCCTTTTACATTGTAGACTATTGAATAATGTTAAACTCTTGAAAGGATGGTCAGCTCAATATCTGAAATTTCATGCCACAACTGGTCCAGTTTTTCCTTTAACAACTTGGTCTAGAACAGCATTGTTGGATATTGGAGATACTTGAGCAGTGAGGTTTTACTCTGTTTCACTGATGATTCACTTCATGTTACTTTTGACCTATACATGAGTAATATATTAGTAATAAGGGAAATTGAGTATGGTGTACATGGTTACTATCTTCACAATTTTTCTGTAAATGTGGAACTATTCTAAAATGAAACATCCATTAAAACAACACTCAAAATCCTAGGAAATTGTAGCAAGTGAACATAGTGGAATGGACCACTGAAATGTCGGGGGAGTATGGGAATTTTCTTAGAGGAAACACCACCTCCCTGCCATATGCTGGACTCTAATGGAACTACAGGAAATGAGAGAGAGAGAGGACAGTTTAGGAAAAATGTTAGGAGTTAAGAGGAAGGTCTCTGTTTTATAACCAGAGTGTGTGAGATTTCTGCATCTTCTCCTACCCCCGGCCCTCCTGGATGGTCCAGCTGAGGCATTGTGATGTCAAGTCACACCATGGCCACCACTGATTTTGGGCAACCAGATCTTAAGTGAGTGACTCTTCATAAACCTAAAAAGATAGCGAAACTTAATAAGACGATATTGTAGACTAGTAGAGATGAGGAATAAGACTCCAAATAGAAGGGTGGATGAAGACACTGCAAGTCCAAAAGTGAATTTATGTTTGTATTGGGGGTAGGTGGGATGGATGCTGCAGGTCGCAGTCATGAGTCACAGTTTGCGGTGTTAGTGCTGGCAGTGTATAATAAAGAATTTGATTTTCTTTTTACATGGCAGACTAATGAATATTGTTAAACTAGTGAAAGGATGGTCAGCTCAAGATGGGAAGTTTTATGCCACAACTGGAACAGTTTATCCTTTAACATCATGGTGTAGAACAGAATTGTTGGATATTGGAGATACCAGAGAAGTGATTTTTGACTCCGTTTCACTGATGGGGAGGGATCTAAGCGGGGGGCAGGGATGTGAGAAGGGAGTAATGTAGATTGCCTACGTTGGGGCACCAGAGAAGCCATTCCGTACTGAGCCAGACACTTAGAATAAGGACAAGGAGAAGTCTGAATGGGGATTTTTTTCACAACACTTTCTCATACTGGAAAAGAAAAAAGGAGCTGATGTTTAATTTAGGTTTGGATTCGGGGGGTGGGATGGATGGTAGTGGTCGCAGTCATGAGGCACAGGGTGTTGTGTTAGTGCTGGCAGTTTATAATAATGCATTTGATTTCCTTTTTACCTGGTAGACTATTGAATTTTGATAAGTTCTTGAAAGGATGGTCAGCTCCAGATCTGAGGTTTTATGCCGCAGCTGGTCCAGTTTTTCCTTTCACAACTTAGTCTAGAACAGCACTGCTGGATATTGGAGATACTAGAGGATTGAGGTTTCACTCTGTTTCACCGATGATTCACTTCATGTTACATTTGCCCAAACATAAGTAAGATGTCAGTAATAAGGGAAATTGGGTATGGTATACATGGATTTTATCTTCACAATTGTTCTGTAAATCTGGAACTGTTGTAAAATAAAAGAGTCCTTAAAACAACACTCAAAATCATAGGAAATTATATTAACTGAACCTAGTGGAATGGACCACTGCAATGACGGGGGAGTATGGGAATTGTCTTAGAGGAAACACCACCTCCCTGCCATATGCTGGACTGTAATGGAACTACAGGAAATTGGAGAGAGAGAGGACAGTTTGGGAAAAATATTAGGCGTTAAGAGGAAGGTCTCTGTTTTATAACCAGAGTGTGTGAGATTTCTGCATCTTCTGCCACCCCCGCGCCTCCTGGATGGTCTAGCTGAAGCTTTGTGATGTCAAGCCACACCATGGCCACCACAGAATTTGGGCAACCAGAGCTGAAGGGAGTGGCTCCTCATTAACCTAAAGTGTATAAATAGAGGCCAGGCCCCCTTCAGTAGTGTCTGTTGCCTCAAGATAGTGAAACTTAATACGACGATATTGTAGACTAGTAGAGATAAGGAGTAAGAGTCCAAACAGAAGGGTGGATGAAGAAACTGTAAGTCCAAAAGTGAATTTATGTTCGTATTAGGGATAGGTGGGATGGATGGTGGAGATCGCAGTAATGAGCAACAGGGGGTTGTGTTAGTGATGGCAGTGTATAATAAAGAATTTGATTTCCTTTTTATATGGAAGACTATTGAATATTGTTAAACTATGGAAAGGAAGGTCAGCTCAAGATGTGAATTTTATGCCACAACTTGTACAGTTTTTCCTTTAACATCATTGTCTAGAACAGCATTGTTGGATATTGAAGATACTTGAGAAGTGAGGTTTGACTCTGTTTCACTGATGGGGAGGGATCTAAGGAGGGGGCAGGCATGTGAGAAGGGAGTAATGTAGATTACTTTAGTTGGGGCAACAGACAAGCCATTCCATACTGAGCCGGAGACTTAGATCAGGAGAACGAGAAGTCTGATTGGGGATGTTTTTCACAAAACTTTCGCATACTGGCAAGGAAAAAAGAAGCTGATTTTTAATTTTAGCTTCAGATTCGGGGTTGGATGGATGGTGGTGGTCGCAGTCATGAGGAACTGGGTGTTGTGTTAGAGCTGGCAATGTATAATAATGAATTTGATTTCCTTTTACATTGTAGACTATTGAATAATGTTAAACTCTTGAAAGGATGGTCAGCTCAATATCTGAAATTTCATGCCACAACTGGTCCAGTTTTTCCTTTAACAACTTGGTCTAGAACAGCATTGTTGGATATTGGAGATACTTGAGCAGTGAGGTTTTACTCTGTTTCACTGATGATTCACTTCATGTTACTTTTGACCTATACATGAGTAATATATTAGTAATAAGGGAAATTGAGTATGGTGTACATGGTTACTATCTTCACAATTTTTCTGTAAATGTGGAACTATTCTAAAATGAAACATCCATTAAAACAACACTCAAAATCCTAGGAAATTGTAGCAAGTGAACATAGTGGAATGGACCACTGAAATGTCGGGGGAGTATGGGAATTTTCTTAGAGGAAACACCACCTCCCTGCCATATGCTGGACTCTAATGGAACTACAGGAAATGAGAGAGAGAGAGGACAGTTTAGGAAAAATGTTAGGAGTTAAGAGGAAGGTCTCTGTTTTATAACCAGAGTGTGTGAGATTTCTGCATCTTCTCCTACCCCCGGCCCTCCTGGATGGTCCAGCTGAGGCATTGTGATGTCAAGTCACACCATGGCCACCACTGATTTTGGGCAACCAGATCTTAAGTGAGTGACTCTTCATAAACCTAAAAAGATAGCGAAACTTAATAAGACGATATTGTAGACTAGTAGAGATGAGGAATAAGACTCCAAATAGAAGGGTGGATGAAGACACTGCAAGTCCAAAAGTGAATTTATGTTTGTATTGGGGGTAGGTGGGATGGATGCTGCAGGTCGCAGTCATGAGTCACAGTTTGCGGTGTTAGTGCTGGCAGTGTATAATAAAGAATTTGATTTTCTTTTTACATGGCAGACTAATGAATATTGTTAAACTAGTGAAAGGATGGTCAGCTCAAGATGGGAAGTTTTATGCCACAACTGGAACAGTTTATCCTTTAACATCATGGTGTAGAACAGAATTGTTGGATATTGGAGATACCAGAGAAGTGATTTTTGACTCCGTTTCACTGATGGGGAGGGATCTAAGCGGGGGGCAGGGATGTGAGAAGGGAGTAATGTAGATTGCCTACGTTGGGGCACCAGAGAAGCCATTCCGTACTGAGCCAGACACTTAGAATAAGGACAAGGAGAAGTCTGAATGGGGATTTTTTTCACAACACTTTCTCATACTGGAAAAGAAAAAAGGAGCTGATGTTTAATTTAGGTTTGGATTCGGGGGGTGGGATGGATGGTAGTGGTCGCAGTCATGAGGCACAGGGTGTTGTGTTAGTGCTGGCAGTTTATAATAATGCATTTGATTTCCTTTTTACCTGGTAGACTATTGAATTTTGATAAGTTCTTGAAAGGATGGTCAGCTCCAGATCTGAGGTTTTATGCCGCAGCTGGTCCAGTTTTTCCTTTCACAACTTAGTCTAGAACAGCACTGCTGGATATTGGAGATACTAGAGGATTGAGGTTTCACTCTGTTTCACCGATGATTCACTTCATGTTACATTTGCCCAAACATAAGTAAGATGTCAGTAATAAGGGAAATTGGGTATGGTATACATGGATTTTATCTTCACAATTGTTCTGTAAATCTGGAACTGTTGTAAAATAAAAGAGTCCTTAAAACAACACTCAAAATCATAGGAAATTATATTAACTGAACCTAGTGGAATGGACCACTGCAATGACGGGGGAGTATGGGAATTGTCTTAGAGGAAACACCACCTCCCTGCCATATGCTGGACTGTAATGGAACTGCAGGAAATGAGAGAGAGAGAGGACAGTTTGGGAAAAATATTAGGCGTTAAGAGGAAGGTCTCTGTTTTATAACCAGAGTGTGTGAGATTTCTGCATCTTCTGCCACCCCCGCGCCTCCTGGATGGTCTAGCTGAAGCTTTGTGATGTCAAGCCACACCATGGCCACCACAGAATTTGGGCAACCAGAGCTGAAGGGAGTGGCTCCTCATTAACCTAAAGTGTATAAATAGAGGCCAGGCCCCCTTCAGTAGTGTCTGTTGCCTCAAGATAGTGAAACTTAATACGACGATATTGTAGACTAGTAGAGATAAGGAGTAAGAGTCCAAACAGAAGGGTGGATGAAGAAACTGTAAGTCCAAAAGTGAATTTATGTTCGTATTAGGGATAGGTGGGATGGATGGTGGAGATCGCAGTAATGAGCAACAGGGGGTTGTGTTAGTGATGGCAGTGTATAATAAAGAATTTGATTTCCTTTTTATATGGAAGACTATTGAATATTGTTAAACTATGGAAAGGAAGGTCAGCTCAAGATGTGAATTTTATGCCACAACTTGTACAGTTTTTCCTTTAACATCATTGTCTAGAACAGCATTGTTGGATATTGGAGATACTAGAGAAGTGAGGTTTGACTCTGTTTCACTGATGGGGAGGGATCTAAGGAGGGGGCAGGCATGTGAGAAGGGAGTAATGTAGATTACTTTAGTTGGTGCAACAGACAAGCCATTCCATACTGAGCCGGAGACTTAGATCAGGAGAACGAGAAGTCTGATTGGGGATGTTTTTCACAAAACTTTCGCATACTGGCAAGGAAAAAAGAAGCTGATTTTTAATTTTAGCTTCAGATTCGGGGGTTGGATGGATGGTGGTGGTCGCAGTCATGAGGAACTGGGTGTTGTGTTAGAGCTGGCAATGTATAATAATGAATTTGATTTCCTTTTGCATGGTAGACTATTGAATAATGTTAAACTCTTGAAAGGATGGTCAGCTCAATATCTGAAGTTTCATGCCACAACTGGTCCAGTTTTTCCTTTAACAACTTGGTCTAGAACAGCATTGTTGGATATTGGAGATACTTGAGCAGTGAGGTTTTACTCTGTTTCACTGATGATTCACTTCATGTTACTTTTGACCTATACATGAGTAATATATTAGTAATAAGGGAAATTGAGTATGGTGTACATGGTTACTATCTTCACAATTGTTCTGTAAATGTGGAACTATTCTAAAATGAAACATCCATTAAAACAACACTCAAAATCCTAGGAAATTGTAGCAAGTGAACATAGTGGAATGGACCACTGAAATGTCGGGGGAGTATGGGAATTTTCTTAGAGGAAACACCACCTCCCTGCCATATGCTGGACTCTAAAGGAACTACAGGAAATGAGAGAGAGAGAGGACAGTTTAGGAAAAATGTTAGGAGTTAAGAGGAAGGTCTCTGTTTTATAACCAGAGTGTGTGAGATTTCTGCATCTTCTCCTACCCCCGGCCCTCCTGGATGGTCCAGCTGAGGCATTGTGATGTCAAGTCACACCATGGCCACCACTGATTTTGGGCAACCAGATCTTAAGTGAGTGACTCTTCATAAACCTAAAAAGATAGCGAAACTTAATAAGACGATATTGTAGACTAGTAGAGATGAGGAATAAGACTCCAAATAGAAGGGTGGATGAAGACACTGCAAGTCCAAAAGTGAATTTATGTTTGTATTGGGGGTAGGTGGGATGGATGCTGCAGGTCGCAGTCATGAGGAACAGTTTGCGGTGTTAGTGCTGGCAGTGTATAATAAAGAATTTGATTTTCTTTTTACATGGCAGACTAATGAATATTGTTAAACTATTGAAAGGATGGTCAGCTCAAGATGGGAAGTTTTATGCCACAACTGGAACAGTTTATCCTTTAACATCATGGTGTAGAACAGAATTGTTGGATATTGGAGATACCAGAGAAGTGATTTTTGACTCCGTTTCACTGATGGGGAGGGATCTAAGCGGGGGGCAGGGATGTGAGAAGGGAGTAATGTAGATTGCCTACGTTGGGGCACCAGAGAAGCCATTCCGTACTGAGCCAGACACTTAGAATAAGGACAAGGAGAAGTCTGAATGGGGATTTTTTTCACAACACTTTCTCATACTGGAAAAGAAAAAAGGAGCTGATGTTTAATTTAGGTTTGGATTCGGGGGGTGGGATGGATGGTAGTGGTCGCAGTCATGAGGCACAGGGTGTTGTGTTAGTGCTGGCAGTTTATAATAATGCATTTGATTTCCTTTTTACCTGGTAGACTATTGAATTTTGATAAGTTCTTGAAAGGATGGTCAGCTCCAGATCTGAGGTTTTATGCCGCAGCTGGTCCAGTTTTTCCTTTCACAACTTAGTCTAGAACAGCACTGCTGGATATTGGAGATACTAGAGGATTGAGGTTTCACTCTGTTTCACCGATGATTCACTTCATGTTACATTTGCCCAAACATAAGTAAGATGTCAGTAATAAGGGAAATTGGGTATGGTATACATGGATTTTATCTTCACAATTGTTCTGTAAATCTGGAACTGTTGTAAAATAAAAGAGTCCTTAAAACAACACTCAAAATCATAGGAAATTATATTAACTGAACCTAGTGGAATGGACCACTGCAATGACGGGGGAGTATGGGAATTGTCTTAGAGGAAACACCACCTCCCTGCCATATGCTGGACTGTAATGGAACTGCAGGAAATGAGAGAGAGAGAGGACAGTTTGGGAAAAATATTAGGCGTTAAGAGGAAGGTCTCTGTTTTATAACCAGAGTGTGTGAGATTTCTGCATCTTCTGCCACCCCCGCGCCTCCTGGATGGTCTAGCTGAAGCTTTGTGATGTCAAGCCACACCATGGCCACCACAGAATTTGGGCAACCAGAGCTGAAGGGAGTGGCTCCTCATTAACCTAAAGTGTATAAATAGAGGCCAGGCCCCCTTCAGTAGTGTCTGTTGCCTCAAGATAGTGAAACTTAATACGACGATATTGTAGACTAGTAGAGATAAGGAGTAAGAGTCCAAACAGAAGGGTGGATGAAGAAACTGTAAGTCCAAAAGTGAATTTATGTTCGTATTAGGGATAGGTGGGATGGATGGTGGAGATCGCAGTAATGAGCAACAGGGGGTTGTGTTAGTGATGGCAGTGTATAATAAAGAATTTGATTTCCTTTTTATATGGAAGACTATTGAATATTGTTAAACTATGGAAAGGAAGGTCAGCTCAAGATGTGAATTTTATGCCACAACTTGTACAGTTTTTCCTTTAACATCATTGTCTAGAACAGCATTGTTGGATATTGGAGATACTAGAGAAGTGAGGTTTGACTCTGTTTCACTGATGGGGAGGGATCTAAGGAGGGGGCAGGCATGTGAGAAGGGAGTAATGTAGATTACTTTAGTTGGTGCAACAGACAAGCCATTCCATACTGAGCCGGAGACTTAGATCAGGAGAACGAGAAGTCTGATTGGGGATGTTTTTCACAAAACTTTCGCATACTGGCAAGGAAAAAAGAAGCTGATTTTTAATTTTAGCTTCAGATTCGGGGGTTGGATGGATGGTGGTGGTCGCAGTCATGAGGAACTGGGTGTTGTGTTAGAGCTGGCAATGTATAATAATGAATTTGATTTCCTTTTGCATGGTAGACTATTGAATAATGTTAAACTCTTGAAAGGATGGTCAGCTCAATATCTGAAGTTTCATGCCACAACTGGTCCAGTTTTTCCTTTAACAACTTGGTCTAGAACAGCATTGTTGGATATTGGAGATACTTGAGCAGTGAGGTTTTACTCTGTTTCACTGATGATTCACTTCATGTTACTTTTGACCTATACATGAGTAATATATTAGTAATAAGGGAAATTGAGTATGGTGTACATGGTTACTATCTTCACAATTTTTCTGTAAATGTGGAACTATTCTAAAATGAAACATCCATTAAAACAACACTCAAAATCCTAGGAAATTGTAGCAAGTGAACATAGTGGAATGGACCACTGAAATGTCGGGGGAGTATGGGAATTTTCTTAGAGGAAACACCACCTCCCTGCCATATGCTGGACTCTAAAGGAACTACAGGAAATGAGAGAGAGAGAGGACAGTTTAGGAAAAATGTTAGGAGTTAAGAGGAAGGTCTCTGTTTTATAACCAGAGTGTGTGAGATTTCTGCATCTTCTCCTACCCCCGGCCCTCCTGGATGGTCCAGCTGAGGCATTGTGATGTCAAGTCACACCATGGCCACCACTGATTTTGGGCAACCAGATCTTAAGTGAGTGACTCTTCATAAACCTAAAAAGATAGCGAAACTTAATAAGACGATATTGTAGACTAGTAGAGATGAGGAATAAGACTCCAAATAGAAGGGTGGATGAAGACACTGCAAGTCCAAAAGTGAATTTATGTTTGTATTGGGGGTAGGTGGGATGGATGCTGCAGGTCGCAGTCATGAGGAACAGTTTGCGGTGTTAGTGCTGGCAGTGTATAATAAAGAATTTGATTTTCTTTTTACATGGCAGACTAATGAATATTGTTAAACTATTGAAAGGATGGTCAGCTCAAGATGGGAAGTTTTATGCCACAACTGGAACAGTTTATCCTTTAACATCATGGTGTAGAACAGAATTGTTGGATATTGGAGATACCAGAGAAGTGATTTTTGACTCCGTTTCACTGATGGGGAGGGATCTAAGCGGGGGGCAGGGATGTGAGAAGGGAGTAATGTAGATTGCCTACGTTGGGGCACCAGAGAAGCCATTCCGTACTGAGCCAGACACTTAGAATAAGGACAAGGAGAAGTCTGAATGGGGATTTTTTTCACAACACTTTCTCATACTGGAAAAGAAAAAAGGAGCTGATGTTTAATTTAGGTTTGGATTCGGGGGGTGGGATGGATGGTAGTGGTCGCAGTCATGAGGCACAGGGTGTTGTGTTAGTGCTGGCAGTTTATAATAATGCATTTGATTTCCTTTTTACCTGGTAGACTATTGAATTTTGATAAGTTCTTGAAAGGATGGTCAGCTCCAGATCTGAGGTTTTATGCCGCAGCTGGTCCAGTTTTTCCTTTCACAACTTAGTCTAGAACAGCACTGCTGGATATTGGAGATACTAGAGGATTGAGGTTTCACTCTGTTTCACCGATGATTCACTTCATGTTACATTTGCCCAAACATAAGTAAGATGTCAGTAATAAGGGAAATTGGGTATGGTATACATGGATTTTATCTTCACAATTGTTCTGTAAATCTGGAACTGTTGTAAAATAAAAGAGTCCTTAAAACAACACTCAAAATCATAGGAAATTATATTAACTGAACCTAGTGGAATGGACCACTGCAATGACGGGGGAGTATGGGAATTGTCTTAGAGGAAACACCACCTCCCTGCCATATGCTGGACTGTAATGGAACTGCAGGAAATGAGAGAGAGAGAGGACAGTTTGGGAAAAATATTAGGCGTTAAGAGGAAGGTCTCTGTTTTATAACCAGAGTGTGTGAGATTTCTGCATCTTCTGCCACCCCCGCGCCTCCTGGATGGTCTAGCTGAAGCTTTGTGATGTCAAGCCACACCATGGCCACCACAGAATTTTGGCAACCAGAGCTGAAGGGAGTGGCTCCTCATTAACCTAAAGTGTATAAATAGAGGCCAGGCCCCCTTCAGTAGTGTCTGTTGCCTCAAGATAGTGAAACTTAATACGACGATATTGTAGACTAGTAGAGATAAGGAGTAAGAGTCCAAACAGAAGGGTGGATGAAGAAACTGTAAGTCCAAAAGTGAATTTATGTTCGTATTAGGGATAGGTGGGATGGATGGTGGAGATCGCAGTAATGAGCAACAGGGGGTTGTGTTAGTGATGGCAGTGTATAATAAAGAATTTGATTTCCTTTTTATATGGAAGACTATTGAATATTGTTAAACTATGGAAAGGAAGGTCAGCTCAAGATGTGAATTTTATGCCACAACTTGTACAGTTTTTCCTTTAACATCATTGTCTAGAACAGCATTGTTGGATATTGGAGATACTAGAGAAGTGAGGTTTGACTCTGTTTCACTGATGGGGAGGGATCTAAGGAGGGGGCAGGCATGTGAGAAGGGAGTAATGTAGATTACTTTAGTTGGTGCAACAGACAAGCCATTCCATACTGAGCCGGAGACTTAGATCAGGAGAACGAGAAGTCTGATTGGGGATGTTTTTCACAAAACTTTCGCATACTGGCAAGGAAAAAAGAAGCTGATTTTTAATTTTAGCTTTAGATTCGGGGGTTGGATGGATGGTGGTGGTCGCAGTCATGAGGAACTGGGTGTTGTGTTAGAGCTGGCAATGTATAATAATGAATTTGATTTCCTTTTGCATGGTAGACTATTGAATAATGTTAAACTCTTGAAAGGATGGTCAGCTCAATATCTGAAGTTTCATGCCACAACTGGTCCAGTTTTTCCTTTAACAACTTGGTCTAGAACAGCATTGTTGGATATTGGAGATACTTGAGCAGTGAGGTTTTACTCTGTTTCACTGATGATTCACTTCATGTTACTTTTGACCTATACATGAGTAATATATTAGTAATAAGGGAAATTGAGTATGGTGTACATGGTTACTATCTTCACAATTTTTCTGTAAATGTGGAACTATTCTAAAATGAAACATCCATTAAAACAACACTCAAAATCCTAGGAAATTGTAGCAAGTGAACATAGTGGAATGGACCACTGAAATGTCGGGGGAGTATGGGAATTTTCTTAGAGGAAACACCACCTCCCTGCCATATGCTGGACTCTAAAGGAACTACAGGAAATGAGAGAGAGAGAGGACAGTTTAGGAAAAATGTTAGGAGTTAAGAGGAAGGTCTCTGTTTTATAACCAGAGTGTGTGAGATTTCTGCATCTTCTCCTACCCCCGGCCCTCCTGGATGGTCCAGCTGAGGCATTGTGATGTCAAGTCACACCATGGCCACCACTGATTTTGGGCAACCAGATCTTAAGTGAGTGACTCTTCATAAACCTAAAAAGATAGCGAAACTTAATAAGACGATATTGTAGACTAGTAGAGATGAGGAATAAGACTCCAAATAGAAGGGTGGATGAAGACACTGCAAGTCCAAAAGTGAATTTATGTTTGTATTGGGGGTAGGTGGGATGGATGCTGCAGGTCGCAGTCATGAGGAACAGTTTGCGGTGTTAGTGCTGGCAGTGTATAATAAAGAATTTGATTTTCTTTTTACATGGCAGACTAATGAATATTGTTAAACTAGTGAAAGGATGGTCAGCTCAAGATGGGAAGTTTTATGCCACAACTGGAACAGTTTATCCTTTAACATCATGGTGTAGAACAGAATTGTTGGATATTGGAGATACTAGAGAAGTGATTTTTGACTCCGTTTCACTGATGGGGAGGGATCTAAGCGGGGGGCAGGGATGTGAGAAGGGAGTAATGTAGATTGCCTACGTTGGGGCACCAGAGAAGCCATTCCGTACTGAGCCAGACACTTAGAATAAGGACAAGGAGAAGTCTGAATGGGGATTTTTTTCACAACACTTTCTCATACTGGAAAAGAAAAAAGGAGCTGATGTTTAATTTAGGTTTGGATTCGGGGGGTGGGATGGATGGTAGTGGTCGCAGTCATGAGGCACAGGGTGTTGTGTTAGTGTTGGCAGTTTATAATAATGCATTTGATTTCCTTTTTACCTGGTAGACTATTGAATTTTGATAAGTTCTTGAAAGGATGGTCAGCTCCAGATCTGAGGTTTTATGCCGCAGCTGGTCCAGTTTTTCCTTTCACAACTTAGTCTAGAACAGCACTGCTGGATATTGGAGATACTAGAGGATTGAGGTTTCACTCTGTTTCACCGATGATTCACTTCATGTTACATTTGCCCAAACATAAGTAAGATGTCAGTAATAAGGGAAATTGGCTATGGTGTACATGGATTTTATCTTCACAATTGTTCTGTAAATCTGGAACTGTTGTAAAATAAAAGAGTCCTTAAAACAACACTCAAAATCATAGGAAATTATATTAACTGAACCTAGTGGAATGGACCACTGCAATGACGGGGGAGTATGGGAATTGTCTTAGAGGAAACACCACCTCCCTGCCATATGCTGGACTGTAATGGAACTACAGGAAATGAGAGAGAGAGAGGACAGTTTGGGAAAAATATTAGGCGTTAAGAGGAAGGTCTCTGTTTTATAACCAGAGTGTGTGAGATTTCTGCATCTTCTGCCACCCCCGCCCCTCCTGGATGGTCTAGCTGAAGCTTTGTGATGTCAAGCCACACCATGGCCACCACAGAATTTGGACAACCAGAGCTGAAGGGAGTGGCTCCTCATTAACCTAAAGTGTATAAATAGAGGCCAGGCCCCCTTCAGTAGTGTCTGTTGCCTCAAGATAGTGAAACTTAATACGACGATATTGTAGACTAGTAGAGATAAGGAGTAAGACTCCAAACAGAAGGGTGGATGAAGAAACTGTAAGTCCAAAAGTGAATTTATGTTCGTATTAGGGATAGGTGGGATGGATGGTGGAGTTCGCAGTAATGAGCAACAGGGGGTTGTGTTAGTGATGGCAGTGTATAATAAAGAATTTGATTTCCTTTTTATATGGAAGACTATTGAACATTGTTAAACTATGGAAAGGAAGGTCAGCTCAAGATGTGAATTTTATGCCACAACTTGTACAGTTTTTCCTTTAACATCATTGTCTAGAACAGCATTGTTGGATATTGGAGATACTAGAGAAGTCAGGTTTGACTCTGTTTCACTGATGGGGAGGGATCTAAGGAGGGGGCAGGCATGTGAGAAGGGAGTAATGTAGATTACTTTAGTTGGTGCAACAGACAAGCCATTCCATACTGAGCCGGAGACTTAGATCAGGAGAACGAGAAGTCTGATTGGGGATGTTTTTCACAAAACTTTCGCATACTGGCGAGGAAAAAAGAAGCTGATTTTTAATTTTAGCTTTAGATTCGGGGGTTGGATGGATGGTGGTGGTCGCAGTCATGAGGAACTGGGTGTTGTGTTAGAGCTGGCAATGTATAATAATGAATTTGATTTCCTTTTGCATGGTAGACTATTGAATAATGTTAAACTCTTGAAAGGATGGTCAGCTCAATATCTGAAGTTTCATGCCACAACTGGTCCAGTTTTTCCTTTAACAACTTGGTCTAGAACAGCATTGTTGGATATTGGAGATACTTGAGCAGTGAGGTTTTACTCTGTTTCACTGATGATTCACTTCATGTTACTTTTGACCTATACATGAGTAATATATTAGTAATAAGGGAAATTGAGTATGGTGTACATGGTTACTATCTTCACAATTGTTCTGTAAATGTGGAACTATTCTAAAATGAAACATCCATTAAAACAACACTCAAAATCCTAGGAAATTGTAGCAAGTGAACATAGTGGAATGGACCACTGAAATGTCGGGGGAGTATGGGAATTTTCTTAGAGGAAACACCACCTCCCTGCCATATGCTGGACTCTAATGGAACTACAGGAAATGAGAGAGAGAGAGGACAGTTTAGGAAAAATGTTAGGAGTTAAGAGGAAGGTCTCTGTTTTATAACCAGAGTGTGTGAGATTTCTGCATCTTCTCCTACCCCCGGCCCTCCTGGATGGTCCAGCTGAGGCATTGTGATGTCAAGTCACACCATGGCCACCACTGATTTTGGGCAACCAGATCTTAAGTGAGTGACTCTTCATAAACCTAAAAAGATAGCGAAACTTAATAAGACGATATTGTAGACTAGTAGAGATGAGGAATAAGACTCCAAATAGAAGGGTGGATGAAGACACTGCAAGTCCAAAAGTGAATTTATGTTTGTATTGGGGGTAGGTGGGATGGATGCTGCAGGTCGCAGTCATGAGGAACAGTT
This sequence comes from Myotis nattereri, assembly GCF_964212035.1. NCBI lineage: Eukaryota > Metazoa > Chordata > Mammalia > Chiroptera > Vespertilionidae > Myotis > Myotis nattereri. The sequence continues at coordinate 8,799,923 of NC_138085.1, read as the reverse complement.
TGCGGTGTTAGTGCTGGCAGTGTATAATAAAGAATTTGATTTTCTTTTTACATGGCAGACTAATGAATATTGTTAAACTAGTGAAAGGATGGTCAGCTCAAGATGGGAAGTTTTATGCCACAACTGGAACAGTTTATCCTTTAACATCATGGTGTAGAACAGAATTGTTGGATATTGGAGATACTAGAGAAGTGATTTTTGACTCCGTTTCACTGATGGGGAGGGATCTAAGCGGGGGGCAGGGATGTGAGAAGGGAGTAATGTAGATTGCCTACGTTGGGGCACCAGAGAAGCCATTCCGTACTGAGCCAGACACTTAGAATAAGGACAAGGAGAAGTCTGAATGGGGATTTTTTTCACAACACTTTCTCATACTGGAAAAGAAAAAAGGAGCTGATGTTTAATTTAGGTTTGGATTCGGGGGGTGGGATGGATGGTAGTGGTCGCAGTCATGAGGCACAGGGTGTTGTGTTAGTGTTGGCAGTTTATAATAATGCATTTGATTTCCTTTTTACCTGGTAGACTATTGAATTTTGATAAGTTCTTGAAAGGATGGTCAGCTCCAGATCTGAGGTTTTATGCCGCAGCTGGTCCAGTTTTTCCTTTCACAACTTAGTCTAGAACAGCACTGCTGGATATTGGAGATACTAGAGGATTGAGGTTTCACTCTGTTTCACCGATGATTCACTTCATGTTACATTTGCCCAAACATAAGTAAGATGTCAGTAATAAGGGAAATTGGCTATGGTGTACATGGATTTTATCTTCACAATTGTTCTGTAAATCTGGAACTGTTGTAAAATAAAAGAGTCCTTAAAACAACACTCAAAATCATAGGAAATTATATTAACTGAACCTAGTGGAATGGACCACTGCAATGACGGGGGAGTATGGGAATTGTCTTAGAGGAAACACCACCTCCCTGCCATATGCTGGACTGTAATGGAACTACAGGAAATGAGAGAGAGAGAGGACAGTTTGGGAAAAATATTAGGCGTTAAGAGGAAGGTCTCTGTTTTATAACCAGAGTGTGTGAGATTTCTGCATCTTCTGCCACCCCTGCCCCTCCTGGATGGTCTAGCTGAAGCTTTGTGATGTCAAGCCACACCATGGCCACCACAGAATTTGGACAACCAGAGCTGAAGGGAGTGGCTCCTCATTAACCTAAAGTGTATAAATAGAGGCCAGGCCCCCTTCAGTAGTGTCTGTTGCCTCAAGATAGTGAAACTTAATACGACGATATTGTAGACTAGTAGAGATAAGGAGTAAGACTCCAAACAGAAGGGTGGATGAAGAAACTGTAAGTCCAAAAGTGAATTTATGTTCGTATTAGGGATAGGTGGGATGGATGGTGGAGTTCGCAGTAATGAGCAACAGGGGGTTGTGTTAGTGATGGCAGTGTATAATAAAGAATTTGATTTCCTTTTTATATGGAAGACTATTGAACATTGTTAAACTATGGAAAGGAAGGTCAGCTCAAGATGTGAATTTTATGCCACAACTTGTACAGTTTTTCCTTTAACATCATTGTCTAGAACAGCATTGTTGGATATTGGAGATACTAGAGAAGTCAGGTTTGACTCTGTTTCACTGATGGGGAGGGATCTAAGGAGGGGGCAGGCATGTGAGAAGGGAGTAATGTAGATTACTTTAGTTGGTGCAACAGACAAGCCATTCCATACTGAGCCGGAGACTTAGATCAGGAGAACGAGAAGTCTGATTGGGGATGTTTTTCACAAAACTTTCGCATACTGGCGAGGAAAAAAGAAGCTGATTTTTAATTTTAGCTTTAGATTCGGGGGTTGGATGGATGGTGGTGGTCGCAGTCATGAGGAACTGGGTGTTGTGTTAGAGCTGGCAATGTATAATAATGAATTTGATTTCCTTTTGCATGGTAGACTATTGAATAATGTTAAACTCTTGAAAGGATGGTCAGCTCAATATCTGAAGTTTCATGCCACAACTGGTCCAGTTTTTCCTTTAACAACTTGGTCTAGAACAGCATTGTTGGATATTGGAGATACTTGAGCAGTGAGGTTTTACTCTGTTTCACTGATGATTCACTTCATGTTACTTTTGACCTATACATGAGTAATATATTAGTAATAAGGGAAATTGAGTATGGTGTACATGGTTACTATCTTCACAATTGTTCTGTAAATGTGGAACTATTCTAAAATGAAACATCCATTAAAACAACACTCAAAATCCTAGGAAATTGTAGCAAGTGAACATAGTGGAATGGACCACTGAAATGTCGGGGGAGTATGGGAATTTTCTTAGAGGAAACACCACCTCCCTGCCATATGCTGGACTCTAATGGAACTACAGGAAATGAGAGAGAGAGAGGACAGTTTAGGAAAAATGTTAGGAGTTAAGAGGAAGGTCTCTGTTTTATAACCAGAGTGTGTGAGATTTCTGCATCTTCTCCTACCCCCGGCCCTCCTGGATGGTCCAGCTGAGGCATTGTGATGTCAAGTCACACCATGGCCACCACTGATTTTGGGCAACCAGATCTTAAGTGAGTGACTCTTCATAAACCTAAAAAGATAGTGAAACTTAATAAGACGATATTGTAGACTAGTAGAGATGAGGAATAAGACTCCAAATAGAAGGGTGGATGAAGACACTGCAAGTCCAAAAGTGAATTTATGTTTGTATTGGGGGTAGGTGGGATGGATGGTGGTGGTCCCAGTCATGAGGAACAGTTTGCGGTGTTAGTGCTGGCAATGTATAATAATGAATTTAATTTTCTTTTTACATGGCAGACTAATGAATATTGTTAAACTAGTGAAAGGATGGTCAGCTCAAGATAGGAAGTTTTATGCCACAACTGGAACAGTTTATCCTTTAACATCATGGTGTAGAACAGAATTGTTGGATATTGGAGATACCAGAGAAGTGATTTTTGACTCCGTTTCACTGATGGGGAGGGATCTAAGCGGGGGGCAGGGATGTGAGAAGGGAGTAATGTAGATTGCCTACGTTGGGGCACCAGAGAAGCCATTCCGTACTGAGCCAGACACTTAGAATAAGGACAAGGAGAAGTCTGAATGGGGATTTTTTTCACAACACTTTCTCATACTGGAAAAGAAAAAAGGAGCTGATGTTTAATTTAGGTTTGGATTCGGGGGGTGGGATGGATGGTAGTGGTCGCAGTCATGAGGCACAGGGTGTTAGTGCTGGCAGTGTATAATAATGCATTTGATTTCCTTTTTACCTGGTAGACTATTGAATTTTGATAAATTCTTGAAAGGATGGTCAGCTCCAGATCTGAGGTTTTATGCCGCAACTGGTCCAGTTTTTCCTTTAACAACTTAGTCTAGAACAGCACTGCTGGATATTGGAGATACTAGAGGATTGAGGTTTCACTCTGTTTCACCGATGATTCACTTCATGTTACATTTGCCCAAACGTAAGTAAGATGTCAGTAATAAGGGAAATTGGGTATGGTGTCCATGGTTTTTATCTTCACAATTTTTCTGTAAATCTGGAACTGTTGTAAAATAAAAGAGTCCTTAAAACAACACTCAAAATCATAGGAAATTATATTAACTGAACCTAGTGGAATGGACCACTGAAATGACGGGGGAGTATGGGAATTGTCTTAGAGGAAACACCACCTCCCTGCCATATGCTGGACTGTAATGGAACTACAGGAAATTGGAGAGAGAGAGGACAGTTTGGGAAAAATATTAGGCGTTAAGAGGAAGGTCTCTGTTTTATAACCAGAGTGTGTGAGATTTCTGCATCTTCTGCCACCCCCGCGCCTCCTGGATGGTCTAGCTGAAGCTTTGTGATGTCAAGCCACACCATGGCCACCACAGAATTTGGGCAACCAGAGCTGAAGGGAGTGGCTCCTCATTAACCTAAAGTGTATAAATAGAGGCCAGGCCCCCTTCAGTAGTGTCTGTTGCCTCAAGATAGTGAAACTTAATACGACGATATTGTAGACTAGTAGAGATAAGGAGTAAGAGTCCAAACAGAAGGGTGGATGAAGAAACTGTAAGTCCAAAAGTGAATTTATGTTCGTATTAGGGATAGGTGGGATGGATGGTGGAGATCGCAGTAATGAGCAACAGGGGGTTGTGTTAGTGATGGCAGTGTATAATAAAGAATTTGATTTCCTTTTTATATGGAAGACTATTGAATATTGTTAAACTATGGAAAGGAAGGTCAGCTCAAGATGTGAATTTTATGCCACAACTTGTACAGTTTTTCCTTTAACATCATTGTCTAGAACAGCATTGTTGGATATTGAAAATACTTGAGAAGTGAGGTTTGACTCTGTTTCATTGATGGGGAGGGATCTAAGGAGGGGGCAGGCATGTGAGAAGGGAGTAATGTAGATTACTTTAGTTGGGGCAACAGACAAGCCATTCCATACTGAGCCGGAGACTTAGATCAGGAGAACGAGAAGTCTGATTGGGGATGTTTTTCACAAAACTTTCGCATACTGGCGAGGAAAAAAGAAGCTGATTTTTAATTTTAGCTTTAGATTCGGGGGTTGGATGGATGGTGGTGGTCGCAGTCATGAGGAACTGGGTGTTGTGTTAGAGCTGGCAATGTATAATAATGAATTTGATTTCCTTTTGCATGGTAGACTATTGAATAATGTTAAACTCTTGAAAGGATGGTCAGCTCAATATCTGAAGTTTCATGCCACAACTGGTCCAGTTTTTCCTTTAACAACTTGGTCTAGAACAGCATTGTTGGATATTGGAGATACTTGAGCAGTGAGGTTTTACTCTGTTTCACTGATGATTCACTTCATGTTACTTTTGACCTATACATGAGTAATATATTAGTAATAAGGGAAATTGAGTATGGTGTACATGGTTACTATCTTCACAATTGTTCTGTAAATGTGGAACTATTCTAAAATGAAACATCCATTAAAACAACACTCAAAATCCTAGGAAATTGTAGCAAGTGAACATAGTGGAATGGACCACTGAAATGTCGGGGGAGTATGGGAATTTTCTTAGAGGAAACACCACCTCCCTGCCATATGCTGGACTCTAATGGAACTACAGGAAATGAGAGAGAGAGAGGACAGTTTAGGAAAAATGTTAGGAGTTAAGAGGAAGGTCTCTGTTTTATAACCAGAGTGTGTGAGATTTCTGCATCTTCTCCTACCCCCGGCCCTCCTGGATGGTCCAGCTGAGGCATTGTGATGTCAAGTCACACCATGGCCACCACTGATTTTGGGCAACCAGATCTTAAGTGAGTGACTCTTCATAAACCTAAAAAGATAGTGAAACTTAATAAGACGATATTGTAGACTAGTAGAGATGAGGAATAAGACTCCAAATAGAAGGGTGGATGAAGACACTGCAAGTCCAAAAGTGAATTTATGTTTGTATTGGGGGTAGGTGGGATGGATGGTGGTGGTCCCAGTCATGAGGAACAGTTTGCGGTGTTAGTGCTGGCAATGTATAATAATGAATTTAATTTTCTTTTTACATGGCAGACTAATGAATATTGTTAAACTAGTGAAAGGATGGTCAGCTCAAGATAGGAAGTTTTATGCCACAACTGGAACAGTTTATCCTTTAACATCATGGTGTAGAACAGAATTGTTGGATATTGGAGATACCAGAGAAGTGATTTTTGACTCCGTTTCACTGATGGGGAGGGATCTAAGCGGGGGGCAGGGATGTGAGAAGGGAGTAATGTAGATTGCCTACGTTGGGGCACCAGAGAAGCCATTCCGTACTGAGCCAGACACTTAGAATAAGGACAAGGAGAAGTCTGAATGGGGATTTTTTTCACAACACTTTCTCATACTGGAAAAGAAAAAAGGAGCTGATGTTTAATTTAGGTTTGGATTCGGGGGGTGGGATGGATGGTAGTGGTCGCAGTCATGAGGCACAGGGTGTTAGTGCTGGCAGTGTATAATAATGCATTTGATTTCCTTTTTACCTGGTAGACTATTGAATTTTGATAAATTCTTGAAAGGATGGTCAGCTCCAGATCTGAGGTTTTATGCCGCAACTGGTCCAGTTTTTCCTTTAACAACTTAGTCTAGAACAGCACTGCTGGATATTGGAGATACTAGAGGATTGAGGTTTCACTCTGTTTCACCGATGATTCACTTCATGTTACATTTGCCCAAACGTAAGTAAGATGTCAGTAATAAGGGAAATTGGGTATGGTGTCCATGGTTTTTATCTTCACAATTTTTCTGTAAATCTGGAACTGTTGTAAAATAAAAGAGTCCTTAAAACAACACTCAAAATCATAGGAAATTATATTAACTGAACCTAGTGGAATGGACCACTGAAATGACGGGGGAGTATGGGAATTGTCTTAGAGGAAACACCACCTCCCTGCCATATGCTGGACTGTAATGGAACTACAGGAAATTGGAGAGAGAGAGGACAGTTTGGGAAAAATATTAGGCGTTAAGAGGAAGGTCTCTGTTTTATAACCAGATTGTGTGAGATTTCTGCATCTTCTGCCACCCCCGCGCCTCCTGGATGGTCTAGCTGAAGCTTTGTGATGTCAAGCCACACCATGGCCACCACAGAATTTGGGCAACCAGAGCTGAAGGGAGTGGCTCCTCATTAACCTAAAGTGTATAAATAGAGGCCAGGCCCCCTTCAGTAGTGTCTGTTGCCTCAAGATAGTGAAACTTAATACGACGATATTGTAGACTAGTAGAGATAAGGAGTAAGAGTCCAAACAGAAGGGTGGATGAAGAAACTGTAAGTCCAAAAGTGAATTTATGTTCGTATTAGGGATAGGTGGGATGGATGGTGGAGATCGCAGTAATGAGCAACAGGGGGTTGTGTTAGTGATGGCAGTGTATAATAAAGAATTTGATTTCCTTTTTATATGGAAGACTATTGAATATTGTTAAACTATGGAAAGGAAGGTCAGCTCAAGATGTGAATTTTATGCCACAACTTGTACAGTTTTTCCTTTAACATCATTGTCTAGAACAGCATTGTTGGATATTGGAGATACTAGAGAAGTCAGGTTTGACTCTGTTTCACTGATGGGGAGGGATCTAAGGAGGGGGCAGGCATGTGAGAAGGGAGTAATGTAGATTACTTTAGTTGGTGCAACAGACAAGCCATTCCATACTGAGCCGGAGACTTAGATCAGGAGAACGAGAAGTCTGATTGGGGATGTTTTTCACAAAACTTTCGCATACTGGCGAGGAAAAAAGAAGCTGATTTTTAATTTTAGCTTTAGATTCGGGGGTTGGATGGATGGTGGTGGTCGCAGTCATGAGGAACTGGGTGTTGTGTTAGAGCTGGCAATGTATAATAATGAATTTGATTTCCTTTTGCATGGTAGACTATTGAATAATGTTAAACTCTTGAAAGGATGGTCAGCTCAATATCTGAAGTTTCATGCCACAACTGGTCCAGTTTTTCCTTTAACAACTTGGTCTAGAACAGCATTGTTGGATATTGGAGATACTTGAGCAGTGAGGTTTTACTCTGTTTCACTGATGATTCACTTCATGTTACTTTTGACCTATACATGAGTAATATATTAGTAATAAGGGAAATTGAGTATGGTGTACATGGTTACTATCTTCACAATTGTTCTGTAAATGTGGAACTATTCTAAAATGAAACATCCATTAAAACAACACTCAAAATCCTAGGAAATTGTAGCAAGTGAACATAGTGGAATGGACCACTGAAATGTCGGGGGAGTATGGGAATTTTCTTAGAGGAAACACCACCTCCCTGCCATATGCTGGACTCTAATGGAACTACAGGAAATGAGAGAGAGAGAGGACAGTTTAGGAAAAATGTTAGGAGTTAAGAGGAAGGTCTCTGTTTTATAACCAGAGTGTGTGAGATTTCTGCATCTTCTCCTACCCCCGGCCCTCCTGGATGGTCCAGCTGAGGCATTGTGATGTCAAGTCACACCATGGCCACCACTGATTTTGGGCAACCAGATCTTAAGTGAGTGACTCTTCATAAACCTAAAAAGATAGTGAAACTTAATAAGACGATATTGTAGACTAGTAGAGATGAGGAATAAGACTCCAAATAGAAGGGTGGATGAAGACACTGCAAGTCCAAAAGTGAATTTATGTTTGTATTGGGGGTAGGTGGGATGGATGGTGGTGGTCCCAGTCATGAGGAACAGTTTGCGGTGTTAGTGCTGGCAATGTATAATAATGAATTTAATTTTCTTTTTACATGGCAGACTAATGAATATTGTTAAACTAGTGAAAGGATGGTCAGCTCAAGATAGGAAGTTTTATGCCACAACTGGAACAGTTTATCCTTTAACATCATGGTGTAGAACAGAATTGTTGGATATTGGAGATACTAGAGAAGTGATTTTTGACTCCGTTTCACTGATGGGGAGGGATCTAAGCGGGGGGCAGGGATGTGAGAAGGGAGTAATGTAGATTGCCTACGTTGGGGCACCAGAGAAGCCATTCCGTACTGAGCCAGACACTTAGAATAAGGACAAGGAGAAGTCTGAATGGGGATTTTTTTCACAACACTTTCTCATACTGGAAAAGAAAAAAGGAGCTGATGTTTAATTTAGGTTTGGATTCGGGGGGTGGGATGGATGGTAGTGGTCGCAGTCATGAGGCACAGGGTGTTGTGTTAGTGTTGGCAGTTTATAATAATGCATTTGATTTCCTTTTTACCTGGTAGACTATTGAATTTTGATAAGTTCTTGAAAGGATGGTCAGCTCCAGATCTGAGGTTTTATGCCGCAGCTGGTCCAGTTTTTCCTTTCACAACTTAGTCTAGAACAGCACTGCTGGATATTGGAGATACTAGAGGATTGAGGTTTCACTCTGTTTCACCGATGATTCACTTCATGTTACATTTGCCCAAACATAAGTAAGATGTCAGTAATAAGGGAAATTGGCTATGGTGTACATGGATTTTATCTTCACAATTGTTCTGTAAATCTGGAACTGTTGTAAAATAAAAGAGTCCTTAAAACAACACTCAAAATCATAGGAAATTATATTAACTGAACCTAGTGGAATGGACCACTGCAATGACGGGGGAGTATGGGAATTGTCTTAGAGGAAACACCACCTCCCTGCCATATGCTGGACTGTAATGGAACTACAGGAAATGAGAGAGAGAGAGGACAGTTTGGGAAAAATATTAGGCGTTAAGAGGAAGGTCTCTGTTTTATAACCAGAGTGTGTGAGATTTCTGCATCTTCTGCCACCCCCGCCCCTCCTGGATGGTCTAGCTGAAGCTTTGTGATGTCAAGCCACACCATGGCCACCACAGAATTTGGACAACCAGAGCTGAAGGGAGTGGCTCCTCATTAACCTAAAGTGTATAAATAGAGGCCAGGCCCCCTTCAGTAGTGTCTGTTGCCTCAAGATAGTGAAACTTAATACGACGATATTGTAGACTAGTAGAGATAAGGAGTAAGACTCCAAACAGAAGGGTGGATGAAGAAACTGTAAGTCCAAAAGTGAATTTATGTTCGTATTAGGGATAGGTGGGATGGATGGTGGAGTTCGCAGTAATGAGCAACAGGGGGTTGTGTTAGTGATGGCAGTGTATAATAAAGAATTTGATTTCCTTTTTATATGGAAGACTATTGAACATTGTTAAACTATGGAAAGGAAGGTCAGCTCAAGATGTGAATTTTATGCCACAACTTGTACAGTTTTTCCTTTAACATCATTGTCTAGAACAGCATTGTTGGATATTGGAGATACTAGAGAAGTCAGGTTTGACTCTGTTTCACTGATGGGGAGGGATCTAAGGAGGGGGCAGGCATGTGAGAAGGGAGTAATGTAGATTACTTTAGTTGGTGCAACAGACAAGCCATTCCATACTGAGCCGGAGACTTAGATCAGGAGAACGAGAAGTCTGATTGGGGATGTTTTTCACAAAACTTTCGCATACTGGCGAGGAAAAAAGAAGCTGATTTTTAATTTTAGCTTTAGATTCGGGGGTTGGATGGATGGTGGTGGTCGCAGTCATGAGGAACTGGGTGTTGTGTTAGAGCTGGCAATGTATAATAATGAATTTGATTTCCTTTTGCATGGTAGACTATTGAATAATGTTAAACTCTTGAAAGGATGGTCAGCTCAATATCTGAAGTTTCATGCCACAACTGGTCCAGTTTTTCCTTTAACAACTTGGTCTAGAACAGCATTGTTGGATATTGGAGATACTTGAGCAGTGAGGTTTTACTCTGTTTCACTGATGATTCACTTCATGTTACTTTTGACCTATACATGAGTAATATATTAGTAATAAGGGAAATTGAGTATGGTGTACATGGTTACTATCTTCACAATTGTTCTGTAAATGTGGAACTATTCTAAAATGAAACATCCATTAAAACAACACTCAAAATCCTAGGAAATTGTAGCAAGTGAACATAGTGGAATGGACCACTGAAATGTCGGGGGAGTATGGGAATTTTCTTAGAGGAAACACCACCTCCCTGCCATATGCTGGACTCTAATGGAACTACAGGAAATGAGAGAGAGAGAGGACAGTTTAGGAAAAATGTTAGGAGTTAAGAGGAAGGTCTCTGTTTTATAACCAGAGTGTGTGAGATTTCTGCATCTTCTCCTACCCCCGGCCCTCCTGGATGGTCCAGCTGAGGCATTGTGATGTCAAGTCACACCATGGCCACCACTGATTTTGGGCAACCAGATCTTAAGTGAGTGACTCTTCATAAACCTAAAAAGATAGTGAAACTTAATAAGACGATATTGTAGACTAGTAGAGATGAGGAATAAGACTCCAAATAGAAGGGTGGATGAAGACACTGCAAGTCCAAAAGTGAATTTATGTTTGTATTGGGGGTAGGTGGGATGGATGGTGGTGGTCCCAGTCATGAGGAACAGTTTGCGGTGTTAGTGCTGGCAATGTATAATAATGAATTTAATTTTCTTTTTACATGGCAGACTAATGAATATTGTTAAACTAGTGAAAGGATGGTCAGCTCAAGATAGGAAGTTTTATGCCACAACTGGAACAGTTTATCCTTTAACATCATGGTGTAGAACAGAATTGTTGGATATTGGAGATACTAGAGAAGTGATTTTTGACTCCGTTTCACTGATGGGGAGGGATCTAAGCGGGGGGCAGGGATGTGAGAAGGGAGTAATGTAGATTGCCTACGTTGGGGCACCAGAGAAGCCATTCCGTACTGAGCCAGACACTTAGAATAAGGACAAGGAGAAGTCTGAATGGGGATTTTTTTCACAACACTTTCTCATACTGGAAAAGAAAAAAGGAGCTGATGTTTAATTTAGGTTTGGATTCGGGGGGTGGGATGGATGGTAGTGGTCGCAGTCATGAGGCACAGGGTGTTGTGTTAGTGTTGGCAGTTTATAATAATGCATTTGATTTCCTTTTTACCTGGTAGACTATTGAATTTTGATAAGTTCTTGAAAGGATGGTCAGCTCCAGATCTGAGGTTTTATGCCGCAGCTGGTCCAGTTTTTCCTTTCACAACTTAGTCTAGAACAGCACTGCTGGATATTGGAGATACTAGAGGATTGAGGTTTCACTCTGTTTCACCGATGATTCACTTCATGTTACATTTGCCCAAACATAAGTAAGATGTCAGTAATAAGGGAAATTGGCTATGGTGTACATGGATTTTATCTTCACAATTGTTCTGTAAATCTGGAACTGTTGTAAAATAAAAGAGTCCTTAAAACAACACTCAAAATCATAGGAAATTATATTAACTGAACCTAGTGGAATGGACCACTGCAATGACGGGGGAGTATGGGAATTGTCTTAGAGGAAACACCACCTCCCTGCCATATGCTGGACTGTAATGGAACTACAGGAAATGAGAGAGAGAGAGGACAGTTTGGGAAAAATATTAGGCGTTAAGAGGAAGGTCTCTGTTTTATAACCAGAGTGTGTGAGATTTCTGCATCTTCTGCCACCCCCGCCCCTCCTGGATGGTCTAGCTGAAGCTTTGTGATGTCAAGCCACACCATGGCCACCACAGAATTTGGACAACCAGAGCTGAAGGGAGTGGCTCCTCATTAACCTAAAGTGTATAAATAGAGGCCAGGCCCCCTTCAGTAGTGTCTGTTGCCTCAAGATAGTGAAACTTAATACGACGATATTGTAGACTAGTAGAGATAAGGAGTAAGACTCCAAACAGAAGGGTGGATGAAGAAACTGTAAGTCCAAAAGTGAATTTATGTTCGTATTAGGGATAGGTGGGATGGATGGTGGAGTTCGCAGTAATGAGCAACAGGGGGTTGTGTTAGTGATGGCAGTGTATAATAAAGAATTTGATTTCCTTTTTATATGGAAGACTATTGAACATTGTTAAACTATGGAAAGGAAGGTCAGCTCAAGATGTGAATTTTATGCCACAACTTGTACAGTTTTTCCTTTAACATCATTGTCTAGAACAGCATTGTTGGATATTGGAGATACTAGAGAAGTCAGGTTTGACTCTGTTTCACTGATGGGGAGGGATCTAAGGAGGGGGCAGGCATGTGAGAAGGGAGTAATGTAGATTACTTTAGTTGGTGCAACAGACAAGCCATTCCATACTGAGCCGGAGACTTAGATCAGGAGAACGAGAAGTCTGATTGGGGATGTTTTTCACAAAACTTTCGCATACTGGCGAGGAAAAAAGAAGCTGATTTTTAATTTTAGCTTTAGATTCGGGGGTTGGATGGATGGTGGTGGTCGCAGTCATGAGGAACTGGGTGTTGTGTTAGAGCTGGCAATGTATAATAATGAATTTGATTTCCTTTTGCATGGTAGACTATTGAATAATGTTAAACTCTTGAAAGGATGGTCAGCTCAATATCTGAAGTTTCATGCCACAACTGGTCCAGTTTTTCCTTTAACAACTTGGTCTAGAACAGCATTGTTGGATATTGGAGATACTTGAGCAGTGAGGTTTTACTCTGTTTCACTGATGATTCACTTCATGTTACTTTTGACCTATACATGAGTAATATATTAGTAATAAGGGAAATTGAGTATGGTGTACATGGTTACTATCTTCACAATTGTTCTGTAAATGTGGAACTATTCTAAAATGAAACATCCATTAAAACAACACTCAAAATCCTAGGAAATTGTAGCAAGTGAACATAGTGGAATGGACCACTGAAATGTCGGGGGAGTATGGGAATTTTCTTAGAGGAAACACCACCTCCCTGCCATATGCTGGACTCTAATGGAACTACAGGAAATGAGAGAGAGAGAGGACAGTTTAGGAAAAATGTTAGGAGTTAAGAGGAAGGTCTCTGTTTTATAACCAGAGTGTGTGAGATTTCTGCATCTTCTCCTACCCCCGGCCCTCCTGGATGGTCCAGCTGAGGCATTGTGATGTCAAGTCACACCATGGCCACCACTGATTTTGGGCAACCAGATCTTAAGTGAGTGACTCTTCATAAACCTAAAAAGATAGTGAAACTTAATAAGACGATATTGTAGACTAGTAGAGATGAGGAATAAGACTCCAAATAGAAGGGTGGATGAAGACACTGCAAGTCCAAAAGTGAATTTATGTTTGTATTGGGGGTAGGTGGGATGGATGGTGGTGGTCCCAGTCATGAGGAACAGTTTGCGGTGTTAGTGCTGGCAATGTATAATAATGAATTTAATTTTCTTTTTACATGGCAGACTAATGAATATTGTTAAACTAGTGAAAGGATGGTCAGCTCAAGATAGGAAGTTTTATGCCACAACTGGAACAGTTTATCCTTTAACATCATGGTGTAGAACAGAATTGTTGGATATTGGAGATACCAGAGAAGTGATTTTTGACTCCGTTTCACTGATGGGGAGGGATCTAAGCGGGGGGCAGGGATGTGAGAAGGGAGTAATGTAGATTGCCTACGTTGGGGCACCAGAGAAGCCATTCCGTACTGAGCCAGACACTTAGAATAAGGACAAGGAGAAGTCTGAATGGGGATTTTTTTCACAACACTTTCTCATACTGGAAAAGAAAAAAGGAGCTGATGTTTAATTTAGGTTTGGATTCGGGGGGTGGGATGGATGGTAGTGGTCGCAGTCATGAGGCACAGGGTGTTAGTGCTGGCAGTGTATAATAATGCATTTGATTTCCTTTTTACCTGGTAGACTATTGAATTTTGATAAATTCTTGAAAGGATGGTCAGCTCCAGATCTGAGGTTTTATGCCGCAACTGGTCCAGTTTTTCCTTTAACAACTTAGTCTAGAACAGCACTGCTGGATATTGGAGATACTAGAGGATTGAGGTTTCACTCTGTTTCACCGATGATTCACTTCATGTTACATTTGCCCAAACGTAAGTAAGATGTCAGTAATAAGGGAAATTGGGTATGGTGTCCATGGTTTTTATCTTCACAATTTTTCTGTAAATCTGGAACTGTTGTAAAATAAAAGAGTCCTTAAAACAACACTCAAAATCATAGGAAATTATATTAACTGAACCTAGTGGAATGGACCACTGAAATGACGGGGGAGTATGGGAATTGTCTTAGAGGAAACACCACCTCCCTGCCATATGCTGGACTGTAATGGAACTACAGGAAATTGGAGAGAGAGAGGACAGTTTGGGAAAAATATTAGGCGTTAAGAGGAAGGTCTCTGTTTTATAACCAGAGTGTGTGAGATTTCTGCATCTTCTGCCACCCCCGCGCCTCCTGGATGGTCTAGCTGAAGCTTTGTGATGTCAAGCCACACCATGGCCACCACAGAATTTGGGCAACCAGAGCTGAAGGGAGTGGCTCCTCATTAACCTAAAGTGTATAAATAGAGGCCAGGCCCCCTTCAGTAGTGTCTGTTGCCTCAAGATAGTGAAACTTAATACGACGATATTGTAGACTAGTAGAGATAAGGAGTAAGAGTCCAAACAGAAGGGTGGATGAAGAAACTGTAAGTCCAAAAGTGAATTTATGTTCGTATTAGGGATAGGTGGGATGGATGGTGGAGATCGCAGTAATGAGCAACAGGGGGTTGTGTTAGTGATGGCAGTGTATAATAAAGAATTTGATTTCCTTTTTATATGGAAGACTATTGAATATTGTTAAACTATGGAAAGGAAGGTCAGCTCAAGATGTGAATTTTATGCCACAACTTGTACAGTTTTTCCTTTAACATCATTGTCTAGAACAGCATTGTTGGATATTGAAGATACTTGAGAAGTGAGGTTTGACTCTGTTTCATTGATGGGGAGGGATCTAAGGAGGGGGCAGGCATGTGAGAAGGGAGTAATGTAGATTACTTTAGTTGGGGCAACAGACAAGCCATTCCATACTGAGCCGGAGACTTAGATCAGGAGAACGAGAAGTCTGATTGGGGATGTTTTTCACAAAACTTTCGCATACTGGCGAGGAAAAAAGAAGCTGATTTTTAATTTTAGCTTTAGATTCGGGGGTTGGATGGATGGTGGTGGTCGCAGTCATGAGGAACTGGGTGTTGTGTTAGAGCTGGCAATGTATAATAATGAATTTGATTTCCTTTTGCATGGTAGACTATTGAATAATGTTAAACTCTTGAAAGGATGGTCAGCTCAATATCTGAAGTTTCATGCCACAACTGGTCCAGTTTTTCCTTTAACAACTTGGTCTAGAACAGCATTGTTGGATATTGGAGATACTTGAGCAGTGAGGTTTTACTCTGTTTCACTGATGATTCACTTCATGTTACTTTTGACCTATACATGAGTAATATATTAGTAATAAGGGAAATTGAGTATGGTGTACATGGTTACTATCTTCACAATTGTTCTGTAAATGTGGAACTATTCTAAAATGAAACATCCATTAAAACAACACTCAAAATCCTAGGAAATTGTAGCAAGTGAACATAGTGGAATGGACCACTGAAATGTCGGGGGAGTATGGGAATTTTCTTAGAGGAAACACCACCTCCCTGCCATATGCTGGACTCTAATGGAACTACAGGAAATGAGAGAGAGAGAGGACAGTTTAGGAAAAATGTTAGGAGTTAAGAGGAAGGTCTCTGTTTTATAACCAGAGTGTGTGAGATTTCTGCATCTTCTCCTACCCCCGGCCCTCCTGGATGGTCCAGCTGAGGCATTGTGATGTCAAGTCACACCATGGCCACCACTGATTTTGGGCAACCAGATCTTAAGTGAGTGACTCTTCATAAACCTAAAAAGATAGTGAAACTTAATAAGACGATATTGTAGACTAGTAGAGATGAGGAATAAGACTCCAAATAGAAGGGTGGATGAAGACACTGCAAGTCCAAAAGTGAATTTATGTTTGTATTGGGGGTAGGTGGGATGGATGGTGGTGGTCCCAGTCATGAGGAACAGTTTGCGGTGTTAGTGCTGGCAATGTATAATAATGAATTTAATTTTCTTTTTACATGGCAGACTAATGAATATTGTTAAACTAGTGAAAGGATGGTCAGCTCAAGATAGGAAGTTTTATGCCACAACTGGAACAGTTTATCCTTTAACATCATGGTGTAGAACAGAATTGTTGGATATTGGAGATACCAGAGAAGTGATTTTTGACTCCGTTTCACTGATGGGGAGGGATCTAAGCGGGGGGCAGGGATGTGAGAAGGGAGTAATGTAGATTGCCTACGTTGGGGCACCAGAGAAGCCATTCCGTACTGAGCCAGACACTTAGAATAAGGACAAGGAGAAGTCTGAATGGGGATTTTTTTCACAACACTTTCTCATACTGGAAAAGAAAAAAGGAGCTGATGTTTAATTTAGGTTTGGATTCGGGGGGTGGGATGGATGGTAGTGGTCGCAGTCATGAGGCACAGGGTGTTAGTGCTGGCAGTGTATAATAATGCATTTGATTTCCTTTTTACCTGGTAGACTATTGAATTTTGATAAATTCTTGAAAGGATGGTCAGCTCCAGATCTGAGGTTTTATGCCGCAACTGGTCCAGTTTTTCCTTTAACAACTTAGTCTAGAACAGCACTGCTGGATATTGGAGATACTAGAGGATTGAGGTTTCACTCTGTTTCACCGATGATTCACTTCATGTTACATTTGCCCAAACGTAAGTAAGATGTCAGTAATAAGGGAAATTGGGTATGGTGTCCATGGTTTTTATCTTCACAATTTTTCTGTAAATCTGGAACTGTTGTAAAATAAAAGAGTCCTTAAAACAACACTCAAAATCATAGGAAATTATATTAACTGAACCTAGTGGAATGGACCACTGAAATGACGGGGGAGTATGGGAATTGTCTTAGAGGAAACACCACCTCCCTGCCATATGCTGGACTGTAATGGAACTACAGGAAATTGGAGAGAGAGAGGACAGTTTGGGAAAACTATTAGGCGTTAAGAGGAAGGTCTCTGTTTTATAACCAGAGTGTGTGAGATTTCTGCATCTTCTGCCACCCCCGCGCCTCCTGGATGGTCTAGCTGAAGCTTTGTGATGTCAAGCCACACCATGGCCACCACAGAATTTGGGCAACCAGAGCTGAAGGGAGTGGCTCCTCATTAACCTAAAGTGTATAAATAGAGGCCAGGCCCCCTTCAGTAGTGTCTGTTGCCTCAAGATAGTGAAACTTAATACGACGATATTGTAGACTAGTAGAGATAAGGAGTAAGAGTCCAAACAGAAGGGTGGATGAAGAAACTGTAAGTCCAAAAGTGAATTTATGTTCGTATTAGGGATAGGTGGGATGGATGGTGGAGATCGCAGTAATGAGCAACAGGGGGTTGTGTTAGTGATGGCAGTGTATAATAAAGAATTTGATTTCCTTTTTATATGGAAGACTATTGAATATTGTTAAACTATGGAAAGGAAGGTCAGCTCAAGATGTGAATTTTATGCCACAACTTGTACAGTTTTTCCTTTAACATCATTGTCTAGAACAGCATTGTTGGATATTGAAGATTCTTGAGAAGTGAGGTTTGACTCTGTTTCATTGATGGGGAGGGATCTAAGGAGGGGGCAGGCATGTGAGAAGGGAGTAATGTAGATTACTTTAGTTGGGGCAACAGACAAGCCATTCCATACTGAGCCGGAGACTTAGATCAGGAGAACGAGAAGTCTGATTGGGGATGTTTTTCACAAAACTTTCGCATACTGGCAAGGAAAAAAGAAGCTGATTTTTAATTTTAGCTTTAGATTCGGGGTTGGATGGATGGTGGTGGTCGCAGTCATGAGGAACTGGGTGTTGTGTTAGAGCTGGCAATGTATAATAATGAATTTGATTTCCTTTTACATTGTAGACTATTGAATAATGTTAAACTCTTGAAAGGATGGTCAGCTCAATATCTGAAGTTTCATGCCACAACTGGTCCAGTTTTTCCTTTAACAACTTGGTCTAGAACAGCATTGTTGGATATTGGAGATACTTGAGCAGTGAGGTTTTACTCTGTTTCACTGATGATTCACTTCATGTTACTTTTGACCTATACATGAGTAATATATTAGTAATAAGGGAAATTGAGTATGGTGTACATGGTTACTATCTTCACAATTTTTCTGTAAATGTGGAACTATTCTAAAATGAAACATCCATTAAAACAACACTCAAAATCCTAGGAAATTGTAGCAAGTGAACATAGTGGAATGGACCACTGAAATGTCGGGGGAGTATGGGAATTTTCTTAGAGGAAACACCACCTCCCTGCCATATGCTGGACTCTAATGGAACTACAGGAAATGAGAGAGAGAGAGGACAGTTTAGGAAAAATGTTAGGAGTTAAGAGGAAGGTCTCTGTTTTATAACCAGAGTGTGTGAGATTTCTGCATCTTCTCCTACCCCCGGCCCTCCTGGATGGTCCAGCTGAGGCATTGTGATGTCAAGTCACACTATTGCCACCACTGATTTTGGGCAACCAGATCTTAAGTGAGTGACTCTTCATAACCCTAAAAAGATAGCGAAACTTAATAAGACGATATTGTAGACTAGTAGAGATGAGGAATAAGACTCCAAATAGAAGGGTGGATGAAGACACTGCAAGTCCAAAAGTGAATTTATGTTTGTATTGGGGGTAGGTAGGATGGATGCTGCAGGTCGCAGTCATGAGGAACAGTTTGCGGTGTTAGTGCTGGCAGTGTATAATAAAGAATTTGATTTTCTTTTTACATGGCAGACTAATGAATATTGTTAAACTAGTGAAAGGATGGTCAGCTCAAGATGGGAAGTTTTATGCCACAACTGGAACAGTTTATCCTTTAACATCATTGTGTAGAACAGAATTGTTGGATATTGGAGATACTAGAGAAGTGATTTTTGACTCCGTTTCACTGATGGGGAGGGATCTAAGCGGGGGGCAGGGATGTGAGAAGGGAGTAATGTAGATTGCCTACGTTGGGGCACCAGAGAAGCCATTCCGTACTGAGCCAGACACTTAGAATAAGGACAAGGAGAAGTCTGAATGGGGATTTTTTTCACAACACTTTCTCATACTGGAAAAGAAAAAAGGAGCTGATGTTTAATTTAGGTTTGGATTCGGGGGGTGGGATGGATGGTAGTGGTCGCAGTCATGAGGAACAGGGTGTTAGTGCTGGCAGTGTATAATAATGCATTTGATTTCCTTTTTACCTGGTAGACTATTGAATTTTGATAAATTCTTGAAAGGATGGTCAGCTCCAGATCTGAGGTTTTATGCCGCAACTGGTCCAGTTTTTCCTTTAACAACTTAGTCTAGAACAGCACTGCTGGATATTGGAGATACTAGAGGATTGAGGTTTCACTCTGTTTCACCGATGATTCACTTCATGTTACATTTGCCCAAACGTAAGTAAGATGTCAGTAATAAGGGAAATTGGGTATGGTGTCCATGGTTTTTATCTTCACAATTTTTCTGTAAATCTGGAACTGTTGTAAAATAAAAGAGTCCTTAAAACAACACTCAAAATCATAGGAAATTATATTAACTGAACCTAGTGGAATGGACCACTGAAATGACGGGGGAGTATGGGAATTGTCTTAGAGGAAACACCACCTCCCTGCCATATGCTGGACTGTAATGGAACTACAGGAAATTGGAGAGAGAGAGGACAGTTTGGGAAAAATATTAGGCGTTAAGAGGAAGGTCTCTGTTTTATAACCAGAGTGTGTGAGATTTCTGCATCTTCTGCCACCCCCGCGCCTCCTGGATGGTCTAGCTGAAGCTTTGTGATGTCAAGCCACACCATGGCCACCACAGAATTTGGGCAACCAGAGCTGAAGGGAGTGGCTCCTCATTAACCTAAAGTGTATAAATAGAGGCCAGGCCCCCTTCAGTAGTGTCTGTTGCCTCAAGATAGTGAAACTTAATACGACGATATTGTAGACTAGTAGAGATAAGGAGTAAGAGTCCAAACAGAAGGGTGGATGAAGAAACTGTAAGTCCAAAAGTGAATTTATGTTCGTATTAGGGATAGGTGGGATGGATGGTGGAGATCGCAGTAATGAGCAACAGGGGGTTGTGTTAGTGATGGCAGTGTATAATAAAGAATTTGATTTCCTTTTTATATGGAAGACTATTGAATATTGTTAAACTATGGAAAGGAAGGTCAGCTCAAGATGTGAATTTTATGCCACAACTTGTACAGTTTTTCCTTTAACATCATTGTCTAGAACAGCATTGTTGGATATTGAAGATACTTGAGAAGTGAGGTTTGACTCTGTTTCACTGATGGGGAGGGATCTAAGGAGGGGGCAGGCATGTGAGAAGGGAGTAATGTAGATTACTTTAGTTGGGGCAAAAGACAAGCCATTCCATACTGAGCCGGAGACTTAGATCAGGAGAACGAGAAGTCTGATTGGGGATGTTTTTCACCAAACTTTCGCATACTGGCAAGGAAAAAAGAAGCTGATTTTTAATTTTAGCTTCAGATTCGGGGTTGGATGGATGGTGGTGGTCGCAGTCATGAGGAACTGGGTGTTGTGTTAGAGCTGGCAATGTATAATAATGAATTTGATTTCCTTTTACATTGTAGACTATTGAATAATGTTAAACTCTTGAAAGGATGGTCAGCTCAATATCTGAAATTTCATGCCACAACTGGTCCAGTTTTTCCTTTAACAACTTGGTCTAGAACAGCATTGTTGGATATTGGAGATACTTGAGCAGTGAGGTTTTACTCTGTTTCACTGATGATTCACTTCATGTTACTTTTGACCTATACATGAGTAATATATTAGTAATAAGGGAAATTGAGTATGGTGTACATGGTTACTATCTTCACAATTTTTCTGTAAATGTGGAACTATTCTAAAATGAAACATCCATTAAAACAACACTCAAAATCCTAGGAAATTGTAGCAAGTGAACATAGTGGAATGGACCACTGAAATGTCGGGGGAGTATGGGAATTTTCTTAGAGGAAACACCACCTCCCTGCCATATGCTGGACTCTAATGGAACTACAGGAAATGAGAGAGAGAGAGGACAGTTTAGGAAAAATGTTAGGAGTTAAGAGGAAGGTCTCTGTTTTATAACCAGAGTGTGTGAGATTTCTGCATCTTCTCCTACCCCCGGCCCTCCTGGATGGTCCAGCTGAGGCATTGTGATGTCAAGTCACACCATGGCCACCACTGATTTTGGGCAACCAGATCTTAAGTGAGTGACTCTTCATAAACCTAAAAAGATAGCGAAACTTAATAAGACGATATTGTAGACTAGTAGAGATGAGGAATAAGACTCCAAATAGAAGGGTGGATGAAGACACTGCAAGTCCAAAAGTGAATTTATGTTTGTATTGGGGGTAGGTGGGATGGATGGTGGTGGTCCCAGTCATGAGGAACAGTTTGCGGTGTTAGTGCTGGCAATGTATAATAATGAATTTAATTTTCTTTTTACATGGCAGACTAATGAATATTGTTAAACTAGTGAAAGGATGGTCAGCTCAAGATAGGAAGTTTTATGCCACAACTGGAACAGTTTATCCTTTAACATCATGGTGTAGAACAGAATTGTTGGATATTGGAGATACCAGAGAAGTGATTTTTGACTCCGTTTCACTGATGGGGAGGGATCTAAGCGGGGGGCAGGGATGTGAGAAGGGAGTAATGTAGATTGCCTACGTTGGGGCACCAGAGAAGCCATTCCGTACTGAGCCAGACACTTAGAATAAGGACAAGGAGAAGTCTGAATGGGGATTTTTTTCACAACACTTTCTCATACTGGAAAAGAAAAAAGGAGCTGATGTTTAATTTAGGTTTGGATTCGGGGGGTGGGATGGATGGTAGTGGTCGCAGTCATGAGGCACAGGGTGTTAGTGCTGGCAGTGTATAATAATGCATTTGATTTCCTTTTTACCTGGTAGACTATTGAATTTTGATAAATTCTTGAAAGGATGGTCAGCTCCAGATCTGAGGTTTTATGCCGCAACTGGTCCAGTTTTTCCTTTAACAACTTAGTCTAGAACAGCACTGCTGGATATTGGAGATACTAGAGGATTGAGGTTTCACTCTGTTTCACCGATGATTCACTTCATGTTACATTTGCCCAAACGTAAGTAAGATGTCAGTAATAAGGGAAATTGGGTATGGTGTCCATGGTTTTTATCTTCACAATTTTTCTGTAAATCTGGAACTGTTGTAAAATAAAAGAGTCCTTAAAACAACACTCAAAATCATAGGAAATTATATTAACTGAACCTAGTGGAATGGACCACTGAAATGACGGGGGAGTATGGGAATTGTCTTAGAGGAAACACCACCTCCCTGCCATATGCTGGACTGTAATGGAACTACAGGAAATTGGAGAGAGAGAGGACAGTTTGGGAAAAATATTAGGCGTTAAGAGGAAGGTCTCTGTTTTATAACCAGAGTGTGTGAGATTTCTGCATCTTCTGCCACCCCCGCGCCTCCTGGATGGTCTAGCTGAAGCTTTGTGATGTCAAGCCACACCATGGCCACCACAGAATTTGGGCAACCAGAGCTGAAGGGAGTGGCTCCTCATTAACCTAAAGTGTATAAATAGAGGCCAGGCCCCCTTCAGTAGTGTCTGTTGCCTCAAGATAGTGAAACTTAATACGACGATATTGTAGACTAGTAGAGATAAGGAGTAAGAGTCCAAACAGAAGGGTGGATGAAGAAACTGTAAGTCCAAAAGTGAATTTATGTTCGTATTAGGGATAGGTGGGATGGATGGTGGAGATCGCAGTAATGAGCAACAGGGGGTTGTGTTAGTGATGGCAGTGTATAATAAAGAATTTGATTTCCTTTTTATATGGAAGACTATTGAATATTGTTAAACTATGGAAAGGAAGGTCAGCTCAAGATGTGAATTTTATGCCACAACTTGTACAGTTTTTCCTTTAACATCATTGTCTAGAACAGCATTGTTGGATATTGAAGATACTTGAGAAGTGAGGTTTGACTCTGTTTCACTGATGGGGAGGGATCTAAGGAGGGGGCAGGCATGTGAGAAGGGAGTAATGTAGATTACTTTAGTTGGGGCAAAAGACAAGCCATTCCATACTGAGCCGGAGACTTAGATCAGGAGAACGAGAAGTCTGATTGGGGATGTTTTTCACCAAACTTTCGCATACTGGCAAGGAAAAAAGAAGCTGATTTTTAATTTTAGCTTCAGATTCGGGGTTGGATGGATGGTGGTGGTCGCAGTCATGAGGAACTGGGTGTTGTGTTAGAGCTGGCAATGTATAATAATGAATTTGATTTCCTTTTACATTGTAGACTATTGAATAATGTTAAACTCTTGAAAGGATGGTCAGCTCAATATCTGAAATTTCATGCCACAACTGGTCCAGTTTTTCCTTTAACAACTTGGTCTAGAACAGCATTGTTGGATATTGGAGATACTTGAGCAGTGAGGTTTTACTCTGTTTCACTGATGATTCACTTCATGTTACTTTTGACCTATACATGAGTAATATATTAGTAATAAGGGAAATTGAGTATGGTGTACATGGTTACTATCTTCACAATTTTTCTGTAAATGTGGAACTATTCTAAAATGAAACATCCATTAAAACAACACTCAAAATCCTAGGAAATTGTAGCAAGTGAACATAGTGGAATGGACCACTGAAATGTCGGGGGAGTATGGGAATTTTCTTAGAGGAAACACCACCTCCCTGCCATATGCTGGACTCTAATGGAACTACAGGAAATGAGAGAGAGAGAGGACAGTTTAGGAAAAATGTTAGGAGTTAAGAGGAAGGTCTCTGTTTTATAACCAGAGTGTGTGAGATTTCTGCATCTTCTCCTACCCCCGGCCCTCCTGGATGGTCCAGCTGAGGCATTGTGATGTCAAGTCACACCATGGCCACCACTGATTTTGGGCAACCAGATCTTAAGTGAGTGACTCTTCATAAACCTAAAAAGATAGTGAAACTTAATAAGACGATATTGTAGACTAGTAGAGATGAGGAATAAGACTCCAAATAGAAGGGTGGATGAAGACACTGCAAGTCCAAAAGTGAATTTATGTTTGTATTGGGGGTAGGTGGGATGGATGGTGGTGGTCCCAGTCATGAGGAACAGTTTGCGGTGTTAGTGCTGGCAATGTATAATAATGAATTTAATTTTCTTTTTACATGGCAGACTAATGAATATTGTTAAACTAGTGAAAGGATGGTCAGCTCAAGATAGGAAGTTTTATGCCACAACTGGAACAGTTTATCCTTTAACATCATGGTGTAGAACAGAATTGTTGGATATTGGAGATACCAGAGAAGTGATTTTTGACTCCGTTTCACTGATGGGGAGGGATCTAAGCGGGGGGCAGGGATGTGAGAAGGGAGTAATGTAGATTGCCTACGTTGGGGCACCAGAGAAGCCATTCCGTACTGAGCCAGACACTTAGAATAAGGACAAGGAGAAGTCTGAATGGGGATTTTTTTCACAACACTTTCTCATACTGGAAAAGAAAAAAGGAGCTGATGTTTAATTTAGGTTTGGATTCGGGGGGTGGGATGGATGGTAGTGGTCGCAGTCATGAGGCACAGGGTGTTAGTGCTGGCAGTGTATAATAATGCATTTGATTTCCTTTTTACCTGGTAGACTATTGAATTTTGATAAATTCTTGAAAGGATGGTCAGCTCCAGATCTGAGGTTTTATGCCGCAACTGGTCCAGTTTTTCCTTTAACAACTTAGTCTAGAACAGCACTGCTGGATATTGGAGATACTAGAGGATTGAGGTTTCACTCTGTTTCACCGATGATTCACTTCATGTTACATTTGCCCAAACGTAAGTAAGATGTCAGTAATAAGGGAAATTGGGTATGGTGTCCATGGTTTTTATCTTCACAATTTTTCTGTAAATCTGGAACTGTTGTAAAATAAAAGAGTCCTTAAAACAACACTCAAAATCATAGGAAATTATATTAACTGAACCTAGTGGAATGGACCACTGAAATGACGGGGGAGTATGGGAATTGTCTTAGAGGAAACACCACCTCCCTGCCATATGCTGGACTGTAATGGAACTACAGGAAATTGGAGAGAGAGAGGACAGTTTGGGAAAAATATTAGGCGTTAAGAGGAAGGTCTCTGTTTTATAACCAGAGTGTGTGAGATTTCTGCATCTTCTGCCACCCCCGCGCCTCCTGGATGGTCTAGCTGAAGCTTTGTGATGTCAAGCCACACCATGGCCACCACAGAATTTGGGCAACCAGAGCTGAAGGGAGTGGCTCCTCATTAACCTAAAGTGTATAAATAGAGGCCAGGCCCCATTCAGTAGTGTCTGTTGCCTCAAGATAGTGAAACTTAATACGACGATATTGTAGACTAGTAGAGATAAGGAGTAAGAGTCCAAACAGAAGGGTGGATGAAGAAACTGTAAGTCCAAAAGTGAATTTATGTTCGTATTAGGGATAGGTGGGATGGATGGTGGAGATCGCAGTAATGAGCAACAGGGGGTTGTGTTAGTGATGGCAGTGTATAATAAAGAATTTGATTTCCTTTTTATATGGAAGACTATTGAATATTGTTAAACTATGGAAAGGAAGGTCAGCTCAAGATGTGAATTTTATGCCACAACTTGTACAGTTTTTCCTTTAACATCATTGTCTAGAACAGCATTGTTGGATATTGAAGATACTTGAGAAGTGAGGTTTGACTCTGTTTCATTGATGGGGAGGGATCTAAGGAGGGGGCAGGCATGTGAGAAGGGAGTAATGTAGATTACTTTAGTTGGGGCAACAGACAAGCCATTCCATACTGAGCCGGAGACTTAGATCAGGAGAACGAGAAGTCTGATTGGGGATGTTTTTCACAAAACTTTCGCATACTGGCAAGGAAAAAAGAAGCTGATTTTTAATTTTAGCTTTAGATTCGGGGTTGGATGGATGGTGGTGGTCGCAGTCATGAGGAACTGGGTGTTGTGTTAGAGCTGGCAATGTATAATAATGAATTTGATTTCCTTTTACATTGTAGACTATTGAATAATGTTAAACTCTTGAAAGGATGGTCAGCTCAATATCTGAAGTTTCATGCCACAACTGGTCCAGTTTTTCCTTTAACAACTTGGTCTAGAACAGCATTGTTGGATATTGGAGATACTTGAGCAGTGAGGTTTTACTCTGTTTCACTGATGATTCACTTCATGTTACTTTTGACCTATACATGAGTAATATATTAGTAATAAGGGAAATTGAGTATGGTGTACATGGTTACTATCTTCACAATTTTTCTGTAAATGTGGAACTATTCTAAAATGAAACATCCATTAAAACAACACTCAAAATCCTAGGAAATTGTAGCAAGTGAACATAGTGGAATGGACCACTGAAATGTCGGGGGAGTATGGGAATTTTCTTAGAGGAAACACCACCTCCCTGCCATATGCTGGACTCTAATGGAACTACAGGAAATGAGAGAGAGAGAGGACAGTTTAGGAAAAATGTTAGGAGTTAAGAGGAAGGTCTCTGTTTTATAACCAGAGTGTGTGAGATTTCTGCATCTTCTCCTACCCCCGGCCCTCCTGGATGGTCCAGCTGAGGCATTGTGATGTCAAGTCACACCATGGCCACCACTGATTTTGGGCAACCAGATCTTAAGTGAGTGACTCTTCATAAACCTAAAAAGATAGTGAAACTTAATAAGACGATATTGTAGACTAGTAGAGATGAGGAATAAGACTCCAAATAGAAGGGTGGATGAAGACACTGCAAGTCCAAAAGTGAATTTATGTTTGTATTGGGGGTAGGTGGGATGGATGGTGGTGGTCCCAGTCATGAGGAACAGTTTGCGGTGTTAGTGCTGGCAATGTATAATAATGAATTTAATTTTCTTTTTACATGGCAGACTAATGAATATTGTTAAACTAGTGAAAGGATGGTCAGCTCAAGATAGGAAGTTTTATGCCACAACTGGAACAGTTTATCCTTTAACATCATGGTGTAGAACAGAATTGTTGGATATTGGAGATACCAGAGAAGTGATTTTTGACTCCGTTTCACTGATGGGGAGGGATCTAAGCGGGGGGCAGGGATGTGAGAAGGGAGTAATGTAGATTGCCTACGTTGGGGCACCAGAGAAGCCATTCCGTACTGAGCCAGACACTTAGAATAAGGACAAGGAGAAGTCTGAATGGGGATTTTTTTCACAACACTTTCTCATACTGGAAAAGAAAAAAGGAGCTGATGTTTAATTTAGGTTTGGATTCGGGGGGTGGGATGGATGGTAGTGGTCGCAGTCATGAGGCACAGGGTGTTAGTGCTGGCAGTGTATAATAATGCATTTGATTTCCTTTTTACCTGGTAGACTATTGAATTTTGATAAATTCTTGAAAGGATGGTCAGCTCCAGATCTGAGGTTTTATGCCGCAACTGGTCCAGTTTTTCCTTTAACAACTTAGTCTAGAACAGCACTGCTGGATATTGGAGATACTAGAGGATTGAGGTTTCACTCTGTTTCACCGATGATTCACTTCATGTTACATTTGCCCAAACGTAAGTAAGATGTCAGTAATAAGGGAAATTGGGTATGGTGTCCATGGTTTTTATCTTCACAATTTTTCTGTAAATCTGGAACTGTTGTAAAATAAAAGAGTCCTTAAAACAACACTCAAAATCATAGGAAATTATATTAACTGAACCTAGTGGAATGGACCACTGAAATGACGGGGGAGTATGGGAATTGTCTTAGAGGAAACACCACCTCCCTGCCATATGCTGGACTGTAATGGAACTACAGGAAATTGGAGAGAGAGAGGACAGTTTGGGAAAAATATTAGGCGTTAAGAGGAAGGTCTCTGTTTTATAACCAGAGTGTGTGAGATTTCTGCATCTTCTGCCACCCCCGCGCCTCCTGGATGGTCTAGCTGAAGCTTTGTGATGTCAAGCCACACCATGGCCACCACAGAATTTGGGCAACCAGAGCTGAAGGGAGTGGCTCCTCATTAACCTAAAGTGTATAAATAGAGGCCAGGCCCCATTCAGTAGTGTCTGTTGCCTCAAGATAGTGAAACTTAATACGACGATATTGTAGACTAGTAGAGATAAGGAGTAAGAGTCCAAACAGAAGGGTGGATGAAGAAACTGTAAGTCCAAAAGTGAATTTATGTTCGTATTAGGGATAGGTGGGATGGATGGTGGAGATCGCAGTAATGAGCAACAGGGGGTTGTGTTAGTGATGGCAGTGTATAATAAAGAATTTGATTTCCTTTTTATATGGAAGACTATTGAATATTGTTAAACTATGGAAAGGAAGGTCAGCTCAAGATGTGAATTTTATGCCACAACTTGTACAGTTTTTCCTTTAACATCATTGTCTAGAACAGCATTGTTGGATATTGAAGATACTTGAGAAGTGAGGTTTGACTCTGTTTCATTGATGGGGAGGGATCTAAGGAGGGGGCAGGCATGTGAGAAGGGAGTAATGTAGATTACTTTAGTTGGGGCAACAGACAAGCCATTCCATACTGAGCCGGAGACTTAGATCAGGAGAACGAGAAGTCTGATTGGGGATGTTTTTCACAAAACTTTCGCATACTGGCAAGGAAAAAAGAAGCTGATTTTTAATTTTAGCTTTAGATTCGGGGTTGGATGGATGGTGGTGGTCGCAGTCATGAGGAACTGGGTGTTGTGTTAGAGCTGGCAATGTATAATAATGAATTTGATTTCCTTTTACATTGTAGACTATTGAATAATGTTAAACTCTTGAAAGGATGGTCAGCTCAATATCTGAAGTTTCATGCCACAACTGGTCCAGTTTTTCCTTTAACAACTTGGTCTAGAACAGCATTGTTGGATATTGGAGATACTTGAGCAGTGAGGTTTTACTCTGTTTCACTGATGATTCACTTCATGTTACTTTTGACCTATACATGAGTAATATATTAGTAATAAGGGAAATTGAGTATGGTGTACATGGTTACTATCTTCACAATTTTTCTGTAAATGTGGAACTATTCTAAAATGAAACATCCATTAAAACAACACTCAAAATCCTAGGAAATTGTAGCAAGTGAACATAGTGGAATGGACCACTGAAATGTCGGGGGAGTATGGGAATTTTCTTAGAGGAAACACCACCTCCCTGCCATATGCTGGACTCTAATGGAACTACAGGAAATGAGAGAGAGAGAGGACAGTTTAGGAAAAATGTTAGGAGTTAAGAGGAAGGTCTCTGTTTTATAACCAGAGTGTGTGAGATTTCTGCATCTTCTCCTACCCCCGGCCCTCCTGGATGGTCCAGCTGAGGCATTGTGATTTCAAGTCACACTATTGCCACCACTGATTTTGGGCAACCAGATCTTAAGTGAGTGACTCTTCATAACCCTAAAAAGATAGCGAAACTTAATAAGACGATATTGTAGACTAGTAGAGATGAGGAATAAGACTCCAAATAGAAGGGTGGATGAAGACACTGCAAGTCCAAAAGTGAATTTATGTTTGTATTGGGGGTAGGTGGGATGGATGGTGGTGGTCCCAGTCATGAGGAACAGTTTGCGGTGTTAGTGCTGGCAATGTATAATAATGAATTTAATTTTCTTTTTACATGGCAGACTAATGAATATTGTTAAACTAGTGAAAGGATGGTCAGCTCAAGATAGGAAGTTTTATGCCACAACTGGAACAGTTTATCCTTTAACATCATGGTGTAGAACAGAATTGTTGGATATTGGAGATACCAGAGAA
The DNA here is from genome assembly GCF_964212035.1 of Myotis nattereri. Classification (NCBI taxonomy): domain Eukaryota; kingdom Metazoa; phylum Chordata; class Mammalia; order Chiroptera; family Vespertilionidae; genus Myotis; species Myotis nattereri. The sequence goes on along the minus strand of NC_138085.1, from coordinate 8,769,967 downwards.
GTGATTTTTGACTCCGTTTCACTGATGGGGAGGGATCTAAGCGGGGGGCAGGGATGTGAGAAGGGAGTAATGTAGATTGCCTACGTTGGGGCACCAGAGAAGCCATTCCGTACTGAGCCAGACACTTAGAATAAGGACAAGGAGAAGTCTGAATGGGGATTTTTTTCACAACACTTTCTCATACTGGAAAAGAAAAAAGGAGCTGATGTTTAATTTAGGTTTGGATTCGGGGGGTGGGATGGATGGTAGTGGTCGCAGTCATGAGGCACAGGGTGTTAGTGCTGGCAGTGTATAATAATGCATTTGATTTCCTTTTTACCTGGTAGACTATTGAATTTTGATAAATTCTTGAAAGGATGGTCAGCTCCAGATCTGAGGTTTTATGCCGCAACTGGTCCAGTTTTTCCTTTAACAACTTAGTCTAGAACAGCACTGCTGGATATTGGAGATACTAGAGGATTGAGGTTTCACTCTGTTTCACCGATGATTCACTTCATGTTACATTTGCCCAAACGTAAGTAAGATGTCAGTAATAAGGGAAATTGGGTATGGTGTCCATGGTTTTTATCTTCACAATTTTTCTGTAAATCTGGAACTGTTGTAAAATAAAAGAGTCCTTAAAACAACACTCAAAATCATAGGAAATTATATTAACTGAACCTAGTGGAATGGACCACTGAAATGACGGGGGAGTATGGGAATTGTCTTAGAGGAAACACCACCTCCCTGCCATATGCTGGACTGTAATGGAACTACAGGAAATTGGAGAGAGAGAGGACAGTTTGGGAAAAATATTAGGCGTTAAGAGGAAGGTCTCTGTTTTATAACCAGAGTGTGTGAGATTTCTGCATCTTCTGCCACCCCCGCGCCTCCTGGATGGTCTAGCTGAAGCTTTGTGATGTCAAGCCACACCATGGCCACCACAGAATTTGGGCAACCAGAGCTGAAGGGAGTGGCTCCTCATTAACCTAAAGTGTATAAATAGAGGCCAGGCCCCATTCAGTAGTGTCTGTTGCCTCAAGATAGTGAAACTTAATACGACGATATTGTAGACTAGTAGAGATAAGGAGTAAGAGTCCAAACAGAAGGGTGGATGAAGAAACTGTAAGTCCAAAAGTGAATTTATGTTCGTATTAGGGATAGGTGGGATGGATGGTGGAGATCGCAGTAATGAGCAACAGGGGGTTGTGTTAGTGATGGCAGTGTATAATAAAGAATTTGATTTCCTTTTTATATGGAAGACTATTGAATATTGTTAAACTATGGAAAGGAAGGTCAGCTCAAGATGTGAATTTTATGCCACAACTTGTACAGTTTTTCCTTTAACATCATTGTCTAGAACAGCATTGTTGGATATTGAAGATACTTGAGAAGTGAGGTTTGACTCTGTTTCATTGATGGGGAGGGATCTAAGGAGGGGGCAGGCATGTGAGAAGGGAGTAATGTAGATTACTTTAGTTGGGGCAACAGACAAGCCATTCCATACTGAGCCGGAGACTTAGATCAGGAGAACGAGAAGTCTGATTGGGGATGTTTTTCACAAAACTTTCGCATACTGGCAAGGAAAAAAGAAGCTGATTTTTAATTTTAGCTTTAGATTCGGGGTTGGATGGATGGTGGTGGTCGCAGTCATGAGGAACTGGGTGTTGTGTTAGAGCTGGCAATGTATAATAATGAATTTGATTTCCTTTTACATTGTAGACTATTGAATAATGTTAAACTCTTGAAAGGATGGTCAGCTCAATATCTGAAGTTTCATGCCACAACTGGTCCAGTTTTTCCTTTAACAACTTGGTCTAGAACAGCATTGTTGGATATTGGAGATACTTGAGCAGTGAGGTTTTACTCTGTTTCACTGATGATTCACTTCATGTTACTTTTGACCTATACATGAGTAATATATTAGTAATAAGGGAAATTGAGTATGGTGTACATGGTTACTATCTTCACAATTTTTCTGTAAATGTGGAACTATTCTAAAATGAAACATCCATTAAAACAACACTCAAAATCCTAGGAAATTGTAGCAAGTGAACATAGTGGAATGGACCACTGAAATGTCGGGGGAGTATGGGAATTTTCTTAGAGGAAACACCACCTCCCTGCCATATGCTGGACTCTAATGGAACTACAGGAAATGAGAGAGAGAGAGGACAGTTTAGGAAAAATGTTAGGAGTTAAGAGGAAGGTCTCTGTTTTATAACCAGAGTGTGTGAGATTTCTGCATCTTCTCCTACCCCCGGCCCTCCTGGATGGTCCAGCTGAGGCATTGTGATTTCAAGTCACACTATTGCCACCACTGATTTTGGGCAACCAGATCTTAAGTGAGTGACTCTTCATAACCCTAAAAAGATAGCGAAACTTAATAAGACGATATTGTAGACTAGTAGAGATGAGGAATAAGACTCCAAATAGAAGGGTGGATGAAGACACTGCAAGTCCAAAAGTGAATTTATGTTTGTATTGGGGGTAGGTGGGATGGATGCTGCAGGTCGCAGTCATGAGGAACAGTTTGCGGTGTTAGTGCTGGCAGTGTATAATAAAGAATTTGATTTTCTTTTTACATGGCAGACTAATGAATATTGTTAAACTAGTGAAAGGATGGTCAGCTCAAGATGGGAAGTTTTATGCCACAACTGGAACAGTTTATCCTTTAACATCATTGTGTAGAACAGAATTGTTGGATATTGGAGATACTAGAGAAGTGATTTTTGACTCCGTTTCACTGATGGGGAGGGATCTAAGCGGGGGGCAGGGATGTGAGAAGGGAGTAATGTAGATTGCCTACGTTGGGGCACCAGAGAAGCCATTCCGTACTGAGCCAGACACTTAGAATAAGGACAAGGAGAAGTCTGAATGGGGCTTTTTTTCACAACAATTTCTCATACTGGAAAAGAAAAAAGGAGCTGATGTTTAATTTAGGTTTGGATTCGGGGGGTGGGATGGATGGTAGTGGTCGCAGTCATGAGGAACAGGGTGTTAGTGCTGGCAGTGTATAATAATGCATTTGATTTCCTTTTTACCTGGTAGACTATTGAATTTTGATAAATTCTTGAAAGGATGGTCAGCTCCAGATCTGAGGTTTTATGCCGCAACTGGTCCAGTTTTTCCTTTAACAACTTAGTCTAGAACAGCACTGCTGGATATTGGAGATACTAGAGGATTGAGGTTTCACTCTGTTTCACCGATGATTCACTTCATGTTACATTTGCCCAAACGTAAGTAAGATGTCAGTAATAAGGGAAATTGGGTATGGTGTCCATGGTTTTTATCTTCACAATTTTTCTGTAAATCTGGAACTGTTGTAAAATAAAAGAGTCCTTAAAACAACACTCAAAATCATAGGAAATTATATTAACTGAACCTAGTGGAATGGACCACTGAAATGACGGGGGAGTATGGGAATTGTCTTAGAGGAAACACCACCTCCCTGCCATATGCTGGACTGTAATGGAACTACAGGAAATTGGAGAGAGAGAGGACAGTTTGGGAAAAATATTAGGCGTTAAGAGGAAGGTCTCTGTTTTATAACCAGAGTGTGTGAGATTTCTGCATCTTCTGCCACCCCCGCGCCTCCTGGATGGTCTAGCTGAAGCTTTGTGATGTCAAGCCACACCATGGCCACCACAGAATTTGGGCAACCAGAGCTGAAGGGAGTGGCTCCTCATTAACCTAAAGTGTATAAATAGAGGCCAGGCCCCCTTCAGTAGTGTCTGTTGCCTCAAGATAGTGAAACTTAATACGACGATATTGTAGACTAGTAGAGATAAGGAGTAAGAGTCCAAACAGAAGGGTGGATGAAGAAACTGTAAGTCCAAAAGTGAATTTATGTTCGTATTAGGGATAGGTGGGATGGATGGTGGAGATCGCAGTAATGAGCAACAGGGGGTTGTGTTAGTGATGGCAGTGTATAATAAAGAATTTGATTTCCTTTTTATATGGAAGACTATTGAATATTGTTAAACTATGGAAAGGAAGGTCAGCTCAAGATGTGAATTTTATGCCACAACTTGTACAGTTTTTCCTTTAACATCATTGTCTAGAACAGCATTGTTGGATATTGAAGATACTTGAGAAGTGAGGTTTGACTCTGTTTCACTGATGGGGAGGGATCTAAGGAGGGGGCAGGCATGTGAGAAGGGAGTAATGTAGATTACTTTAGTTGGGGCAACAGACAAGCCATTCCATACTGAGCCGGAGACTTAGATCAGGAGAACGAGAAGTCTGATTGGGGATGTTTTTCACAAAACTTTCGCATACTGGCAAGGAAAAAAGAAGCTGATTTTTAATTTTAGCTTCAGATTCGGGGTTGGATGGATGGTGGTGGTCGCAGTCATGAGGAACTGGGTGTTGTGTTAGAGCTGGCAATGTATAATAATGAATTTGATTTCCTTTTACATTGTAGACTATTGAATAATGTTAAACTCTTGAAAGGATGGTCAGCTCAATATCTGAAATTTCATGCCACAACTGGTCCAGTTTTTCCTTTAACAACTTGGTCTAGAACAGCATTGTTGGATATTGGAGATACTTGAGCAGTGAGGTTTTACTCTGTTTCACTGATGATTCACTTCATGTTACTTTTGACCTATACATGAGTAATATATTAGTAATAAGGGAAATTGAGTATGGTGTACATGGTTACTATCTTCACAATTTTTCTGTAAATGTGGAACTATTCTAAAATGAAACATCCATTAAAACAACACTCAAAATCCTAGGAAATTGTAGCAAGTGAACATAGTGGAATGGACCACTGAAATGTCGGGGGAGTATGGGAATTTTCTTAGAGGAAACACCACCTCCCTGCCATATGCTGGACTCTAATGGAACTACAGGAAATGAGAGAGAGAGAGGACAGTTTAGGAAAAATGTTAGGAGTTAAGAGGAAGGTCTCTGTTTTATAACCAGAGTGTGTGAGATTTCTGCATCTTCTCCTACCCCCGGCCCTCCTGGATGGTCCAGCTGAGGCATTGTGATGTCAAGTCACACCATGGCCACCACTGATTTTGGGCAACCAGATCTTAAGTGAGTGACTCTTCATAAACCTAAAAAGATAGCGAAACTTAATAAGACGATATTGTAGACTAGTAGAGATGAGGAATAAGACTCCAAATAGAAGGGTGGATGAAGACACTGCAAGTCCAAAAGTGAATTTATGTTTGTATTGGGGGTAGGTGGGATGGATGCTGCAGGTCGCAGTCATGAGGAACAGTTTGCGGTGTTAGTGCTGGCAGTGTATAATAAAGAATTTGATTTTCTTTTTACATGGCAGACTAATGAATATTGTTAAACTAGTGAAAGGATGGTCAGCTCAAGATGGGAAGTTTTATGCCACAACTGGAACAGTTTATCCTTTAACATCATGGTGTAGAACAGAATTGTTGGATATTGGAGATACCAGAGAAGTGATTTTTGACTCCGTTTCACTGATGGGGAGGGATCTAAGCGGGGGGCAGGGATGTGAGAAGGGAGTAATGTAGATTGCCTACGTTGGGGCACCAGAGAAGCCATTCCGTACTGAGCCAGACACTTAGAATAAGGACAAGGAGAAGTCTGAATGGGGCTTTTTTTCACAACAATTTCTCATACTGGAAAAGAAAAAAGGAGCTGATGTTTAATTTAGGTTTGGATTCGGGGGGTGGGATGGATGGTAGTGGTCGCAGTCATGAGGCACAGGGTGTTGTGTTAGTGCTGGCAGTTTATAATAATGCATTTGATTTCCTTTTTACCTGGTAGACTATTGAATTTTGATAAGTTCTTGAAAGGATGGTCAGCTCCAGATCTGAGGTTTTATGCCGCAGCTGGTCCAGTTTTTCCTTTAACAACTTAGTCTAGAACAGCACTGCTGGATATTGGAGATACTAGAGGATTGAGGTTTCACTCTGTTTCACCGATGATTCACTTCATGTTACATTTGCCCAAACATAAGTAAGATGTCAGTAATAAGGGAAATTGGGTATGGTATACATGGATTTTATCTTCACAATTGTTCTGTAAATCTGGAACTGTTGTAAAATAAAAGAGTCCTTAAAACAACACTCAAAATCATAGGAAATTATATTAACTGAACCTAGTGGAATGGACCACTGCAATGACGGGGGAGTATGGGAATTGTCTTAGAGGAAACACCACCTCCCTGCCATATGCTGGACTGTAATGGAACTGCAGGAAATGAGAGAGAGAGAGGACAGTTTGGGAAAAATATTAGGCGTTAAGAGGAAGGTCTCTGTTTTATAACCAGAGTGTGTGAGATTTCTGCATCTTCTGCCACCCCCGCGCCTCCTGGATGGTCTAGCTGAAGCTTTGTGATGTCAAGCCACACCATGGCCACCACAGAATTTTGGCAACCAGAGCTGAAGGGAGTGGCTCCTCATTAACCTAAAGTGTATAAATAGAGGCCAGGCCCCCTTCAGTAGTGTCTGTTGCCTCAAGATAGTGAAACTTAATACGACGATATTGTAGACTAGTAGAGATAAGGAGTAAGACTCCAAACAGAAGGGTGGATGAAGAAACTGTAAGTCCAAAAGTGAATTTATGTTCGTATTAGGGATAGGTGGGATGGATGGTGGAGTTCGCAGTAATGAGCAACAGGGGGTTGTGTTAGTGATGGCAGTGTATAATAAAGAATTTGATTTCCTTTTTATATGGAAGACTATTGAACATTGTTAAACTATGGAAAGGAAGGTCAGCTCAAGATGTGAATTTTATGCCACAACTTGTACAGTTTTTCCTTTAACATCATTGTCTAGAACAGCATTGTTGGATATTGGAGATACTAGAGAAGTGAGGTTTGACTCTGTTTCACTGATGGGGAGGGATCTAAGGAGGGGGCAGGCATGTGAGAAGGGAGTAATGTAGATTACTTTAGTTGGGGCAACAGACAAGCCATTCCATACTGAGCCGGAGACTTAGATCAGGAGAACGAGAAGTCTGATTGGGGATGTTTTTCACAAAACTTTCGCATACTGGCAAGGAAAAAAGAAGCTGATTTTTAATTTTAGCTTTAGATTCGGGGGTTGGATGGATGGTGGTGGTCGCAGTCATGAGGAACTGGGTGTTGTGTTAGAGCTGGCAATGTATAATAATGAATTTGATTTCCTTTTGCATGGTAGACTATTGAATAATGTTAAACTCTTGAAAGGATGGTCAGCTCAATATCTGAAGTTTCATGCCACAACTGGTCCAGTTTTTCCTGTAACAACTTGGTCTAGAACAGCATTGTTGGATATTGGAGATACTTGAGCAGTGAGGTTTTACTCTGTTTCACTGATGATTCACTTCATGTTACTTTTGACCTATACATGAGTAATATATTAGTAATAAGGGAAATTGAGTATGGTGTACATGGTTACTATCTTCACAATTGTTCTGTAAATGTGGAACTATTCTAAAATGAAACATCCATTAAAACAACACTCAAAATCCTAGGAAATTGTAGCAAGTGAACATAGTGGAATGGACCACTGAAATGTCGGGGGAGTATGGGAATTTTCTTAGAGGAAACACCACCTCCCTGCCATATGCTGGACTCTAATGGAACTACAGGAAATGAGAGAGAGAGAGGACAGTTTAGGAAAAATGTTAGGAGTTAAGAGGAAGGTCTCTGTTTTATAACCAGAGTGTGTGAGATTTCTGCATCTTCTCCTACCCCCGGCCCTCCTGGATGGTCCAGCTGAGGCATTGTGATGTCAAGTCACACCATGGCCACCACTGATTTTGGGCAACCAGATCTTAAGTGAGTGACTCTTCATAAACCTAAAAAGATAGCGAAACTTAATAAGACGATATTGTAGACTAGTAGAGATGAGGAATAAAACTCCAAATAGAAGGGTGGATGAAGACACTGCAAGTCCAAAAGTGAATTTATGTTTGTATTGGGGGTAGGTGGGATGGATGGTGGTGGTCCCAGTCATGAGGAACAGTTTGCGGTGTTAGTGCTGGCAATGTATAATAATGAATTTAATTTTCTTTTTACATGGCAGACTAATGAATATTGTTAAACTAGTGAAAGGATGGTCAGCTCAAGATAGGAAGGTTTATGCCACAACTGGAACAGTTTATCCTTTAACATCATGGTGTAGAACAGAATTGTTGGATATTGGAGATACCAGAGAAGTGATTTTTGACTCCGTTTCACTGATGGGGAGGGATCTAAGCGGGGGGCAGGGATTTGAGAAGGGAGTAATGTAGATTGCCTACGTTGGGGCACCAGAGAAGCCATTCCGTACTGAGCCAGACACTTAGAATAAGGACAAGGAGAAGTCTGAATGGGGATTTTTTTCACAACACTTTCTCATACTGGAAAAGAAAAAAGGAGCTGATGTTTAATTTAGGTTTGGATTCGGGGGGTGGGATGGATGGTAGTGGTCGCAGTCATGAGGCACAGGGTGTTAGTGCTGGCAGTGTATAATAATGCATTTGATTTCCTTTTTACCTGGTAGACTATTGAATTTTGATAAATTCTTGAAAGGATGGTCAGCTCCAGATCTGAGGTTTTATGCCGCAACTGGTCCAGTTTTTCCTTTAACAACTTAGTCTAGAACAGCACTGCTGGATATTGGAGATACTAGAGGATTGAGGTTTCACTCTGTTTCACCGATGATTCACTTCATGTTACATTTGCCCAAACGTAAGTAAGATGTCAGTAATAAGGGAAATTGGGTATGGTGTCCATGGTTTTTATCTTCACAATTTTTCTGTAAATCTGGAACTGTTGTAAAATAAAAGAGTCCTTAAAACAACACTCAAAATCATAGGAAATTATATTAACTGAACCTAGTGGAATGGACCACTGAAATGACGGGGGAGTATGGGAATTGTCTTAGAGGAAACACCACCTCCCTGCCATATGCTGGACTGTAATGGAACTACAGGAAATTGGAGAGAGAGAGGACAGTTTGGGAAAAATATTAGGCGTTAAGAGGAAGGTCTCTGTTTTATAACCAGAGTGTGTGAGATTTCTGCATCTTCTGCCACCCCCGCGCCTCCTGGATGGTCTAGCTGAAGCTTTGTGATGTCAAGCCACACCATGGCCACCACAGAATTTTGGCAACCAGAGCTGAAGGGAGTGGCTCCTCATTAACCTAAAGTGTATAAATAGAGGCCAGGCCCCCTTCAGTAGTGTCTGTTGCCTCAAGATAGTGAAACTTAATACGACGATATTGTAGACTAGTAGAGATAAGGAGTAAGAGTCCAAACAGAAGGGTGGATGAAGAAACTGTAAGTCCAAAAGTGAATTTATGTTCGTATTAGGGATAGGTGGGATGGATGGTGGAGATCGCAGTAATGAGCAACAGGGGGTTGTGTTAGTGATGGCAGTGTATAATAAAGAATTTGATTTCCTTTTTATATGGAAGACTATTGAATATTGTTAAACTATGGAAAGGAAGGTCAGCTCAAGATGTGAATTTTATGCCACAACTTGTACAGTTTTTCCTTTAACATCATTGTCTAGAACAGCATTGTTGGATATTGAAGATACTTGAGAAGTGAGGTTTGACTCTGTTTCATTGATGGGGAGGGATCTAAGGAGGGGGCAGGCATGTGAGAAGGGAGTAATGTAGATTACTTTAGTTGGGGCAACAGACAAGCCATTCCATACTGAGCCGGAGACTTAGATCAGGAGAACGAGAAGTCTGATTGGGGATGTTTTTCACAATACTTTCGCATACTGGCAAGGAAAAAAGAAGCTGATTTTTAATTTTAGCTTTAGATTCGGGGTTGGATGGATGGTGGTGGTCGCAGTCATGAGGAACTGGGTGTTGTGTTAGAGCTGGCAATGTATAATAATGAATTTGATTTCCTTTTACATTGTAGACTATTGAATAATGTTAAACTCTTGAAAGGATGGTCAGCTCAATATCTGAAATTTCATGCCACAACTGGTCCAGTTTTTCCTTTAACAACTTGGTCTAGAACAGCATTGTTGGATATTGGAGATACTTGAGCAGTGAGGTTTTACTCTGTTTCACTGATGATTCACTTCATGTTACTTTTGACCTATACATGAGTAATATATTAGTAATAAGGGAAATTGAGTATGGTGTACATGGTTACTATCTTCACAATTTTTCTGTAAATGTGGAACTATTCTAAAATGAAACATCCATTAAAACAACACTCAAAATCCTAGGAAATTGTAGCAAGTGAACATAGTGGAATGGACCACTGAAATGTCGGGGGAGTATGGGAATTTTCTTAGAGGAAACACCACCTCCCTGCCATATGCTGGACTCTAAAGGAACTACAGGAAATGAGAGAGAGAGAGGACAGTTTAGGAAAAATGTTAGGAGTTAAGAGGAAGGTCTCTGTTTTATAACCAGAGTGTGTGAGATTTCTGCATCTTCTCCTACCCCCGGCCCTCCTGGATGGTCCAGCTGAGGCATTGTGATGTCAAGTCACACTATTGCCACCACTGATTTTGGGCAACCAGATCTTAAGTGAGTGACTCTTCATAACCCTAAAAAGATAGCGAAACTTAATAAGACGATATTGTAGACTAGTAGAGATGAGGAATAAGACTCCAAATAGAAGGGTGGATGAAGACACTGCAAGTCCAAAAGTGAATTTATGTTTGTATTGGGGGTAGGTGGGATGGATGCTGCAGGTCGCAGTCATGAGGAACAGTTTGCGGTGTTAGTGCTGGCAGTGTATAATAAAGAATTTGATTTTCTTTTTACATGGCAGACTAATGAATATTGTTAAACTAGTGAAAGGATGGTCAGCTCAAGATGGGAAGTTTTATGCCACAACTGGAACAGTTTATCCTTTAACATCATTGTGTAGAACAGAATTGTTGGATATTGGAGATACTAGAGAAGTGATTTTTGACTCCGTTTCACTGATGGGGAGGGATCTAAGCAGGGGGCAGGGATGTGAGAAGGGAGTAATGTAGATTGCCTACGTTGGGGCACCAGAGAAGCCATTCCGTACTGAGCCAGACACTTAGAATAAGGACAAGGAGAAGTCTGAATGGGGATTTTTTTCACAACACTTTCTCATACTGGAAAAGAAAAAAGGAGCTGATGTTTAATTTAGGTTTGGATTCGGGGGGTGGGATGGATGGTAGTGGTCGCAGTCATGAGGCACAGGGTGTTGTGTTAGTGCTGGCAGTTTATAATAATGCATTTGATTTCCTTTTTACCTGGTAGACTATTGAATTTTGATAAGTTCTTGAAAGGATGGTCAGCTCCAGATCTGAGGTTTTATGCCGCAGCTGGTCCAGTTTTTCCTTTAACAACTTAGTCTAGAACAGCACTGCTGGATATTGGAGATACTAGAGGATTGAGGTTTCACTCTGTTTCACCGATGATTCACTTCATGTTACATTTGCCCAAACATAAGTAAGATGTCAGTAATAAGGGAAATTGGGTATGGTATACATGGATTTTATCTTCACAATTGTTCTGTAAATCTGGAACTGTTGTAAAATAAAAGAGTCCTTAAAACAACACTCAAAATCATAGGAAATTATATTAACTGAACCTAGTGGAATGGACCACTGCAATGACGGGGGAGTATGGGAATTGTCTTAGAGGAAACACCACCTCCCTGCCATATGCTGGACTGTAATGGAACTGCAGGAAATGAGAGAGAGAGAGGACAGTTTGGGAAAAATATTAGGCGTTAAGAGGAAGGTCTCTGTTTTATAACCAGAGTGTGTGAGATTTCTGCATCTTCTGCCACCCCCGCGCCTCCTGGATGGTCTAGCTGAAGCTTTGTGATGTCAAGCCACACCATGGCCACCACAGAATTTTGGCAACCAGAGCTGAAGGGAGTGGCTCCTCATTAACCTAAAGTGTATAAATAGAGGCCAGGCCCCCTTCAGTAGTGTCTGTTGCCTCAAGATAGTGAAACTTAATACGACGATATTGTAGACTAGTAGAGATAAGGAGTAAGACTCCAAACAGAAGGGTGGATGAAGAAACTGTAAGTCCAAAAGTGAATTTATGTTCGTATTAGGGATACGTGGGATGGATGGTGGAGATCGCAGTAATGAGCAACAGGGGGTTGTGTTAGTGATGGCAGTGTATAATAAAGAATTTGATTTCCTTTTTATATGGAAGACTATTGAATATTGTTAAACTATGGAAAGGAAGGTCAGCTCAAGATGTGAATTTTATGCCACAACTTGTACAGTTTTTCCTTTAACATCATTGTCTAGAACAGCATTGTTGGATATTGGAGATACTAGAGAAGTGAGGTTTGACTCTGTTTCACTGATGGGGAGGGATCTAAGGAGGGGGCAGGCATGTGAGAAGGGAGTAATGTAGATTACTTTAGTTGGTGCAACAGACAAGCCATTCCATACTGAGCCGGAGACTTAGATCAGGAGAACGAGAAGTCTGATTGGGGATGTTTTTCACAAAACTTTCGCATACTGGCAAGGAAAAAAGAAGCTGATTTTTAATTTTAGTTTTAGATTCGGGGGTTGGATGGATGGTGGTGGTCGCAGTCATGAGGAACTGGGTGTTGTGTTAGAGCTGGCAAAGTATAATAATGAATTTGATTTCCTTTTGCATGGTAGACTATTGAATAATGTTAAACTCTTGAAAGGATGGTCAGCTCAATATCTGAAGTTTCATGCCACAACTGGTCCAGTTTTTCCTTTAACAACTTGGTCTAGAACAGCATTGTTGGATATTGGAGATACTTGAGCAGTGAGGTTTTACTCTGTTTCACTGATGATTCACTTCATGTTACTTTTGACCTATACATGAGTAATATATTAGTAATAAGGGAAATTGAGTATGGTGTACATGGTTACTATCTTCACAATTTTTCTGTAAATGTGGAACTATTCTAAAATGAAACATCCATTAAAACAACACTCAAAATCCTAGGAAATTGTAGCAAGTGAACATAGTGGAATGGACCACTGAAATGTCGGGGGAGTATGGGAATTTTCTTAGAGGAAACACCACCTCCCTGCCATATGCTGGACTCTAATGGAACTACAGGAAATGAGAGAGAGAGAGGACAGTTTAGGAAAAATGTTAGGAGTTAAGAGGAAGGTCTCTGTTTTATAACCAGAGTGTGTGAGATTTCTGCATCTTCTCCTACCCCCGGCCCTCCTGGATGGTCCAGCTGAGGCATTGTGATGTCAAGTCACACCATGGCCACCACTGATTTTGGGCAACCAGATCTTAAGTGAGTGACTCTTCATAAACCTAAAAAGATAGCGAAACTTAATAAGACGATATTGTAGACTAGTAGAGATGAGGAATAAGACTCCAAATAGAAGGGTGGATGAAGACACTGCAAGTCCAAAAGTGAATTTATGTTTGTATTGGGGGTAGGTGGGATGGATGCTGCAGGTCGCAGTCATGAGGAACAGTTTGCGGTGTTAGTGCTGGCAGTGTATAATAAAGAATTTGATTTTCTTTTTACATGGCAGACTAATGAATATTGTTAAACTAGTGAAAGGATGGTCAGCTCAAGATGGGAAGTTTTATGCCACAACTGGAACAGTTTATCCTTTAACATCATGGTGTAGAACAGAATTGTTGGATATTGGAGATACTAGAGAAGTGATTTTTGACTCCGTTTCACTGATGGGGAGGGATCTAAGCGGGGGGCAGGGATGTGAGAAGGGAGTAATGTAGATTGCCTACGTTGGGGCACCAGAGAAGCCATTCCGTACTGAGCCAGACACTTAGAATAAGGACAAGGAGAAGTCTGAATGGGGATTTTTTTCACAACACTTTCTCATACTGGAAAAGAAAAAAGGAGCTGATGTTTAATTTAGGTTTGGATTCGGGGGGTGGGATGGATGGTAGTGGTCGCAGTCATGAGGCACAGGGTGTTGTGTTAGTGCTGGCAGTTTATAATAATGCATTTGATTTCCTTTTTACCTGGTAGACTATTGAATTTTGATAAGTTCTTGAAAGGATGGTCAGCTCCAGATCTGAGGTTTTATGCCGCAGCTGGTCCAGTTTTTCCTTTCACAACTTAGTCTAGAACAGCACTGCTGGATATTGGAGATACTAGAGGATTGAGGTTTCACTCTGTTTCACCGATGATTCACTTCATGTTACATTTGCCCAAACATAAGTAAGATGTCAGTAATAAGGGAAATTGGGTATGGTATACATGGATTTTATCTTCACAATTGTTCTGTAAATCTGGAACTGTTGTAAAATAAAAGAGTCCTTAAAACAACACTCAAAATCATAGGAAATTATATTAACTGAACCTAGTGGAATGGACCACTGCAATGACGGGGGAGTATGGGAATTGTCTTAGAGGAAACACCACCTCCCTGCCATATGCTGGACTGTAATGGAACTGCAGGAAATGAGAGAGAGAGAGGACAGTTTGGGAAAAATATTAGGCGTTAAGAGGAAGGTCTCTGTTTTATAACCAGAGTGTGTGAGATTTCTGCATCTTCTGCCACCCCCGCGCCTCCTGGATGGTCTAGCTGAAGCTTTGTGATGTCAAGCCACACCATGGCCACCACAGAATTTTGGCAACCAGAGCTGAAGGGAGTGGCTCCTCATTAACCTAAAGTGTATAAATAGAGGCCAGGCCCCCTTCAGTAGTGTCTGTTGCCTCAAGATAGTGAAACTTAATACGACGATATTGTAGACTAGTAGAGATAAGGAGTAAGACTCCAAACAGAAGGGTGGATGAAGAAACTGTAAGTCCAAAAGTGAATTTATGTTCGTATTAGGGATACGTGGGATGGATGGTGGAGATCGCAGTAATGAGCAACAGGGGGTTGTGTTAGTCATGGCAGTGTATAATAAAGAATTTGATTTCCTTTTTATATGGCAGACTATTGAATATTGTTAAACTATGGAAAGGAAGGTCAGCTCAAGATGTGAATTTTATGCCACAACTTGTACAGTTTTTCCTTTAACATCATTGTCTAGAACAGCATTGTTGGATATTGGAGATACTAGAGAAGTGAGGTTTGACTCTGTTTCACTGATGGGGAGGGATCTAAGGAGGGGGCAGGCATGTGAGAAGGGAGTAATGTAGATTACTTTAGTTGGTGCAACAGACAAGCCATTCCATACTGAGCCGGAGACTTAGATCAGGAGAACGAGAAGTCTGATTGGGGATGTTTTTCACAAAACTTTCGCATACTGGCAAGGAAAAAAGAAGCTGATTTTTAATTTTAGCTTTAGATTCGGGGGTTGGATGGATGGTGGTGGTCGCAGTCATGAGGAACTGGGTGTTGTGTTAGAGCTGGCAAAGTATAATAATGAATTTGATTTCCTTTTGCATGGTAGACTATTGAATAATGTTAAACTCTTGAAAGGATGGTCAGCTCAATATCTGAAGTTTCATGCCACAACTGGTCCAGTTTTTCCTTTAACAACTTGGTCTAGAACAGCATTGTTGGATATTGGAGATACTTGAGCAGTGAGGTTTTACTCTGTTTCACTGATGATTCACTTCATGTTACTTTTGACCTATACATGAGTAATATATTAGTAATAAGGGAAATTGAGTATGGTGTACATGGTTACTATCTTCACAATTTTTCTGTAAATGTGGAACTATTCTAAAATGAAACATCCATTAAAACAACACTCAAAATCCTAGGAAATTGTAGCAAGTGAACATAGTGGAATGGACCACTGAAATGTCGGGGGAGTATGGGAATTTTCTTAGAGGAAACACCACCTCCCTGCCATATGCTGGACTCTAATGGAACTACAGGAAATGAGAGAGAGAGAGGACAGTTTAGGAAAAATGTTAGGAGTTAAGAGGAAGGTCTCTGTTTTATAACCAGAGTGTGTGAGATTTCTGCATCTTCTCCTACCCCCGGCCCTCCTGGATGGTCCAGCTGAGGCATTGTGATGTCAAGTCACACCATGGCCACCACTGATTTTGGGCAACCAGATCTTAAGTGAGTGACTCTTCATAAACCTAAAAAGATAGCGAAACTTAATAAGACGATATTGTAGACTAGTAGAGATGAGGAATAAGACTCCAAATAGAAGGGTGGATGAAGACACTGCAAGTCCAAAAGTGAATTTATGTTTGTATTGGGGGTAGGTGGGATGGATGCTGCAGGTCGCAGTCATGAGGAACAGTTTGCGGTGTTAGTGCTGGCAGTGTATAATAAAGAATTTGATTTTCTTTTTACATGGCAGACTAATGAATATTGTTAAACTAGTGAAAGGATGGTCAGCTCAAGATGGGAAGTTTTATGCCACAACTGGAACAGTTTATCCTTTAACATCATGGTGTAGAACAGAATTGTTGGATATTGGAGATACTAGAGAAGTGATTTTTGACTCCGTTTCACTGATGGGGAGGGATCTAAGCGGGGGGCAGGGATGTGAGAAGGGAGTAATGTAGATTGCCTACGTTGGGGCACCAGAGAAGCCATTCCGTACTGAGCCAGACACTTAGAATAAGGACAAGGAGAAGTCTGAATGGGGATTTTTTTCACAACACTTTCTCATACTGGAAAAGAAAAAAGGAGCTGATGTTTAATTTAGGTTTGGATTCGGGGGGTGGGATGGATGGTAGTGGTCGCAGTCATGAGGCACAGGGTGTTGTGTTAGTGCTGGCAGTTTATAATAATGCATTTGATTTCCTTTTTACCTGGTAGACTATTGAATTTTGATAAGTTCTTGAAAGGATGGTCAGCTCCAGATCTGAGGTTTTATGCCGCAGCTGGTCCAGTTTTTCCTTTCACAACTTAGTCTAGAACAGCACTGCTGGATATTGGAGATACTAGAGGATTGAGGTTTCACTCTGTTTCACCGATGATTCACTTCATGTTACATTTGCCCAAACATAAGTAAGATGTCAGTAATAAGGGAAATTGGGTATGGTGTACATGGATTTTATCTTCACAATTGTTCTGTAAATCTGGAACTGTTGTAAAATAAAAGAGTCCTTAAAACAACACTCAAAATCATAGGAAATTATATTAACTGAACCTAGTGGAATGGACCACTGCAATGACGGGGGAGTATGGGAATTGTCTTAGAGGAAACACCACCTCCCTGCCATATGCTGGACTGTAATGGAACTACAGGAAATGAGAGAGAGAGAGGACAGTTTGGGAAAAATATTAGGCGTTAAGAGGAAGGTCTCTGTTTTATAACCAGAGTGTGTGAGATTTCTGCATCTTCTGCCACCCCCGCCCCTCCTGGATGGTCTAGCTGAAGCTTTGTGATGTCAAGCCACACCATGGCCACCACAGAATTTGGGCAACCAGAGCTGAAGGGAGTGGCTCCTCATTAACCTAAAGTGTATAAATAGAGGCCAGGCCCCCTTCAGTAGTGTCTGTTGCCTCAAGATAGTGAAACTTAATACGACGATATTGTAGACTAGTAGAGATAAGGAGTAAGAGTCCAAACAGAAGGGTGGATGAAGAAACTGTAAGTCCAAAAGTGAATTTATGTTCGTATTAGGGATAGGTGGGATGGATGGTGGAGTTCGCAGTAATGAGCAACAGGGGGTTGTGTTAGTGATGGCAGTGTATAATAAAGAATTTGATTTCCTTTTTATATGGAAGACTATTGAACATTGTTAAACTATGGAAAGGAAGGTCAGCTCAAGATGTGAATTTTATGCCACAACTTGTACAGTTTTTCCTTTAACATCATTGTCTAGAACAGCATTGTTGGATATTGGAGATACTAGAGAAGTGAGGTTTGACTCTGTTTCACTGATGGGGAGGGATCTAAGGAGGGGGCAGGCATGTGAGAAGGGAGTAATGTAGATTACTTTAGTTGGTGCAACAGACAAGCCATTCCATACTGAGCCGGAGACTTAGATCAGGAGAACGAGAAGTCTGATTGGGGATGTTTTTCACAAAACTTTCGCATACTGGCAAGGAAAAAAGAAGCTGATTTTTAATTTTAGCTTTAGATTCGGGGGTTGGATGGATGGTGGTGGTCGCAGTCATGAGGAACTGGGTGTTGTGTTAGAGCTGGCAATGTATAATAATGAATTTGATTTCCTTTTGCATGGTAGACTATTGAATAATGTTAAACTCTTGAAAGGATGGTCAGCTCAATATCTGAAGTTTCATGCCACAACTGGTCCAGTTTTTCCTGTAACAACTTGGTCTAGAACAGCATTGTTGGATATTGGAGATACTTGAGCAGTGAGGTTTTACTCTGTTTCACTGATGATTCACTTCATGTTACTTTTGACCTATACATGAGTAATATATTAGTAATAAGGGAAATTGAGTATGGTGTACATGGTTACTATCTTCACAATTGTTCTGTAAATGTGGAACTATTCTAAAATGAAACATCCATTAAAACAACACTCAAAATCCTAGGAAATTGTAGCAAGTGAACATAGTGGAATGGACCACTGAAATGTCGGGGGAGTATGGGAATTTTCTTAGAGGAAACACCACCTCCCTGCCATATGCTGGACTCTAATGGAACTACAGGAAATGAGAGAGGGAGAGGACAGTTTAGGAAAAATGTTAGGAGTTAAGAGGAAGGTCTCTGTTTTATAACCAGAGTGTGTGAGATTTCTGCATCTTCTCCTACCCCCGGCCCTCCTGGATGGTCCAGCTGAGGCATTGTGATGTCAAGTCACACCATGGCCACCACTGATTTTGGGCAACCAGATCTTAAGTGAGTGACTCTTCATAAACCTAAAAAGATAGCGAAACTTAATAAGACGATATTGTAGACTAGTAGAGATGAGGAATAAGACTCCAAATAGAAGGGTGGATGAAGACACTGCAAGTCCAAAAGTGAATTTATGTTTGTATTGGGGGTAGGTGGGATGGATGCTGCAGGTCGCAGTCATGAGGAACAGTTTGCGGTGTTAGTGCTGGCAGTGTATAATAAAGAATTTGATTTTCTTTTTACATGGCAGACTAATGAATATTGTTAAACTAGTGTAAGGATGGTCAGCTCAAGATGGGAAGTTTTATGCCACAACTGGTACAGTTTATCCTTTAACATCATGGTGTAGAACAGAATTGTTGGATATTGGAGATACCAGAGAAGTGATTTTTGACTCTGTTTCACTGATGGGGAGGGATCTCAGCAGGGGGCAGGGATGTGAGAAGGGAGTAATGTAGATTGCCTACGTTGGGGCACCAGAGAAGCCATTCCGTACTGAGCCAGACACTTAGAATAAGGACAAGGAGAAGTCTGAATGGGGATTTTTTTCACAACACTTTCTCATACTGGAAAAGAAAAAAGGAGCTGATGTTTAATTTAGGTTTGGATTCGGGGGGTGGGATGGATGGTAGTGGTCGCAGTCATGAGGAACAGGGTGTTAGTGCTGGCAGTGTATAATAATGCATTTGATTTCCTTTTTACCTGGTAGACTATTGAATTTTGATAAATTCTTGAAAGGATGGTCAGCTCCAGATCTGAGGTTTTATGCCACAACTGGTCCAGTTTTTCCTTTAACAACTTAGTCTAGAACAGCACTGCTGGATATTGGAGATACTAGAGGATTGAGGTTTCACTCTGTTTCACCGATGATTCACTTCATGTTACATTTGCCCAAACGTAAGTAAGATGTCAGTAATAAGGGAAATTGGGTATGGTGTCCATGGTTTTTATCTTCACAATTTTTCTGTAAATCTGGAACTGTTGTAAAATAAAAGAGTCCTTAAAACAACACTCAAAATCATAGGAAATTATATTAACTGAACCTAGTGGAATGGACCACTGAAATGACGGGGGAGTATGGGAATTGTCTTAGAGGAAACACCACCTCCCTGCCATATGCTGGACTGTAATGGAACTACAGGAAATTGGAGAGAGAGAGGACAGTTTGGGAAAAATATTAGGCGTTAAGAGGAAGGTCTCTGTTTTATAACCAGAGTGTGTGAGATTTCTGCATCTTCTGCCACCCCCGCGCCTCCTGGATGGTCTAGCTGAAGCTTTGTGATGTCAAGCCACACCATGGCCACCACAGAATTTGGGCAACCAGAGCTGAAGGGAGTGGCTCCTCATTAACCTAAAGTGTATAAATAGAGGCCAGGCCCCCTTCAGTAGTGTCTGTTGCCTCAAGATAGTGAAACTTAATACGACGATATTGTAGACTAGTAGAGATAAGGAGTAAGAGTCCAAACAGAAGGGTGGATGAAGAAACTGTAAGTCCAAAAGTGAATTTATGTTCGTATTAGGGATAGGTGGGATGGATGGTGGAGATCGCAGTAATGAGCAACAGGGGGTTGTGTTAGTGATGGCAGTGTATAATAAAGAATTTGATTTCCTTTTTATATGGAAGACTATTGAATATTGTTAAACTATGGAAAGGAAGGTCAGCTCAAGATGTGAATTTTATGCCACAACTTGTACAGTTTTTCCTTTAACATCATTGTCTAGAACAGCATTGTTGGATATTGAAGATACTTGAGAAGTGAGGTTTGACTCTGTTTCATTGTTGGGAAGGGATCTAAGGAGGGGGCAGGCATGTGAGAAGGGAGTAATGTAGATTACTTTAGTTGGGGCAACAGACAAGCCATTCCATACTGAGCCGGAGACTTAGATCAGGAGAACGAGAAGTCTGATTGGGGATGTTTTTCACAAAACTTTCGCATACTGGCAAGGAAAAAAGAAGCTGATTTTTAATTTTAGCTTTAGATTCGGGGTTGGATGGATGGTGGTGGTCGCAGTCATGAGGAACTGGGTGTTGTGTTAGAGCTGGCAATGTATAATAATGAATTTGATTTCCTTTTACATTGTAGACTATTGAATAATGTTAAACTCTTGAAAGGATGGTCAGCTCAATATCTGAAATTTCATGCCACAACTGGTCCAGTTTTTCCTTTAACAACTTGGTCTAGAACAGCATTGTTGGATATTGGAGATACTTGAGCAGTGAGGTTTTACTCTGTTTCACTGATGATTCACTTCATGTTACTTTTGACCTATACATGAGTAATATATTAGTAATAAGGGAAATTGAGTATGGTGTACATGGTTACTATCTTCACAATTTTTCTGTAAATGTGGAACTATTCTAAAATGAAACATCCATTAAAACAACACTCAAAATCCTAGGAAATTGTAGCAAGTGAACATAGTGGAATGGACCACTGAAATGTCGGGGGAGTATCGGAATTTTCTTAGAGGAAACACCACCTCCCTGCCATATGCTGGACTCTAAAGGAACTACAGGAAATGAGAGAGAGAGAGGACAGTTTAGGAAAAATGTTAGGAGTTAAGAGGAAGGTCTCTGTTTTATAACCAGAGTGTGTGAGATTTCTGCATCTTCTCCTACCCCCGGCCCTCCTGGATGGTCCAGCTGAGGCATTGTGATGTCAAGTCACACCATGGCCACCACTGATTTTGGGCAACCAGATCTTAAGTGAGTGACTCTTCATAAACCTAAAAAGATAGCGAAACTTAATAAGACGATATTGTAGACTAGTAGAGATGAGGAATAAGACTCCAAATAGAAGGGTGGATGAAGACACTGCAAGTCCAAAAGTGAATTTATGTTTGTATTGGGGGTAGGTGGGATGGATGCTGCAGGTCGCAGTCATGAGGAACAGTTTGCGGTGTTAGTGCTGGCAGTGTATAATAAAGAATTTGATTTTCTTTTTACATGGCAGACTAATGAATATTGTTAAACTAGTGAAAGGATGGTCAGCTCAAGATGGGAAGTTTTATGCCACAACTGGAACAGTTTATCCTTTAACATCATGGTGTAGAACAGAATTGTTGGATATTGGAGATACTAGAGAAGTGATTTTTGACTCCGCTTCACTGATGGGGAGGGATCTAAGCGGGGGGCAGGGATGTGAGAAGGGAGTAATGTAGATTGCCTACGTTGGGGCACCAGAGAAGCCATTCCGTACTGAGCCAGACACTTAGAATAAGGACAAGGAGAAGTCTGAATGGGGATTTTTTTCACAACACTTTCTCATACTGGAAAAGAAAAAAGGAGCTGATGTTTAATTTAGGTTTGGATTCGGGGGGTGGGATGGATGGTAGTGGTCGCAGTCATGAGGCACAGGGTGTTGTGTTAGTGCTGGCAGTTTATAATAATGCATTTGATTTCCTTTTTACCTGGTAGACTATTGAATTTTGATAAGTTCTTGAAAGGATGGTCAGCTCCAGATCTGAGGTTTTATGCCGCAGCTGGTCCAGTTTTTCCTTTCACAACTTAGTCTAGAACAGCACTGCTGGATATTGGAGATACTAGAGGATTGAGGTTTCACTCTGTTTCACCGATGATTCACTTCATGTTACATTTGCCCAAACATAAGTAATATGTCAGTAATAAGGGAAATTGAGTATGGTGTACATGGATTTTATCTTCACAATTGTTCTGTATATCTGGAACTGTTGTAAAATAAAAGAGTCCTTAAAACAACACTCAAAATCATAGGAAATTATATTAACTGAACCTAGTGGAATGGACCACTGCAATGACGGGGGAGTATGGGAATTGTCTTAGAGGAAACACCACCTCCCTGCCATATGCTGGACTGTAATGGAACTACAGGAAATGAGAGAGAGAGAGGACAGTTTGGGAAAAATATTAGGCGTTAAGAGGAAGGTCTCTGTTTTATAACCAGAGTGTGTGAGATTTCTGCATCTTCTGCCACCCCCGCCCCTCCTGGATGGTCTAGCTGAAGCTTTGTGATGTCAAGCCACACCATGGCCACCACAGAATTTGGGCAACCAGAGCTGAAGGGAGTGGCTCCTCATTAACCTAAAGTGTATAAATAGAGGCCAGGCCCCCTTCAGTAGTGTCTGTTGCCTCAAGATAGTGAAACTTAATACGACGATATTGTAGACTAGTAGAGATAAGGAGTAAGACTCCAAACAGAAGGGTGGATGAAGAAACTGTAAGTCCAAAAGTGAATTTATGTTCGTATTAGGGATAGGTGGGATGGATGGTGGAGTTCGCAGTAATGAGCAACAGGGGGTTGTGTTAGTGATGGCAGAGTATAATAAAGAATTTGATTTCCTTTTTATATGGAAGACTATTGAACATTGTTAAACTATGGAAAGGAAGGTCAGCTCAAGATGTGAATTTTATGCCACAACTTGTACAGTTTTTCCTTTAACATCATTGTCTAGAACAGCATTGTTGGATATTGGAGATACTAGAGAAGTGAGGTTTGACTCTGTTTCACTGATGGGGAGGGATCTAAGGAGGGGGCAGGCATGTGAGAAGGGAGTAATGTAGATTACTTTAGTTGGTGCAACAGACAAGCCATTCCATACTGAGCCGGAGACTTAGATCAGGAGAACGAGAAGTCTGATTGGGGATGTTTTTCACAAAACTTTCGCATACTGGCAAGGAAAAAAGAAGCTGATTTTTAATTTTAGCTTTAGATTCGGGGTTGGATGGATGGTGGTGGTCGCAGTCATGAGGAACTGGGTGTTGTGTTAGAGCTGGCAATGTATAATAATGAATTTGATTTCCTTTTACATTGTAGACTATTGAATAATGTTAAACTCTTGAAAGGATGGTCAGCTCAATATCTGAAATTTCATGCCACAACTGGTCCAGTTTTTCCTTTAACAACTTGGTCTAGAACAGCATTGTTGGATATTGGAGATACTTGAGCAGTGAGGTTTTACTCTGTTTCACTGATGATTCACTTCATGTTACTTTTGACCTATACATGAGTAAGATATTAGTAATAAGGGAAATTGGGTATGGTGTACATGGTTACTATCTTCACAATTGTTCTGTAAATCTGGAACTGTTGTAAAATAAAAGAGTCCTTAAAACAACACTCAAAATCATAGGAAATTATATTAACTGAACCTAGTGGAATGGACCACTGGAATGACGGGGGAGTATGGGAATTTTCTTAGAGGAAACACCACCTCCCTGCCATATTCTGGACTCTAATGGAACTACAGAAAATGAGAGAGAGAGAGGACAGTTTAGGAAAAATGTTAGGAGTTAAGAGGAAGGTGTCTGTTTTATAACCAGAGTGTGTGAGATTTCTGCATCTTCTCCTACCCCCGGCCCTCCTGGATGGTCTAGCAGAGGCATTGTGATGTCAAGTCACACCATGGCCACCACTGATTTTGGGCAACCAGATCTTAAGTGAGTGACTCTTCATAAACCTAAAAAGATAGCGAAACTTAATAAGACGATATTTTAGACTAGTAGAGATGAGGAATAAGACTCCAAATAGAAGGGTGGATGAAGACACTGCAAGTCCAAAAGTGAATTTATGTTTGTATTGGGGGTAGGTGGGATGGATGCTGCAGGTCGCAGTCATGAGGAACAGTTTGCGGTGTTAGTGCTGGCAGTGTATAATAAAGAATTTGATTTTCTTTTTACATGGCAGACTAATGAATATTGTTAAACTAGTGTAAGGATGGTCAGCTCAAGATGGGAAGTTTTATGCCACAACTGGTACAGTTTATCCTTTAACATCATGGTGTAGAACAGAATTGTTGGATATTGGAGATACCAGAGAAGTGATTTTTGACTCTGTTTCACTGATGGGGAGGGATCTCAGCAGGGGGCAGGGATGTGAGAAGGGAGTAATGTAGATTGCCTACGTTGGGGCACCAGAGAAGCCATTCCGTACTGAGCCAGACACTTAGAATAAGGACAAGGAGAAGTCTGAATGGGGATTTTTTTCACAACACTTTCTCATACTGGAAAAGAAAAAAGGAGCTGATGTTTAATTTAGGTTTGGATTCGGGGGGTGGGATGGATGGTAGTGGTCGCAGTCATGAGGAACAGGGTGTTGTGTTAGTGCTGGCAGTGTATAATAATGCATTTGATTTCCTTTTTACCTGGTAGACTATTGAATTTTGATAAATTCTTGAAAGGATGGTCAGCTCCAGATCTGAGGTTTTATGCCGCAACTGGTCCAGTTTTTCCTTTAACAACTTAGTCTAGAACAGCACTGCTGGATATTGGAGATACTAGAGGATTGAGGTTTCACTCTGTTTCACCGATGATTCACTTCATGTTACATTTGCCCAAACCTAAGTAAGATGTCAGTAATAAGGGAAATTGGGTATGGTGTCCATGGTTTTTATCTTCACAATTTTTCTGTAAATCTGGAACTGTTGTAAAATAAAAGAGTCCTTAAAACAACACTCAAAATCATAGGAAATTATATTAACTGAACCTAGTGGAATGGACCACTGAAATGACGGGGGAGTATGGGAATTGTCTTAGAGGAAACACCACCTCCCTGCCATATGCTGGACTGTAATGGAACTACAGGAAATTGGAGAGAGAGAGGACAGTTTGGGAAAAATATTAGGCGTTAAGAGGAAGGTCTCTGTTTTATAACCAGAGTGTGTGAGATTTCTGCATCTTCTGCCACCCCCGCGCCTCCTGGATGGTCTAGCTGAAGCTTTGTGATGTCAAGCCACACCATGGCCACCACAGAATTTGGGCAACCAGAGCTGAAGGGAGTGGCTCCTCATTAACCTAAAGTGTATAAATAGAGGCCAGGCCCCCTTCAGTAGTGTCTGTTGCCTCAAGATAGTGAAACTTAATACGACGATATTGTAGACTAGTAGAGATAAGGAGTAAGAGTCCAAACAGAAGGGTGGATGAAGAAACTGTAAGTCCAAAAGTGAATTTATGTTCGTATTAGGGATAGGTGGGATGGATGGTGGAGATCGCAGTAATGAGCAACAGGGGGTTGTGTTAGTGATGGCAGTGTATAATAAAGAATTTGATTTCCTTTTTATATGGAAGACTATTGAATATTGTTAAACTATGGAAAGGAAGGTCAGCTCAAGATGTGAATTTTATGCCACAACTTGTACAGTTTTTCCTTTAACATCATTGTCTAGAACAGCATTGTTGGATATTGAAGATACTTGAGAAGTGAGGTTTGACTCTGTTTCATTGTTGGGAAGGGATCTAAGGAGGGGGCAGGCATGTGAGAAGGGAGTAATGTAGATTACTTTAGTTGGGGCAACAGACAAGCCATTCCATACTGAGCCGGAGACTTAGATCAGGAGAACGAGAAGTCTGATTGGGGATGTTTTTCACAAAACTTTCGCATACTGGCAAGGAAAAAAGAAGCTGATTTTTAATTTTAGTTTTAGATTCGGGGGTTGGATGGATGGTGGTGGTCGCAGTCATGAGGAACTGGGTGTTGTGTTAGAGCTGGCAATGTATAATAATGAATTTGATTTCCTTTTACATTGTAGACTATTGAATAATGTTAAACTCTTGAAAGGATGGTCAGCTCAATATCTGAAATTTCATGCCACAACTGGTCCAGTTTTTCCTTTAACAACTTGGTCTAGAACAGCATTGTTGGATATTGGAGATACTTGAGCAGTGAGGTTTTACTCTGTTTCACTGATGATTCACTTCATGTTACTTTTGACCTATACATGAGTAATATATTAGTAATAAGGGAAATTGAGTATGGTGTACATGGTTACTATCTTCACAATTTTTCTGTAAATGTGGAACTATTCTAAAATGAAACATCCATTAAAACAACACTCAAAATCCTAGGAAATTGTAGCAAGTGAACATAGTGGAATGGACCACTGAAATGTCGGGGGAGTATGGGAATTTTCTTAGAGGAAACACCACCTCCCTGCCATATGCTGGACTCTAAAGGAACTACAGGAAATGAGAGAGAGAGAGGACAGTTTAGGAAAAATGTTAGGAGTTAAGAGGAAGGTCTCTGTTTTATAACCAGAGTGTGTGAGATTTCTGCATCTTCTCCTACCCCCGGCCCTCCTGGATGGTCCAGCTGAGGCATTGTGATGTCAAGTCACACCATGGCCACCACTGATTTTGGGCAACCAGATCTTAAGTGAGTGACTCTTCATAAACCTAAAAAGATAGCGAAACTTAATAAGACGATATTGTAGACTAGTAGAGATGAGGAATAAGACTCCAAATAGAAGGGTGGATGAAGACACTGCAAGTCCAAAAGTGAATTTATGTTTGTATTGGGGGTAGGTGGGATGGATGCTGCAGGTCGCAGTCATGAGGAACAGTTTGCGGTGTTAGTGCTGGCAGTGTATAATAAAGAATTTGATTTTCTTTTTACATGGCAGACTAATGAATATTGTTAAACTAGTGAAAGGATGGTCAGCTCAAGATGGGAAGTTTTATG
Source organism: Myotis nattereri (assembly GCF_964212035.1). Taxonomy (NCBI): domain Eukaryota; kingdom Metazoa; phylum Chordata; class Mammalia; order Chiroptera; family Vespertilionidae; genus Myotis; species Myotis nattereri. The sequence continues at coordinate 8,742,966 of NC_138085.1, read as the reverse complement.
CCACAACTGGAACAGTTTATCCTTTAACATCATGGTGTAGAACAGAATTGTTGGATATTGGAGATACTAGAGAAGTGATTTTTGACTCCGTTTCACTGATGGGGAGGGATCTAAGCGGGGGGCAGGGATGTGAGAAGGGAGTAATGTAGATTGCCTACGTTGGGGCACCAGAGAAGCCATTCCGTACTGAGCCAGACACTTAGTATAAGGACAAGGAGAAGTCTGAATGGGGATTTTTTTCACAACACTTTCTCATACTGGAAAAGAAAAAAGGAGCTGATGTTTAATTTAGGTTTGGATTCGGGGGGTGGGATGGATGGTAGTGGTCGCAGTCATGAGGCACAGGGTGTTGTGTTAGTGCTGGCAGTTTATAATAATGCATTTGATTTCCTTTTTACCTGGTAGACTATTGAATTTTGATAAGTTCTTGAAAGGATGGTCAGCTCCAGATCTGAGGTTTTATGCCGCAGCTGGTCCAGTTTTTCCTTTCACAACTTAGTCTAGAACAGCACTGCTGGATATTGGAGATACTAGAGGATTGAGGTTTCACTCTGTTTCACCGATGATTCACTTCATGTTACATTTGCCCAAACATAAGTAAGATGTCAGTAATAAGGGAAATTGGGTATGGTGTACATGGATTTTATCTTCACAATTGTTCTGTATATCTGGAACTGTTGTAAAATAAAAGAGTCCTTAAAACAACACTCAAAATCATAGGAAATTATATTAACTGAACCTAGTGGAATGGACCACTGCAATGACGGGGGAGTATGGGAATTGTCTTAGAGGAAACACCACCTCCCTGCCATATGCTGGACTGTAATGGAACTACAGGAAATGAGAGAGAGAGAGGACAGTTTGGGAAAAATATTAGGCGTTAAGAGGAAGGTCTCTGTTTTATAACCAGAGTGTGTGAGATTTCTGCATCTTCTGCCACCCCCGCCCCTCCTGGATGGTCTAGCTGAAGCTTTGTGATGTCAAGCCACACCATGGCCACCACAGAATTTGGGCAACCAGAGCTGAAGGGAGTGGCTCCTCATTAACCTAAAGTGTATAAATAGAGGCCAGGCCCCCTTCAGTAGTGTCTGTTGCCTCAAGATAGTGAAACTTAATACGACGATATTGTAGACTAGTAGAGATAAGGAGTAAGACTCCAAACAGAAGGGTGGATGAAGAAACTGTAAGTCCAAAAGTGAATTTATGTTCGTATTAGGGATAGGTGGGATGGATGGTGGAGTTCGCAGTAATGAGCAACAGGGGGTTGTGTTAGTGATGGCAGTGTATAATAAAGAATTTGATTTCCTTTTTATATGGAAGACTATTGAACATTGTTAAACTATGGAAAGGAAGGTCAGCTCAAGATGTGAATTTTATGCCACAACTTGTACAGTTTTTCCTTTAACATCATTGTCTAGAACAGCATTGTTGGATATTGGAGATACTAGAGAAGTGAGGTTTGACTCTGTTTCACTGATGGGGAGGGATCTAAGGAGGGGGCAGGCATGTGAGAAGGGAGTAATGTAGATTACTTTAGTTGGTGCAACAGACAAGCCATTCCATACTGAGCCGGAGACTTAGATCAGGAGAACGAGAAGTCTGATTGGGGATGTTTTTCACAAAACTTTCGCATACTGGCAAGGAAAAAAGAAGCTGATTTTTAATTTTAGCTTTAGATTCGGGGTTGGATGGATGGTGGTGGTCGCAGTCATGAGGAACTGGGTGTTGTGTTAGAGCTGGCAATGTATAATAATGAATTTGATTTCCTTTTACATTGTAGACTATTGAATAATGTTAAACTCTTGAAAGGATGGTCAGCTCAATATCTGAAATTTCATGCCACAACTGGTCCAGTTTTTCCTTTAACAACTTGGTCTAGAACAGCATTGTTGGATATTGGAGATACTTGAGCAGTGAGGTTTTACTCTGTTTCACTGATGATTCACTTCATGTTACTTTTGACCTATACATGAGTAATATATTAGTAATAAGGGAAATTGAGTATGGTGTACATGGTTACTATCTTCACAATTTTTCTGTAAATGTGGAACTATTCTAAAATGAAACATCCATTAAAACAACACTCAAAATCCTAGGAAATTGTAGCAAGTGAACATAGTGGAATGGACCACTGAAATGTCGGGGGAGTATGGGAATTTTCTTAGAGGAAACACCACCTCCCTGCCATATGCTGGACTCTAAAGGAACTACAGGAAATGAGAGAGAGAGAGGACAGTTTAGGAAAAATGTTAGGAGTTAAGAGGAAGGTCTCTGTTTTATAACCAGAGTGTGTGAGATTTCTGCATCTTCTCCTACCCCCGGCCCTCCTGGATGGTCCAGCTGAGGCATTGTGATGTCAAGTCACACCATGGCCACCACTGATTTTGGGCAACCAGATCTTAAGTGAGTGACTCTTCATAAACCTAAAAAGATAGCGAAACTTAATAAGACGATATTGTAGACTAGTAGAGATGAGGAATAAGACTCCAAATAGAAGGGTGGATGAAGACACTGCAAGTCCAAAAGTGAATTTATGTTTGTATTGGGGGTAGGTGGGATGGATGCTGCAGGTCGCAGTCATGAGGAACAGTTTGCGGTGTTAGTGCTGGCAGTGTATAATAAAGAATTTGATTTTCTTTTTACATGGCAGACTAATGAATATTGTTAAACTAGTGAAAGGATGGTCAGCTCAAGATGGGAAGTTTTATGCCACAACTGGAACAGTTTATCCTTTAACATCATGGTGTAGAACAGAATTGTTGGATATTGGAGATACTAGAGAAGTGATTTTTGACTCCGCTTCACTGATGGGGAGGGATCTAAGCGGGGGGCAGGGATGTGAGAAGGGAGTAATGTAGATTGCCTACGTTGGGGCACCAGAGAAGCCATTCCGTACTGAGCCAGACACTTAGAATAAGGACAAGGAGAAGTCTGAATGGGGATTTTTTTCACAACACTTTCTCATACTGGAAAAGAAAAAAGGAGCTGATGTTTAATTTAGGTTTGGATTCGGGGGGTGGGATGGATGGTAGTGGTCGCAGTCATGAGGCACAGGGTGTTGTGTTAGTGCTGGCAGTTTATAATAATGCATTTGATTTCCTTTTTACCTGGTAGACTATTGAATTTTGATAAGTTCTTGAAAGGATGGTCAGCTCCAGATCTGAGGTTTTATGCCGCAGCTGGTCCAGTTTTTCCTTTAACAACTTAGTCTAGAACAGCACTGCTGGATATTGGAGATACTAGAGGATTGAGGTTTCACTCTGTTTCACCGATGATTCACTTCATGTTACATTTGCCCAAACATAAGTAAGATGTCAGTAATAAGGGAAATTGGGTATGGTGTACATGGATTTTATCTTCACAATTGTTCTGTAAATCTGGAACTGTTGTAAAATAAAAGAGTCCTTAAAACAACACTCAAAATCATAGGAAATTATATTAACTGAACCTAGTGGAATGGACCACTGCAATGACGGGGGAGTATGGGAATTGTCTTAGAGGAAACACCACCTCCCTGCCATATGCTGGACTGTAATGGAACTACAGGAAATGAGAGAGAGAGAGGACAGTTTGGGAAAAATATTAGGCGTTAAGAGGAAGGTCTCTGTTTTATAACCAGAGTGTGTGAGATTTCTGCATCTTCTGCCACCCCCGCCCCTCCTGGATGGTCTAGCTGAAGCTTTGTGATGTCAAGCCACACCATGGCCACCACAGAATTTGGGCAACCAGAGCTGAAGGGAGTGGCTCCTCATTAACCTAAAGTGTATAAATAGAGGCCAGGCCCCCTTCAGTAGTGTCTGTTGCCTCAAGATAGTGAAACTTAATACGACGATATTGTAGACTAGTAGAGATAAGGAGTAAGACTCCAAACAGAAGGGTGGATGAAGAAACTGTAAGTCCAAAAGTGAATTTATGTTCGTATTAGGGATAGGTGGGATGGATGGTGGAGTTCGCAGTAATGAGCAACAGGGGGTTGTGTTAGTGATGGCAGTGTATAATAAAGAATTTGATTTCCTTTTTATATGGAAGACTATTGAACATTGTTAAACTATGGAAAGGAAGGTCAGCTCAAGATGTGAATTTTATGCCACAACTTGTACAGTTTTTCCTTTAACATCATTGTCTAGAACAGCATTGTTGGATATTGGAGATACTAGAGAAGTGAGGTTTGACTCTGTTTCACTGATGGGGAGGGATCTAAGGAGGGGGCAGGCATGTGAGAAGGGAGTAATGTAGATTACTTTAGTTGGTGCAACAGACAAGCCATTCCATACTGAGCCGGAGACTTAGATCAGGAGAACGAGAAGTCTGATTGGGGATGTTTTTCACAAAACTTTCGCATACTGGCAAGGAAAAAAGAAGCTGATTTTTAATTTTAGCTTTAGATTCGGGGTTGGATGGATGGTGGTGGTCGCAGTCATGAGGAACTGGGTGTTGTGTTAGAGCTGGCAATGTATAATAATGAATTTGATTTCCTTTTACATTGTAGACTATTGAATAATGTTAAACTCTTGAAAGGATGGTCAGCTCAATATCTGAAATTTCATGCCACAACTGGTCCAGTTTTTCCTTTAACAACTTGGTCTAGAACAGCATTGTTGGATATTGGAGATACTTGAGCAGTGAGGTTTTACTCTGTTTCACTGATGATTCACTTCATGTTACTTTTGACCTATACATGAGTAATATATTAGTAATAAGGGAAATTGAGTATGGTGTACATGGTTACTATCTTCACAATTTTTCTGTAAATGTGGAACTATTCTAAAATGAAACATCCATTAAAACAACACTCAAAATCCTAGGAAATTGTAGCAAGTGAACATAGTGGAATGGACCACTGAAATGTCGGGGGAGTATGGGAATTTTCTTAGAGGAAACACCACCTCCCTGCCATATGCTGGACTCTAAAGGAACTACAGGAAATGAGAGAGAGAGAGGACAGTTTAGGAAAAATGTTAGGAGTTAAGAGGAAGGTCTCTGTTTTATAACCAGAGTGTGTGAGATTTCTGCATCTTCTCCTACCCCCGGCCCTCCTGGATGGTCCAGCTGAGGCATTGTGATGTCAAGTCACACCATGGCCACCACTGATTTTGGGCAACCAGATCTTAAGTGAGTGACTCTTCATAAACCTAAAAAGATAGCGAAACTTAATAAGACGATATTGTAGACTAGTAGAGATGAGGAATAAGACTCCAAATAGAAGGGTGGATGAAGACACTGCAAGTCCAAAAGTGAATTTATGTTTGTATTGGGGGTAGGTGGGATGGATGCTGCAGGTCGCAGTCATGAGGAACAGTTTGCGGTGTTAGTGCTGGCAGTGTATAATAAAGAATTTGATTTTCTTTTTACATGGCAGACTAATGAATATTGTTAAACTAGTGAAAGGATGGTCAGCTCAAGATGGGAAGTTTTATGCCACAACTGGAACAGTTTATCCTTTAACATCATGGTGTAGAACAGAATTGTTGGATATTGGAGATACTAGAGAAGTGATTTTTGACTCCGCTTCACTGATGGGGAGGGATCTAAGCGGGGGGCAGGGATGTGAGAAGGGAGTAATGTAGATTGCCTACGTTGGGGCACCAGAGAAGCCATTCCGTACTGAGCCAGACACTTAGAATAAGGACAAGGAGAAGTCTGAATGGGGATTTTTTTCACAACACTTTCTCATACTGGAAAAGAAAAAAGGAGCTGATGTTTAATTTAGGTTTGGATTCGGGGGGTGGGATGGATGGTAGTGGTCGCAGTCATGAGGCACAGGGTGTTGTGTTAGTGCTGGCAGTTTATAATAATGCATTTGATTTCCTTTTTACCTGGTAGACTATTGAATTTTGATAAGTTCTTGAAAGGATGGTCAGCTCCAGATCTGAGGTTTTATGCCGCAGCTGGTCCAGTTTTTCCTTTAACAACTTAGTCTAGAACAGCACTGCTGGATATTGGAGATACTAGAGGATTGAGGTTTCACTCTGTTTCACCGATGATTCACTTCATGTTACATTTGCCCAAACATAAGTAAGATGTCAGTAATAAGGGAAATTGGGTATGGTGTACATGGATTTTATCTTCACAATTGTTCTGTAAATCTGGAACTGTTGTAAAATAAAAGAGTCCTTAAAACAACACTCAAAATCATAGGAAATTATATTAACTGAACCTAGTGGAATGGACCACTGCAATGACGGGGGAGTATGGGAATTGTCTTAGAGGAAACACCACCTCCCTGCCATATGCTGGACTGTAATGGAACTACAGGAAATGAGAGAGAGAGAGGACAGTTTGGGAAAAATATTAGGCGTTAAGAGGAAGGTCTCTGTTTTATAACCAGAGTGTGTGAGATTTCTGCATCTTCTGCCACCCCCGCCCCTCCTGGATGGTCTAGCTGAAGCTTTGTGTTGTCAAGCCACACCATGGCCACCACAGAATTTGGGCAACCAGAGCTGAAGGGAGTGGCTCCTCATTAACCTAAAGTGTATAAATAGAGGCCAGGCCCCCTTCAGTAGTGTCTGTTGCCTCAAGATAGTGAAACTTAATACGACGATATTGTAGACTAGTAGAGATAAGGAGTAAGAGTCCAAACAGAAGGGTGGATGAAGAAACTGTAAGTCCAAAAGTGAATTTATGTTCGTATTAGGGATAGGTGGGATGGATGGTGGAGTTCGCAGTAATGAGCAACAGGGGGTTGTGTTAGTGATGGCAGTGTATAATAAAGAATTTGATTTCCTTTTTATATGGAAGACTATTGAACATTGTTAAACTATGGAAAGGAAGGTCAGCTCAAGATGTGAATTTTATGCCACAACTTGTACAGTTTTTCCTTTAACATCATTGTCTAGAACAGCATTGTTGGATATTGGAGATACTAGAGAAGTGAGGTTTGACTCTGTTTCACTGATGGGGAGGGATCTAAGGAGGGGGCAGGCATGTGAGAAGGGAGTAATGTAGATTACTTTAGTTGGTGCAACAGACAAGCCATTCCATACTGAGCCGGAGACTTAGATCAGGAGAACGAGAAGTCTGATTGGGGATGTTTTTCACAAAACTTTCGCATACTGGCAAGGAAAAAAGAAGCTGATTTTTAATTTTAGCTTTAGATTCGGGGGTTGGATGGATGGTGGTGGTCGCAGTCATGAGGAACTGGGTGTTGTGTTAGAGCTGGCAATGTATAATAATGAATTTGATTTCCTTTTGCATGGTAGACTATTGAATAATGTTAAACTCTTGAAAGGATGGTCAGCTCAATATCTGAAGTTTCATGCCACAACTGGTCCAGTTTTTCCTTTAACAACTTGGTCTAGAACAGCATTGTTGGATATTGGAGATACTTGATCAGTGAGGTTTTACTCTGTTTCACTGATGATTCACTTCATGTTACTTTTGACCTATACATGAGTAAGATATTAGTAATAAGGGAAATTGGGTATGGTGTACATGGTTACTATCTTCACAATTGTTCTGTAAATCTGGAACTGTTGTAAAATAAAAGAGTCCTTAAAACAACACTCAAAATCATAGGAAATTATATTAACTGAACCTAGTGGAATGGACCACTGGAATGACGGGGGAGTATGGGAATTTTCTTAGAGGAAACACCACCTCCCTGCCATATGCTGGACTCTAAAGGAACTACAGGAAATGAGAGAGAGAGAGGACAGTTTAGGAAAAATGTTAGGAGTTAAGAGGAAGGTCTCTGTTTTATAACCAGAGTGTGTGAGATTTCTGCATCTTCTCCTACCCCCGGCCCTCCTGGATGGTCCAGCTGAGGCATTGTGATGTCAAGTCACACCATGGCCACCACTGATTTTGGGCAACCAGATCTTAAGTGAGTGACTCTTCATAAACCTAAAAAGATAGCGAAACTTAATAAGACGATATTGTAGACTAGTAGAGATGAGGAATAAGACTCCAAATAGAAGGGTGGATGAAGACACTGCAAGTCCAAAAGTGAATTTATGTTTGTATTGGGGGTAGGTGGGATGGATGCTGCAGGTCGCAGTCATGAGGAACAGTTTGCGGTGTTAGTGCTGGCAGTGTATAATAAAGAATTTGATTTTCTTTTTACATGGCAGACTAATGAATATTGTTAAACTAGTGAAAGGATGGTCAGCTCAAGATGGGAAGTTTTATGCCACAACTGGTACAGTTTATCCTTTAACATCATGGTGTAGAACAGAATTGTTGGATATTGGAGATACCAGAGAAGTGATTTTTGACTCTGTTTCACTGATGGGGAGGGATCACAGCAGGGGGCAGGGATGTGAGAAGGGAGTAATGTAGATTGCCTATGTTGGGGCACCAGAGAAGCCATTCCGTACTGAGCCAGACACTTAGAATAAGGACAAGGAGAAGTCTGAATGGGGATTTTTTTCACAACACTTTCTCATACTGGAAAACAAAAAAAAGGAGCTGATGTTTAATTTAGGTTTGGATTCGGGGGGTGGGATGGATGGTAGTGGTCGCAGTCATGAGGAACAGGGTGTTGTGTTAGTGCTGGCAGTGTATAATAATGCATTTGATTTCCTTTTTACCTGGTAGACTATTGAATTTTGATAAATTCTTGAAAGGATGGTCAGCTCCAGATCTGAGGTTTTATGCCGCAACTGGTCCAGTTTTTCCTTTAACAACTTAGTCTAGAACAGCACTGCTGGATATTGGAGATACTAGAGGATTGAGGTTTCACTCTGTTTCACCGATGATTCACTTCATGTTACATTTGCCCAAACGTAAGTAAGATGTCAGTAATAAGGGAAATTGGGTATGGTGTCCATGGTTTTTATCTTCACAATTTTTCTGTAAATGTGGAACTATTCTAAAATAAACATCCATGAAAACAACACTCAAAATCCTAGGAAATTGTAGCAACTGAACCTAGTGGAATGGACCACTGAAATGACGGGCGAGTATGGGAATTGTCTTAGAGGAAACACCACCTCCCTGCCATATGCTGGACTGTAATGGAACTGCAGGAAATGAGAGAGAGAGAGAGGACAGTTTGGGAAAAATGTTAGGAGTTAAGAGGAAGGTCTCTGTTTTATAACCAGAGTGTGTGAGATTTCTGCATCTTCTGCTACCCCCGCACCTCCTGGATGGTCTAGCTGAGGCTTTGTGATGTCAAGCCACACCATGGCAACCACAGAATTTGGGCAACCAGAGCTGAAGGGAGTGGCTCCTCATTACTTTAAATAGTATAAATAGAGGCCAGGCCCCCTTCAGTAGTGTCTGTTGCCTCAAGATAGCGAAACTTAATAAGAGGATATTGTAGACTAGTAGAGATAAAGAGTAAGACCTGAAACAGAAGGGTGGATGAAGAAACTGTAAGTCCAAAAGTGAATTTATGTTCGTATTTGGGGTAGGTGGGATGGATGGTGGAGGTCGCAGTCCTGAGTAACAGGGTGTTGTGTTAGTGATGGCAGTGTATAATTAAGTATTTGATTTCCTTTTTATATGGCAGACTATTGAATATTGTTAAAGTATGGAAAGGATGGTCAGCTCAAGATGTGAATTTTATGCCACAACTGGTACAGTTTTTCCTTGAACAACTTGGTCTAGAACAGCATTTTTGGATATTGGAGATACTATAGAACTGAGGTTTCACTGATGATTCACTTCATGTTACTTTTGCCACATACCTAAGTAAGATATTAGTAATAAGGGAAACTGGGTATGATGTACATGGTTATTATCTGCACAATTTTTCTGTAAATGTGGAACTATTCTAAAATAAACATCCATTAAAACAACACTCAAAATCCTAGGAAATTGTAGCCACTGAACCTAGTGGAATGGACTCTTGAAATGACGGGGGAGTATGGGAATTGTCTTGGAGGAAACACCACCTCCCTCCCATATGCTGGACTGTAATGGAACTAGAGGAAATGAGAGAGAGAGAGGACACTTTGGGAAAAATGTTAGGAGTTAAGAGGAAGGTCTCTGTTTTATAACCAGAGTGTGTGAGATTTCTGCATCTTCTGCCACCCCCGCCCCTCCTGGATGGTCTAGCTGAGGCATTGTGATGTCAAGCCACACCATGGCAACCATAGAATTTGGGCAACCAAAGCTGAAGGGAGTGGCTCCTCATTACCTTAAAGTATAAATAGAGGCCAGGCCCCCTTCAGTACTGTCTGTTGCCTCAAGATAGGGAAACCTAATAAGAGGATATTGTAGATTAGTAGAGATAAGGAGTAAGACTCCAAACAGAAGGGTGGATATTGTAGACTAGTAGAGATAAGGAGTAATACTCCAAACAGAAGGGTAGATGAAGAAACTGTAAGTCCAAAAGTGAATTTATGTTCATATTGGGAGTAGGTGGGATGGATGGTGGAGGTCGCAGTCATGAGTAACAGGGTGTTGTGTTAGTGATGGCAGTGTATAATTAAGTATTTGATTTCCTTTTTATATGGCAGACTATTGAATATTGTTAAAGTATGGAAAGGATGGTCAGCTCAAGATGTGAATTTTATGCCACAACTGGTACAGTTTTTCCTTTAACAACTTGGTCTAGAACAGCATTTTTGGATATTGGAGATACTAGAGAAGTATGGTTTCACTCTGTTTCACTGATGATTCACTTCATGTTACTTTTGCCCCATACATAAATAAGATATTAGTAATAAGTGAAATTGGGTATGGTGTACATGGTTATTATCTTCACAATTTTTCTGTAAATGTGGAACTATTCTAAAATAAACATCCATGAAAACAACACTCAAAATTCTAGGAAGTTGTAGCAACTGAACATAGTGGAATGGACCACTGAAATGACGGGGTAGTATGGCAATTGTCTTAGAGGAAACACCACCTCCCTGCCATATGCTGGACTGTAATGGAACTAGAGGAAATGAGAGAGAGAGAGGACAGTTTGGGAAGAATTTTAGGAGTTAAGAGGAAGGTCTCTGTTTTATAACCAGAGTGTGTGAGATTTCTGCATCTTCTGCTACCCCTGCCCCGACTGGATGGTCTAGCTGAGGCATTGTGATGTCAAGCCACACCATGGCAACCACAGAATTTGGGCAACCAAGGCTGAAGGGAGTGGCTCCTCATAACCTTAAAGAGTATAAATAGAAGCCAGGCCCCCTTCAGTAGTGTCGGTTGCCTCAACATAGCGAAACTTAATAAGAGGATATTGTAGACTAGTAGAGATAAGGAGTAAGACCTCAAACAGAAGGGTGGATGAAGAAACTGTAAGTCCAAAAGTGAATTTATGTTCGTATTGGCGGTAGGTGGGATGGATGGTGGAGGTCGCAGTCATGAGTAACAGGGTGTTGTGGTAGTGATGGCAGTGTATAATTATTTGATTTTCTTTTTATTTGGCAGACTATTGAATATTGTTAAAGTATGGAAAGGATGTCAGCTCAAGATGTGAATTTTATGCCACAACTGGTGGGGATGTGTAGGATTGGCTGGAGAGTGTAGAGACTGTTGTCAAGGATACTGTTCTATGATAGTTCAGGGGGAAAAGATTGGCTCTGAAGAGAGACGACAGAAATGAGAGACAGAGCTGAGGGAATGTGTAAGTCCTGAGACATCAGGAGTAAGGGAGAGTATGAAAATACTATTGGGGTGGGGATGGGAGTGGCCCGGAAGAGATTAATGTGGGGAAAGGAGGACCTATGTAATACTTTCTACAATGTACATTTAAAAAATAAACATAAAATAAAGTACTCTCTGCTTTTAGAGGCTGGGAGGATGGGATTTCATAAAAGGAAGCTGAGTCAATAATAGGTACAGTGTAGATTTGAGACATTTCAGGTGGGAGTGCAGCTCTAATGCCGGTTTTTCCTAAATTCAACAACCACTAATCAGAAAATTCAATTTAAAACTGAACAGAGGGTCTGAACGGGAATTTCTCTAAAGATATGTACATGGCCAATGAGCACATGAAACAGTGCTCAGCATGTTTAATCATTAGGCAAATGCAAATCAAAACCACAGTGAGATATCATGTCATACCTACTGAGATGACTGATATATTAAACAATGAAAAAAATAAGTGAGGATGTTGAAACTGGAACCCTGTGATTACTGGTGGAAAATTAAAAATTGCCACCGTTGGAAACCATTTGCTGTTTCTCAAAAAGTTAAACCTCCGCAGGGTGGAGGGGATCAATGGGGGATAGAAAGGGACATCTATAATATTTTCAACAATAAATTTCAAGATAAATTGGGGGGGGGAGAGTTAAACCTAGAATCACCATATGATTCAACAATTCCCCTTTTGGGTATATATACACAAAAGACAGAAGCATCGATCAGATGCTCAAACCTCAGAGGGAACGTAGGGGAGGTTGGGGGTCAGGGATAGAGGTCAACCAAAGGACTTGTATACATGCATATAAGCATAACCAATGGACACAGACCCAGGGGAGTGAGTTCATGAATGGGAGTGGGGTGCGGGGCAATGGGGGAATTGGGACATATATGTAATACCTTAATAAAAAACTGTTGAAATAAAAAGAAAAGATTTGAAAGCAAGGACTCAGTCGAACACCAGTGTTCATAGCAGCATTATTCACAATAGTTGACATTAGAAACAACCCCAATGTGTATGGAGAGATGACTGGATATACAATATGTGGTATATGCCTACAATGAAATATTTAGCCTTTCAAATGAAGGAAATTCTGAGATGTGCTACAACATGGATGAACCTTGAGGATGTTATACCCAACATAACATAAATACTGTATAATTCCACCTTCATGGGGTACTTTGCTTCGAATAGGTAAATTCATAAGGACGGAAAATATAATAGAAGGTAAGGGAGGGAGAAAGGGGGAGTTGTTGAATTGGCAGTTTCTGTTTGGGATAATGGAAAAGTTCTGGAAATGGATAGCATTGAGGTTACACAACTTTATGAATGAATGTATTTAATGGTACTGAATTTGTACACCACGAAATGGTTAAAATGGTAAATTTCACATTATGTATATTTAACCACAATTAAAAAACCCATAAAATACCATGAAATAATTTCAAGTAAGTGATTGTTAGGCATGCTAGTGAAAGTTGAATGGCATTTCCTAGTTTATGTTTTGCAAGATGAAAGGGAAAGTTTAGTTTTTCTAAAGATTTTTTTCTGACTGTCTAAGAATGATGAGATCATTAAGAAGCCTGTAGGTTATGAATAGCTCTTCTGGTAATCTTTTGTTTTATAAAGGACATAAGGTCAATACAGGTTGAGCCACGGTTTGAGGACACTTTTGTGGCAAGGCTTCTATCTAGTAGATTTTTAAATTTTTATCTACTCTTTTCTTAAAATTTATTTACACACATACTTTATCTTTTCTTATAATATTTATTATTAATCTGTTAAATTTTATTTTATCTTTTTTAGTTCCCATGGTGTATGTGTTGAGCTGGTGAGAAGATAGTATATAGCTATATGTCATAATTATTTATTTATTTATTTTTAAAATCTTTCCTTTTGAAAGTATTATAGTTGCCCCCCCCCCCTTTTTAAAAATATATTTTATTGATTTCTTACAGAGAGGAAGGGAGAGAGATAGTTAGAAACATCAATCAGCTGCCTCCTGCACACCCCCTGGGGATGTGCCCTCAACCCAGGTACATGCCCTTGACCGGAATCGAACCTGGGACCTTTCAGTCTGCAGGCCGACGCTCTATCCACTGAGCCAAACCGGCTTCAGTGTCCCCACTTTGTTATTGTTCCCTTCTAGCTCACCATAATTCTTATTTAGATACTATTTGTTAATAGGCAATTATTTAGATGCAATTCTTAGATAAGCATTTTGTTTTAATTTTAGGCATTTATCATATCACAGGGTAAGTCTGAAAAAGCCTACAATAAGTTTCTGTTTAGAATTTTATTGAACTTTTTGATTCCAAATGTATACCTCTTTTTTGTTGTTGTTCAAAACAAAGTGAATAATTGTGGTTTTGTCTAAGCATTTTTATATTATTCATTAAAGGAAGAGTCCCACATCTCATTCTGGAGAAGGTGCTGTGGAGACTGTGGAAATGACAACAGAGAGCCTCAAATCTCCTGGAGTAAGTGCTTTGGAGACTGGAAATGACAACAGAGGATTTAGAAGATCACTAAAGTCATTTAGGTGTTTTGATATTCCTTTCATTTTCCAGCATTGTGATTACTTAATTTTTAAAATGTTTTCATTGATTTCAGGGACAGGAAGGGAGAGGGAGAGAGATAGAAATATCCTTGATGAGAGAGAATCATCAGTTGGCTGCTTCCTGCACACACTCTCCTGGGAATAAAACCGGAAACCTGGGCATGTGCCCTCGTCAGGAATTGAACCACGACCTCTTGGTTCATGGATTGATGTTCAACCACTGAGCCACACCTGCTGGGCCAGCATTGTGATTTTTTTTTTCATATTCTTAGATCAACTTAATGTGAAAATGGAACTTGAATACTTTAATTGAACTTTTTATTGTTTAAAGCAGTGGTTCTCAACCTGTGGGTCGTGAGCCCTTTAGGGGTCGAATGACCTTTTCACAGGGGTCGCCTAATACCATGGGAAAACACATATATATTTACATATTGTTTTGTGATTAATCACTATGCTTTAATTATGTTCAATTTGTAACAGTGAAATTGGGGGTCAACATAACATGAGGAACTATATTAAAGGGTCGCGGCATTAGGAAGGTTGAGTTTAACACTGGTTTAAAGTATTACATATGTCTCCTTCTCCCCCCATCGACCCCTCCTTGATCACTCCCACCCCCCTAATTACAAGGAGGCATGATTTAAAAAGTCAATATCTGTTTCTTCTTCTCGGGATTGGGAGTATTTACTGAATACAGACCACCCCCAGAAGGTTGAGTCTCACCTTTTGAACAGATCTTTGGAAAGTTTCTCAGATGAAGGATGAAAACTTGTCACAGAATTTCAGTCTGGATTCTTCTACACTTCTCTCACATACCTGCAATCTTTTTCCTTCTTCACTGGGTCTCTGAGGAGCCCAAATGGAATACTCTGACGGGAGAAGGAATTCATTCACTTGTTGACCCCCCTTGTTCAGTTGGCAAGGTAAATACTGTGTGTAGAGTGAAAACTTCCAGGAGTGCTCAGGTGACTCAGAAATTGGCCTTAGGAACCCAGAGCATTTTTTGCAAAACACAGAATTGTTTGAAGATACTGGCTATGTAAGGGCTTGTGAGTTATCTTTGTCCTAAGATCAGCAGGAAGCCAGGAAACAGGGTAAACACTGGGGGTGACCCAGTGCATTTCATGGTGACAAGCTGACTGCCTGCACTGTGGTTGAAGGTCTATAACAATACCTGCTATGCTGTAACAATACCTACATTCTAGTAGTGCTTACAGTTCAGAGAATTGCAGTTTAGCTACATAAATTGTCAACAAGGCCAAGGAATCAAGACCCCCATTAGAGATGAGAAAACCTGTCAGAGTGTGTTTCCAAGACCATGACGCTTGGTTCGCTGTGGGCTCTGCTGCACTTGTGCTGTGGCCTTCTGTGTCTCTCAGG
Source organism: Myotis nattereri (assembly GCF_964212035.1). Taxonomy (NCBI): domain Eukaryota; kingdom Metazoa; phylum Chordata; class Mammalia; order Chiroptera; family Vespertilionidae; genus Myotis; species Myotis nattereri. Next base: position 8,727,499 of record NC_138085.1, on the reverse strand, counting down.
TTCCTGGTGGATCTGCGTTTAAATGGTGCTGACACTGCACTCTCTCAGCCTGGCCAGCACTCTGTTTCACACTGAATTCTAAAGGTCACACACTTGGGTATTGTGACCCTTGATAATAAAATTGAATGGAATAAAAATATCAACATCTGAGTTAATATTACAGCACGTTTTCTAATTTTTGTGATCTTCCTTGAGATAAAGAAGTTGTATTCTGAGACATGGCACTTTTAATTTTTTTATTTCTCTTAGGACAAATCATTACTATCATGAAAACTGTTTTATAATGAAATGATTTCCAACCCTAATAACGGGCTCTGGTATTTTTCACATATTTTATTTAGTTTTAAAACATCACAGTGAATTAACTGGTATTTCCCCATTTTCTGGAGAAAATATTGAGGCTCTAGAGATGGTTTTTTGAAGATCAACAGCTAATAGGTAATGGAAGAGAACCGAGATCACAGTGTTTTTACAGTAGTTTCACCTGCACAAAATTTGTCTAGCAAAAGTCGTTGAGGTTGCACTTATCATACTGGGCACTGGAAAGTCCAGAAATAGAATAAAGGGGCTCTGGATTTGATTATCTTTTTTCTCATAAGTATGTTTTTAAATGGGAAAGTTCTACTGATGAATGCTAACTGTTGGGGGTAAATACTGGAATACCTTCCTAGTTATTTGTATTTTATATGTTCTTGTTGTTGTAGGGACTAAAAATTGGAGTTTTACTTAGATCATTACTGCAAGGATTACACAATGCTTTTCAGAACAACTGAAGAAGTATGCACACTTGATCAAGGTAAGCATCTGTGTCATTAAAGGTTTTGTGAAGAGTATGGTGACATTTGCTTGTATTTCTGTTATGTTTGGATTCTATGTCATAAACTCGCTTCTAAACAACATAGAGTACAGCCCAACTGATGGGGTGTCAGGTCCTGTCACTTGTCTTGTACTCTCGTTCTTGAGGTCCCTTCCTTCCTCTCAGCCTCTCTCTCGCATTCTGTGTGTGTGTGCGTCTCTGTCTGTGCCACTGACCTGTTATTCTGTCTGGAAGCTGAGTCCACACCCTTTTCCTTACCACTTTAGTAAATCTTGGTTTTGGTAAGTGCTCCATTTTGTTCTGAGAGTGTCTTGGTCTGAGAAAAGATACGGCATATCCTGCTACTTTATTATAACTTCTAGACATAAGCTGTCTAGTCCCATGAGTGGGATAGATTTCCACCTTGACATTCCTGATACGACGATTCTAGTGTGAAGCCATCCAGGTGAGCAGCAAGAGTACTAAGCCACATTGACTTCAGGGCCTCCTGATACCATGTGTTCTCTGCGACCTGTCAACCTGTAGTATCGCCAGGTCCCTCAGCATTCTCTACCAGCAGCCCGAAGGATCTTTTGAAAATGTCAGTATGATCATGTCTCTTCTGAAAACTGCCAGTGGTCTCCTATGGCCTTTAGAAATGAGTCCCAAATCCTTAGCGTGTCCGTCCAGGCCGTCCATGATCCGACCTTAGCTTCTTTTGCAGTCTTGTCTCTGCCTCACCCCTTTTCTGTGGTCACACTTTGAGATCCTCATTGGCATCACACTCTGCCAGCCCAGCTTAGAGCTGTGGCATGCCCTGTGTCCCGACGTCTCCCTCTGGAGTCGGTGGAAGGCTGGTGTACATTCCGGAATCGCCCATCTTTCCCCTGTCCTGCTCTCTGCTCCCATCGTTTTTTGTTTTTGTTTTCGTGTTTGTTGTTGTTGTTGTTTTGCAATACCATGAAATGCTACAACCTTGTCCACCCTCAGGAGTTTTAAGGATCTCATTCAGTGTGGCAGCTGAGAATTATAAGCAGCAGAATAGTGATGAAGCTAACAGGAGGGACTTGTCTTTCTCACAAAAGAACAAGTCCACAGGTAGGTGGATCCAATATTGAATTCAGCTGCTCAGTGATGTCAGGGTAAGCTCCCAGCATCAACGAGAGGGAAAAAATCCTCTGCTCGCTATTGTGCTTTATATCAGGGAGAAACTTAGTGTCTCAGAAATCAACTATGAGACTCTGGCGTGAACCCTTGGGCAGAACTGGCCGAATTGCAAGGGACGTGGGGCAGTTTAGTGTCAAAGTGCTCCCGAAGGAGGTGCCTCAGCCCAGGAGGAGGTGGTGAGGGGAAGGGCAGTGGGGACCTGTCGGATGGAGAGCTTCCTGTTTCTACTGTGATCACTAAGGGCCCCGTACATTTCTTCTGTGTGGACTTGTGGAGGAAAGGTGTCCCGAGACTCAGGGATGACTGTTTCACAACAGTTGCCTAGTGTTTTGAAGTACCCTGTCTCATAGGGTCCATATTATCCACATAGAACTGGTTAAACATATATGTTTTTATTGATCTCAGAGAGAGGAAGGGAAGGGGAACAGAGAGACCAGGGGATGGCGATGGGGGCGGTGAGGAGGCTGAGGAAGGGGAGAGAGAAACATCTATGATGAGAGAGCATCATCGGTCCCATAGCTCCTAGCGCGCAACCCCAGTACGGGCCCTGACTGGGAATGAAACGGGGATCTCTTGGTTCCGGGGTCCACGATCAAGCGCTGAGCCACGCCAGTCCCGCAGCCACATATCAATTTAAAATGAAACTTTTTTTTAAGTCAAATTTAGTAAAACTTAAAATTCACTGAGACATTTAGGTTTCTCTTGTTGGATACCTGAAGAGTGTTGGCTTGGTGTATGACCAGCTAGCTGGTTTTCCTTGAAAGCAAATATGAAATGAAAGAAAGGAAATGTGTCTCCCCTCAGAGCAAGAGAGTACTGCTCACATGAGAACGATGAGCTTTGGATGATTGGGCCACAGCACTGAATGGATCCCTCTTGCACAGCGTGCCTCCTTTTGAAATACTCACCAGTGGCATTCCTTTGTCCTTTTCTGCTTAGAATTTTCTGACATGATGGTTTTCATTTTAATTATAGATTGTTCCAGTGGTGGTGTCAGTGAACTATGGCCCCTCGGGTAGGACCAGGGCTGTGTACCTTGTTTCCGTACTGTGCTGTTCCAGTGGAACCATTGCCTCTCCCTAAGCTGAGTTTGACTGGTGAGTTAAATACTGGGCTCACGGAGGAAGGGAAATGATTCAGGAAGTTTTTAGTGGAGGGAGTTGTTTTGAGTTACTCCTGCTGCAACCAAAGCAATGCTCTTGCTACCCCTAGTGATTTTAAATATGGTTAAGAGCTAGTCTACTGGTTGTTTCTGGCCAAATAGCAAATCCAGCTAAACAGCGAGGGAAGTAGAATGCCCCCCATTAAGTAATTTTTCCTCTCCTGAGACCATTTCAAGATTCAAGTTGGCACTTGGGAAAGTTTAGAAAGATATGATTGAGTCTGGCCAGTGTTGCACGGTGGTCGAGCGTCCGCCTGTGAGGCAGGCATAGTGCAGAGTTGGTTTGATTCCGGGTCAGCGCACAGGCAGACTGGCGCACAGGCACCCTCCAGGCCCTGGGCATCTGGGCTGAGGACTGAGACAGACTTGTGAGCAGCCTGCTCACCACAGTCCTGTTCTGAGCCTAGCCACCGTGGTCAAGGGAGATGGATATGGAGAAGGGCAGGCAGAGCGGGTGGGTCTGTGGGGGGTGGGAGGGGACTGTGAGGGACAACTCAGCACAGCGTCCCCTCTGGGTCTACAGACTGGATCACCAATAGGGGTCGGGAAGGAGGCAACCTATCCATGTTTCTCTCTCATCATTTACGTTTCCGTCTCGCCCTTTGTCTCTCCCTGAAATCAATCAAAGTGTATTGTTAAAATATATATTGAGTCTATACCCAGCTGATGGGGCTCATTGGATTGGCCTCTCCCCTTGCACTGAAAGTTTCTGGATCTGTTCCCAGGGAGGGCACATGGCAGGGTTTTGTGGTCAATTCCATGTCACAGGGGTGGGCAGGAGGCGTTGGTGCGCCTCTCATCTGTGTTCTCTGCCTCTCCCTTCCTCTCTCTACTGTCTGTCTATATACGGGAGTATGATCCTTGTGTCAACCAGAACCTGTACATGAAGCAAAATGAGAAGAAACTGTCACTTCTGGTAGTTTCACTGCTGACAGTTCACCAGTGTGAACATTTTGGTGTATATATTTCCAGATTTTATTTCCCCATTTTATCAGTGTATACGTAGTTATCAGAAGAAATTAAAAGTTTCAAAACTTATTTTAAAACTGTATTATACAGTGAGCACCTTCCACGTCAGCATATATGTGTACGTGGGTGTGTGTACGTGTGTGTGTGTGTATGGAATTATGTATGTGTACTTGAGAAGACATGGTCTACACGTGTTTTTAATAAACAACCTCATTTATTCAAAAGGAGTATTTAACTAAATTGGAAATAGTCTACATAAATAGGTAGGTACTTTTAGAAATTATCCTTATTTACTATTATAAATGTACAGTTGGGATGTATTCCTCTGAATTATTGAAGATAATCGCCTAGAACTCTTCTGACAGCATCTAGAGAAGGCTTCCAGGGCAGCCAGTAGCTGGCTCCATAATGGCTTCAGGTACTGCCTCGGGCCAGGCATGACCAAGGCAGGGCCTCTCATTGGACCAGGCTCTGGCCCCTGAGCAGGCCCTTCCTCTGCCTCTGGAGAGCTCTGGAGCTCTCGGCGTGGACCTGGAGCAGGAGAAAGAGACAAATTGACTCACACTCCTGGCTTTCCTATGACTTAGTGCAGACAGGAAAGATGCCACCGCCTTTAAGGGAACTCCAGCCCATGAGCCTTCCCTCCCCCGATGATCTGCCCAGATGATCATTCCGCCTCACCTTGTTGAGTTGCCTTGGTGGGCTCAAGGTGCTGCAGTGCCAACCATAGATTTTGGGCGTGGCCCACCAGGTTTGAGGTAGAGGAGTTGACGGGCACCAAGGCCTGCTCTACCTCGAAGCAGGTGAAAGGAAGGGGCTGCCCCAAACCCTGGACCTGGTCCAGCCAGGTCCCCACCATCGCAGCAAAGGCCCTGGGGAGAGGCAGGTGGGCATCAGATTCTGAGTCCTGGTCTTTCCTTCCACTCTGCCCTCCCATGGCACACTTGTTTGGATCTGAGCCTCTGTGCAGGCCCCCCCTTGCCCACCCAGGGGACAGCTCCATGCCACCCCCGGACCCAGTGTGGCTGTCCTGGTTGTAGCAGTTGTGGGATCCAGCAGGTTCAACACGGAGTCTGTGTGAGACTCCTCTTCCCACTGGCAGCTCTCTTGAAGGTCCAGTGCACTGCCCACCCCCACCCTCCAGGCCCTGGGCATCTGGGCTGAGGACTGAGACAGACTTGTGAGCAGCCTGCTCACCACAGGCCTGTTCTGAGCCTGGCCACCGTGGTCAGGGGAGATGGATATGGAGAGTGGCAGGCGGAGCGAGGTGGGTCTGTGGGGGGTGGGAGGGGACTGTGAGGGACAACTCAGCACAGCGTCTCCTCTGGGTCTACAAGGCCCGGGACCCCACCCACTGTCATCTTTAACTCCTGTCCTCCTGGAATAGAAGACTCCAGAGCCCAGGCCTTTCTTGGGAATCAGATGATGTATAAGATTAGTGTTCTGCCAGGCACTCTCCACCCCCCACCCACCACAGTCCCCATGATGCTGACTCTGGGGGCCCTCTTTCTGGACCCGGAGACCACTCACTTTATGACTTGGTCCTGCGGTGTGTCAGCGCGGTCATTGTAAGCATGTGTGCCTCCAGATGGAAAAATCACTCTGATTGCATCAGCCCTGATGGATGGTGGACACGACCTGCAAATGATGGAGAGCGTGACTGCTGGACTCTTTCCCCTGAACTGAGGCCCAGGGATTGTGTCTGCTTCATTCCTTGAGTCAGGCTAAGTGTCTCCAAAAGTGCGTGCACATTGTCGAGTAAAGAAACTCCAACCAGAAGCATGCCATACATCTGAGTGGGCCTGGGCCCGTGCTCTCCCCAGAAATCCCCAGTGTGGCTACACCAAGGACCAGGACCGGCTAGGTGAAATCTCACACTGCTTAACAGGTTGCTTTGCATGTGCTTTTCCAACCTCCGATGCCACAGGCCGCTGATGGGTGTGTCATAGTTCTTTCCGTGGGACAGAGTGAAAGAGTTGCCACCAATAAGCGCCGCACATCCAGCTTCCCTGTCTGCAGAGCCAGGGAGCAGGTGAGACCTGCCCTGGCTTGTCCCCACAGCAGTGCTATGAGGTTCCCCCCACAGCAGCCCACTTTTCAGAGGAGCATCCTGAGACGGGAAGATGTGGTGACGTTTTCATGCCTCACAGCTAGCAGTGGGCAGAGTCACGAGTGTGTGCTCACCTAGATAGAAGCTCGTCCAGGAACCGTTGGGCTCTGGAGCAGGCCAGCGTGGAGACGTGGGGGACGATTCCCCCCGGGAAAGCTGGCACCATGGACATGGCCACCTTCTCCGAGGTGCCTTCCTGGAGGGCCTGCATCCTGCAGGACTCATGCAGGTTACCAGTTCGCTCAGCTGCACACTGGGTGGGAGAAGGAAGGATGTCCATGTCAGCGGCATGACCGTGAATCCCACAAGGATGGAGGTTCGGCGCTCAGTCGGGAGGTCCCAACCCCACTGGGACGTGTGCAAGAGGAGGGACAGGAGTGCCCCGGCTGGAGGAGGTTCTAGGCCTTCAAAGTGCCACTGAAGTTCCGTACATGTTCATACAATTGCCACCTTCTCGGCACCTTTCCCCCCTCACGGCCCCCTTCCCTTTAGCTGAGGATCCACAACCCTCCTTGTAGTGATAGTGTATATGAGAGCCCGGGCCCTGTGAGTCCCAGAGAAAGGTCCTCGTTACAGAGATGAGAACACACAGGCTTAGGAAATATCAGATGCCTGCTCACGGGCATGCAGGTCAGAACTGGGTGCTGTCCCGCATGCCATCCCCTCTCAGGTGCCAGAGACTTCCCTGCTACGGACATGGGTGGAGAGGGTGTGGGGACCTTGTCCCTCCCCAGCGTGGGAACAGTGTACACGGTAGATATGGCCTGTGAAAGCCTTTGACTTCAAAAGAGAAAGTTATGTTTTATCCTTTTACATTAAAGGGCATTGTAAGACCCTCATTATGGGGATGGCAGATTCCGCAAGGTGGCAAATGCCTGGAGACTGCAGATGGGAGAAAGGCGATCACGGGGCAGCAATCTGACCAGAGGACTCGGGGAGGAGCTGATCCAGGTGATGGGTGTAAAGTGACAGGTGCCTCAGTGTCCCCATGAGGCAATTGCCAGGGGCGGAACACTGTGTTTGAGTTGGACACCTTGACGTCGGCCAGGTGAAAATTTCAATGAGTGAGATTTCCAGGTCCAGGCTGGGAGCAAGGCAGCAGCCATCATCAGAAACTGCTGTTGGCAACGTCCCTGCCACAGCCCTTTGGGTTTGGAATCTGCCTGCAGCCATTCAAATTTTACACGTGCTCGTCCTTCCCCCAGCAGTGGGCGTCCATCTCTAGCTGGGGACATTACATGTACTGTGGCCTGAATTGTGTACCCCTAATCCCATGACTTTGCAACCCCTAGAACTTTATTATGTATCTGCATTTGAGTTGTGCCATGCCCTGTGTCCCAACGTTTCCCTCGTGAGTCGTTTTAAGTCTTGTGTTCTTTCAGGAAACTCCCATCTGTCCCCTGTCCTGCTCTCTGCGCCCATAGTTTTTTGTTTTTGTTTTCGTGTTTGTTGTTGTTGTTTTGCAATACCATGAAATGCTACAACCTTGTCCACCCTCAGGAGTTTTAAGGATCTCATTCAGTGTGGAAGCTAAGAATTATAAGCAGAAGAATAGTGATGAAACTAACAGTAACTTGTTAATTTGTTTTTCTCACAAAATATCAAGTCCACAGTTCGGTGGATTCAGTTTTGAATTCAGCTGCTCAGTGATTTCAGGCTAATCTCCCAGCTTCAAGGAGAGGAAAAACCCCTCTCTTCACTATTGTGTTTTATATCAGGGAGGAAAATAGTGTCTCAGAAATCAACTATGAGACTCTTGCGTGAACCCTTGGGCAGAACAGGCCGAATTTCAAGGAACATGGGGCAGTTTAGTGTCAAACTGCTCCTGAAGGAGGTGCCTCAGTCCAGGAGGAGGTGGTGAGGGGAAGGGTTGTGGGGACGTGTCGGATGGTAAGCTTCCTTTTTTTACTGTGAACACTTACGGCCTGTCCATGTCTTCTTTGCGGACTTGTGGAGCAAAGGTGTCCTGAGATTCAGGGATGACTGTTTCACAACTGTTTCCTAGTATCTTAATCTATTCTGTCCAATACAGTCAATATTAGCCACATACAAGTTTTTAAAAATATGTTTTTATTGATTTCACAGAGTGGAATTGAGAGAGATAGAAACCTCAATGATGAGAATCATTGATTGGCTACCCCCTGCACAGCCTCTATGGTTTATCAAGCCTGCAACCCAGGCATGTTCCCTGACTAGGAGTCCGACTGTGACCTCCTGGATCATGGGTGGATGCTCAACCACTGAGCCACAGCAGCCCTTCAACCACACATAACTTTATAAGATTAAATGTATATTGATTAAAATGAAGTAAAACGTAAAATTCACTTAGACATTTGGGTTTCCCTTTTTGGATACCTGGGGAGTGCTGTCTTGGTATATAGACCGGCTGGTTTCCATTCACAGCAAATAGTAATGAAAGGAATGTGTTTCCCCTCAGAGCAAGTGTGTTCACATGAGAATGAGCACCTTTGGGTGATTCGGCCACATCTTTGCATGGGTCCCTCTTACACAGCATGCCTCCTTCTGAGATACTCACCTATAGATGGCATTCTTTATCTTTTTTCTAAAAATTTTGACAATGGTTTTAATTTTAATTATAGGTTGCTCCAGTGGTGTCAGTGAACTATGGCTCTTCCAGTAGAACCAAGGGTGTGTACCTTGTTTCTGTACCGTCCTGTGCCAGTGGGACCATTGGCTAAGATGAGTTTGACTGGTGAGTTAAATTCTGGGATCACTGAGGAAGGGAAAAGATTAAGGAAGAGTTTAGTTGGGGGGAGTTGTTTTGAATTATTCCAGTTGCTACCAATGCAATGCTCTTTCTATCTCTAGTGATTTTGAATGTTAACAGCTACTCTAGTGGTTGTTGCTGCTCCAATAGCATATCAAGCTACACACTGAGTGAAGTGAAATGTAGCTCACTAAGTAATTTTTACTTGTAATGAAACCATTTCAAGATGGGAAACAGTGCTTGGAAATTGAACCGAGATCCTACAGTCCATGGGCTGGCGCTCTAACCACTGAGCCAAGCTAGCTAGGACTTGCCACTCGCTTTTGTATGGCCTGTGAGCTAATAAGTCTTTACATTTTTAAATGATTAAAAACAAATTTTTTAAAGAATGACATTAAAAAAAAACTCTATAGAATCCAAAGGACAATGTCCACCAGTAAAGGGTCATTGGAGCACAGCCTTCCCGTTTATTGACAGATGGTCTAGGACCGCCTCCGGCCCAGCAGCAGCGTAGAGTAACTGCACAGAGACTGCATGGCTCAGCCCTCCATGTTGGCCGTTCTGCCCGCTCCCTGCATGGATGGAGAGAACAGCCTCCCAGGTCTGGGTGGGCTGCCAGCACAGTCACTTTCTGGCTAGTGGTTATGTCCCCCATCCAAGCCAGCTCTGCACCCAGGTGGCGCCAGCCCTACCCCATCCCTCTCTGTGAAGTTGCTGTCCAGTTCTCTCCTCTGATCCAGGTCCATCTGAGGGGAGAGAGGAAAGAGCGCTCATTTCACAAAGAAATCTGGCAACACTTCATGTGCATTTCATGTCCTGACTTCAAGGCTGCCAGGCCCTTCATGTTCTTGGGGAGAATTGCAATGAAAAAGTTCCAAATGGCCCTTGAGTAAAACCCTATTTTCTTGGGCTGACACATGAGTTTCAGAGCCAAGGGCTCAGCTTCCTCATGAGGGAGAAGCCAAATAGTCAGCTCCCCCTGGAGAAGGCCCTTAGTGTCCATTAAAGTATAATTGTCTTCAATCAGGCTGCCTCCACGGCACCAGCGGCTGCTGCCTACCCTCTGACAGCTGCTCCAGCTCCCAGCACAGGTGGGCAGACTCCTCCACATTCTGCCCCTGTGCAGTTTTGAGGGCCAAGTTCTTTTCCTGCAGCTCCTCAAGGTGTTTCTGGTCTGTGTCCTGGGCCTGAATGTGCAGGAAGGGGGGGTGTGAGGATGCGGACTGGGGCACGCTCTGGACAGGCCCCAGCCCGCATGCATCTGTCGTCATTCCGCCAGGATGAAGGACCTCCATGCCCCTGCTCACTTCCCAAAACACAGCTGCACAGAAATGACTCCAACAAATAGCCCAGCTGTGAGACTTACAACCACTAGAAGGTATGTTGACCCAGTGACCTGGGGGATGAAGACACCCAAAATCTGAGTGGTGTCTGAACGAAGTGATGTACAGCGCAGGGCTTTAGAGCAAGTGCTATGTTGACGGCAGCTCTGTGGTCCCTTAGCAGGCCTAACGCCTTGGAAAGGCCATAGGGACTCACACATCACAGCTCAACCCACATCATAAACGCCAGGGGAGACCCTTTTCGCAAAAGAGGCCCAATCCCTCTATCCTCACAGGAAAGCAACACAGCATCAGGGCCTCTCTGTGATGGAGCCTTCAGTGGTGCCCACTCAAGCCATTGAGCTTAGCAAGCGACTCTCCGCCATCAGCGAGTCACTGTGCCGGCGGCAGCACCGACCCAGTAGCTGAACATCAGAGAAGGGCACAATGTGAACCGAAAACTGCCCCCATCTATGTTACACTTGGGAACAATAGCCTGTCCTACCAAATGTAGGCGGCGCAGCTTTGATTTCAGTTGCACGTTCTCCTCCTCAAGCTCATACAGCTTATTGACCTGGGACCAAGCGACCGTCAGCTGCTCCTGGAGATGGCCCTTGGTGTCCATTGAAGTGTAATTGTTTTCAGTCAGCTCCTGGTCAGCAAGAACACACATGAAAGCAATGAGGTTAAGGCCCCTGGTCATCATGATGGCTCTTCCAGGCACCTGGAACCAAACCAACAACCTAGGGATGACGCTGCTGCAGTGGGAAGTCCTATCTCCGCTTTTGAGCCCCTACCCTTCTCCATTAGGCCAGGCAGATGGAAAAATCCCCGAAGCAAGACACTATTTAAATTCGGGAAGGCTGTCTGGCACGTACAGCTTCAGGTGGTTGGAAGAGTGCACCTGCTGACAGGTATGAGACTTGCCTGAGCCCCTTTCCTTAATAAGGAAGGGGTGGGGCTGAGAGTCTGTTCTGGGTTTGAGGGCTGAGGCTAGGCCTCTCACAGTCACTCCACTGATCTGGGTTCTGGAACAATATTCAGAGGAGCTCTTGTTCAATACGCAGTTCCTATTTGAACATTTCACACACCTACTCTCAGCAGTTTCCTGGAAATGAGGGGTCTGTAAGACACAACAAGTACTATGGCCTCTGTGTGTCAGGCACATGCTGAGTGTGGAACACAATGGCTGGGCCCTCACTGCCTGCCCCCCCCCCCCCCACACACACACACACAGGAGGAGTCCACTGCACTTACTCCTGTCCCAGTGCCCAGCACACACAGGGAAGCCATTCAGCTCATTCCCCTCATCCCTGGTCCTCCCCTCCAGAGTCCTCCCAGCACCACTCATGTCTTAGGGGGCTGAGTCTCCCCTGAATGCCCTCACAGTTTGCGAGCACCGATACACGCTGATATGTCTGTTTCTCTTGGGGAGCAGTTTTCCAAGGCTTGCCCCACTCATGGGTTCTAACACCTGGGAGATGGGCCAGTAGCTCCTGCTTATCCAAGTGTTCATTTCCCCGCACGGGCCTGAACCGCAGATTCTCGGTAGAGGGGAAACCATGCACCTACCACCAGTGGACATGGTTCTGGTCAAAGCCTGGCAGCGGGAAGGGTTTGGTCAGTGACTCTGGCTTCACCTGGCAGCCCCCTCGCTGCCTGTCCCCGGCCCTGCACTAGGTGCTCTCTGTCTCTGCCACATTCACTCTTCACAACAGCCCCCAGAGGGAGGCAGGGACAGTCCCTTCCTACACACAAAGAGGCTGACTTGGGTCAATTAAGGAATGAGCCCCAAGTCACAAAGCCAGCTAGGGGTGAAGCTGGGCTTGAACTCAGGATGGAGAACTCCAGACCTGTGTCTCTCCACTGCCCTCAGCAGCCTGCACCCCATCCTTATGGAGCCCGCGTGGTTAAGGAGCCCCGACTAGTCTCAACGATGTGAGCTGGAGCACATGGAGGGGCTTCATGCAGGAAGAAGGCCCAGCTCTCCCTCTTTGGCCACTGCCCCCAGCATTCTGAACTAGTGTTCCAGCCGGTCTACCCACCACTGGTGATACTCACCAGTATCACCATAATCCCAGACCCTGAGCTCCCATTACACAGCCTGCCCCTTCACCCTTACAACCAACTCCTAACCAGCCTTTAAGACCCAGCTGGAATTGCCCCCTCTGAGTAGGACTTCAACTCCACTCTGTCCCACGCACTGAGTCAGATGCTGGGCACCCAGAGTGCGTACTATGAGGCAACACTAAGCTGGCCTGTCCCCCACCCCAAGGCTAGTCCTGCAGGACAGGCCTGTGCACTTCTGTTCTCACGGGGCCCCCAGAAGTGATCAAAGACACTTGTCAGCTGAACCACACCATGAGGGGGAATGAGAGGTGCCATGTGAGTTGGGTCCTGACAGACCTGGGGAAAGGCAGGATGGACAAGTGTCCAGAAGCAGAGTGCAGCATGGAACGAAATGATTTATAGCTACTCTTCCAGTGGGCCTCAGTTCTCTGGGGGTGCCAACCTTCCCCATGTATCAGGCAGCAGAAACATCTAAACCTGCTTTGCACACCCCACCACCGCAGAAGTGAGAGAGACCAGACCCCGAGAAGCTGTGCCTGAGTCCTAAAGTGGCAAAGGCTCCTCTTGCTCCCCCTTCAGTCCCTCATACGGGGTGTGCCAGTGGTTCACCTCCAGCTGTGTGTCCTTCAGAGAGGTTTCAACCTCCTTGGTATGGGTCTGCAGCTCCTCCTGCTCACCCTTTAGTCCCTAGTACAGGGCCGGCCAGTGGTTCACCTCTAGCTTAGTGTTATTCAGGGAGGTTACCACCTCCTTGGTGTGGGTCTGCAGCTCCTGTTTTGCTGTCCCTCATGCCCTTTGAACTGGGTGTGCCCGCAGTTCACCTCCAGCTATGTTTCGTTCAGAGAGGTTTGCAGCCAATTGCTGTGGGTCTGAAGCTCTTCCTGCTCGCCCCTCTGTCCCTTGTACAGGGCCTGCCAGCGGGGTTCACCTCAAGCTGCCTGTCATATAGGGAGGTTTGCAGCTCCGTGGTGTAGATCTGCAGGTCCTCATGTTTCTCCCTCAGCCAGTTTCATTGGGCCTGCCCGCGGTTCACCTCCAGCTTTGTTTCATACAGGGAGGATAGCACCTCTTTTTTGTGCGTCTGCAGCTCCTGCTGCTGCCTCTTCAGCCCTTTAAACTGGGACTGCCAGCAGTTCCCCTCCTGCTGCTGTCATTCAGGGAGGTTTGTAGCTCCGTGGTGTAGATCTGCAGCTACTCCTGTTCCTCCTTCGGCCAGTTGCACAGGGTTTGCTAGCAGTTCACCTCTGGCTGTGTGTCCTTCACAGAGGTAAGCATCTTCTTGTTGAGGGTCTGCAGCTCCTCCTGCTGCCCCCTCAGTCCCTTGTCCGGGGCCTGCCAGTGGTTTACTTCTAGCTTCCTGCTGTTCAGGGATGGTTGCACCTCCTTGCAGTGGGTGTGCAGCTCCTCCTGCTCCCTCTTCAGTCCCTTGTACAAGGTCTGCCAGCGGTTCTCCTCTAGCTTCCTGTCCTTCAGGGAGGTTTGCACCTCCTTAGAGTGGGTCTGCAGCTCCTCCTGTTGCCCCTTCAGCCCCTTGAACTGGGCCTGTCAGCGGTTCACCTCCATTTGCCTGTCATTCAATGAGGTTTGCAGTTTCTTGTTATAGATCTGCATCTCCTGCTCTTCTCTCAGCCAATGGCACTGGGCGGGCCAGTGGTTCACCTCTAGTTTCGTGTAGTTCAGAGAGGTTTGCTCCTCCTTGGTGTGGGTCTGAATCTTTTCCTGCTCTCCCGAAAGTCCCTCGTATAGGGCCTGTCAGAGGTTGACCTTCAGCTGCCTGTCATTCAATGAGGTTTGCAGTACCTCGTTATAGATCTGCAGCTCCTCCTGCTCCTCCCTCAGCCAATTGCACTGGGCAGGCCAGCAGTTTACCTCAAAGTGTGTGCCTTTCAGGGAGGTTTGCACCTCCTTGGTGTGGGTCTGCAGTTCCTACTGTTCCTCTCCCAGCCAGTTGCACTGGTCATGCAAGCAGTTAATCTCCATTTGCCTGTTATTCAATGAGGTTTGCAGCTCCTTGGTGTAGATCTGCAGCTCTTCCTGCTCCTCCCTCAGCCAGTTGCACCTGGTGGGCCAGCAGTTAACCTCCAGCTGTGTGTAGTTCATAGATATTTGAAGCTTCTTGGTGTGGGTCTGCAGCTCCTACTGCTCCCCCTTCAGTCCCTTGTACAGGGCCTGCCAATGGTTCACTTCTACCTTTGCATAGTTCAGGTAGGTTTTCACCTCCTTGGTGTGGGTCTGCAACTCCTCCTGCTACTCCTTCAGTCCCTAGTACAGGGCCTGCCAGCAGTTCACATCTAGCTTCCTGTTATTCAGGAAGGTTTGCACTTCCTTGTTGTGGGTCTGCAGCCAGTCCTGCTGTCCCTTCAGCCCTTTGAACTGGGCCTGCCAGCGGTTCACCTCCAGCTGACTGTCTTTCAATGAGATTTGCAGTTTCTTGGTATAGATCTGCAGCTCTTCCTGCTCCTCCTTAGACAGATTCACTGGGCGGGCCAGCAGTTCTCCTCCACCTGTATGTACTTCAGAGATGTTTGCAGCTTCTTGTGGGTCTGCAGCTCTTCCTGCTCCCTCTTCAGTCCCTCCTACAAGGCCTGCCAGCAGTTAGCCTCTGGCTTCTTGTTGTTCAGGAAGGTTTACACCTCCTTGGTGTGGGTCTAGAGCTCTTAGTGCTTCCTGTCAGGCCTTTGAAATGGGCCTGCCAGCAGTAAACCTCCATTTGACTGTCATTAGATGAGGTTTGCAGTTCCTTGGTGTAGATCTGCAGCTGCTCCTGCTCCTCCCTCAGGCAGTTGCACTGGGCAGGCCAGCCGTTTACTTCTAGCTGTGTGCCTTTCAGGGAGGTTTGCAGCTTTTTCCTGTAGCTCTGTAGCTCCTCCTGCTCCCCTTTCAGTCCCTAGTACAGGGCATGCCAGAGGTTCACCTCTAGATTCTTGTAGTTAAGGGAGGTTTGGACCCTTTGCTGTGTTTCTGCAGCTCCTCCTGCTGCCCATTCAGCCCCCTGAACAAGGCCTGACAGCGGATCACCTCCATTTGCCTGTCATTCAATGAGGTTTGCGGTTCCTGGGTGTAGATCTGCAGCTCCTCCTGCTGCCCATTCAGCCAATTGAACTGGGAATCCCAGGAGATCACTTCCATTTGCCTGTCATTCAGTGAGGTTTGCAGTTCCTGGGTGTAGATCTGCAGCTCCACCTTCTGCCCATTCAAGTCCTTGAAGTGGGCCTGCCAGCAGATCACCTCCATTTGCCTGTCATTCAATGAGGTTTGCAGTTCCTGGGTGTAGATTGGCAGCTCCTCCTGCTCCTCGCTCAGCCAATTGCACGGGGCAGACAAACACTTTACGTCCAGCTGTGTGCCTTTCAGGGCAGTTTGCACCCCCTTGGTGTGGGTCTCCAACTCCAACTCTTCCTCTCTTAGTCACCTGCACTAAGAATGCAAGCAGTTAACCTCTTTTTCTGTGGCATTCAATGAGGTTTGCAGTTCCTGGGTGTAGATCTGCAGCTCCTCCTGCTTCTCCCTCAGCCAATTGCACTGGGCAGGCCAGCACATTACCGCCAGCTGTGTGCCCGTCAGGGCAGTTTGCACCCCCTTGGTGTGGGTCTTGAGCTCCTACTCTTCCTCTCTTAGCCAGTTGCACTAATAATGTAAGCAGTTAACCTCCATTTGCCTGTCATTCAATGAGGTTTGCAGTTCCTGGGTGTAGATCTGTAGTTCCTCCTGAAGCCCTTGGAGCCCCTTGAACTGGGCCTTCCAGCAGACCACCTCCATTTGCCTGTCATTCAAAGAGGTGTGAAGTTCCTCAGTGTAGATCTGCATCTCCTTCTGCTGCCCAAACAGCCAATTGAACTGGGACTCCCAGGAGATCACGTCCCTTTGCCTGTCATTCAGTGAGGTTTGCAGTTCCTGGGTGTAGATCTGCAGCTCCTCCTGCTGCCCATTCAACCCTTGAACTGGGCTTGCCAGAGGATCACCTCCATTTGCCTGTCATTCAATGAGGTTTGCAGTTCCTGGGTATAGATCTGCAGCTCCTCCTGCTCCTCGCTCAGCCAATTGCACTGGGCAGACAAACATTTTACGTCCAGCTGTGTGCCTTTCAGGCCAGTTTGCACCCCCTTGATGTGGGTCTCCAGCTCCAACTCTTCCTCTTTTAGCCAGCTGCACTAAGAATGCAAGCAGTTATCTTCCTTTTGTCTGTCATTCATTGAGGTTGGAAGTTCCTGGGTGTAGATCTGTAGCTCCTTCTGCTGCTCATTCAGCCCCTTGAACTGGGCCTTCCAGCAGATCACCTCCATTTGCCTGTCACACAATGAGGTTTGCAGTTCCTGAGTGTAGATCTGCAGCTCCCGCTGTTGACCATTCAGCCAGTTGCATTAAGAATGCAAGCAGTTAACCTCCATTTGCCTGATATTCAATGAGATTTGCAGTTCCTGGGTGTAGATCTGAAGGTACTCCTGCTGCCCATTCAGCCCCATGAACTGGGCTTGCCAGCGGATCACCTCCATTATCCCGTCATTCAATGAGGTTAGCAGTTCCTGAGTATAGATCTGTAGCTCATCTTGCTGCCCATTCAGCCAGTTGCACTAACAATGCAAGCAATTAACCTCCATTTGCCTGTCATTCAGTGAGGTTTGCAGTTCCTGTGTGTAGATCTGCAGCTCCTCCTTTTGCCCATTCAGCCCCTTGAACTGGGACTGCCAGCGGATGACCTCCATTTGCCGATCATTCAGTGAGTTTTTCAGTTCCTGGGTTTATATCTGCAGCTGCTCCTGATGCCCATTCAGGCCCTTGAACTGGGCGTACTGGCAGATCACCTCCATTTGCCTGTCATTCAGAGAGTTTTCAAGTTCCTGGGTGTAGATCTGCAGCTCCTTCTGCTGCCCATTCAGCCAATGGAACATGGACTCCCAGGAGATTTAACATTTACCTGTCATTCAGTGAGGTTTGCAATTCCTGGGTGTAGATCTGCAGCTCCTCCTGCTTCAACCTCAGCCAATTGCACTGGGCAGGCCAGCACTTTACCGCCAGCTGTGTGCCCTTCAGGGCAGTTTGCACCCCCTTGGTGTGTGTCTTGAGCTCCTTCTCTACCTCTCTCAGCCAGTTGCACTAAGAATGTAAGCAGTTAACCTCCATTTGCCTGTCAATCAGTGAGGTTTGCAGTTCCTGGGTGTAGATCTGAAGCTCCTCCTGCTGCCCATTCAGCTAGTTGCACTAAGAATGCAAGCAGTTAACCTCCATTTGCCTGTCATTCAGTGAGGTTTGTAGTTCCTGGGTGTGGATCTGTATTTCCTGCTGCTGCCAATTCAACCCCTTATACCTGGGCCTGCCAGCGGATCACCTCCTTTTGTCTGTCATTCAAAGAGGTTTGCAGTTGCTGGGTGTAGATCTGAAGCTCATCCTGCTGCCCATTCAGCCAGTTGCACTTAGAATGCAAGCAGTTAACCTCCATTTGCCTGTCATTCAATGAGGTTTGCTGTTCCTGGGTGTACATCTGCAACTCCTCCTGCTCCTTGCTCAGCCAATTGCACTGGGCAGACAAACACCTTACCTCCAGCTGTGTGCCTTTCAGGGCAGTTTGCACCCCCTTGGTGTGGGTCTCCAGCTCAAACTCTTCCTCTATTAGCCAGTTGCACTAAGAATGCAAGCAGTTAACCTCCATTTGCCTGTCATTCACTGAGGTTTGCAGTTCTTGGGTGTAGATCTGCTGCTCCTGCTTCTCCCTCAGCCAATTGCACTGGGCAGGCCAGCACTTTACCGCCAGCTGTGTGCCCTTCAGGGCAATTTGCACCCCCTTGGTGTGGCTCTGAAGCTCCTTCTCTTCCTCTATTAGCAAGTTGCACTAAGAATGTAAGCAGCTAACATCCATTTGCCTGTCATTCAATGTGTTTTGCAGTTCCTTGGTGTTGATCTGAAGGTCCTGCTGCTGCCCATTCAGCCAGTTGCACTACGAATGCAAGCAGTAACCTCCAATTGCCTGTCATTCAGTGAGGTTTGCAGTTCCCGGGTGTAGATCTGTAGCTCCTCCTGCTGCTCTTTGAGCCCCTTGAACTGGGCCTTCCAGCAGACCATCTCCATTTGCCTGTCATTCAATGAGGTTTGCAGTTCCTTGGTGTGGATCTGTAGCTCATCCTGCTGCCCATTCAGCCAGTTGCACTTAGAGTGCAAGCAGTTAACCTCCATTTGCCTGTCATTCAATGAGGTTTGCAGTTCCTGGGTGTACTTCTGCAGCTTCTCCTGCTCCTTGCTCAGCCAATTGCACTGGGCAGACAAACACTTTACCTCCAGCTGTGTGGCTTTCTGGGCAGTTTCCACTTCTTGGTGTGGGTTCCAGCTCAAATTCTTCCTCTATTAGCCAGTTGCACTAAGAACGCAAGCAGTTAACCTCCATTTGCCTGTCATTCAGTGAGGTTTGCAGTTCCCGGGTGTAGATCTGTAGCTCCTCCTGATGCTCTTTGAGCCCCTTGAACTGGGCCTTCCAGCAGACCACCTCCATTTGCCTGTCATTCAATGAGGTTTGCACTTCCTGGGTGTAGATCTGCAGCTCCTCCTGCTTCTCCCTCAGCCAATTGCACTGGTCAGGCCAGCACTTTACCACCAGCTCTGTGCCCTTTTGGGCAGTTTGCACCCCCGTGGTGTGGGTCTCGAGCTCCTTCTCTTCCTCTCTTAGCCAGTTGCACTGAGAATGTAAGCAGTTAACCTCCATTTGCCTGTCATTCAGTGAGGTTTGCAGTTCCTGGGTGTAGATCTGAAGCTCCTCCTACTGCCCATTCAGCCAATTGCACTAAGAATGCAAGCAGTTAACCTCCATTTGCCTGTCATTCAGTGAGGTTTGCAGTTCCTTGGTTTCGATCTGAAGCTCCTCCTGCCGCCCATTCAGCCAGCTGCACTAAGAATGCAAGTAGCTCTTGGCCACTGGGCCACCGTTGCATCGGTGAGTGTGGTCGGGGAGCCTAACTAGTTCGAAATGAAGGACTCTTTGCTTTTGCATCAGACTGACGGGCTCTCTTGGGGTCCTGGGAACCTTGAAATCTGGGCACAACAACACCATTTCCATTCGTGTAAGAGGGGCCATGGGGCCTGCGGGAACAGGACTAGTACCATCCAGTTGTAAGTATTGTGATTTTGGGGGGAAAAACCCAAAACCTCAAACTCATCATTTGGAAAGCACTAGGAGTTAAAGGTTGCCCTAGTCACAGACATTGAAGAAAGTAAAAAGGGGTGGACCTGGCCTCCCTGGGCCGCTAGAGCTGCGGGCAGTGGCACTGAGGACACAGGCCGAGGCACTGAGGGGGCCCCACCAGGCTGGCTTCAGTTCCCGAGCAAAGAGCACTCATCCACTGCACCCCAAAGCCCACTCTGTGTGTCCCCCCAAACATATAAGCTACAGCAAGTGGGCTTGAAGGCTTTGTGAGTTTTTCTTTTTCATACATAGCTATGCATAGAGACGCCTATTTTTACGTGTGGAGAATGCTTATCCCGGACCGACAGACATTTCCTGGCGCCGACGCTGGCCCTGCACAGCATCCCATGGAAAAGGGGCCTCCACCCGCTCAGACGGCTCCACCCGTGGACGTTCAGGCAACTTGCTAGTGGCTGCTTTTCAGAGAGAAGACCCGACTCCCAAGGCTGTGCCTGATTAAAAGAGAAAGTGAAAGGGCGAGTCATCGCGGGGCCTGACCACGCTGCTGGCGGCTTCGGGCACCGACTCCCCAGCCCACGGCGGGAGCCCGGCTCAGGCTGCCACCCGCCCGCCGCCCCCGGCCGCAACAGCGGCGGCAGGGCGGGGCATGTGCCCTCGCCCGAGGAGATGGAGGAGGAGGCGATCACCGGCGCCCCCTGGAAACGAGATGGAGGACGTGGACTTCCTGTCTGGGCTGGAACTGGTCGATCTGCTGGACCCCCAGCAACCGGACTGGCCCCTGGAGCCCGGGCTCAGCTCGTCCTGGGGGGGGGCTAGGACTGCGCCCTCCATCTTGCCCTGGGTCCTCCAGTTTTGGGGCGGCCGCCATGTGCTCAGGAGAGTGCCTTCTTCCCGGAAGCCCAGGCCCCTGCTGGCCACGCCCAGGATTTCTTTAAACTAACCAATGACAGTCAAGGGACGTGTGCGCCAGAGAGATGACCACATCCTGTGTAACAAGACCCGACTCGCGCCTGGCCAATCGGCGGGGCCCACAGTCCCCTCCCCTGCCCTTACTATAAAACCCACAATCCCATCAGGCCTCGCTCTCTTTTGGCCACTGGGCTTACCATTTTGTATCGGTGAGTGTGGTGGGGAGCCGAAGTAGTTCGAAATGAAGGACTCTTTGCTTTTGCATCGGACTGACGGGCTCCCTGGGGGTCCTGGGAACCTTGAAATCTGGGCACAACAAAAGTACCGCTTCCTGTGGACCGGACTCCGTGTGAGTTACCGGGCAGAGCCTTCGGGCAGCTACGCGTCTATCAGATGCGGCTGAACTTCCCCCGAGGCCGGCGCTCAGCCCCCCTCAGCGCCCCAGGCTCCGCACCCCGCGGGCGCTCTCTCTCCTCTACGCCCGCAATTCTCCCCGCCACTACGGGCGGGAGGCGCTGGAACCCGAGTCCCTGCGGGAGCCGAGGCTCCAGGACATGGACAGGGCGGGGCAGGGAGAGTTCAGCTCAGGACCCGGTTCCGTCCAGAGCCTGCGCCACGGAAAAGAGGATACGGGCTGGGCTCCTGCGGACACGGCGAGGACCCCGCCCTGGGCTGGACGGAGGGATGGAAGGTGGCTGTCGGGCGCCCTGACCCCTCCACTCCCCAGGTGGTGGCCGAAGCCCAGTACCTTTCCATTGATGCTCCCCGCGGAGGCCACTAGCGCTGCTCTAACGGGTGTACTTGGGTGCCACTGGGGAACCCCCCCTATCCCCCCCCGCCCCCCCTCCCCTGCTTCCGTGCTTGCCTGGCGCGCACGTGCTCAGCCTGCACCTCCAGGGAGGAGGTGCCAAGGAAGTGGCCAACCGGCAGCGCAGAAGGTGCAGTCGCAACAAAGTATCCTATCCAGGCCGCGACCAATCCGGCGGGAGCCCCGCCCAAGGCCCCGATGCGGGTGTTGGTGCCCAGTCCCTGTGCCCTGGGTCCCTGCACCCGGGGTGCGCAGAGAGGTTCTGGGGTTCGGCAGTGCCCACAAGCCTGGCTCTGGTAGTCCTCAGGCCCTGGGCAGAGCGGCAGGTTGGGGGGGGGGGGGTGGGAATTGGGGAGGACCAGGCGCCGCTGCCTACACGCCCCATAGGCGTGGGCAGGAGGAAGCGGCGACCCTTGGATGACCCCAGGCTACCGGTGTGGGTGGACCTGGAGCAACCCCCCGCCCACCCCCCCCCCCGCCCCAGCTTGGGACGCCCCAATTGCCTTCTGCACCCACACCGGCTTCCTGCCCCACGGGCGACCGCGCCTTTCAAACCCAGAGCCCGAGGCCACAGGGTGGGAGCGGAGGCCCCGCTGAGCTGGGCCACGAGGACAGCACCCAGTGACACCCACCCCCATGCCAGGGCTCTCACTGACCCTGGTCACCACGGAATGCCCAGGCCCCACTGGGCAGGGTCCTTGGTGCCATGACAACGGCAGAGCCTTGGGGCCCAGCGCGATGGACGGCAGTCTGGACAGGAGAGAGCAAAGGGCGGTCAGGTGTTACTGGAAGGAAGGTTCTCTGACTTCCAGGCTTGTTTGTGAGAAAGGCTTCGGGACAAAAACAAGCACTTGAACGTTTGCTCAAGTGAAAAATCTGGAAGCAATCCAGACAGCTGAAATGTGTTCTCCAAGTTACGGACAAATGTGTCCAACTAACATCAGAGGGCAGTTCTTTCACCTCTACTTTTTCGTGATTTTTAAGCGTTAGTGTTAAGTGCAGGCAGAGTTAGGATTTATTTTTGGTGAAATAGTACTTTTAGAATTAGGACTCTCTTCCTGACAACTACCTTTGCCCTGGGTATTTCCAGAAAAGGGTACATATTTTCAAATGTCAGGCGATACATTAGGAGACTGGGTGAGACAGAATCAGTCTGACCTGTATTTAAGCTGCGTGGACTTTGTTGCAGGTTTAGGTTCGATTTAGTTCACTCCTTTCAACTATTCCGAAGCAGGATGTTTCCCTCAGCGGGGCCTGAGACCTGAATCTGCACGTTTGTGATCCGCTTGTGCTCACAGGGAAGCCAACAGCTTTTGGAAAACGTGAGCTCCATCGCCCTGCCTCACAGCGCGAGTGCTTTTCTGGGATCTGAGATCCCTTTGCTTTCCAGTTCTGACTTCAGAGCTCCCAGCCCTGTGTGAAGGCCTAGCTCTCCTGAGCCCTCCCCCATGTTTTGTAGTGCAAAGCCCTACGTGAATTGGGGTGGTTTTCATATACCTGAGGGGGTGGGCAGCAACAGGCAAGGGATGGTGTGCTCTCTGAGTCCTTTACCCATCTCTCAGCCTAAAAGTACAGATCGCCTCAAATGGGTTTCCTTCAACGATTGCATTGTCCACCTTCCTGCCCTCAGATAGCGTCTGCCTTGCACTTAGAAGTCAGCCCAATCTTTCATTTTTCGCTTTCTCTGCCAACCTCATACTTGTCATACTATCCCTAAGGGTCCGTGATGACCCAGGGGAAAGAGTGGCTGGAAACGCCTCTGTGGTGTGGTTCTCTGGGTTTCTAAGCCCACACGCCAGCCAAGGCGACTGGTCTACGCAGGACATCACCTCTTCCTGCCCTTGCACCCAGGATGAGAGCAGCAACTCCTTGCTGATAAAAAATGTTCCTTCGTTTCTAGTGCGTTGTTCCTTTGGGTTTCTTTGTTCTGTTATTTTTGAAGCTTACCCAGTTGGTTTAACCAGAGCATGACTGATTTGTAAAAATTGGAAATTTTCTGTTTCTGACATAACAATTCCTTATAACTTTTTGTTTTCACACCTTGGCTAAAATTTCCATTACGTTGTTCAATAAATGTGATGAGCATCCTGGTAATTTTCTACAAAAAAAAAAAAAAAAAAAAAAAAAAAGAATGCAAGTAATTAACCTCCTTTTGCCTGTCAATCAATGAGGTTTGCTGTTCCTGGGTGTACATCTGCAGCTCCTCCTGATGCCCATTCAGCCCCTTTAACTGGGCCTACCAGAGGATCACCTCCATTTGCAGGTCATTCAATGAGTTTCCCAGTTCCTGGGTGTAGATCTGCAACTCCTCCTGCTCCTTGCTCAGCCAATTGCACTGGGCAGACAAACACTTTACCTCTAGCTGTGTGCCTTTCAGAGCAGTTTGCACCCCCTTGGTGTGGGTCTCCAGCTCAAACTCTTCCACTATTAGCCAGTTGCACTAAGAATGCAAGCAGTTATCCTCTTTTTGTCTGTCATTCAATGGGGTTTGCAATTCCTGTGTGTAGATCTGCTGCCCCTCCTGCTGCCCATTGAGCACTTTATACTGATAGCAGATACTCATTTGCAGTGGCTCATGTACATAATGCTATTTACAAGGTAGGGGACTCCACAGAAGCAAGAGGGAACTGGGCAACAGACTACGCAGCCTGGGAGGCTGCCCTAAATCCAGTGGGGCCTCTACAGATTCTAGTGACTCTTCCAAACCCTGACCTACCCAATCTAAAAAATCTGAAATCCATAACCAATCTTTATTTGAGGTCTTACAGGCTTTACAGTCCCCCCAGAAACAGTCCAGAAGCACGTGCCAGATGCTCTGCCTTTATCAACTTCTGATCTGGTCCATCCCTTCAAACCTGGTGACTCTCTTTAGATAAAGAAATTTGCCACCCAAGGACTGATTCCTACCTGAAAAGGACCATCCCCATGGCAATCAAGGTCAATGGGATCCCGAAGTGTCTTTACCACAGACAGCTTAAGAGAACCAGGCAAAATAGAGAGTCCAGGACTCTTCAGACCCTCTAGAGCAGTGGATCTCAACCTTATGGCCCTTTAAATACAGTCCCTCATGTTGTGACCCAACCATAAAATTATTTTTTTTTTAAAAAAAAATATATTTTATTGATTTTTTTACAGAGAGAAAGGGAGAGGGATAGAGAGTTAGAAACATCGATGAGAGAGAAACATCGATCAGCTGCCTCCTGCACATCTCCTACTGGGGATGTGCCTGCAACCCAGGTACATGCGCTTGACCGGAATCGAATCTGGGACCCTTCAGTCCGCAGGCTGACGCTCTATCCACTGAGCCAAACCGGTTCGGCCATAAAATTATTTTCGTTGCTACTTCATAACTGTAATGTTGCTACTGTTATGAATCATAATGTAAATGTCTGATATGCAGGATGGTCTTAGGCGACCCCTGTGATAGGGTTGTTCGACAGCTAAAGGGGTCGCGACCTACAGGTTGAGAACCAATGCTGTAGAGATTATTCCTGGCCCTCATTCTGGGCCCTTATCTTATAAACAGGCCCACTGACTTTATTTGGCAGAGAATTAATTCTATGAAGCTTATAGTCCTCAGGGGTCAATATAACTCCCTCCCCAACAATGACACAAAAGAGTCAGTGATTTGACTCATGTACATAAAACCAATGGGGAATGAAGTATCCATCTTATACAAAAACTGTTTGAAATTTTAACCCTGCTATTTGGCTTCTGTAAATGCTTGCTTGGTTAAATAATAAGGAAAATAAGACTACTCCCATTCTAGAGAGGCCATTAAACCTTCCCCGACGAACTTATCAGTGCTGGCACCAGGCCAAGCCTTTGGTTGAGGTCTCAAAGCCCCAGAAAACAGGGGCTCTCTAAGAACTCGCAAAGGTGACCAGAAAACCCCATATTTGGGAGACAAAGAGGAAGAGGGTAGAAAGGTATAAATACAGGAAACTTCCTGTGTGACTTCGCCCAGAATTCTAGAGGCATTTTTCTCTGGGCCCGCGCGTAATAATAAATGTAACTCCATCTCTCTAAGCGTTGCTTGGTTCTTCTCCGGTCTTCTGTAACACCTGCACTAGGCTGCTCCAGGCTGGGAGGTGCTGACAGAAGGTGGCAGTCCCCAGAGCAGGGTCAGAACTGGGCCTCCGTGGGCTCTGCCCACCCCCCTTGTGGTGGGAAAGGACTGGTTGCATCGCCAAAGGGAAGCCCAGCTGGCACGCTGCTCAGCGGGGGGCAGCCTGAAGGGAAAAGTGGTGGGTGGCCATCCCCTGCATAGTCTTGGCCTTGAGTTCCCCTCACCTGCCTCACTCGTTCCCTCCCACCACCCCCTTTCCCAGATCAGGAGAAGGGTCTAGGTGGCTGCAAGGGTTTTGAGTGGGGCTGGTCTTCATGCATTTCTCTTCCTTGTGGCCTAAGATGAAACCCTCGCCAGGCGCCTGAGCTGGTGGACTGAGGACAGAGCACAGTCTGCCCAGTCAGCTCCGCCTCCCCCTCTGTTGGGTGGGAAATGAGGAACAGAAGGAAACAGTGGGCTGTGCTCAGGCTTCCAGGTGTGACCTGCCCTGAGTGGATGAGTTTGTGGAAAGCCACTTCCCTCTCTGGGTCTGTTTTCTTGCTGGTGAAGTTAGGGGCTGCCTCGTGCCATCTGGCTTTTCTCCCTGACCCTGAGTTGCACCGGTCCCGCCATCCTCACCAAGGGCAGTGTGTGTGCTCTTGCCTCTCCCTTGCACAGCCCTGCACACTGGTCCCCAGGCCCCCGGGCAGAAGTCAGCCATGGCCCACCAGTCGGCACAGTGGAAGGTACACAGGGATCGGGGCCAGGCCAGTGCCCCAGGCACCCCCTCCCCCTGCTCCAAACCCCCAGACTGGGGTCATTGGCTGGGAGTCTCTTCCCCTCTGGCGCTTGTCTCCAGGAGCTTAGGAGACTGTGGTCCAGGCAGGTGGGCAGTGACCAGAGCCCTCCACACTGAAGCTTGTCCAGCCTCCAGGGCTCCCAGCTCAGCCTGTGAAATACTCATCCCCAGAAATCAAGGTGCGGGCAGGGTGGGCTCCTTCTGGGCCACAAGAGAAAATCGGTCGAGGTCCACCCCAGCTGCTGGTGGCAGCCAGCTATCCTTGGTCCATGACTCGGAGACCCATCCCCCACCCACCCCTGAGTCCCAGTCACATGGCCTGTGTGTCCAAATTTCATCTTAGAAGAACACCTGTCATTGCAGGTAAGGCCCACCCAATCCAAGCCCTCCTCTGAATTTAATTACATCTGCAAAGGCCCTATTCCAAATAAGGTCAGAGACACTATTCCCAAAGGCATGGGTTGGGGGACACTGTAGAACACACCCCAGGAGATGTATCACAAGCCACACGAAGGAGACAGAGGCCCAGGGTTGAGTCGAAACACAAGTCTCAGAGCAGCAAGTTGAGTATGAAATACCCCATAACTACTGGTAACACAAGCAGGAATAACTCGGCACATTTTCCTATGTAGATGGGCATCCAGGTAGATGTGCCCACGTGTGAAAAGGTTCACGCCCTGCCGACAAGCAGGGCTCCTTCGGTGGCAGGTCCTGAAGAGGCCTCTTGTCCATAACCTGTAGGGACCTCCTGTACGAAGTGAGAACATATCCCTGCACTCACCACCAAGTCAGGGGACCATGTGTTCTGAGAGGAGACACACTGAGGCTGCTGAGCCTTTTCCGGCACTGCTGCCCTCCCGCAAACAGGGGGCGCCACCCCACCTCTCGCAGAGCGCTGCTCTCTACCTGGAAATCCTGCCCAGGCCAGAAGTCCACAGGCGAGGGAGCTTCTGCTGGTGGTTATGCACCACGTGGCCGCTGGAAGCCCAGAGGGGTCAGTGCCCTGAAGTAGCTAAGCCCATGGTGAGGAGTCCTTTCTGGGGCCTCCGAGGCCAGCCCTGCAGTGGAGCAGCGCCCATTGCAGGGTGTCCATTCCCTTCCCCCAGAAGGTGGCCAGGGCAGGGCAGGCGGGGCTCATGTCCTCCCGTTGGGGCCCCCGCTCTGCGGGCACCAGCTGCTTAGGGAGCCACCTTCTGAGGTCAGGGTTTCCCTTCATCCTCACCACAGCCAGGCCCGCTCCTCCCTGCAGAGTGTGACGGAGCCCAGCGCCTTCCTCGTGCCCTGTGCTGCCAGGACTCGGGGCTGTGCCAGGGTTTCCTAGTGCCCGCCCTCCCTCTCCCCCGCAGCTTGCACCCTTTCCAATCTGGGACCCCCTCGGGGATTATCTGACTGCTGATCGCTGTAGGATCAGGCCTAAACCGGCAGTCAGACATCCCTCTCGCAATCCAGGACCACTGGCTCCTAACCGCTCACCTGCCTGCCTGCCTGATCGCCCCTAAGCACTCTGCCTGCCTGCTCACCCCCAACTTCCCCCTCCACTGGCCTTCTTGCCCCCAACCTCTCCCCCCCTTTGCCAGCCTGATTACCCCCACTGACCCCTGCAGCCTGTTTTCCCCCAGCTGCCCCCACACCAGCCTGCTCACCCCCAACTGCCCTCCCCTTCTGGCCTGATCACCCCCAACTGCCCTCCCCTTCTGGCCTGATCGCCCCTAACTGCCTCTGCCGCGGCTTCGCCACCATGGCTTTGTCTGGAAGGACTTCTGAAAGGTTTCCCGGAAGGTCCTGGTCTAATTAGCATATTACCCTTTATTAGTATAGAGGTCTGGTGCACAGATGGGGGCTGGCTGCTGTGCCCTGTAGGGGGTCCCGCTTCAGGTTGGGGGTCCCTATGGGGGGCGGGACCGGCCTGGGTGAGGGGCTGCCATGGATTTGCAGGCCGGTCACACCCTGATCAGGGTGGGGGTGGGGGGGGTCCCTGCTGGGGGCGGGGGGGCCTGCCTGGTTGAGTGGCTGAGGGCTGTTTGCAGACTGGCCATGCCCCCACTAGGGTGAGAGTACCTGCTTGGGGGCATGGCTGGCCTGGGCGAGGAGCTGAGGGCCGTTTGGGGGTGGTTTGCAGGCTGGCCAAGCCCCCGGCTTTGTCTGGAAGGACATCTGGAAGGTCTCCGGAAGGTCTCCCAGTCTAATTAGCATATTACTCTTTCATTAGTATAGATGATTAAATACCAGTGAGCTAGATGTCAACTCAAAAATTTAGAAAAAGAATATGAAAGAAACAAAGAAAGTAAAAGGAATGAAGTAGTAAAGGAACATCATGAAAGAAATAGAAAAAAATGAGAGGCTTGGCAAAGTTACTTATTGAATGAGAATAAGAAAATGGACAAATCTCTAGCAAATTGCTCAATTAGAAAAGAAAAGTTAAAAGTCAATAGTAGTAATTTAAAAGAAAATATTACTATAATTAAAAGGATAAAAAATAAGGAAATTCTATAAACAACATGGTGCCAGAAAATGTAAAAAGAAAAAATATACCATTTTCTGTAAACATATAACTTACCAAAATCCACTCAAGAAGAAATTGAAAACCTACATATAACTAAAAATGTGTGGATGAAAGGGGTCACATGCTAACCTGACAAGCTCAGGGAAGGCCTGCTTGTTGGTCTTGCAAACTCAGACCTAAAGTCACCACAAAGGATGGTCCGAAATTAAACTTTACCCACTTTATGGTGGGTAGTTACATCGTAGGCCCATATCTTCACTGACAAGGTCAACCTTTACCTTAAGTGAGCCTATGTGCCGTTGTGCATCTATAATAACTTACCCTTGAGATGTCTAGGTAACTTGTAACTTCTCTTTTCTGGACCCCTTGGGGCACAACCTAATGTGCTGGGCACCAGGACAGATACCACAAATTCCTTCATTGTTATCATGTTAATTGTTTCTGCACCCACCTAAGTGTGTGTCTATCATTTTACTTTTTATCCAATCCCAGGGGTTCCCGCCACCCCACCCCTTTGCTTTCTCCCGCCTCTCTAGTCTAGCACCAATGGATTTCATGTAACCCACCTACGTCCCTTTCCTTTGATTGCAATGTATAAATACAGATGTAACCCGCCATTCTCTGGAGCATTATCTCAATTCGTTGAGGTTCTGCTTCCCGGCATATGTCGACAGTTTGGCTCAAATAAACTCACAAAAATTCTTTACGAGTTTAAATGCTTTTTTATGTTAACAAATGTTTTTAAAATATTAAATCAGTATTTTAAAAGCCAATCGAACTCACCTAAGAGAGAAAAAAGAAAAGGAAAAAATGTACCCTGATAGCATGTAGAGGAATAGGAATAGGATCCCTGTCTTATATAAACTATTCCAAATTCATTTCATATAAAGCCATTACTTACCAACAGTGCTTCTGATTTTTTCTTTTTCTATACGCATCAATGTAAAAATTCTAAGTGAATCTTTAAATTAGTGGAACTAATATGAAGTCAGCAATATTGCTATGTACAAGATAACATTCCTACGCTTTGTCAAGAAAAACTTAGATATTCTAACTTTTATAAATAGGAACGAAAACTATAACATTAACAGAAATAAATTTAATATATTTATGCAGCATTACAAAGAAAATCATAAAAATGTTATTGAAGAACATAAAGACAAAAAATGGGAAGATATAAATGTTCACTTAGGCAAAATCATTGATTGGAGAATTCAGAATCCAAAGATGGCAGTTCTCTCCAAATTTACTTATAAATTCCATTCCACACTTCCTGTAGGGAAGCAAAAGACTGAGACTAGAGAAGATAGTGAAGGAGGAGGATGTAGGTCAGGGGAAAGGAGAAGAGAATAGTAGGTAAAGAGTGAAGAGGAAAAAGATCTCACTGCCCAGCTGACATGGCTCAGTGGTTGAGTGTCAATCTATGAACCAGACGACCACAGTTTGATTCCTGGTAAGGTTATAGGTTCAGGTTGTGGGTTCCATCCCTAGTGTGGAGTGTGCAAAAGGCAGCCGATCAATGATTCTCTCTCATCATTGATGCTTCTATCTCTCTTCCTCTCTGAAATGAATAAAAATATATATTTTTTAAAAAGATCTCAGCTTTCCAGATTTAAGACCTAGTGTAAAATCATGGCCTTTAAGACATTTGGGTTTGACTTAAGGCGAGGCAAATAGACAAAAGGAATTGAATGAAGAGCCTAGGAATAGATTCACGAGCATGCATAGGAATCTGGCATATGAAAGATTGAATTTTAAATCAGTAAGGAAAGGAATAACTGACTATTCAATGAAAGTTGGGTCAACTGGATTATCTATATAAAAAGAAATAAGATCTTCACCATGTTGTTTATAGAATTTCCTTATTTTTTAACCTCTTTTAATTGTAGTAAAATTAAAGTGTAGTATAGTCAACATGCTAGAGATATGTCTATTTTATTATTATCATCCAATAAATAACTTTGTCAAGCCTCTTATTTTTTCTATTTCTTTCATGATGTTCCTTTACTACTTCATTTCTTGTTCTGAGATGGGTCTCTTGTACACAGCATATAGTTGGGTCACATTTTTGTATCCATTCAGCTACCCCACAGAACAAAAGATACAGACAAGATGAGAGTAGTGGAATGATAGTAGAAATCAATCAGAGTATAAATAGCCAAAAGCAAACACATGAAGATTAAATAGCATGTTATTAAACAATGAATGGGTTATCAAGGAGATCAAGAAAGAAATCAAAAACTTCCTGAAACAAATGAAAATGAACACACAACAACCCAAAAATCTCTGGGACACAGCAAAAGCAGTCCTGAGAGGGATGTTCATAGTACTACAGGCATACCTCAAGAAACAAGAAAAATCAACACTAAACTATTTAACCCTGCAACTTAAAGAACTAGAAAGAAAACAAAAAGAAAAACCCTGAGTAAGTAGAAGGAATGAAATAATAAAGATTAGAGCAGAAGTAAATTAAATAGAGACCAAAAAAAATCAATGAAACCTAGAGCTCGTTTTTGAAAGGATAAACAAAATTGATGAACCATTAGCCAGACTCATCAAGAAAAAAAGAGAAAGGACCCAAATAAATAAAATCAGAAACAAAAGCAGAGAAGTAACCACTGACACCACAGAAATACAAAGGATTGTAACAAATACTATGAATAACTATATGCCAAGAAGCTGGACAATGTGGGTGAAATGGACAAATTCATAGGAAAATACAATCTTCCAAAACTGAACCAGGAAGTATCAGAAAATCTGAATAGGCCAATAACAACTGATGAAATAGAAGCAGTAATGAAAAAATTCCCAGCAAACAAAAGCCCAGGTCCAGACGGCTTTACAGGGGAGTTTTACCGAACATTCAAAGAAGAACTATCACCTACACTCCTCAAATTATTCCAAAAAGTCCAAGAGGAAGGAACACTATCAAGTTCTTTTAATGAGGCCAGGATTATCCTAATTCCAAAACCAGATAAAGAGACTACAAAGAAATAGAATTATAGGCCAATATCCCTGATGAACACAGATGCTGAAATCCTCAACAAAATATTAGCAAATCGGATCTAGCAGTACATTAAAAAGATCATACACCATGTCCAAGTGGAGTTTATTCCAGGAATGCAAGACTGGTACAATATTTGCCCTAACCGGTTTGGCTCAGTGGATAGAGCATTGGCCTGTGGACTGAAGGGTAGCAGGTTTGATTCCGGTCAAGGGCATGTACCTTGGTTGCGGGCACATCACTAGTGGGGAATTCGCAGGAGGCAGCTGATCCATGTTTCTCTCTCATCGATGTTTCTGACTCTCTATCCCTCTCCCTTCCTCTCTGTAAAAAATCAATAAAATATATTTTAAAAAAACACACAAAAAATAATTGCCAAATATAATAGAGGTGTTTGTGTGTCTGATCTGGCTACCCAGTATGGCAGAAATTGACCATTAACACAATTTTAAAACATGAAGTGGCCATCAAGAGCACTGATGTTGCCAAGGGTATGAAAATGCTTACAAAACAACATCACTGGCAAGTGAAGAGGTAGAAAAATTGTTGTTGATTGGGATAAACAAAAAGCAGTTAGCAGGTGATAGCATTTTGGAGGCAATGATATGTGAAAAGTAGAAGATGCTGCATACTGGCCTCCTGAAAGACACCCTGGGATGAACGCTGAAAGAGATTCATTTAAACCCAGTAGGAGGTGGTTCGATAAATGTAAGAAAAGAGGTGGCATTCATAGTGTAGTGAGGCAGGGGAGGCTGCCTGTCCTACGCAAGTAGCTGCTGATAATTTCATGACAAAATTTCAAGAAAATAGAGATGCTGAAGGATTTGTTCCCCAACAAGTGTTCAGTTGTGATGAGACAGGCCTCTTCTGGAAGAAAATGCCAACGAGGACCTACATCACCCGGGAGGAGAAGTCATTGCCAGGACACAAGCCAGTGAAGGACAGGCTGATATTATTGTTAGTGGAATGCGAGTGGGGACTTCAGAATGAAACCTCTACTCATCTACCATTCTGGAAACTCACGAGGTTTTGAGAAAAATAATGTCATGAAAAACAAGGTGCATGCGATGTGGAAGGCTTAGAGCAAAGCTTGGGTAACCAGGAAATTTTTTATTGAGTGGATTCACAAAGTGTTTGCCCAGGCGTGAAGAAATTCCTCGGGGAAGAACAGTCGCCACTCAGAGCACTTGGGATGGACAAGGCTCCTGCCCACCCCCTGGGCTTGGAGACCGAGTTGGCGGAGGAGTACAGCTTCATCACTGTCAGGTTCTTGCCACCTAACGCCATTCCTCTCTTCCAGGCCATGGACCAGCAGCTCATTTCTAACTTTAAGAAACTCTACACAGCGACACTATTTCACAGGTGTTTTGAGGTGACCTCTGATCCTAATTTAACCCTCAGAGAGAGTTCTGGAAGGAACATTTTATTTATTTATTTTAAGTATATTTTGATTTCAGAGAGGAAAGAAGGAGAGAGAGATAGAAACATTGATGATGAGAATCATTGATTGGCTGCCTCCTGCGTGCCCCCTACTGGGGATTGAGCCGGCAACCTGTGCATGTGCCCTGGCCAGGAATTGAACCTGGGACCCTTCAGTCCCAAGGCGGATGCTCTATCCACTGAGCAAAACTGGCGAGGGTTGGAAGGAACATTTTAATATCCTCACTGGCTTGAGGCTCATAGACAAAGCATGGGGGGAAGTGTTTTCCAGGACCATGCAGTCAGCCTGGAAGAAACTGTGGCCTGAGTGTGTTGCTGAAAGAGACTTTGAGGATGAGCTGGTGTCTGATGTGAAGGCTATGGTGTCTCCGAGCAAGTCCATGGGCTTGGAGGTGGATGATGATAATGGGGAGGAGTTGTTGGAAGACCTCACCACTGAGCTGACCACCGAGGAACTCCAAGACCCTTCCGAGGGAGCAGCAAGAGACGGCAGCAGAGGAGCTCTCTTCAGAGGAGGAGGGCAGGGAGGATATTCCCACTTCACTAATCAAGGAAATGCTTGGGAAATGGGGAGAAATGCAAAGTTTTATTGAGAAATATCACTCTGACAAAGAAGCAGCAAACCGAGTGATTATCTTGTCCTGCCCACACTGCACAGATTGGTGAATTTTCCTTAGAGAAATGAAAGGACGGTGTACAACCATCCATGTAAGAACTGTGGGCTCTCTGAGATGCCATGAGGCCCACAATATATACCACATCTTTCAAGCTATTAGACTACGGAGAGGTTTAACTACTATCACAGACCGACACCCACTGGCTCAATACTTCACATGATGTTCAGCTAATCCAAGTTTCTGGTGTTCCCTTTAAAAAATCACCACTTGGCCAGATCCCTTAATTAGAATCCACATTCACAAGGTTAACTTCCCTCTATCTCCAGGAGAGAGGGGAAACCCCTGGGTATAAATTGTCCATTACCTGGCACATAACCTTTAGAACCTGAAATCTGGCTTTGTTTAGTTACAGAATACATGTAGCTGACATCTGATTTGAGATTGTTTTTCTTTTTTAAAAAAAGGTATTTTCTGTTGTTGTTTTATTTGCTTGTTGTCACCAATCACTAGCCAATAGTAAGGTTTTCTGGTGTTGCTCAGTAATGCACCATGGTTGCTTTTCCTTTTTACCCCTTTATCCATTTTTACCGTCCCCCAACTATGGCAGCCACTAGTCTGTCCTCTGCATCTATGAGGGTGTTTTGTTTATAATTCCACATATAAGCCAGGTCGTATGGTATTTGTCTTTCTCTGTCCAACTTAGTTCACTTAGCATCATGCCCTGAAGACCATCTATGTTGTTGCAAATGTCAAGATTTCATTCGTTTTTATGACTGAATAACACTCTCCTGTGTATATGCCCCACATCTTCTTTATCCAGTTGTCTATGGGTGGACACTTAGGCTGCTTCCATAGCTGTGCTCTTGTAAGTAATGTTGCAATAAACACAGAGGCACATATATCCTTTTGAATTAGTGTTTGGGATTTCCTCCTAGAACCATAATTGAAATAGCTGAGTCGTATCATAGTTGTATTTTTAATCTTTTGAGGAACTTTCATACTTTTTTTTCCCTAGTGGGTGCACCAATTTATAATCCTACCAACAGTGCCCAAGGGTTCCCTTTTCCCCCCTTCCTCACACCACTTGTCCCTTCTTGTCTTTTTGATAACGGTCTTTCTGGCAGTGGGAGGTGACATTTTGTGTTTCTTATTTGCATTTTCCCTGTGATTAGTGACCTTGAGCATCTCCTATAATTTGATTTTGAATGCTAAAGAATAGGCAGCACTGTATGTAAAAGTGAAACCACTGCCATCCCCATTCCTCAAGGATTATAATTCTACTACACTAAAAACATCAATTATTTTACTTGTAAATACAAGCTTTTTTTGAAACCTCTTTTAACTAATACATTAGAAAGCTTTAACTTTCAACTGACATACATTGGGAATATAAGAAATTCTAAGGTCAAATAATATCCCAAATCTGGAGATGAAGGATTTGACCTGATAAAACAATCACCATCAAGCAAGCATGGCAAGGTGCCAGTAACCTGAAACAATGAAAAATTAAAGTCACTAATAAAAATTAAAATGGGGGGTGGGGGGAGGGAGTGTTCAGCTCCATTCACTTGTAAATGCTTCATGACCTTGTAGCACAGTAAAGGTCTCTTACAGGAAACAAAAAGCAGATGGACTGGACTCATCTGAACCAATGATTTGAAATGCAAAACTTTCAGTTTGTGTTAAAGGGAAATAACTTTATGTTCACTTACCCTTTCCTTAGAGAGGCTAAGTAAAACAAGTACTACACCTACACGCCCAGGGTGTGATGGATGTCATTTGCACATATAAGATCTTTATACTGGCCACAGTTCCTTGTGAACAGAGCTAAAATTAAAGACTTCATACTCACATTGGTATGTGAGCCCTGTGAATTTCCCTTTGCTCATTCTCCTCCCTCTCCTGGGACATCCACATACCTCTTTCCTGCCAATAAAACCCTACCATCCTTCAAGGTCTAGTTCTCCCTCCTCTGTGCTTCCACAGCACAGGAGGCCCATAACTGCTACATTCTGCCATTGAGACAGTTCTAACAGTACCCACCCCATAGGGTGCTCTAAGGATTCCATGAGATAATGCACATGGTTAGAGCTGCATAAACACAGGTGTTTAATTATGTGTGCATAGGTTTCTTCCCTAACACCATGTAAGTTTCCTCAATACCTAGGAAAGGTGCCTTGTACCTCACAGATGCTGAATTTCATTCAACATACTTATCCTTCCAAACAGTTCACCTCTCTGTCTGAGAAAACATTAGAAAACTCTACTCCAAACACTTCACATACACAGACATGCCACAGCAGGACTATGAAGTGTTGTGCCAAAATACCAGCAGGAGGAAGCTTAGAGGATCACAGGGCCTTTTAGGAGTTGTACTCCAGACATGTGTGCACACACAGCACACAGCCTGCAGGCACCTCTGCCACACCTGGTGCCCTCTCACTGAACCTCTGTCCTGCTTTAAGGTCTTTTGATGCCATAAGAGGGAGTTAATGAAGGTTCTTAGGGTGCAGGGACACACGGGAACTAGTGTGGCAGGGAAGTAAATACTAAAGCAATGACAATGTGAGGGAAGAGAAAATAAAGTGAAATAAACCACAGACAAGTAATCTTATCGAAAGAGCACCGACACCTTCGTCTTCATTGCTGCCACGCAGTGCTGACTCAGGGGTTGGAAACCACCGGGTCTCACTCCAGTCCCTTCATCCCTGTATTAACAGTCCCTGGGCGTGATGTCCCAGACACCTAGGCGTCAACCTTGATTTTATCTGAAGAAAGAACAGCTTTCATCTTTGGAAAACACCTCCGAAATGTCATTTTTCTGTTTTCATCAGAGGGGATTTGTTAGACTTGAACCCTGAAATGCATTGAATGAGATGATTCATAGGAATTATGACTTTGCTGAGTCAATAACGTGAGTAATTTTTATCTACATCTTCAAAGAACATTAAATAATCTAAAGATTTGAATCTGACCCCATATTTTCTAAACATAACCATGCCATTTCAGAAATACACTTTACATTCTCGCCTTAGAAATTAATTGCCTATCACTTGACAGATAAGAGAAGTTCACCTTCCATTGCATTCATTCAGCAGATGACTCACCTGGGGAGAAAGGTCCATGTTTTGGGCTTTCTAGGCTGCCATGTGGCTCTCACTACATAAATGATGCTCAGAACCGGAAATGATATTTTCCCATTTGAAACATGTAGGAAGCTCTCTGAAACACCAGGAAACCTCAACACCCCAAACAGTTAACAGGGAGTATGCTGTCTGGGGCAGGGGGAGAAGGGTCTTTCACTTCTTTCTTTGTGCAATTCTGTGATTCCTTTTCGTTTAATGTCAAGTACATAGGAGAACAGTATGGAGCTTTCTCAAAAAACTAAAAATGGAACTCCCATTTGACCCAGTGATCCCACTCCTAGGAATATATCCCAAGAAACAAGAAACGCCAATCAGAAAGGATATATGCACCCTATGTTCATAGCAGCACAATTCACCATAGCTAAGATTTGGAAACAGCCTAAGTACCCATCAGCAGGTGAGTGGATTAGAAAACTGTGGTACATCCAATGGAATACTATGCTGCAGTAAAAAAGAAGGAACTCTTGCCTTTTGCAACAGCATGGATGGAACTGGAGAGCATTATGCTAAGTGAAATAAGCCAGTCAGAGAAAGATAAATACCACATGATATCACTCATTTGTGGATTATAGAGAACAACATAGACTGAAGAAAAGGGACAGATCCAAAGACTGAGAAACAGCTATCAGGCTATCAATCCCCAGAAGGAAAGTTGGGGAGGGAGGGGGTAAGGGGAAGAGATCAACTGAAGGACTTGTATACATGCATATAAGCCAAACCAATGGACATGGACAACAGGGGGATGGGAGCATGCATGAGTGTGTGGGGGGCGGGGACGGGGAGTCAGGGGGGGAGGTTGGACTTTAATGGGGTGGGGATGAGGACGCATTTGTAATACCTTAACTAATAATTAAAAATAAATGCAAGGACATTTAGGCAATGCCAAAAAAAAAATTATCAAGTACATATATCACTTTAAAAATGATTAACAAAAACAAATTTTACAGGACTTATTTATAAAACAGAAAAGGAACTAATAAAATGAACCCAGACTCAGATCTTTGCACTAGTAATAAATTACATTAAGTGAGATACATCTGAACTGAACTAGGTTTATCAGAAAAGTCAGTGAAATTTCGGGTACAAATGACCTTTTAGGACACGTGACCTTGCCAGAGCATTTCATGTGTAGTCCCTCACCTGCCCCTCAGACAGACAAGGCAACAGCTCAGATACATGCTTCCATCTTCTTCAAGATCTCAAGGCCCATCCTACATAATAAAAGTCTACTATGCAAATTGACCAAATGGTGGAACGACTGGACGCTATGATGCACACTGACCACTTGGGGGCAGGAGCTTCCCCCTGGTGGTCAGTGTGCTCCCACAGCGGGAGCACCACTCACCCAGAAACCAGCCTCACAGCTGGTGAGCACAGCGGTGGTGGTGGGAGCCTCTCTTGCCTCCGTGGCAGCGCTAAGGACGTCTGACTGCTGACTTCTCCCAAGGGCTCCTGGACTGCAAGAGGGTGCAGGCTGGGCTGAGGGACCACCCCCCATGCACTATATTCATGCCCTGGGCCTCTAATACATTATATTCTTCCTGCAACTTACTTCTTTTAAAATGCCACTGTAGAACCTAGCCCCACAATATACATAAAACAATGAAACACAACAGGGGCCATAACTGTAAAGATGGGTTCAAATTCTGTAAATTTATGGTCAAAATTGGCATCTTTCAAAGGAATAATCAATTTTTATTTTCAACAAATGTATTTTAGTATAGCACTTCTAAAACTAAGCTTTAAAAGTAATTAGAAATTACCCCAAACATGTCAGCTTAGGTCAAATTCAATCCATTGCCCTCCAAGCCCCTACTGGTAGGCAGTTAGCAGTATCTCACGGGCATCCCAGTAGTTTTCCACATACGAAAGTTCCCGTCTCCCTCAACACCTAATACACATGAATTTATTTAAACTCTGCCTAAAGTAATATGTATTATCAACCTGGACTCTTGGAGTACAAACTCCTTCTGACTATTATCTTCTGTTTAAGGTGAGACTGCATTTTATTTATTCTAAGATGCCAAGGAGAGGAGAGTTTGGAGCCAGAATGTAATAGAGAAAATAATGGCTGAAAAATCCCAAAATCTGGCAAAAGACATAAGCTACAGATTTAATAAGCTACACAAACCCCAACTAGGATAAACCCAAGAAATCCATGCCGAGATACAACTATTTTACTCCCAGTTCAGATGAAAGAACACCACTTTTCTTGAATCATGAGTTAGATGTCTACCAGGATAAGCTAAGCAAAACCCACCAACCCCTTCAGAGCTTATCTGCTTTCAGTGTCCTGACCAAAGTGTACATCAGCACCATGGACAGGGCCCATTCTCCATGACCAGCCACATCTCAAAGGGAGACCTCATCTGCATCTCCTAGGCTGAAAGCAAACCTGCCCTTTGTTCCAGAGGCTGACACACTCTTCCAAAACTGTTCCCTACACACCAAGGAACAAGGGCAGACAGTGCCCCGTGCAAGACAAGCAGAACCATGGGGGAGCCCCAGAGAACTGTCTCCCATCAGGCAACATGTAACTTTCACTTTCAGGAAATTGTGTTATGAACAAGCACCCTCTCCAATAGGAAGATTCTTCTATACAAGTCAACTAAGGACGGAGAACCTGATTAGATAAAGGACATGGCGTATATTCCTTGCTGTTATCACTAACCTAGTGACAGTACACATTCCTGGCTATCTGACAGCTTCTGCAGTCAGGAGCAGGGCATGGCATAAGTGGTCCCTCTGATTTGGCGCTCACAAGACCAGGGTTTTGGCTGAGACTGTGGTCTCCCCTGAGTGTCCAGGAGGAAAGAAGATGCTTCCAATCTCACCCCAGTTGTGGGCAGAATTCGGTTTCCTGCAGGTGTACGACTGACGGTGGATCTCCTGCGGCTGCAGCTGCAGGCGTCCTCAGCTCTGAGAGGCCACAGGGAGCTTCTTGACCCATAGGTCACTTGCTGCTGCAGAACCCACAGAGCAAAGCGCCAGCAACTCCAGCTGAATGGGCACTGCAGTCTGTGTGAGGAACCCATCAATGTGTCGGTGCCACCGCGGTGGACATGTGCTCTCCTGCTGTCTTCAGATGTGTTCCTGGATGGGGCTGGATGGGATCAGAATCAGTGGGGTGGATGCCAGGGTGTCCTACCATAAGCCACCATTTGGGGTTGAGTGACAGTGTGTGTGTGAGGAGGGTGTGGGCACGAGGAGCCTGTGGACTTAGAAACTTGAGAAGTGGCTGTTGAATTGTCATTGAATGATCTGACTGGGTGTGTCTCTGTCCCACAGCCTGACCATTCCCTGACCCAAGGCCCTGACGGTCACCAAGTGGAGCAGGGTCCCAAGACAGGAAGCATTAACTGGGCTTTTCCCCAAAGGCCTTGGCTGGAAGCCCAGCTTCAACGTCCATGGAAACACCAGGGAGGAGGCGTGTTCTCCTGAGAGCTGGGGCTGCATCTGTGATTCTTGGGGGCAGGAGTCCTGCAGCTGTGGGTTCCGGGTTTGCATTTCCTCCAGCTCCCACTCTAGCACCCAAACTAGCCATCCCTGACCAGGCCCTTCATGGGCTTCCACCCTCTGCCCTGTGCACAGGTGCAGGCCCTGGTTCATGCAGCACAGCCCAGGGCCCTTGGGGGGGCACCGCAGGGAAGTTCCCGTACCCTTTGCGGGCAATGGGTGAAAACCTGTGTGGCAGGTGTGCCCACTCAGTCACACAGGACAATCTCCTTGTACCCGAGAGAGAAGAAATGAGACTTAACTGGCTCCTTCCTGCCTTATTCCTACAGATCAAACTTTGCCCCCTGTATCCTCAGGCCAGGGAAATACGTGGATAGTTTGCTTTTAGGGAAATGACCATAGAGAACGACAGGCCACTCAAGTTCTAAGAGTGACACTGTCTTAGTATGTTTGGGCTGCTGTGACAAAAATACCATCAACTGCATGGCTTATAAGCAACAATTTATTTCTCATAGTTCTGCAGGCTGGGAAGTCCAAGATCATGGTGCTGGTAGTTTCAGTGTCTGCTGAGGGCCTGCTTTCTGGCTCATTGACAACCTTCCCTTCACTGGGTCCTCACTTTGTGGAAGGGGCACTAATGCCAGTCAGGAATGCTCCACTCTCATGACCTAAGCACCACCTCCAAACACCATCACATACAGCATATGGCTTCCACATGGGAATTTTGGGGTGCAGCGGGGGGGGGGGGGCACAAGTATTCCGTCCTCTCAGCACGCTCCTTCTTGGATTGAAGTCTTCTGAGAAGAGGCATTTAAGCTAAACCCTGAGGGCTGGCATTCCAAATAAAGAAATGAGGATGTACCCAGATCCCAAGACCACAAAGTGCAAGGTGTGTTTGGGGACTCTCAGGAGATGATCTTAGTGCAGACATAGGTTTCAGCCAATTTTATATTTCAGGATAAAGAATTAGAACTTGATTTCTTAGGCCATAAGTTGTCTATTGAATATATAGTTTTCATCTGAGGATTTATTTATTTATTTATTTAGAGAGAGAGAGAGAGAGAGAGAAAGAGAGAGACATCTATGTGAGAGAGAAACTTCAATCAATTGCCTCCTGCATGCCCCTCACCCGGGATCAAACTGCAACCTAGGTATGTGCCCTGATTGGAAATCAAACTCCCAACCTTTTTTGGTTACAAGAGGACACTCAACCAATTGAAGAACGGGGTCAGAGCTCCATTGATATTTTTTAAAATATATTTTTTTTATTGATTTCAGAGAGGAAGGGAGGAGAGAGAGATAGAAACATCAATGATGAGAGAGAATCACTGATCAGCTGCCTCCTGCACACCCCCTACAGGGGATGGAGCCTGCAACCCAGGCATATGCCCTTGGCCTGGATGGAACCTGGGACCCCTCAGTCCGCAGGCTGACTCTGTATCCACTGATCCAAGCCTGCTAGGGCTCCATTGACATTTTTAACCTAGACATCCTATGCAGTGGGAGAGCAGAGCTCAGGAAAGTTTTCTAGTTTCCATCAGTGTGCGATTGTACAGCTAAGTCCACGGAGAGCGAAGGCCTGTAAAGCTGGGGTGCTTCATCCAGGTCTAGGGGTCACCTGGGGGTGTGTCTGTGAAGCTCAGAAATGGCACGCCATGTTTCTGTGAGGACCTCCATGTCTTTCCTGCACTTTTCACAGGGTCTGGCCCTACAGGGTGAAGGAGCACCAGCAGAGGGGAAATCAGCACGCCCCTCACCGCCCCAGTCCCACGGGGGAGTGAGCAGAACCGGCCTGGAAGTGCGGCAGCTCTGGGTGGAGGCAGCTCAGGCTTGTAGTGACAGGACCTGGCGCAGATGAAGAGGCCGGGACGGTCTGGTCACAGCTCAGACTCCAGCTGACCGGGTCCTGCTTCCGGGCTCCAGGCGGCGCCGGGGACCAGGAGGTACCGGCGGGCGGACCCAGCATCCTCCCCGGAGGCGAGCAGAGCCGGACCGCGGGCTGCGGCGCCTCCCAAGAGACCCGGTGCTGCAAGGCCCCGCCCCCGGGCCCCGCGCGAAGCAGGACGGGAAATTCAGCGGAGTCCTTCATTTGGTTTTAGAGCGGGAGCTGATGCCTGCGGTCCTCGGCTGCCGCTCGCCGGGTCTCGGGAGCGGGGGACGGAGGGGGAGGAAACGCTCAGTGGCGGCGGAGTCCCCGTGACCGACTCTGCTGTGGCCCCGGGGGCGCAGCCGGGCTCCCGCGCATCACGTGTCCCGAGTGACTCAGGCGAGGCCCCGCAGGCCATGCTGCTGGTCGCCGCGTGTCCCTGACCCCGCACCCGACCTCCCAGGGCGGCGTGGCCTGGGCTCCACGCCGCCCCTCCCCGCGCCGCCCCTGGCCTCCTTCCCAGCTGAGCGCGGTGTCCCCGCGGCCGCAGCTCCGGGTGGGCCCTCCCAGCGGCTGGCGCTGCTGAGGCCCTGGCTCAGCCCGCGGGTCTTGCCGACCCTGAGGCCCCCGACGCGGCCCTTCCGCCCAGACCCGGCTCCGGCTCCGGTGCCTCCTTCGCCTTCGGGTCCCCCCGAGCCGCCTCAGGTGCTCTTGGCAGGTCCCTGTTCCCAGGAAGCGAGGCCGCGGTCTCCCTGGGAGTGCATCAGTTCCATGTGGTGCTGTTATAGGGCCCCGGGAAGCGCACACACAGTTGGGGCTGCAAAGATCTAAATATACTAATCAGCACAAAGTGGCCATTGTTCTGTGCAGGCGATCCTTTAATTACCGATTCTGTGGCTTCCTCTCAGAGTTAATATGTTGGTTAACTCGTTGACTAGAACATAGGAAGGCCGGCTGGATTTTGTGGGTGTTTGGTGTAAGTTTTATAAGGCACTGTGGGGTGCACAGTCCTCTGCCAGGGGCTGTACCCACGTGAACGCCAGGCAGTAGACAAAGAGGACATGAGAGACAGAGGCATATAGGAGAGTCTTTTTTAAAAAAATATTTTCATTTTTTTACATAGAGGAAGGGAGAGGGATAGTTAGAAACATCGTGAGAGAGAAACATGCATCACCTGCCTCCTGCACACTCCCTACTGGGGATGTGCCTGCAACCAAGGTACATGCCCTTGACTGTGACCCTTCAGTCCACAGGCTGTTCTCTATC
The DNA here is from genome assembly GCF_964212035.1 of Myotis nattereri. Taxonomy (NCBI): domain Eukaryota; kingdom Metazoa; phylum Chordata; class Mammalia; order Chiroptera; family Vespertilionidae; genus Myotis; species Myotis nattereri. Next base: position 8,684,183 of record NC_138085.1, on the reverse strand, counting down.
CACTGAGCAAAACCGGTTAGGGCAGGAGAGTCTCTTTTGCAGGCCATGTAGCCATTGCTAACAAGGAGCCATCAGACAAAACAGTTCTTCAAAGTAGCTTCACACAGTGGCTGCGCCAAGCAGCCCTTGCTAATACAGTAGCAAACAGGAACCATACCAAGCAGCCACCCACTGGCTGGTTAGTAACACGTTTGTACTAACTTAGACACAAAGGCCTCCTGCCGAATAGTGACATCAGTATTTGGGCTATAGTAAGGTACTCCTGCCCAGTGTGTACAGTACAATCTCTGTGTCCTTGCTTAGATTGGCCTTGAACATCCTCATTAGGATTCTCCTGCTCAGATTGGCCTTGAACATTGGCGTTCTCTGATTAGGCTCCAACAGGCACTATCTCAGTCATGGCCCAAGTTTAAGTTTTCTCAAAACTGACTTATCGGAAGGAGGAAAAAGTGTCATGAATGTGACATAACCGTTCTCTCAGGAATAACACTTAACTCACAGAAAACATAACTGCAACCCTAGAGGAGCTGCATGGGAACCACAGGCTCAGATATTTCAGCCAAGAAAGCTGCTGGTGCCAAAAAGACCTCAGAGGAGAAACCAAGTCAAATTAAACTGTTTGTGATGGGAAAGCCATTTCCAACACTGTTTTTAAAGGTTGTCTAGTGCTGACATGAATGTTTGTTTTGATTCCTGTATTTGAGGATTGCAGCGTAACCTCTATGCCACAAAACCGTTTTCCATATAAGAGTTGTCTGAGACAGAACTGTCATCCACCTTCTACAGTGGCCGAATTTGACTGGCTGTCAGTTACTGTTTGTAGAAATGTTCTGGAGGTAAGGGGTGAGGGCTGTTTCCACCCACAGCTCATCCACTTCTTTGTAGTAACAAGCTGAACTGTAGTAGATTATGTTCTTTCAAAGCTAGAACTGTTAAGTTTGCAAACAAGCATGACTGTTCCATTGCCAGTAATTTTATTCATGCCTTGGTCTTTTGGGTTTGCACCAGAAATTGGCATTGCTTGCAATTATATGTATAGGTGGATTGAGGCTCAAAATTAATGATGACATTTACTAGTTTCTTAAAGTACCAAGTGGTTCAACTTTTGATGAATTAGAAATGATATGTTGTTTTTGTTTCACTTCAATATGCCAGTGATCTGTTAGGTGTGCTTTTTAAATGTTGTTCCAGCATTTGAACAGAAATGCCCTTAAATGTTGAGAGCCATTTACTATAAAGTAAAACTTGTCTAAATCCTTCAATGTGAAATGTGGAGAAATTAGTGAGTAGTAGTAGGAAATGTAGGATCAATATTGTCAGACATAAGTGCTTATCTCTCAGCCCAGTGATTTCCTACAGTTGATTTTGTCAGCAGCTAACATGTAGCTGTAATGTTAATTATGTACTGATAGTGTAAGGTAACTATGAAATGGTAAGTAATTACCTGAAAGAATCAGATCTGGAATGCCCTTTGATGTTATGATTACTTGTACACCTACAATGTGATAGGATTGTATGACACTCATCTAAGGATTAATGGCTCTTCTGTAAACTTCTGATAATTTCCTTCTCATTTTGATTCCAACAGCTGTCCAGAATGTGTTTGAATTCACACAGAAATAATATTGATATCTGAAAGCTATGTTGAACTTCTCTGAAGAAAGGGCAACAATGATTGCAGCTGGGGATTTGCAGGAATTTGTTCCTTTTGGTCGAGACCACTGCAGACACCACCCTAATGCTTTGAACCTTCAGCTTCGGCAGCTGCAGCCAGCCTCTGAGTTGTGGTCCTCTGATGGTGCTGCTGGCTTGGTGGGATCCCTGCAGGAGGTTACAATCCACGAAAAACAGAAGGTTTTATCAAAGTACTCTGTTTGCTTTTGAAATGTAGAGAGATTCGATCTACTTGTAATTTAAGGCTACCCAGATGCAACTGAGAAATGAGTATGATGCTACTTCTAGGGTATAGGTTAAGATTTGGTCATTTTTATCAAAGCTAAAAATAATGACCTTAATTGTATTACAGTGTCATGGCCGTTTAGACATATAACTCAGGGATTTATAATGAGAGTCACTATGATTATGCTCCATTTAAATCTCTTTTTCTCCACTTAGTATGTGGGACCAGATTTCATGTTATTTGATGGTTAGATAGTAGAGTTAGCAATGGTCCCTGCTGCCAAAAATTTACATGTTTCCAGAGGAGAAAAGAAATGCCACATAAGTAGATACAGTACTAGTTTTTAAATAGGGGAATGAGAAGTAAGTGCATGTTAAACAGTCAGTCTTTCTAATCTTAATTCCATTTCTGTATCCCTTTTGGGATACCAAAATTTCCGGGAGCGGAAGTCTGTAGTTGGGAATCCAAACCTTTCTCTGCCCTGTTCATTTTGATGGTTGGCACAAGGGCAGGAAGGTGAATGTATATGCAGTTGTGAAGCAGGGAAGTCTGCATGGTGGGTAAGCTCCCCAGTGTCCTATGTGCACTTCACTGCGCCCTCTGCTTCACCCCCCATATGCTTAATATGTCTAGTCTCCCAAGAATGTTGGTTTAATTTTTGGATATATAGGTAAGGTCTAGTTTTTGTTTATTTATGTTTTTAGCAGCATAAAATGGTAGTGTAATAATAAAATACTTAATATAGAGAATTCTTGAGGTAAATTCCCATTTTTGAAATCCTGTAAGATACAGTATGATACATACACCCACACCCCCTCCTCTGTTAATCAGTGGCACCAAACCTAAGAGTTGGGCTTGGACTGAGTCTTACTCCACAGACAGAGTAGGAGACTCTTATCTGGATTGCTGTTCAATTTTAATTAATAAATCTTGCTCCATAATGTTGCAAAAGAAATAAAAACCGTGTAAACATGTCTTACGTATGTAAATTTTTAAGGAAAGCTGGCAGTTAAGGAGAGGCGGAAGTGAAATTGGAGAAGTGGATTATGAGGAGGAACTCTATTTGGCTCGAAATATGGTGATCTGGAGCAAAGGAAGTAAAAGCCAGGCATTGGCTCTTTACAAGGCCTTTACAGTTGATAGTCCTTTTCAACAGGTGAGTTGATTGGAATTTTAGTATTTGATTGATTATTGAGTAATTTTTTTAAAAAAACAAAGCTTTTATCCTAAAATTTAACAGAAATAATAAAAACAATATATAATGATCCCAGTAGCTAGATATATGTTTTAACATATAGTGAAGATAATGGTAGGGAAATAAACATTTCATTTATTTTCTATATCATCATTTTTTTGCACTGTTCTTTGTCAATTTAATGGTAATGTGTAAACACTTGAGTAATTCCATTAGTTATTGCCAAAAAAATTTATAAGACTTAAATTTTAGGGTGTAAGAATATATTAGCACATGATTATATTTGGTTGCAAAGTGTTGAATAAATAAAAATCAAGTTCATAGTAAAAATACTCAGAGAGTAAGGGAAAGGAAAAAAAAATTTGCTGTCATTGCACATGCTTGGGTTGCACTCAGGGGGCAGACTCAGTGAGCACCAAAGCCCCATTGAAGCAAGTCTTGCCCCGGAGGGGTGTGTCCAGCATAGAAGTTCTCCCTCTGCAGACACAGCTGATTCTCACAGCCGATTGGCCTGGAGGTCAATTCCTCCCAGTGATAACTACAACAATCAAGGCTTAACTACAACAAGACTGTGCACAAAGACCACAAGGGGGTGCACCAAGAGTGTCCTCCTCAGGTAATTGGGGAGGCTGAACCACTGGGCCCTAGTGGACACTCAGCACAGAAAACCACTTTATCAACACAGGGAAGCATAAAAAATGCGGAGACAAAGAAGAAGGACACAAATGATAGAAATGGAGGAAAGCAAACTACTGGATATAGAGTTCAAAACCACACTTTTAAGGTTTTTCAAGAATTTCCTAGAAACTGCCGATAAACTTAATGAGGTCTACAAGAAATCTAATGAGACCCTCGAGGTTGCGATAAAGGACCAACTAGAAATTAAGCATACACTGACTGAAATAAAGAATATTATACAGACTCCCAACAACAGACTAGAGGATTGCGAGAATGAAGTCAACGATTTGAAATACGAAGAAGCAAAAAACACCCAACCAGAAAAGCAAAATGAAAAAAGAATCCAAAAATACGAAGATAGTGTAAGGAGCCTCTGGGATAGCTTCAAGCGTACCAACATCCGAATTATAGGGGTGCCAGAAGAAGAGAGAGAGCAAGATATTGAAAACCTATTTGAAGAAATAATGACAGAAAACTTCCTCTACCTGGTGAAAGAAATAGACTTACAAGTCCAGGAAGCGCAGAGAACCCCAAACAAAAGGAATCCAAAGAGGACCACACCAAGACACATCATCATTAAAATGCCAAGAGCAAAAGACAAAGAGAGAATCTTAAAAGCGGCAAGAGAAAGAAAGTCAGTTGCCTACAAGGGAGTGCCCATATGACTGTCAGCTGATTTCTCAACAGAAACTTTGCAGTCCAGAAGGGAGTGGAAGAAATTTTCAAAGTGATGAATGCCAAGAACCTACAACCAAGATGACTTTATCCAACAAAGCTATCATTCAGAATTGAAGGTCAGATAAAGAGCTTCACAGATAAGGAAAAGCTAAAGGAGTTCATCACCACCAAACCAGCATTATATGAAATTCTGAAAGGTATCCTTTAAGAAGAGGAAGAAGAAGAAAAAGGTAAAGATACAAATTTTGACACCAAATACACATCTATCAACGAGTGAATCTGAAAATCAAGTGAACAATCTGATGAACAGAATGAACTGGTGATTATAATAGAATCAGGGGCATAGAAAGCAAGTGGACTGGCTATTCTTGGGGGGCAAAGGGGTGAAGGGGATGTGGGAAGAGATTGGACAAAAATCGCGCACCTATGGATGAGGACAGTGGGTGGGGAGTGAGGGACGAGGGTGGGGTGAGAACTGGGTGGAGGGGAGTTATGGGGCGAAAAAAGAGGAACAAATGTAATAATCTGAACAATAAAGATGTAATTACTTTAAAAAAAAAGAAAAAAAAAGAATAGTAGTAAAAAACAAAAAAAAAAAAAAAAAAGAGTCATGGAGGGGGAAAAAGGTGGGGCCCATTCTATGTTAAAAGAGACTAAAGGTCGAAACCGGTTTGGCTCAGTGGATAGAGCGTCGGCCTGCGGACTGAGAGGTCCCAGGTTCGATTCCGGTCGGGGGCATGTACCTGGCTTGCGGGCACATCCCCAGTAGGAGATGTGCAGGAGGCAGCTGATCGATGTTTCTCTCTCATCGATGTTTCTAACTCTCTACCTCTCTCCCTTTCTCTCTGTAAAAATTCAATAAAATATATTTAAAAAGAAAAAAAGAGACTAAAGGACATCACCAAATGCAATAATTTTTGCACCATTTTGAATGAACTTTGATTGAGTCCTGGTTCTAGAAAATTATCTTAAAAAAACATTTTGGGGAAAATTTGAAAAAGTTGCAAATGGACTGAATATTAGGCGATGTTAGAAAAATTTTTTCTTAGGCAAGATGATGGTTTTGTGGTGTATAGGAGAGAATATTTATTTTGGGGAAATGCATGATGAAGTCATGATGTGGGGGATTTTCAGGTAGTCAGCACCCCCCACTCAAATCCCTCACCTGCACATAAGCAGATATGGCATAATGGTAACCACAGTTAGATTTATTTCTTTATTTTTAAAACATTTTTTATTGATTTTAGGGAGGAAGGGAGAGGGAGAGAGAGAGAGAGGAACATCAGTAACATCAATGGTAAGAAGAGAATCATTGATTGGCTGCCTCCTGCATGCCCACTACTAGGGATTGAGCCCACAACCTGGGTATGTGCCCATGACTGGAATCAAACGCAGGACCAGTCTGCAGGCCGATGCTCTATCCACTGAACCAAACAGGCTAGGCCTTAACAACTGTTAGATTTAGATGAAACAGGTGTTCACTGTATTATTTCAAATTTTCTTAATGAATATTTTTAGAATAAAAAGTTTTGGAGCGAGGGAGAATATAATTATAGCAGTTTAATTAATTATTGGGCTATTGACAAGAGATTTCAAGACTTTTTGACTAATGTTAAATTCCTTAGTGGTAAGCACTGCAATCTTGGTACCTGGACATTGCTTTTTTGTGTTTTCCCCCATTAACTGTTTCCTGATGAACATTGTACCCTTCTAACAATATACTGGGAACGGTAAACTGAATTATTCCTAAACTTGAGGGCATGTGTAAAAGCATTTCTGTCCAGGAGTGTTGAAGCCAGTGACCATTTTTTTTAAAATATATTTTTATTGATTTCAGAGAGGAAGGGAGAGGGATAGAAAGATAGAAACATTAATGATGAGAGAGAATCATTGATCGGCTGCCTCCTGCACGCCCCCTACTAGGGATTGAGCCCACAACCCGGTCATGTGACCTTGACTGGAATCGAACCTGGGACCCTTCAGTCTACAGGCTAACGCTCTACCCACTGAGCCAAACCAGCTAGGGTGCCAGTGACCATTTTGATGATATTTCCGCCCCGCCCTCCCCTCCACCCCCATGTAACCATATGGTTAGTGTAGTTGTGAAAGTGGCATGGCGATATCCAACAAGTGTTTGGTTTTTTGGTTGTTTTTTTTTTTAATATGTATTTTTATTTCCTCAGAGAGGAAAGGAGAGGGAGAGAGAGATAGAGACATCAATGATGAGAGAGAATCACTGATTGGCTGCCTCCTGCACAACCCACACTGGGGATCGAGGCTGCAACTCAAACATATGCCCTGACCTGGAATCAAACTGTGACCTCCTGGTTCATTGGTCGATGCTTAACCACAGAGCCATGCTGGCTGGGCTCAAACTAATTCTTTGCTTCTATGTTTCCATCTTAAATTCTCCAAAGGATGATTGCATGTTTACTACATTCCATGGATGTGCAGTTAGATGAATTGTCTCTTTTGTCTCCTTTATCTTAAGATTGCTTGTAAATAGAACGATAAGATTTTTAATTTCAGTCCTTTTGGTCTGGAAAACATATTGTTCTTTAGTCTTCTTACTATATGGGGGAAGATATTTTGTATTTAGTTAGGAATCAAGACCAGGTGTATGTGACTCAGATTTAGTTGAACAAATAAACAGATAACTATAATGCTGTATGCAGATAAATTAAAATGCCATATAATACCTGTGTGTCCTGACTCCTGTGTGGTGAGTCAGGGGACTGGCTCTGAAGGCAGGATTTCTCAAAGAAGTTGCTGATTGAACTGGAAGTTGGGAAAAGAAGGGCATTCTAGGCAGAGCGAATCAGCCAAACGATTTATGGAAAAACATGATGTTTTCTAAGTTCAGAACGGATGTACACAGGGTTTGGGTGTGGAGAGATGCTTGCAGGTGCTGAGTGGATCCAAACTGAAGGGCCTTGTTTGTACCTGGGAACTTGAAATTTACACTGTGCACAGAAGGAGCCTGTCAAGGATGTTAAAATGGAAAGTACATCTTCAGTTCTGTATTTTGAGAAGATATGACTTTGGTGGCAATGTGTAGGATGTGTAGGATTGGCTGGAGAGTAGAGAGACTGTTGTCAAGGATACTGTTCTATGATAGTCCAGGGGGAAAAGATTGGCTCTGAAGAGAGAAGACAGAGATGAGAGACAGAGCTGAGGGAATGTGCAAGTCCTGAGACATCCATCAGGATTAAGGGAGAGTATGAAAAAACTATTGGGATGGGGATGGGAGTGGCCTGGAAGAGATTAATGCGGGGAAAGGAGGACCTATGTAATACTTTCAACAATATAGATTTAAAAAATAAAAAGAAAATAAAATACTATCTGCTTTTAGAGACTGGGAGGATGGGATTTCATAAAAGGAAGCTGAGTCAATAATAGGTACAGTGTAGATTTGAGACATTTCAGGTGGGAGTGCAGCTCTAATGCCGGTTTTTCCTAAATTGAACAACCACAGATCAGACAATTCAATTTAAAACTGGACAGAGAGCTTGAACGGGAATTTCTCTAAAGATATGTACATGGCCAATGAGCACATGAAACAGTGCTCAGCATGTTTAATCATTAGGCAAATGCAAATCAAAACCACAGTGAGATATCATGTCATACCTACTGAGATGACTGATATATTAAACAATGAAAAAAATAAGTGAGGATGTTGAAACTGGAACCCTGTGATTACTGGTGGAAAAGTAAAAAATGCCACTGTGGGAAACCATTTGCTGTTTCTCAAAAAGTTAAACCTCCGCAGGGTGGAGGGGATCAATGGGGGATAGAAAGGGACATCTATAATATTTTCAACAATAAATTTCAAGATAAATTGGGGGGGGGAGTTAAACCTAGAATCACCATATGATTCAACAATTCCCCTTTTGGGTATATATACACAAAAGACAGAAGCATCAATCAGATGCTCAAACCTCAGAGGGAAGGTAGGGGAGGGTGGGGGTCAGGGATAGAGGTCAACCAAAGGACTTGTATACATGCATATAAGCATAACCAATGGACACAGACCCAGGGGAGTGAGGTCATGAACGGGAGTGGGGTGGGGGGCAATGGGGGAATTATGACATATATGTAATACCTTAATAAAAAAATGTTGAAATTAAAAGAAAAGATTTGAAAGCAGGGACTCAGTCGAACACCAGTGTGCATAGCAGCATTATTCACAATAGCTGAAATTGGAAACAACCCCAATGTGTATGGAGAGATGACTGGATATACAATATGTGGTATTTGCCTACAATGAAATATTTAGCCTTTAAAATGAAGGAAATTCTGAGATGTGCTACAACATGGATGAACCTTGAGGATGTTATACCCAACATAACATAAATACTGTATAATTCCACCTTCATGGGGTACTTTGCTTTGAATAGGTAAATTCATAAGGACAGAAAATATAATAGAAGCTGAGGGAGGGAGAAAGGGGGAGTTGTTGAATTGGCAGTTTCTGTTTGGGATAATGGAAAAGTTCTGGAAATGGATAGCATTGAGGTTACACAACTTTATGAATGAATGTATTTAATTGTACTGAATTTGTACACCATAAATGGTTAAAATGGTAAATTTTACATTATGTATATTTAACCACAATTAAAAAACCCATAAAATACCATGAAATAATTTCAAGTAAGTGATTGTTAGGCATGCTAGTGAAAGTTGAATGGCATTTCCTAGTTATGTTTTGCAAGATGAAACGGAAAGTTTAGTTTTTCTAAAGATTTTTTTCTGACTGTCTAAAAATGATGAGATCATTAAGAAACCTGTAGGTTATGAATAGCTCTTCTGGTAATCTTTACTTTTATAAAGGACCTAAGGTCAATACAGGTTGAGCCACGGTTTGAGGACACTTTTGTGGCAAGGCTTCTTTCTAGTAGATTTTTAAAATTTTGTCTACTCTTTCCTTAAAATTTATTTACACACATACTTTATCTTTTCTTATAATATTTATCATTAATCTGTTTAATTTTATTTTACCTTTTTTAGTTCCCATGGTGCATGTGTTGAGCTGGTGAGAAGATAGTATATAGCTATATGTCATAATTATTTATTTGTTTATTTTTAAAATCTTTCCTTTTGAAAGTATTATAGATGTCCCCCACCCCGTTTTTAAAAATATATTTTATTGATTTCTTACAGAGAGGAAGGGAGAGAGATAGAGAGTTAGAAACATCACTGAGAGAGAAACATCGATCAGCTGCCTCCTGCACACCCCCTGGGGATGTGCCCACAACCCAGGTACATGCCCTTGACCGGAATCGAACCTGGGACCTTTCAGTCTGCAGGCCGACGCTCTATCCACTGAGCCAAACTGGTTTTGGTGTCCCCCCTTTGTTATTGTTCCCTTCTAGCTCACCATAATTCTTATTTAGATACTATTTGTTAATAGGCTATTATTTAGATGCAATTCTTAGATAAGCATTTTGTCTTAATTTTAGGCATTTATCATATCACAGGGTAAGTCTGAAAAAGCCTACAATAAGTTTCTTTTTAGAATTTTATTGAACTTTTTGATTCCAAATGTATACCTCTTTTTTTTGTTGTTCAAAACAAAGTGAACAATTGTGGTTTTGTCTAAGCATTTTTATATTATTCATTAAAGGAAGAGTCCCACATCTCTTTCTGGAGAAGGTGCTGTGGAGACTGTGGAAATGACAACAAAGAGCCTCAAATCTCGTGGAGAAAGTGCTTTGGAGACTGGAAATGACAACAGAGGATTTAGAAGATCACTAAAGTCATTTAGGTGTTTTGATATTCCTTTCATTTTCCAGCATTGTGATTACTTAATTTTTAAAATGTTTTCATTGATTTCAGGGACAGGAAGGGAGAGGGAGAGAGATAGAAATATCCTTGATGAGAGAGAATCATCAGTTGGCTGCCTCCTGCACACTCCCTCCTGGGAATAAAACCGGAAACCTGGGCATGTGCCCGGGTCAGGAATTGAACCATGACCTCTTGGTTCATGGATTGATGCTCAACCAATGAGCCACACCTGCTGGGCCAGCATTGTGATTTTTTTTTTCATATTCTTAGATCAACTTAATGTGAAAATGGAACTTGAATCCTTTAATTGAACTTTTTATTGTTTGAAGCAGTGGTTCTCAACCTGTGGGTCGTGAGCCCTTTAGGGGTCGAATGACCCTTTCACAGGGGACGCCTAATACCATGGGAAAACACATATATAATTACATATTGTTTTGTGATTAATCACTATGCTTTAATTATGTTTAATTTGTAACAGTGAAATTGGGAGTCAACATAACATGAGGAACTATATTAAAGGGTCGCGGCATTAGGAAGGTTGAGTTTAACACTGGTTTAAAGTATTACATATGTCTCCTTCTCCCCCCATCGACCCCTCCTTGGTCACTCCCACCCCCCTAATTACAAGGAGGCATGATTTAAAAAATCAATATCTGTTTCTTCTTCTCGGGATTGGGAGTATTTACTGAATTCAGACCACCCCCAGAAGGTTGAGTCTCACCTTTTGAACAGATCTTTATGTCTGAATCCTTTGGAAAGTTTCTCAGATGAAGGATGAAGACTTGTCACAGAATCTCAGTCTGGATTCTTCTACACTTCTCTCACATACCTGCAATCTTTTTCCTTCTTCACTGGGTCTCTGAGGAGCCTAAATGGAATACTCTGATGGGAGAAGGAATTCATTCACTTGTTGACCCCCCTTGTTCAGTTGGCAAGGTAAATACTGTGTGTAGAGTGAGAACTTCCAGGAGTGCTCAGGTGACTCAGAAATTGGCCTTAGGAACCCAGAGCATTTTTTGCAAAACACAGAATTGTTTGAAGATACTGGCTATGTAAGGGCTTTTGAGTCATCTTTGTCCTAAGATCAGCAGGAAGCCAGGAAACATGGTAAACACTGGGGATGACCCAGTGCATTTCATGTTGACAAACTGACTGCCTGCACTGTGGATGAAGGTCTATAACAATACCTGCTATGCTGTAACAATACCTACATTCTAGTAGTGCTTACAGTTCCGAGAATTGCAGTTTAGCTAAATAAATTGTCAACAAGGCCAGGGAATCTGACCCCCATTAGTGATGAGAAAAACTGACAGAGTGTGTTTCCAAGACCATGACGCTTGGTTCGCTGTGGGCTCTGCTGCACTTGTGCTGTTGCCTTCGGTGTCTGTCAGGTTCCTGGTGGATCTGCGTTTAAATGGTGCTAACACTGCACTCTCCCAGCCTGGCCAGCACTCTGTTTAACACTGAATTCTAAAGGTCACACACTTGGGTATTGTGACCCTTGATAATAAAATTGAATGGAATAAAAATATCAACATCCGAGTTAATATTACAACACGTTTTCTAATTTTTGTGATCTTCCTTGAGATAAAGAAGTTGTATTCTGAGACATGGCACTTTTAATTTTTTTATTTCTCTTAGGACAAATCATTACTATCATGAAAACTGTTTTATAATGAAATGATTTCCAACCCTAATAACGGGCTCTGGTATTTTTCACATATTTTATTTAGTTTTAAAACGTCATAGTGAATTAACTGGTATTTCCCCATTTTCTGGAGAAAATATTGAGGCTCTAGAGATGGTTTTTTGAAGATTAACAGCTAAAAGGTAATGGAAGAGAACCGAGATCACAGTGTTTTTACAGTAGTTTCACCTGCACAAAATTTGTCTAGCAAAAGTCGTTGAGGTTGCACTTATCAAACTGGGCACTGGAAAGTCCAGAAATAGAATAAAGGGGCTCTGGATTTGATTATCTTTTTTCACATAAGTATGTTTTTAAATGAGAAAGTTCTACTGATGAATGCTAACTGTTGGGGTGTAAATATTATAATACCTTCCTAGTTATTTGTAGTTTATATGTTCTTGTTGTTGTAGGGACTAAAAATTGGAGTTTTACTTAGATCATTACTGCAAGGATTACACAATGCTTTTCAGAACAACTGAAGAAGTATGCACACTTGATCAAGGTAAGCATCTGTGTCATTAAAGGTTTTGTGAAGAGTATGGTGACATTTGCTTGTATTTCTGTTATGTTTGGACTCTATGTCATAAACTCGCTTCTAAACAACATAGAGTACAGCCCAGCTGATGGGGTGTCAGGTCCTGTCACTTCTCTGGTACTCTCGTTCTTGAGATCCCTTCCTTCCTCTCAGCCTCTCTCTCCCTTTCTCTGTCTGTGTGCGTCTCTGTCTGTGTCACTGACCTCCTGTTGTTCAGTCAGTAAGCTGAGTCCACCCCCTTTTCCTTACCACTTTAGTAAATCTTGGTTTTGGTAAGTGCTCCATTTTGTTCTGAGAGTGTCTTGGTCTGAGAAAAGATACGGCATATCGTGCTACTTTATTATAACTTCTAGACATAAACTGTCAAGTGCCATGAGTGGGATAGATTTCCACCTTGACATTCCTGATACGACGATTCTAGTGTGAAGCCATCAAGGTGAGCAGCAAGAGTACTAAGCCACATTGACTTCAGGGCCTCCTGATACCATGTGTTCTCTGCGACCTGTCAACCTCTAGTATCGCCAGGTCCCTAACCATTCTCTACCTGCAGGCCGAAGGATCTTTTGAAAATGTCAATATGATCATGTCTCTTCTGAAAACTGCCAGTGGTCTCCTATGGCCTTTAGAAATGAGTCCCAAATCCTTAGCGTGTCCGTCCAGGCCGTCCATGATCCGACCTTAGCTTCTTTTGCAGTCTTGTCTCTCCCTCACCCCTTTTCTGTGGTCACACTTTGAGATCCGCATTGGCATCATACTCTGCCAGCCCAGCTTAGAGCTGTGCCATGCCCTGTATCCAAACGTCTCCCTCTGGAGTCGGTGGGAGGCTGGTGTTCTTTGCGGCATCTCCCATCTTTCCCCTGTCCTGCTCTCTGCTCCCATAGTTGTTTTGTTTTTGTTTTCGTGTTTGTTGTTGTTGTTTTCAGCAATACCATGAAATGCTACAACCTTGTCCACCCTCAGAAGTTTTAAGGATCTCATTCAGTGTGGAAGTTGAGAATTATAAGCAGCAGAATAGTGATGAAGCTAACAGGAGGGACTTGTCTTTCTCACAAAAGAACAAGTCCACAGGTAGGTGGATCCAATATTGAATTCAGCTGCTCAGTGATGTCAGGGTAAGCTCCCAGCATCAACGAGAGGAAAAAAATCCTCTGCTCGCTATTGTGCTTTATATCAGGGAGGAAAATAGTGTCTCAGAAATCAACTATGAGACTCTTGGGTGAACCCATGGGCAGAACGGGCCGAATTGCAAGGGACATAGAGCAGTTTAGTGTCAAACTGCTCCTGAAAGAGGTGCCTCAGCCCAGGAGGAGGTGGTGAGGGGAAGGGCAGTGGGGACCTGTGGGATGGTGAGCTTCGTGTTTCTACTGTGATCACTGATAGCCCCGGACATTTCTTCTTTGTAGACTTGTGGAGGAAAGGTGCCCCGAGATTCAGGGATGACTTTTAAACAACGGTTTCCTAGCGTTTTGAAGTGCCCTGTCTCATAGGGTCAATATTATCCACATATAAATGGTTAAACATATATGTCATTATTGATCTCAGAGAGAGGAAGGGAAAGGGAACAGAGAGAGCGGGGGGTGGGGATGGGGGCGGTGAGCAGGCTGGGGAAGGGGAAAGAGAAACATCAATGATGAGAGAGCATCATCGGTCCCACAGCCCCAGCGCGCAACCCCGGTACGGGCCCTGACTGGGAATGAAACGGGGATCTCTTGGTTCTGGGGTCCACGCTCAAGCACTGAGCCACGCCATCCCGGCAGCCACATATCACTTTAAAATGAAACTTTTTTTTTTAATTCAAATTTACTAAAACTTAAAATTCACTGGGACATTTCGGTTTCTCTTGTTGGATACCTGAGGAGTGTTGGCTTGGTGTATTGACCAGCTGGTTTTCCTTGAAAGCAAATATGAAATGAAAGAAAGGAAATGTGTCTCCCCTCAGAGCAAAGTGTTCACATGAGAACGATGAGCTTTGGATGATTGGGCCACAGCACTGAACGGATCCCTCTTGCACAGCGTGCCTCCCTTTGAAATACTCACCAGTGGCATTCTTTTGTCCTTTTCTGCTTAGAATTTTCTGACATGGTGGTTTTCATTTTAATTATAGATTGTTCCAGTGGTGGTGTCAGTGAACTATGGGCCTTCCGGTGGAACCAGGCTGTGTACCTTGTTTCCCTAGCGACCTGTTCCAGTGGAACCATTGCCTCTCCCTAAGCTGAGTTTGACTGGTGAGTTAAATTCTGGGCGCATGGAGGAAGGGAAATGATTCAGGAAGTGTTTAGTGGAGGGAGTTGTTTTGAGTTACTCCTGTTGCAACCAAAGCAATGCTCTTGCTATTCCTAGTGATATTAAATATGGTTAAGAGCTAGTCTACTGGTTGTTTCTGGCCAAATAGCAAATCCAGCTAAATAGCAAGGGAAGTAGAAGGTCCCCCATTAAGTAATTTTTCCTTTCATGAGACTATTTCAAGATACAAATTGGCATTTGGGAAAGTTTAGAAAGATATGATTGAGTCTGGCCAGTGTTGCACAGTGGTTGAGCGTCTGCCTGGGAACCAGACAGGAGTGCACAGTTGGTTTGATTCGGGGTCAGGGAACAGGCCCGGGTTGCAGACTGGATCACCAATAGGGGTCGTGAAGGAGGCAACCGATCAATGCTTCTCTCTCATCATTTACGTTTCTGTCTCGCCCTTTCTCCCTCCCTGAAATCAATCAAAGTGTATTTTTAAAATATAGATTGAGTCTAGCCCCGGCTGATGGGGCTCATTGGATGGGCATCTAACCCTTGCACTGAAAGGTTTCCGGATCAGTTCCCAGGGAGGGCACGTGGCAGGGTTTTGTGGTCAATTCCATGTCACGGGGGTGGGCAGGAGGCGGCTGGTGCGCCTCTCATCTGTGCTCTCTGCCTCTCCCTTCCTCTCTCTACTGTCTGTGTATATACTGGAGGTATGATCCTTGTGTCAACCAGAACCTATACATGAAGCAAAATGAGAAGAAACTGTCACTTCTGGTATTTTCACTGCTGACAATTCACCAGTGTGAACATTCTGGTGTATATATTTCCAGATTTTATTTGCCCATTTTATCAGTGTAAACGTAGTTATCAGAAGAAATTAAATGTTTCAAAACTTATTTTAAAACTGTATTATACAGTGAGCACCTTCCATGTCAGCATGTATGTGTACGTGTGTGCGTGTGTGTGTGTGTGTGTGTGTATGGAATTATGTATATGTACATGAGAAGACATGGTCTACACGTGTTTTTATTTTTTTTTATTTTTTTTTATTAGTTAAGGTATTACAAATGTGTCCTCATCCCCCCCTTTAACCCCCAACCTCCCCCACACACACAAACTCATGCTCCCATCCCCCCGTTGTCCATGTCCATTGGTTTGGCTTATATACATGTATACAAGTCCATCTGTTGATCTCTTCCCCTTACCCCCGCCCTCCCCTACTTTCCTTCTGGGGATTGATAGCCTGATAGCTGTTTCTCAGTCTTTGGGTCTGTCCTTTTTCATCAGTCTATGTTGTTCTCTATAATCCACAAATGAGTGATATCATGTGGTATTTATCTTTCTCTGACTGGCTTATTTCACTTAGCATAATGCTCTCCAGTTCCATCCATGCTGTTGCAAAAGGCAAGAGTTCCTTTTTTTTACCGCAGCATAGTATTCCATTGTGTATATGTACCACAGTTTTCTAATCCACTCATCTGCTGATGGGCACTTAGGCTGTTTCCAAATCTTAGCTATGGTGAATTGTGCTGCTATGAACATAGGGGTGCATATATCCTTTCTAATTGGCATTTCTGGTTTCTTGGGATATATTCCTAGGAGTGGGATCACAGGGTCAAATGGGAGTTCCATTTTTAGTCTTCTGAGGTAGCTCCATACTGTTCTCCACAGTGGCTGCACCAGTCTGCATTCCCACCAGCAGTGCAGAAGGGTTCCTTTTTCTCCACATCCTCTCCAACACTTGTTGTTTGTTGATTTGTTGATGATAGCCATTCTGACAGGTGTGAGATGATAACGCATTGTCGTTTTGATTTGCATCTCTCGTATAATTAGTGACTTTGAGCAGGTTTTCATATGTCTTTCTGCCTTCTGTATGTCCTCTTTCGAAAAGTGTCTATCTAGGTCCGTTGCCCATTTTTTTATTGGATTTTTTATCTTCCTTTTGTTAAGTTTCATGAGATCCCTGTATATGTTGGAAATTAAACCCTTATCGGTGGTATCATTGGTAAATATGTTCTCCCATGTAGTGGGTCTTCTTGTTGTTTTTTTGATGGTTTCCTTTGCTGTGCAAAAGCTTTTTCTTTTGATGTAGTCCCATTTGTTTATTTTCTCTTTAGTTTCCATTGCCCTAGGAGCATTATCAGAGAAGAAATTTCTTCGGCATATGTTTGCGATTTCGCTGCCTGTGGATTCCTCTAGTATTTTTATGGTTTCCCGTCTTACGTTTAAGTCTTTTATCCATTTTGAGTTTATTTTTGTGTATGGTGTGAGTTGGTGATCTAGTTTCATCCTTTTGCATGTATCTGTCCAATTTCCCAACACCATTTATTGAAAAGACTGTCTTGACTCCATTGAATGCTCTTGCCTCCTTTGTCGAATATTAATTGGGCATAGTGGTTTGGGTCGATTTCTGGGGTCTCTATTCTATTCCATTGATCTATATGTCTGTTCTTGTGCCAGTACCAAGCTGTTTTAAGAACAGTGGCTTTGTAATACAGTTTGATATCTGGTATTGAGATCCCACCTACTTTGTGTTTTCTCAGGATTGCTGCAGCTATTCGGGGTCTTTTTTTATTCCAGATGAATTTTTGGAACGTTCGTTCTAGATTTGTGAAATATGCCGTTGGTAATTTAATGGGGATTGCATTGAATCTATAAATTGCTTTGGGTAGTATGGACATTTTGATGATGTTGATTCTACCAATCCGTGAACACGGTATATTCTTCCATCTGTTTATGTCTTCCTCTATCTCTTTTTTCAGTGTCCTGTAGTTTTCAGCATATAAGTCTTTTACCTCCTTAGTTAAGTTTATTCCTAGGTATTTTAATTTTTTTGGTGCAATGGTAAATGGGATTGCTTCTGTAGTTTCACTTTCTGTAAGTTCACTATTGGTGTAAAGAAATGCCATGGATTTCTTCGCATTAATTTTGTATCCTGCTACATTGCCAAATTCATTTATTAAGTCTAATAATTTTTTGATGGAGTCTTTAGGGTTCTGTATGTACAGTATCATGTCATCTGCAAATAAGGACAGTTTTACTTCTTCTTTTCCAATCTGGATGCCTTTTATTTCTTCTTCGTGTCTGATCGCAATGGCTAGTACTTCCAGTACTATGTTGAACAGGAGTGGTGAGAGGGGGCATCCCTGTCTTGTTCCTGTTTTTAGGGGGAATGGTTTTCGTTTTTGCCCATTGATTATGATGTTGGCTGTGGGTTTGTCATATATGGCTTTTATTATGTTGAGGTATGATCCCTCAATTCCTATCTTGCTGAGAGTTTTTATCAAGAAAGGGTGTTGGATTTTGTCAAATGCTTTTTCCGCATCAATTGATATGACTATGTGGTTTTTTTCTCTCAATTTGTTTATGTGGTGTATCACGTTTATTGATTTGCGGATATTGTACCATCCTTGCATCCCTGGGATAAATCCTACTTGGTCATGGTATATGATCTTTTTGATGTACTGCTGGATCCAATTTGCTAGGATTTTGTTGAGGATTTTGGCATCTATGTTCATGAGGGATATTGGCCTATAATTCTCTTTCATTGTATTGTCTTTATCTGGTTTTGGGATTAGGGTGATGTTGGCTTCATAGAATGAGCTGGGAAGTGTTCCTTCCTCAAACATCTTTCAACATAGTCTGAGGAGGATAGGTTTTAGGTCTTCCTTGAATGTTTGGTAAAACTCCCCTGTGAAGCCATCTGGCCCCGGGCTTTTGTTTGCTGGAAGCTTTTTGATTACTGCTTCGATTTCCTCCATAGTTATTGGCCTATTGAGATTTTTAGATTCTTCCTGGTTAAGTTTTGGAAGGTTGTATTTATCTAGGAATATGTCCATTTCCTCCAGGTTGTCTAGTGTGTTGGAGTAGAGTTGTTCATAGTATTTTCTAACAATCCTTTGTATTTCTACGGGGTCTGTTGTTATTTCTCCTCTTTCATTTCTGATTTTGTTTATTTGGGTCCTCTCTCTTTGTTTCTTGGTGAGCCTGGCTAGAGGTGTATCAATCTTGTTTATCCTTTCAAAGAACCAGCTCTTGGTTTTGTTGATCTTTTGTATTGTTTTTTTGGTCTCTATGTCGTTTATCTCCGCTCTGATCTTTGTTATTTCCTTCCTTCTGCTTACAGTGGGCTTTTTTTGTTGCTCTCTTTCTAATTCTTCGAGTTGTAGAGTTAGGTCATTTATTCTCATTGTTTCTTGTTTCTTGCAGTAGGCTTGTAGAGCTATGAACTTCCCTCTCAAGACTGCTTTTGCTGTGTCCCATAGGTTTTGGATTGTTGTGTTTTCATTGTCATTCGTTGCCATGATGTTTTTTATTTCTTCTTTGATGTTTTTTATTTCTTCTTTGATCTCACTGGTGACCCAGTCGTTGTTTAATAGCATGCTATTTAGTCTCCATGTGTTTGATTTTTTTGGATTGTTTTTGTTGTAGTTGATTTCCAGTTTTATGCCTTTGTGGTCTGAGAAGATACTTGATATGATTTCAATTTTCTTGAATTTGAAGAGACTTTGTCTGTGACCCAATATATGGTCTATCTTTGAAGATGACAAATGTGCACCTGAGGAGAATGTATATTCTGTGGCTTTGGGGTGAAATGTTCTGAAGATGTCAATTAATTCCATCTGATCTAGTGAGTCATTTAGGATTGATGTTTCTTTGCTGAGTTTCTGTTTAGAGGATTTGTCCAGTGGCGATAATGGGGTGTTAAGGTCTCCTACTATGATTGTATTGCTGTCAATCTCTCCCTTGATCTTCTCCAGAAGATTTCTTACGTATTTGGGTGCTCCTATATTGGGTGCATATATATTTACCAGAGTTATTTCTTCTTGTTGGACTGCTCCCTTTAGTATTATGAAGTGGCCTTCTTGATCTCTTTTTATGTCCTTCACTTTGAGATCTAATTTGTCAGATATAAGTATTGCTACCCCGGCTCTTTTTTCACTTCCATTGGCCTGAAAAACCTTTTTCCATCCCTTCACCATCAGTCTGTGTGCGTCTTTTTTTCTGAGGTGGGTTTCCTGTAGACAGCAGATATATGGGTCATGTTTTCTTATCCACTCATTTACCCTATGCCTTTTGACTGGGGAATTTAATCCATTTACATTTAAAGTTATTATTGATAGAAACTTGTTAGTCGCCATTTTTGTTCTTTACCGCTGTGTTCCTTCTTTGTTTCCTGTTTTTTCTATTTACAGCAGACCCTTTAGCATTTCTTGCATTGCTGGTTTGGTTGTAATAAACTCCCGTAGACCATTTTTGTCTGTGAAGCTCCTGATTTGACCCTCAATTTTGATTGATAGCCTCGCTGGGTATAGTATTCTTGGATTCAGACCCTTCCTTTGCATGACTTTGTATACTTCATTCCATTCCCTTCTTGCCTGATGTGTTTCTGTTGAGAAATCGGTCGCTAGTCTGATGGGGGATCCTTTGTAGGTAACTTTCCGTCTCTCTCTGGCTGCTTTTAAGATTCTTGCTTTGTCGTTGGTGTTTGCCAATTTAATTATTATGTGCCTTGGTGTCGGTCTTTTCAGGTTCATTTTGTTTGGGACTCTGTGAGCTTCTTGGATTTGTGTGAGTTTTTTCCTCCCTATATCAGGGAAATTTTCTGTTACTATTTTTTCAAACAGGTTTTCTATTCCTTGCTCAGTTTCCTCTCCTTCTGGCACCCCTATTATTCAGATGTTGTTTCGTTTAGCATTGTCCCAGAGTTCTCTTAGGCTCTCTTCCTGCTTTTTATTTTTTTTACACGTGTTTTTAAATAACAACCTTATTTATTCAAAAGGAGTATTTAACTTAATGGGAAATAGTCTACATAAATAGGTAGGTACTTTTAGAAATTATCCTTATTTACTATTATAAATGTACAGTTGGGATGTATTCCTCTGAATTATTGAAGATAATCGCCTAGAACTCTTCTGACAGCACGAGAGAAGTCTTCCAGGGCAGCCAGTAGCTGGCTCCATAATGGCTTCAGGTACTGCCTCGGGCCAGGCCTAGCCAGGGCAGGGCCTCTCATTGGACCAGTCTGGCCCCTGAGCAGGCCCTTCCTCTGCCTCCGGAGAGCTCTGGAGCTCTGGGCTTGGACCTGGAGCAGGAGAAAGAGACACATTGACTCACACTCCTGGCTTTCCTGTGACTTAGTGCAGACAGGAAAGATGCCACCGCCTTAAGGAAACTCCAACCCATGAGCCTGCCATTCCCCGATGATCTGCCCACATGATCATTCCCCCTCACCTTGTTGAGTTGCCTCGGTGGGCTCAAGGTGCTGCAGTGCCAACCATAGATTTTGGGCATGGCCCACCAAGTGTGAGGCAGAGTTGACGGTCACCAAGGCCTGCTCTACCTCGAAGCAGGCGAAAGGAAGGGGCTGCCCCAAACCCTGGACGTGGTCCAGCCAGGTCCCCACCATCGCAGCAAAGGCCCTGGGGAGAGGCAGGTGGGCAACAGAGTCTGAGTCCTGGTCTTTCTTTCCACTCTGCCCTCCCATGGCACACTTGTTTAGATCTGAGCCTCTGTGCAGGCCCCCCTTGCCCACCCAGGGGACAACCCCATGCCACCCTCGGCCCCTGTGTGGCTCTCCTGGTTGTAGCAGTTGTGGGATCCAGCAGGTTCAACACGTAGTCTGAGTAAGACTCTTCTTCCCACTGGCAGCTCTCCGGAAGGTCCTGTGCACTGCACACACCCACCCTCGGGGCACTGGGTGTCTGGGATGAGGACTGAGACAGACTGCTGACCACAGTCCTGTTCTGAGCTTGGCCACAGTGGTAAGGGGAGATGGATATGGAGAGGGGAAGGGAGAGCGAGGCGGGATGTTTTTCACAAAACTTTCTCATACTGGCAAGGAAAAAAGAAGGTGATGTTTAATATAGGTTTGGATTTGGGAGGGTGGGAGGAATGGTGGTGGTCAAAGTCATGAGAAACAGGGTGTTGTGTTAGTGCCGGCAGTGTATAATAATGAATTTGATTTCCTTTTACATGGTAGACTATTGAATATTGTTAAACTCTTGAAAGGATGGTCAGCTCAATATCTGAAGTTTTATGCCACAACTGGTCCAGTTTTTCATTTAAAAACTTGGTCTAGAACAGCATGGTTGGATATTGGAGATACTAGAGAAGTGAGGTTTTACTGTTTCACTGATGATTCACTTCATGTTACTTTTTCCCCATACATAACTAAGATATTAGCACTAAGGGAAATTGGGTATGGTGTACATGGTTATTATCTTTACAATTTTTCTGTAAATGTGGAACTATTCTAAAATAAACATCCATTAAAACAACACTCAATATCCTAGGAAATTGTAGCAACTGAACCTAGTGGAATGGACCACTGAAATGACGGGGGAGTATGGGAATTGTCTTAGAGGAAACACCACCTCCCTGCCAAATGCTGGACTGTAATGGAACAAGAGGAAATGAGAGAGAGAGAGGACAGTTTGGGAAAAATGTTAGGAGTTAAGAGGAAGGTCTCAGTTTTAAAACCAAAGTGCGTGAGATTTCAGCATCTTCTGCCACCCCCGCCCCTCCTGGATAGTCTAGCTGAGGCTTTGTGATGTCACGCCACACCATGGCAACCACAGATTTTGGGCAACCAGAGCTGAAGGGAGTGGCTCCTCATTACCCTAAAGAATATAAATAGAGACCAGGCCCCCTTCAGTAGTGTCTGTTACCTCAAGATAGCGAACCTTAATAAGAGGATATTGTAGACTAGTAGAGATAAGGAGTAAGACTCCAAACAGAAGGGTGAATGAAGAAACTGTAAGTCCAAAAGTGAATTTATGTTCGTATTGGGGGTAGGTGGGATGGATGGTGGACGTCGCAGTCATGAGTAACAGCGTGTTGTGTTAGTGATGGCAGTGTATAATTAAGTATTTGATTTCCTTTTTATATGGCAGACTATTGAATATTGTTAAAGTATGGAAAGGATGGTCAGCTCAAGATGTGAATTTTATTCCACAACTGGTACAGTTTTTCTTTTAACAACTTGGTCTAGAACAGCACTTTTGGATATTGGAGATACTAGAGAACTGAGGTTTTACTCTGTTTCACAGATGATTCACTTCATGTTACTTTTGCCCCATACATAAGAAAGATATTAGTGCTAAGGGAAATTGGGTATGATGTACATGGTTATTATCTTCACAATTTTTCTGTAAATGTGGAACTATTCTAAAATAAACATCCATTAAAACAACACTCAAAATCCTAGGAAATTGTAGCAACTGAACCTAGTGGAATGGACTATTGAAATGACGGGGGAGTATGGGAATTGTCTTAGAAGAAACAACACCTCCCTCCCATATGCTGGACTGTAATAGAACTAGAGGAAATGAGAGAGAGAGAGGACAGTTTGGGAAAAATGTTAGGAGTTAAGAGGAAGGTCTCTGTTTTATAACCAGAGTGTGTGAGATTTCTGCATCTTCTGCCACCCACGCCCCACCTGGATGGTCTAGCTGAGGCATTGTGATGTCAAGCCACACCATGGCAACCACAGAATTTGGGCATCCAGACCTGAAGGGAGTGGCTCCTCATTACCCTAAAGAGTATAAATAGAGGCCAGGCCCCCTTCAGAAGTGTCTGTTGCCTCAAGATAGCGAACCTTAATAAGAGGATTTTGTAGACTAGTAGAGATAAGGAGTAAGACCTCAAACAGAAGGGTGGATGAAGAAACTGTAAGTCCAAAAGTGAATTTATGTTCGTATTGGCGGTAGGTGGGATGGATGGTGGAGGTCGCAGTCATGAGTAACAGGGTGTTGTGTTAGTGATGGCTGTGTATAATTAAGTATTTGATTTCCTTTTTATATGGCAGACTATTGAATATTGTTAAAGTATGGAAAGGATGGTCAGCTCAAGATGTGAATTTTATTCCACAACTGGTACAGTTTTTCTTTTAACAACTTGGTCTAGAACAGCACTTTTGGATATTGGAGATACTAGAGAACTGAGGTTTTACTCTGTTTCACAGATGATTCACTTCATGTTACTTTTGCCCCATACATAAGAAAGATATTATTGCTAAGGGAAATTGGGTATGATGTACATGGTTATTATCTTCACAATTTTTCTGTAAATGTGGAACTATTCTAAAATAAACATCCATTAAAACAACACTCAAAATCCTAGGAAATTGTAGCAACTGAACCTAGTGGAATGGACTATTGAAATGACTGGGGAGTATGGAATTGTCTTAGAAGAAACAACACCTCCCTCCCATATGCTGGACTGTAATAGAACTAGAGGAAATGAGAGAGAGAAAGGACAGTTTGGGAAAAATGTAAGGAGTTAAGAAGAAGGTCTCTGTTTTATAACCAGAGTGTGTGAGATTTCTGCATCTTCTGCCACCCACGCCCCTCCTGGATGGTCTAGCTGAGGCATGGTGATGTCAAGCCACACCATGGCAAGCATAGAATTTGGGCATCCAGACCTGAAGGGAGTGGCTCCTCATTACCCTAAAGAGTATAAATAGAGGCCAGGCCCCCTTCAGAAGTGTCTGTTGCCTCAAGATAGCGAACCTTAATAAGAGGATTTTGTAGACTAGTAGAGATAAGGAGTAAGACTCCAAACAGAAGGGTGGATGAAGAAACTGTAAGTCCAAAAGTGAATTTATGTTCGTATTGGGGGTAGGTGGGATGGATGGTGGAGGTCGCAGTCATGAGTAACAGGGTGTTGTGTTAGTGATGGCAGTGTATAATTATTTGATTTCCTTTTTATATGGCAGACTATTGAATATTGTTAAAGTATGGAAAGGATGGTCAGCTCAAGATGTGAATTTTATGCTACAACTGGTACAGTTTTTCCTTTAACAACTTGGTCTAGAACATCATTTTTGGATGTTGGAGATACTAGAGAAGTGAGGTTTCACTCTGTTTCACTGATGATTCACTTCATGTTACTTTTGCCCCATACATAAGTAAGATATTAGTAATAAGGGAAATTGGGTATGGTGTACATGGTTATTATCTTCACAATTTTTCTGTAAATGTGGAACTATTCTAAAATAAACATCCATTAAAACAACACTCAAAATCCTAGGAAATTGTAGCAACTCAACCTAGCGGAATGGACCACTGAAATGACGGGGGAGTATGGGAATTGTCTTAGAGGAAACACCACCTCCCTGCCATATGCTGGACTGTAATGGAAATAGAGGAAATGAGAGAGAGAGAGGACAGTTTGGGAAAAATGTTAGGAGTTAAGAGGAAGGTCTCTGTTTTATAACCAGAGTGTGTGAGATTTCTGCATCTTCTGCTCCCCCCGCCCCTCCTGGATGGTCTAGCTGAGGCATGGTGATGTCAAGCCACACCAGGGCAACCACAGAATTTGGGCAACCAGAGCTGAAGGGAGTGGCTCCTCATTACCTTATAGAGTATAAATAGAGGCCAGGCCCCCTTCAGTAGTGTCTGTTGCCTCAAGGTAGCGAAACTTAATAAGACGGTATTGTAGACTAGTAGAGATAAGGAGTAAGACGTCAAACAGAAGGGTGGATGAAGAAACTGTAAGTCCAAAAGTGAATTTATGTTCGTATTGGCGGTAGGTGGGATGGATGGTGGAGGTCGCAGTCATGAGTAACAGGGAGATGTGTTAGTGATGGCAGTGTATAATTAAATACTTTATTTCCTTTTTATATGGCAGACTATTGAATATTGTTAAACTATGGAAAGGATGGTCACCTCAAGATGTTAATTTTATTCCACAACTGGTACAGTTTTTCTTTAACATCATGGTGTAAAACAGAATTGTTGGATATTGGAGATACTAGAGAAGTGATTTTTGACTCTGTTTCACTGAAGGGGAGGGAGCTAAACAGGGGGCAGGCATGTGAGACTGGAGTAATGTAGATTTCCTTTGTTGGGGCACCGGAGAAGCCATTCCATACTGAGCCTGACACTTAGAATAAGGACATGGAGAAGTCTGAATCGGGATTTTTTTCACAACACTTTCTCATACTGGAAAATAAAAAAGAAGTTGATGTTTAATTTAGGTTTGGATTCGCTGGGTGGGATAGATGGTAGTGGTCGCAGTCATGAGGAACAGGGTGTTGTGTTAGTGCTGGCAGTGTATAATAATGCATTTGATTTCCTTTTTACTTGGTAGACTATTGAATATTGTTAAATTCTTGAAAGGATGGTCAGCTCAAGATCTGAAGTTTTATGCCACAACTGGTCCAGTTTTTCCTTGAACAAGTTGGTCTAGAACAGCATTGCTGGGTATTGCAGATACTAGAGAATTGAGGTTTCACTCTGTTTCACTGATTATTCACTTCATGTTACATTTGCCCAAACATAAGTAAGATGTTAGTAATAAGGGAAATTGGGTATTGTGTACATGGTTATTATCTTCACAATTTTTCTGTAAATGTGGAACTATTCTAAAATAAAACATCCATTAAAACAACACTCAAAATCCTAGGAAATGATTGCAACTGAACATAGTGGAATGGACCACTGAAATGACGGGGAGTATGGGAATTGTCTTAGAGGAAACACCACCTCCCTGCCATATGCTGGACTGTAATGGAACTAGAGGAAATGAGAGAGAGAGAGGACAGTTTCGGAAAAATGTTAGGAGTTAAGAGGAAGGTCTCTGTTTTATAACCAGAGTGTGTGAGATTTCTGCATCTTCTGCTCCCCCCGCCCCTCCTGGATGGTCTAGCTGAGGCATGGTGATGTCAAGCCACACCAGGGCAACCACAGAATTTGGGCAACCAGAGCTGAAGGGAGTGGCTCCTCATTACCTTATAGAGTATAAATAGAGGCCAGGCCCCCTTCAGTAGTGTCTGTTGCCTCAAGGTAGCGAAACTTAATAAGACGGTATTGTAGACTAGTAGAGATAAGGAGTAAGACGTCAAACAGAAGGGTGGATGAAGAAACTGTAAGTCCAAAAGTGAATTTATGTTCGTATTGGCGGTAGGTGGGATGGATGGTGGAGGTCGCAGTCATGAGTAACAGGGAGATGTGTTAGTGATGGCAGTGTATAATTAAATACTTTATTTCCTTTTTATATGGCAGACTATTGAATATTGTTAAACTATGGAAAGGATGGTCACCTCAAGATGTTAATTTTATTCCACAACTGGTACAGTTTTTCTTTAACATCATGGTGTAAAACAGAATTGTTGGATATTGGAGATACTAGAGAAGTGATTTTTGACTCTGTTTCACTGAAGGGGAGGGAGCTAAACAGGGGGCAGGCATGTGAGACTGGAGTAATGTAGATTTCCTTTGTTGGGGCACCGGAGAAGCCATTCCATACTGAGCCTGACACTTAGAATAAGGACATGGAGAAGTCTGAATCGGGATTTTTTTCACAACACTTTCTCATACTGGAAAATAAAAAAGAAGTTGATGTTTAATTTAGGTTTGGATTCGCTGGGTGGGATAGATGGTAGTGGTCGCAGTCATGAGGAACAGGGTGTTGTGTTAGTGCTGGCAGTGTATAATAATGCATTTGATTTCCTTTTTACTTGGTAGACTATTGAATATTGTTAAATTCTTGAAAGGATGGTCAGCTCAAGATCTGAAGTTTTATGCCACAACTGGTCCAGTTTTTCCTTGAACAAGTTGGTCTAGAACAGCATTGCTGGGTATTGCAGATACTAGAGAATTGAGGTTTCACTCTGTTTCACTGATTATTCACTTCATGTTACATTTGCCCAAACATAAGTAAGATGTTAGTAATAAGGGAAATTGGGTATTGTGTACATGGTTATTATCTTCACAATTTTTCTGTAAATGTGGAACTATTCTAAAATAAAACATCCATTAAAACAACACTCAAAATCCTAGGAAATGATTGCAACTGAACATAGTGGAATGGACCACTGAAATGACGGGGAGTATGGGAATTGTCTTAGAGGAAACACCACCTCCCTGCCATATGCTGGGCTATAATGGAACTAGAGGAAATGAGAGAGAGAGAGGACAGTTTGGGAAAAATGTAAGGAGTTAAAAGGAAGGTCTCTGTTTTATAACCAGAGTGTGTGAGATTTCTGCATCTTCTGCCACCCCCGCCCCTCCTGGATGGTCTAGCTTAGGCTTTGTGATGTCAAGCCACACCATGGCAACCACAGAATTTGGGCAACCAGAGCTGAAGGGAGTGGCTCCTCATTACCCTAAAGAGTATAAATAGAGGCCAGGCCCCCTTCAGTAGTGTCTGTTGCCTCAAGATAGCGAACCTTAATAAGACGATATTGTAGACTAGTAGAGATAAGGAGTAAGACTCTTAACAGAAGGGTGGATGAAGATTCTGTAAGTCCAAAAGTGAATTTATGTTCGTATTGGGAGTAGGTGGGATGGATGGTGATTGGAGTCATGAGTAACAGGGTGTTGTGTTAGTGATGGCAGTGTATAATAAAAAATTTGATTTCCTTTTTATATGGCAGACTATTGAATATTGTTAAAGTAAGGAAAGGATGATCAGCTCAAGATGTGAATTTTATGCCACAACTTGTACAGTTTTTCCTTTAACATCATGGTCTAGAACAGCATTGTTGGATATTGGAGATTCGAGAGAAGTGAGGTTTGACTCTGTTTCACTGATGGGGAGGAATCTAAGGAGGGGGCTGGCATGTGAGAAGGGAGTAATGTAGATTTCTTTAGTGGGGGCACCAGACAAGCCATTCCATACTGAGCCATAAACTTTAAATAAGGAGAAGGAGGAGTCTGACTGGGGATGTTTTTCGCAAAACTTTCTCATACTGGAAAAGAAAATGGAAGCTGATGTTTAATTTAGGTTTGGTTTCGGGGGGTGGGATGGATGGTAGTGGTCGCAGTCATAAGGAACAGGGTGTTGTGTTAGTGTTGGCAGTGTATAATAATGCATTTGATTTCCTTTTTACATGGTAGACTATTGAATATTGTTAACTTTTGAACGGATGGTCAGCTCAATATCTGAAGTTTTAAGCCACACCTGGTCCAGTTTTACGTTTAACAACTTGGTCTAGAACAGCATTGTTGGATATTGGAGATACTAGAGAAGTGAGGTTTTACTCTGTTTCACTGATGATTCACTTCATGTTACTTTTGCCCCATACATAAGTATGATATTAGTAATAAGGGAAATTGGGTAGGGTGTACATGGTTATTATCTTCACAATTTTTCTGTAAATGTGGAACTATTCTAAAATAAAACAGCCATAAAACAACACTCAAAATCCTAGGAAATTGTAGCAACTGAACATAGGAATGGACCACTGAAATGACGGGGAGTATGGCAATTGTCTTAGAGGAAACACCACCTCCCTGCCATATGCTGGACTGTAATGGAACTAGAGGAAATAAGAGAGAGAGAGGACAGTTTGGGAAAAATGTTAGGAGTTAAGAGGAAGGTCTCTGTTTTATAACCAGAGTGTGTGAGATTTCTGCATCTTCTGCTACCCCCGCCCCTCCTGGATGGTCTAGCTGAGGCGTTGTGATGTCAAGTCATACCATGGAAACCACTGATATTGGGCAACCTGATCTTAAGTGAGTGGCTCTTCATTAACCTAAAAAGTACATATAGAGGCCAGTACCCTCTGAGTAGTGTCTGTTGCCTCAAGATAGCGAAACTTAATAAGACGATCTTGTAGACTAGTAGAGATAAGGGGTAAGACTCCAAACAGAAGGGTGGATGAAGACACTGCAAGTCCAAAAGTGAATTTATGTTTGTATTGGGGATAGGTGGGATGGATGCTGCAGTTCGCAGTCATGAGTAACAGTTTGCGGTGTTAGTGCTGGCAGTGTATAATAATGAATTTGATTTCTTTTACATGGTAGACTATTGAATATTGTTAAATTATTGAAAGGATGGGCAGCTCAAGATCTGAAGTTCTATGCCACAACCGGTCCAGTTTTTTCGTTAACAACTTGGTCTAGAACAGCATTGCTGGATATTGGAGATACTAGAGAATTGAGGTTTCACTCTAACTGTTACACTGATTATGCATTTCATGTTACATTTGCCCAAACATAAGAAAGATATTAGTAATGAGGGAAATTGGGTATGGTGTACATTGTTATTATCTTCGCGATTTTTCTGTAAATCTGGGACTATTCAAAAATCAAACATCCATTAAAACAACACTCAAAATCCTAGGAAATGATTGCAACTGAACATAGTGGAATGGACCACTGAAATGACGGGGAGTATGGTAATTGTCTTAGAGGAAACACCACCTCTCTGCCATATGCTGGACTATAATGGGAGTAGAGGAAATGAAAAAGAAAGAGGACAGATTGGGAAAAATTTTAGGAGGTAAGAGGAAGTTTTCTGTTTTATAACCAGAGTGTGTGAGATTTCTGCATCTTCGGCCACCCCCGCCCCTCCTGGATGGTCTAGCTGAGGCTTTGTGATGTCAAGCCACACCATGGCAACCACAGATTTTGGGCAACCAGAGCTGAAGTGAGTGGCTCCTCATTAACCTAAAGAGTATATATAGAGGCCAGGCACCCTTCAGTAGTGTCTGGTGCCTCAATATAGCGAAACTTAATAAGACGATATTGTAGACTAGTAGAGATAAGGAGTAAGACTCCAAACACAAGGATGGATGAAGAAACTGTGAGTCCAAAAGTGAATTTATGTTCGTAGTGGGGGTAGGTGGGATGGATGGTGGAGGTCGCAGTCCTAACAGGGTGTTGTGTTAGTGATGGCAGTGTATAATAAAGAATTTGATTTCGTTTTTATGTGGCAGACTATTGAATATTGTTAAACCATTTGAAAGGATGGTCAGCTCAAGACGTGAATTTTATGCCACAACTTGTACAGTTTTTCCTTAACATCATGGTCTAGAACAGCATTTTGGGATATTGGAGATACTAGAGAAGTGAGGTTTGACTCTGTTTCACGGATGGGGAAGGATCTACGGAGGGGCAGGCATGGGAGAAGGGAGTAATGTAGATTCCTTTAGTTGGGGCACCAGACAAGCCATTCCATAATGAGCCAGAAACTTAGAATATGGAGAAGAAACCTGATTGAGGATGTTTTTCACAAAACTTTCTCATACTGGCAAGGAAAAAAGAAGCTGATGTTTAATATCGGTTTGGAATTGGGAGGGTGGGATGGAAGGTGGTGGTCGCAGTCATGAGGGACAGGGTGTTGTGTAGGTGCTGGCAGTGTATAATAATGAATTTGATTTCCTTTTACATGGTAGACTATTGAATATTGATAGATTATTGAAAGGGTGGTCAGCTCCAGATCTGAAGTTCTATGCCACAAACGGTCCAGTTTTTCCTTTAACAACTTGGTCTAGAACAACATAGCTGGATATTGGAGATACTAGAAAATGAGGTTTCACTCTAATTGTTTCAATGATTATTCACTTCATGTTACATTTGCCCTAACATAAGTAAGATATTAGTAATAAGGGAAATTGGGTATGGTGTACATGGGTGTTATCTTCACGATTTTTATGTAAATCTGGGACTATTCAAAAATCAAACATCCATTAAAACAACACTCAAAATCCTAGGAAATGATTGCAACTGAACATAGTGGAATGGACCACTGAAATGACGGGGAGTATGGTAATTGTCTTAGAGGAAACACCACCTCCCTGCCATATGCTGGACTCTAATGGAAGTAGAGGAAATGAGAGAGAAAGAGGACAGATTGGGAAAAATTTTAGGACTTAAGAGGAAGTTTTCTGTTTTATAACCAGAGTGTGTGAGATTTCTGCATCTTCGGCCACCCCCGCCCCTCCTGGATGGTCTAGCTGAGGCTTTGTGATGTCAAGCCACACCATGGCAACCACAGATTTTGGGCAAGCAGAGCTGAAGTGAGTGGCTCCTCAATAACCTAGAGTATATATAGATGCCAGGCACCCTTCAGTACTGTCTGGTGCCTCAAGATAGTGAAACTTAATAAGACGATATTGTAGACTAGTAGAGATAAGGAGTAAGACTCCAAACACAAGGATGGATGAAGAAACTGCAAGTCCAAAAGTGAATTTATGTTCCTAGTGAGGGTAGGTGGGATGGATGGTGGAGGTCGCAGTCATAACAGGGTGTTGTGTTAGTGATGGCAGTGTATAATATGAATTTGATTTCCTTTTTATGTGGCAGACTATTGAATATTGTTAAACTATGGAAAGGATGGTCAGCTCAAGATGTGAATTTTATGCCACAACTTGTACAGTTTTTCCTTAACATCATGGTCTAGAACAGCATTCTGGGATAATCGAGATACTGGAGAAGTGAGGTATGACTCTGTTTCACGGATGGGGAATGATCTAAGGAGGGGCAGGCATGTGAGAAGGGAGTAATGTAGATTCCTTTAGTTGGGGCAACAGACACGCTATTCCATACTGAGCCAGAAACTTAGATTAGGAGAACGAGAAGTCTGATTGGGGATGTTTTTCACTAAACTTTCGCATCCTGGCAAGGAAAAAAGAAGCTGATTTTTAATTTAGCTTTGGATTCGGGGGGTGGGATGGATGGTGGTGGTCGCAGTCATGAGGAACAGTTTGCGGTGTTAGTGCTGGCAATGTATAATAATGAATTTGATTTTCTTTTTACGTGGCAGACTATTAAATATTGTTAAACTCTTGAAAGGATGGTCAGCTCAAGATGGGAAGTTTTATGCCACAACTGGTACAGTATACACTTTAACAACTTGGTCTAGAACAGCACTGTTGGATATTGGAGATACCAGAGAAGTGATTTTTGACTCTGTTTCACTGATGGGGAGGGATCTAAGCAGGGGGCATGCATGTGAGAAGGGAGTAATGTAGATTTCCTTCGTTGGGGCACCAGAGAAGCTATTCCATACTGAGCCAGACACTTAGAATAAGGACAAGGAGAAGTCTGAATGGGGATTTTTTTCACAACACTTTCTCATACTGGAAAAGAAAAAAGGAGCTGATGTTTAATTTAGGTTTGGATTCGGGGTGGGGAAGGATGGTAGTAGTCGCAGTTATGAGGAACAGGGTGTTGTGTTAGTGCTGGCAGTGTAATAATGCATTTGATTTCCTATTTACATGGTAGACTATTGAATTTTGATAAATTCTTGAAAGGATGGTCAGCTCCAGATCTGAGGTTTTATGCCACTACTGGTCCAGTTTTTCCTTTAACAACTTAGTCTAGAACAGCACTGCTCGATATTGGATATACAAGAGGATTAAGGTTTCACTCTAACTGTTTCACTGATTATTCACTTCAGTTACATTTGCCCAAACATAATTACGATGTTAGTAAGAAGTGAAATTGGGCATGGTGTACATGGTTATTATCTTCACAATTTTTCTGTAAATCTGGAACTGTTGTAAAATAAAAGAGCCCTTACAACAACACTCAAAATCATAGGAAATTATATTAACTGAACCTAGTGGAATGGACCACTGCAATGACGGGGGAGTATGGGAATTGTCTTAGAGGAAACACCACCTCCCTGCCATATGCTGGACTGTAATGGAACTGCAGGAAATGAGAGAGAGAGAGGACAGTTTGGGAAAAATATTAGGCGTTAAGAGGAAGGTCTCTGTTTTATAACCAGAGTGTGTGAGATTTCTGCATCTTCTGCCACCCCCGCCAGAGCTAAAGGGAGTGGCTCCTCAGTAACCTAAAGTGTATAAATAGAGGCCAGGCCCTCTTCAGTAGTGTCTGTTGCCTCAAGATAGCGAAACTTAATAAGACGATATTGTAGACTAGTAGAGATAAGGAGTAAGACTCCAAACAGAAGGGTGGATGAAGAAACTGTGAGTCCAAAAGTGAATTTATGTTCGTATTGGGGGTAGGTGGGATGGATGGTGGAGATCGCAGTCATGAGTAACAGGGTGTTGTGTTAGTGATGGCAGTGTATAATAAAGAATTTGATTTCCTTTTTATATGGCAGTCTATTGAATATTGTTAAACTGTTGAAAGGATGGTCAGCTCAAGATGTGAATTTTATGCCACAACTTGTACAGTTTTTCCTTTAACATCATGGTCTAGAACAGCATTGTTGGATATTGGAGATACAGAGAAGTGAGGTTTGACTGTTTCACTGATGGGGAGTGACCTAATGAGGGGGCAGGCATGTGAGAAGGGAGTAATGTAGATTTCTTTAGTTGGGGCAACAGACAAGCCATTCCATATTGAGCCAGAAACTTAGATAAGGAGAACGAGAAGTCTGATTGGGGATGTTTTTCACAAAACTTTCGCATACTGGCAAGGAAAAAAGATGCGGATTTTTAATTTAGCTTTGGATTCGGGGGGTTGGATGGATGGTGGTGGTCGCAGTCATGAGGAACAGTTTGCGGTGTTAGTGCTGGCAATGTATAATGAATTTGATTTTCTTTTTACATGGCAGACTATTGAATATTGTTAAACTCTTGAAAGGATGGTCAGCTCAAGATGGGAAGTTTTATGCCACAACTGGTACAGTTTATCCTTTAACATCATGGTGTAGAACAGAGTTGTTGGATATTGGAGATACCAGAGAAGTGATTTTTGACTCTGTTTCACTGATGGGGAGGGATCTAAGCAGGGGGCATGCATGTGAGAAGGGAGTAATGTAGATTTCCTAAGTTGGGGCACCAGAGAAGCCATTCCATACTGAGCCAGACACTTAGAATAAGGACAAGGAGAAGTCTGAATGGGGATTTTTTTCACAACACTTTCTCATACTGGAAAAGAAAAAAGGAGCGGATGTTTAATTTAGGTTTGGATTCCGGGGGTGGGATGGATGGTAGTGGTCGCAGTCATGAGGAACAGGGTATTGTGTTGGTGCTGGCAGTGTATAATAATGCATTTGATTTCCTTTTTACATGGTAGACTATTGAATTTTGATAAATTCTTGAAAGGATGGTCAGCTCCAGATCTGAGGTTTTATGCCGCAGCTGGTCCAGTTTTTCCTTTCACAACTTAGTCTAGAACAGCACTGCTAGATATTGGAGATACTAGAGGATTGAGGTTTCACTCTAACTGTATCACTGATTATTCACTTCATGTTACATTTGCCCAAACATAAGTAAGATGTTAGTAATGAGGGAAAATGGGTATGGTGTACATGGTTATTATCTTCACAATTTTTCTGTAAATCTGGAACTGTTGTAAAATAAAAGAGCCCTTAAAACAACACTCAAAATCATAGGAAATTATATTAACTGAACCTAGTGGAATGGACCACTGCAATGACGGGGGAGTATGGGAATTGTCTTAGAGGAAACACCACCTCCCTGCCATATGCTGGACTGTAATGGAACTACAGGAAATGAGAGAGAGAGAGGACAGTTTGGGAAAAATATTAGGCGTTAAGAGGAAGGTCTCTGTTTTATAACCAGAGTGTGTGAGATTTCAGCATCTTCTGCCACCCCCGCCCCTCCTGGATGGTCTAGCTGAGGCTTTGTGATGTCAAGCCACACCATGGCAACCACAGAATTTGGGCAACCAGAGCTGAAGGGAGTGGCTCCTCATTAACCTAAAGTGTATAAATAGAGGCCAGGCCCTCTTCAGTAGTGTCTGTTGCCTCTAGATAGCGAAACTTAATAAGACGATATTGTAGACTAGTAGAGATAAGGAGTAAGACTCCAAACAGAAGGGTGGATGAAGAAACTGTGAGTCCAAAAGTGAATTTATGTTCGTATTGGGGGTAGGTGGGATGGATGGTGGAGATCGCAGTCATGAGTAACAGGGTGTTGTGTTAGTGATGGCAGTGTATAATAAAGAATTTGATTTCCTTTTTATATGGCAGTCTATTGAATATTGTTAAACTGTGGAAATGATGGTCAGCTCAAGAGGTGAATTTTATGCCACAACTTGTACAGTTTTTCCTTTAACATCATGGTCTAGAACAACATTGTTGGATATTGGAGATACAGAGAAGTGAGGTTTGACTCTGTTTCACTGATGGGGAGGGACATACGGAGGGGCCAGGCATGTGAGAAGGGAGTAATGTGGATTTCTTTAGTTGGGGCAACAGACACGCTATTCCATACTGAGCCAGAAACTTAGATTAGGAGAACGAGAAGTCTGATTGGGGATGTTTTTCACTAAACTTTCGCATCCTGGCAAGGAAAAAAGAAGCTGATTTTTAATTTAGCTTTGGATTCGGGGGTTGGGATGGATGGTGGTGGTCGCAGTCATGAGGAACAGTTTGCGGTGTTAGTGCTGGCAATGTATAATAATGAATTTGATTTTCTTTTTACGTGGCAGACTATTAAATATTGTTAAACTCTTGAAAGGATGGTCAGCTCAAGATGGGAAGTTTTATGCCACAACTGGTACAGTATACACTTTAACAACTTGGTCTAGAACAGCACTGTTGGATATTGGAGATACCAGAGAAGTGATTTTTGACTCTGTTTCACTGATGGGGAGGGATCTAAGCAGGGGGCATGCATGTGAGAAGGGAGTAATGTAGATTTCCTTCGTTGGGGCACCAGAGAAGCTATTCCATACTGAGCGAGACACTTAGAATAAGGACAAGGAGAAGTCTGAATGGGGATTTTTTTCACAACACTTTCTCATACTGGAAAAGAAAAAAGGAGCTGATGTTTAATTTAGGTTTGGATTCGGGGTGGGGAAGGATGGTAGTAGTCGCAGTTATGAGGAACAGGGTGTTGTGTTAGTGCTGGCAGTGTAATAATGCATTTGATTTCCTATTTACATGGTAGACTATTGAATTTTGATAAATTCTTGAAAGGATGGTCAGCTCCAGATCTGAGGTTTTATGCCACTACTGGTCCAGTTTTTCCTTTAACAACTTAGTCTAGAACAGCACTGCTCGATATTGGATATACAAGAGGATTAAGGTTTCACTCTAACTGTTTCACTGATTATTCACTTCAGTTACATTTGCCCAAACATAATTAAGATGTTAGTAAGAAGGGAAAGTGGGCATGGTGTACATGGTTATTATCTTCACAATTTTTCTGTAAATCTGGAACTGTTGTAAAATAAAAGAGCCCTTAAAACAACACTCAAAATCATAGGAAATTATATTAACTGAACCTAGTGGAATGGACCACTGCAATGACGGGGGAGTATGGGAATTGTCTTAGAGGAAACACCACCTCCCTGCCATATGCTGGACTGTAATGGAACTGCAGGAAATGAGAGAGAGAGAGGACAGTTTGGGAAAAATATTAGGCGTTAAGAGGAAGGTCTCTGTTTTATTACCAGAGTGTGTGAGATTTCTGCATCTTCTGCCACCCCCGCCAGAGCTAAAGGGAGTGGCTCCTCAGTAACCTAAAGTGTATAAATAGAGGCCAGGCCCTCTTCAGTAGTGTCTGTTGCCTCAAGATAGCGAAACTTAATAAGACGATATTGTAGACTAGTAGAGATAAGGAGTAAGACTCCAAACAGAAGGGTGGATGAAGAAACTGTGAGTCCAAAAGTGAATTTATGTTCGTATTGGGGGTAGGTGGGATGGATGGTGGAGATTGCAGTCATGAGTAACAGGGTGTTGTGTTAGTGATGGCAGTGTATAATAAAGAATTTGATTTCCTTTTTATATGGCAGTCTATTGAATATTGTTAAACTGTGGAAAGGATGGTCAGCTCAAGATGTGAATTTTATGCCACAACTTGTACAGTTTTTCCTTTAACATCATGGTCTAGAACAGCATTGTTGGATATTGGAGATACAGAGAAGTGAGGTTTGACTGTTTCACTGATGGGGAGTGACCTAAGGAGGGGGCAGGCATGTGAGAAGGGAGTAATGTAGATTTCTTTAGTTGGGGCAACAGACAAGCCATTCCATATTGAGCCAGAAACTTAGATAAGGAGAACGAGAAGTCTGATTGGGGATGTTTTTCACAAAACTTTCGCATACTGGCAAGGAAAAAAGATGCGGATTTTTAATTTAGCTTTGGATTCGGGGGGTTGGATGGATGGTGGTGGTCGCAGTCATGAGGAACAGTTTGCGGTGTTAGTGCTGGCAATGTATAATGAATTTGATTTTCTTTTTACATGGCAGACTATTGAATATTGTTAAACTCTTGAAAGGATGGTCAGCTCAAGATGGGAAGTTTTATGCCACAACTGGTACAGTTTATCCTTTAACATCATGGTGTAGAACAGAGTTGTTGGATATTGGAGATACCAGAGAAGTGATTTTTGACTCTGTTTCACTGATGGGGAGGGATCTAAGCAGGGGGCATGCATGTGAGAAGGGAGTAATGTAGATTTCCTAAGTTGGGGCACCAGAGAAGCCATTCCATACTGAGCCAGACACTTAGAATAAGGACAAGGAGAAGTCTGAATGGGGATTTTTTTCACAACACTTTCTCATACTGGAAAAGAAAAAAGGAGCGGATGTTTAATTTAGGTTTGGATTCCGGGGGTGGGATGGATGGTAGTGGTCGCAGTCATGAGGAACAGGGTATTGTGTTGGTGCTGGCAGTGTATAATAATGCATTTGATTTCCTTTTTACATGGTAGACTATTGAATTTTGATAAATTCTTGAAAGGATGGTCAGCTCCAGATCTGAGGTTTTATGCCACTACTGGTCCAGTTTTTCCTTTAACAACTTAGTCTAGAACAGCACTGCTAGATATTGGAGATACTAGAGGATTGAGGTTTCACTCTAACTGTATCACTGATTATTCACTTCATGTTACATTTGCCCAAACATAAGTAAGATGTTAGTAATGAGGGAAAATGGGTATGGTGTACATGGTTATTATCTTCACAATTTTTCTGTAAATCTGGAACTGTTGTAAAATAAAAGAGCCCTTAAAACAACACTCAAAATCATAGGAAATTATATTAACTGAACCTAGTGGAATGGACCACTGCAATGACGGGGGAGTATGGGAATTGTCTTAGAGGAAACACCACCTCCCTGCCATATGCTGGACTGTAACGGAACTACAGGAAATGAGAGAGAGAGAGGACAGTTTGGGAAAAATATTAGGCGTTAAGAGGAAGGTCTCTGTTTTATAACCAGAGTGTGTGAGATTTCAGCATCTTCTGCCACCCCCGCCCCTCCTGGATGGTCTAGCTGAGGCTTTGTGATGTCAAGCCACACCATGGCAACCACAGAATTTGGGCAACCAGAGCTGAAGGGAGTGGCTCCTCATTAACCTAAAGTGTATAAATAGAGGCCAGGCCCTCTTCAGTAGTGTCTGTTGCCTCTAGATAGCGAAACTTAATAAGACGATATTGTAGACTAGTAGAGATAAGGAGTAAGACTCCAAACAGAAGGGTGGATGAAGAAACTGTGAGTCCAAAAGTGAATTTATGTTCGTATTGGGGGTAGGTGGGATGGATGGTGGAGATCGCAGTCATGAGTAACAGGGTGTTGTGTTAGTGATGGCAGTGTATAATAAAGAATTTGATTTCCTTTTTATATGGCAGTCTATTGAATATTGTTAAACTGTGGAAATGATGGTCAGCTCAAGAGGTGAATTTTATGCCAGAACTTGTACAGTTTTTCCTTTAACATCATGGTCTAGAACAACATTGTTGGATATTGGAGATACAGAGAAGTGAGGTTTGACTCTGTTTCACTGATGGGGAGGGACATACGGAGGGGCCAGGCATGTGAGAAGGGAGTAATGTAGATTTCTTTAGTTGGGGCAACAGACACGCTATTCCATACTGAGCCAGAAACTTAGATTAGGAGAACGAGAAGTCTGATTGGGGATGTTTTTCACTAAACTTTCGCATCCTGGCAAGGAAAAAAGAAGCTGATTTTTAATTTAGCTTTGGATTCGGGGGTTGGGATGGATGGTGGTGGTCGCAGTCATGAGGAACAGTTTGCGGTGTTAGTGCTGGCAATGTATAATAATGAATTTGATTTTCTTTTTACGTGGCAGACTATTAAATATTGTTAAACTCTTGAAAGGATGGTCAGCTCAAGATGGGAAGTTTTATGCCACAACTGGTACAGTATACACTTTAACAACTTGGTCTAGAACAGCACTGTTGGATATTGGAGATACCAGAGAAGTGATTTTTGACTCTGTTTCACTGATGGGGAGGGATCTAAGCAGGGGGCATGCATGTGAGAAGGGAGTAATGTAGATTTCCTTCGTTGGGGCACCAGAGAAGCTATTCCATACTGAGCGAGACACTTAGAATAAGGACAAGGAGAAGTCTGAATGGGGATTTTTTTCACAACACTTTCTCATACTGGAAAAGAAAAAAGGAGCTGATGTTTAATTTAGGTTTGGATTCGGGGTGGGGAAGGATGGTAGTAGTCGCAGTTATGAGGAACAGGGTGTTGTGTTAGTGCTGGCAGTGTAATAATGCATTTGATTTCCTATTTACATGGTAGACTATTGAATTTTGATAAATTCTTGAAAGGATGGTCAGCTCCATATCTGAGGTTTTATGCCACTACTGGTCCAGTTTTTCCTTTAACAACTTAGTCTAGAACAGCACTGCTCGATATTGGATATACAAGAGGATTAAGGTTTCACTCTAACTGTTTCACTGATTATTCACTTCAGTTACATTTGCCCAAACATAATTACGATGTTCGTAAGAAGGGAAAGTGGGCATGGTGTACATGGTTATTATCTTCACAATTTTTCTGTAAATCTGGAACTGTTGTAAAATAAAAGAGCCCATAAAACAACACTCAAAATCATAGGAAATTATATTAACTGAACCTAGTGGAATGGACCACTGCAATGACAGGGGAGTATGGGAATTGTCTTAGAGGAAACACCACCTCCCTGCCATATGCTGGACTGTAATGGAACTGCAGGAAATGAGAGAGAGAGAGGACAGTTTGGGAAAAATATTAGGCGTTAAGAGGAAGGTGTCTGTTTTATTACCAGAGTGTGTGAGATTTCTGCATCTTCTGCCACCCCCGCCAGAGCTAAAGGGAGTGGCTCCTCAGTAACCTAAAGTGTATAAATAGAGGCCAGGCCCTCTTCAGTAGTGTCTGTTGCCTCAAGATAGCGAAACTTAATAAGGCGATATTGTAGACTAGTAGAGATAAGGAGTAAGACTCCAAACAGAAGGGTGGATGAAGAAACTGTGAGTCCAAAAGTGAATTTATGTTCGTATTGGGGGTAGGTGGGATGGATGGTGGAGATTGCAGTCATGAGTAACAGGGTGTTGTGTTAGTGATGGCAGTGTATAATAAAGAATTTGATTTCCTTTTTATATGGCAGTCTATTGAATATTGTTAAACTGTGGAAAGGATGGTCAGCTCAAGATGTGAATTTTATGCCACAACTTGTACAGTTTTTCCTTTAACATCATGGTCTAGAACAGCATTGTTGGATATTGGAGATACAGAGAAGTGAGGTTTGACTGTTTCACTGATGGGGAGTGACCTAAGGAGGGGGCAGGCATGTGAGAAGGGAGTAATGTAGATTTCTTTAGTTGGGGCAACAGACAAGCCATTCCATATTGAGCCAGAAACTTAGATAAGGA
The DNA here is from genome assembly GCF_964212035.1 of Myotis nattereri. Classification (NCBI taxonomy): domain Eukaryota; kingdom Metazoa; phylum Chordata; class Mammalia; order Chiroptera; family Vespertilionidae; genus Myotis; species Myotis nattereri. The sequence goes on along the minus strand of NC_138085.1, from coordinate 8,643,209 downwards.
GAACGAGAAGTCTGATTGGGGATGTTTTTCACAAAACTTTCGCATACTGGCAAGGAAAAAAGATGCGGATTTTTAATTTAGCTTTGGATTGGGGGGGTTGGATGGATGGTGGTGGTCGCAGTCATGAGGAACAGTTTGCGGTGTTAGTGCTGGCAATGTATAATGAATTTGATTTTCTTTTTACATGGCAGACTATTGAATATTGTTAAACTCTTGAAAGGATGGTCAGCTCAAGATGGGAAGTTTTATGCCACCACTGGTACAGTTTATCCTTTAACATCATGGTGTAGAACAGAGTTGTTGGATATTGGAGATACCAGAGAAGTGATTTTTGACTCTGTTTCACTGATGGGGAGGGATCTAAGCAGGGGGCATGCATGTGAGAAGGGAGTAATGTAGATTTCCTAAGTTGGGGCACCAGAGAAGCCATTCCATACTGAGCCAGACACTTAGAATAAGGACAAGGAGAAGTCTGAATGGGGATTTTTTTCACAACACTTTCTCATACTGGAAAAGAAAAAAGGAGCGGATGTTTAATTTAGGTTTGGATTCGGGGGGTGGGATGGATGGTAGTGGTCGCAGTCATGAGGAACAGGGTATTGTGTTGGTGCTGGCAGTGTATAATAATGCATTTGATTTCCTTTTTACATGGTAGACTATTGAATTTTGATAAATTCTTGAAAGGATGGTCAGCTCCAGATCTGAGGTTTTATGCCACTACTGGTCCAGTTTTTCCTTTAACAACTTAGTCTAGAACAGCACTGCTAGATATTGGAGATACTAGAGTATTGAGGTTTCACTCTAACTGTATCACTGATTATTCACTTCATGTTACATTTGCCCAAACATAAGTAAGATGTTAGTAATGAGGGAAAATGGGTATGGTGTACATGGTTATTATCTTCACAATTTTTCTGTAAATCTGGAACTGTTGTAAAATAAAAGAGCCCTTAAAACAACACTCAAAATCATAGGAAATTATATTAACTGAACCTAGTGGAATGGACCACTGCAATGACGGGGGAGTATGGGAATTGTCTTAGAGGAAACACCACCTCCCTGCCATATGCTGGACTGTAATGGAACTACAGGAAATGAGAGAGAGAGAGGACAGTTTGGGAAAAATATTAGGCGTTAAGAGGAAGGTCTCTGTTTTATAACCAGAGTGTGTGAGATTTCAGCATCTTCTGCCACCCCCTCCCCTCCTGGATGGTCTAGCTGAGGCTTTGTGATGTCAAGCCACACCATGGCAACCACAGAATTTGGGCAACCAGAGCTGAAGGGAGTGGCTCCTCATTAACCTAAAGTGTATAAATAGAGGCCAGGCCCTCTTCAGTAGTGTCTGTTGCCTCTAGATAGCGAAACTTAATAAGACGATATTGTAGACTAGTAGAGATAAGGAGTAAGACTCCAAACAGAAGGGTGGATGAAGAAACTGTGAGTCCAAAAGTGAATTTATGTTCGTATTGGGGGTAGGTGGGATGGATGGTGGAGATCGCAGTCATGAGTAACAGGGTGTTGTGTTAGTGATGGCAGTGTATAATAAAGAATTTGATTTCCTTTTTATATGGCAGTCTATTGAATATTGTTAAACTGTGGAAATGATGGTCAGCTCAAGAGGTGAATTTTATGCCACAACTTGTACAGTTTTTCCTTTAACATCATGGTCTAGAACAACATTGTTGGATATTGGAGATACAGAGAAGTGAGGTTTGACTCTGTTTCACTGATGGGGAGGGACATACGGAGGGGCCAGGCATGTGAGAAGGGAGTAATGTAGATTTCTTTAGTTGGGGCAACAGACACGCTATTCCATACTGAGCCAGAAACTTAGATTAGGAGAACGAGAAGTCTGATTGGGGATGTTTTTCACTAAACTTTCGCATCCTGGCAAGGAAAAAAGAAGCTGATTTTTAATTTAGCTTTGGATTCGGGGGTTGGGATGGATGGTGGTGGTCGCAGTCATGAGGAACAGTTTGCGGTGTTAGTGCTGGCAATGTATAATAATGAATTTGATTTTCTTTTTACGTGGCAGACTATTAAATATTGTTAAACTCTTGAAAGGATGGTCAGCTCAAGATGGGAAGTTTTATGCCACAACTGGTACAGTATACACGTTAACAACTTGGTCTAGAACAGCACTGTTGGATATTGGAGATACCAGAGAAGTGATTTTTGACTCTGTTTCACTGATGGGGAGGGATCTAAGCAGGGGGCATGCATGTGAGAAGGGAGTAATGTAGATTTCCTTCGTTGGGGCACCAGAGAAGCTATTCCATACTGAGCCAGACACTTAGAATAAGGACAAGGAGAAGTCTGAATGGGGATTTTTTTCACAACACTTTCTCATACTGGAAAAGAAAAAAGGAGCTGATGTTTAATTTAGGTTTGGATTCGGGGTGGGGAAGGATGGTAGTAGTCGCAGTTATGAGGAACAGGGTGTTGTGTTAGTGCTGGCAGTGTAATAATGCATTTGATTTCCTATTTACATGGTAGACTATTGAATTTTGATAAATTCTTGAAAGGATGGTCAGCTCCAGATCTGAGGTTTTATGCCACTACTGGTCCAGTTTTTCCTTTAACAACTTAGTCTAGAACAGCACTGCTCGATATTGGATATACAAGAGGATTAAGGTTTCACTCTAACTGTTTCACTGATTATTCACTTCAGTTACATTTGCCCAAACATAATTACGATGTTAGTAAGAAGGGAAATTGGGCATGGTGTACATGGTTATTATCTTCACAATTTTTCTGTAAATCTGGAACTGTTGTAAAATAAAAGAGCCCTTAAAACAACACTCAAAATCATAGGAAATTATATTAACTGAACCTAGTGGAATGGACCACTGCAATGACGGGGGAGTATGGGAATTGTCTTAGAGGAAACACCACCTCCCTGCCATATGCTGGACTGTAATGGAACTGCAGGAAATGAGAGAGAGAGAGGACAGTTTGGGAAAAATATTAGGCGTTAAGAGGAAGGTCTCTGTTTTATTACCAGAGTGTGTGAGATTTCTGCATCTTCTGCCACCCCCGCCAGAGCTAAAGGGAGTGGCTCCTCAGTAACCTAAAGTGTATAAATAGAGGCCAGGCCCTCTTCAGTAGTGTCTGTTGCCTCAAGATAGCGAAACTTAATAAGACGATATTGTAGACTAGTAGAGATAAGGAGTAAGACTCCAAACAGAAGGGTGGATGAAGAAACTGTGAGTCCAAAAGTGAATTTATGTTCGTATTGGGGGTAGGTGGGATGGATGGTGGAGATTGCAGTCATGAGTAACAGGGTGTTGTGTTAGTGATGGCAGTGTATAATAAAGAATTTGATTTCCTTTTTATATGGCAGTCTATTGAATATTGTTAAACTGTGGAAAGGATGGTCAGCTCAAGATGTGAATTTTATGCCACAACTTGTACAGTTTTTCCTTTAACATCATGGTCTAGAACAGCATTGTTGGATATTGGAGATACAGAGAAGTGAGGTTTGACTGTTTCACTGATGGGGAGTGACCTAAGGAGGGGGCAGGCATGTGAGAAGGGAGTAATGTAGATTTCTTTAGTTGGGGCAACAGACAAGCCATTCCATATTGAGCCAGAAACTTAGATAAGGAGAACGAGAAGTCTGATTGGGGATGTTTTTCACAAAACTTTCGCATACTGGCAAGGAAAAAAGATGCGGATTTTTAATTTAGCTTTGGATTGGGGGGGTTGGATGGATGGTGGTGGTCGCAGTCATGAGGAACAGTTTGCGGTGTTAGTGCTGGCAATGTATAATGAATTTGATTTTCTTTTTACATGGCAGACTATTGAATATTGTTAAACTCTTGAAAGGATGGTCAGCTCAAGATGGGAAGATTTATGCCACAACTGGTACAGTTTATCCTTTAACATCATGGTGTAGAACAGAGTTGTTGGATATTGGAGATACCAGAGAAGTGATTTTTGACTCTGTTTCACTGATGGGGAGGGATCTAAGCAGGGGGCATGCATGTGAGAAGGGAGTAATGTAGATTTCCTACGTTGGGGCACCAGAGAAGCCATTCCATACTGAGCCAGACACTTAGAATAAGGACAAGTAGAAGTATGAATGGGGATTTTTTTCACAACATTTTCTCATATTGGAAAAGAAAAAAGGAGCTGATGTTTAATTTAGGTTTGGATTCGGGGTGTGGGATGGACGGTAGTAGTCGCAGTTATGAGGAACAGGGTGTTGTGTTAGTGCTGGCAGTGTAATAATGCATTTGATTTCCTTTTTACATGGTAGACTATTGAATTTTGATAAATTCTTGAAAGGATGGTCAGCTCCAGATCTGAGGTTTTATGCCACTACTGGTCCAGTTTTTCCTTTAACAACTAAGTCTGGAACAGCACTGCTCAATATTGGATATACAAGAGGATTGAGGTTTCACTCTAACTGTTTCACTGATTATTCACTTCAGTTACATTTGCCCAAACATAATTAAGATGTTAGTAAGAAGGGAAATTGGGCATGGTGTACATGGTTATTATCTTCACAATTTTTCTGTAAATCTGGAACTGTTGTAAAATAAAAGAGCCCTTACAACAACACTCAAAATCATAGGAAATTATATTAACTGAACCTAGTGGAATGGACCACTGCAATGACGGGGGAGTCTGGGAATTGTCTTAGAGGAAACACCACCTCCCTGCCATATGCTGGACTGTAATGGAACTACAGGAAATGAGAGAGAGAGAGGACAGTTTGGGAAAAATATTAGGCGTTAAGAGGAAGGTCTTTGTTTTACAACCAGAGTGTGTGAGATTTCTGCATCTTCTGTTCCCCTCCCCACACCCCCCCGCCCCTCCTGGATGGTCAAGCTTAGGCTTTGTGATGTCAAGCCACACCATGGCAACCACAGAATTTGGGAAACCAGAGCTGAAGGGAGTGGCTCCTCATTAACCTAAGTGTATAAATAGAGGACAGGCCTCCTTCAGTAGTGTCTGTTGCCTCAAGATAGCGAAACTTAATAAGACGATATTGGAGACTAGTAGAGATAAGGAGTAAGACTCCAAACACAAGGATGGATGAAGAAACTGTAAGTCCAATAGTGATTTTATGTTCGTATTGGGGGTAGGTGGGATGGATGATGGAGATCGCAGTCATGAGTAACAGGGTGTTGTGTTAGTGATGGCAGTGTATAATAACGAATTTGATTTCCTTTTTATACGGCAGACTATTGAATATTGTTAAACTATGGAAAGGATCGTCAGCTCAAGATGTGAATTTTATGCCACAACTTGTACAGTTTTTCCTTTAACATCATGGTCTAGAACAGCATTGTTGGATATTGGAGATACTAGAGAAGTGAGGTTTGACTGTTTCACTGATGGGGAGGGACCTAAGGAGGGGGCAGGCATGTGAGAAGGGAGTAATGTAGATTTCTTTAGTTGGGGCAACAGAAAAGCGATTCCATACTGAGCCAGAAACTCAGATAAGGAGAACAACAAGTCTGATTGGGGATGTTTTTCACAAAACTTTCGCATACTGGCAAGGAAAAAAGAAGCGGATTTTTAATTTAGCTTTGGATTCGGGGCGTTGGATGGATGGTGGTGGTCGCAGTCATGAGGAACAGTTTGCGGTGTTAGTGCTGGCAATGTATAATGAATTTGATTTTCTTTTTACATGGCAGACTATTGAATATTGTTAAACTCTTGAAAGGATGGTCAGCTCAAGATGAGAAGTTTTATGCCACAACTGGTACAGTTTATCCTTTAACATCATGGTGTAGAACAGAGTTGTTGGATATTGGAGATACCAGAGAAGTGATTTTTGGCTCTGTTTCACTGATGGGGAGGGATCTAAGCAGGGGGCATGCATGTGAGAAGGGAGTAATGTAGATTTCCTACGTTGGGGCACCAGAGAAGCCATTCCATACTGAGCCAGACACTTAGAATAAGGACAAGGAGAAGTCTGAATGGGGATTTTTTTCACAACACTTTCTCATACTGGAAAAGAAAAAAGGAGCTGATGTTTAATTTAGGTTTGGATTCGGGGTGTGGGATGGATGGTAGTAGTCGCAGTTATGAGGAACAGGGTGTTGTGTTAGTGCTGGCAGTGTAATAATGCATTTGATTTCCTTTTTACATGGTAGACTATTGAATTTTGATAAATTCTTGAAAGGATGGTCAGCTCCAGATCTGAGGTTTTATGCCACTACTGGTTCAGTTTTTCCTTTAACAACTTAGTCTAGAACAGCACTGCTAGATATTGGAGATACTAGAGGATTTGAGGTTTCACTCTAACTGTATCACTGATTATTCAATTCATGTTACATTTGCCCAAACATAAGTAAGATGTTAGTAATGAGCGAAAATGGGTATGGTGTACATGGTTATTATCTTCACAATTTTTCTGTAAATCTGGAACTATTGTAAAATAAAAGAGCCCTTAAAACAACACTCAAAATCATAGGAAATTATATTAACTGAACCTAGTGGAATGGACCACTGCAATGACGGGGGAGTATGGGAATTGTCTTAGAGGAAACACCACCGCCCTGCCATATGCTGGACTGTAATGGAACTACAGGAAATGAGAGAGAGAGAGGACAGTTTGGGAAAAATATTAGGCGTTAAGAGGAAGGTCTCGGTTTTATAACCAGAGTGTGTGAGATTTCTGCATCTTCTGCCACCCCCGCCCCTCCTGGATGGTCAAGCTGAGGCTTTGTGATGTCAAGCCACACCATGGCAACCACAGAATTTGGGCAACCAGAGCTGAAGGGAGTGGCTCCTCATTAACCTAAAGTGTATAAATAGAGGCCAGGCCCTCTTCAGTAGTGTCTGTTGCCTCTAGATAGCGAAACTTAATAAGACGATATTGTAGACTAGTAGAGATAAGGAGTAAGACTCCAAACAGAAGGGTGGATGAAGAAACTGTGAGTCCAAAAGTGAATTTATGTTCGTATTGGGGGTAGGTGGGATGGATGGTGGAGATCGCAGTCATGAATAACAGGGTGTTAGTGATGGCAGTGTATAATAAAGAATTTGATTTCCTTTTTATATGGCAGTCTATTGAGTATTGTTAAACTGTGGAAAGGATGGTCAGCTCAAGATGTGAATTTTATGCCACAACTTGTACAGTTTTTCCTTTAACATCATGGTCTAGAACAACATTGTTGGATATTGGAGATACAGAGAAGTGAGGTTTGACTCTGTTTCACTGATGGGGAGGGACATAGGGAGGGGCCAGGCATGTGAGAAGGGAGTAATGTAGATTTCTTTAGTTGGGGCAACAGACACGCTATTCCATACTGAGCCAGAAACTTAGATTAGGAGAACGAGAAGTCTGATTGGGGATGTTTTTCACTAAACTTTCGCATACTGGCAAGGAAAAAAGAAGCTGATTTTTAATTTAGCTTTGGATTCGGGGGCTAGGATGGATGGTGGTGGTCGCAGTCATGAGGAACAGTTTGTTGTGTTAGAGCTGGCAATGTATAATAATGAATTTGATTTCCTTTTTACATGGCAGACTATTGAATATTGTTAAACTCTTGAAAGGATGGTCAGCTCAAGATGAGAAGTTTTATGCCACAACTGGTACAGTTTATCCTTTAACATCATGGTGTAGAACAGAGTTGTTGGATATTGGAGATACCAGAGAAGTTATTTTTGACTCTGTTTCACTGATGGGGAGGGATCTAAGCAGGGGGCATGCATGTGAGAAGGGAGTAATGTAGATTTCCTTCGTTGGGGCACCAGAGAAGCCATTCCATACTGAGCCAGACACTTAGAATAAGGACAAGGAGAAGTCTGAATGGGGATTTTTTTCACAACACTTTCTCATACTGGAAAAGAAAAAAGGAGCTGATGTTTAATTTAGGTTTGGATTCGGGGTGTGGGATGGACGGTAGTAGTCGCAGTTATGAGGAACAGGGTGTTGTGTTAGTGCTGGCAGTGTAATAATGCATTTGATTTCCTTTTTACATGGTAGACTATTGAATTTTGATAAATTCTTGAAAGGATGCTCAGCTCCAGATCTGAGGTTTTATGCCACTACTGGTCCAGTTTTTCCTTTAACAACTTAGTCTAGAACAGCACAGCTAGATATTGGAGATACTAGAGGATTGAGGTTTCACTCTAACTGTATCACTGATTATTCACTTCATGTTACATTTGCCCAAACATAAGTAAGATGTTAGTAATGAGGGAAAATGGGTATGGTGTACATGGTTATTATCTTCACAATTTTTCTGTAAATCTGGAACTGTTGTAAAATAAAAGAGCCCTTAAAACAACACTCAAAATCATAGGAAATTATATTAACTGAACCTAGTGGAATGGACCACTGCAATGACGGGGGAGTATGGGAATTGTCTTAGAGGAAACACCACCTCCCTGCCATATGCTGGACTGTAATGGAACTACAGAAAATGAGAGAGAGAGAGGACAGTTTGGGAAAAATATTAGGCGTTAAGAGGAAGGTCTCTGTTTTATAACCAGAGTGTGTGAGATTTCTGCATCTTCTGCCACCCCCGCCCCTCCTGGATGGTCAAGCTGAGGCTTTGTGATGTCAAGCCACACCATGGCAACCACAGAATTTGGGCAACCAGAGCTGAAGGGAGTGGCTCCTCATTAACCTAAAGTGTATAAATAGAGGCCAGGCCCTCCTCAGTAGTGTCTGTTGCCTCTAGATAGCGAAACTTAATAAGACGATATTGTAGACTAGTAGAGATAAGGAGTAAGACTCCAAACAGAAGGGTGGATGAAGAAACTGTGAGTCCAAAAGTGAATTTATGTTCGTATTGGGGGTAGGTGGGATGGATGGTGGAGATCGCAGTCATGAGTAACAGGGTGTTGTGTTAGTGATGGCAGTGTATAATAAAGAATTTGATTTCCTTTTTATATGGCAGTCTATTGAGTATTGTTAAACTGTGGAAAGGATGGTCAGCTCAAGATGTGAATTTTATGCCACAACTTGTACAGTTTTTCCTTTAACATCATGGTCTAGAACAACATTGTTGGATATTGGAGATACAGAGAAGTGAGGTTTGACTCTGTTTCACTGATGGGGAGGGACCTAAGGAGGGGCCAGGCATGTGAGAAGGGAGTAATGTAGATTTCTTTAGTTGGTGCAACAGACACGCTATTCCATACTGAGCCAGAAACTTAGATTAGGAGAACGAGAAGTCTGATTGGGGATGTTTTTCACAAAACTTTCGCATACTGGCAAGGAAAAAAGAAGCTGATTTTTAATTTAGCTTTGGATTCGGGGGCTGGGATGGATGGTGGTGGTCGCAGTCATGAGGAACAGTTTGTTGTGTTAGAGCTGGCAATGTATAATAATGAATTTGATTTCCTTTTACATGGTAGACTATTGAATTTTGATAAATTCTTGAAAGGATGGTCAGCTCCAGATCTGAGGTTTTATGCCACTCCTGGTCCAGTTTTTCCTTTAACAACTTTATCTTGAACAGCACTGCTAGATATTGGAGATACTAGTGGAATGAGGTTTCACTCTAACTGTTTCACTGATTATTCACTTCATGTTACATTTGCCCAAACATAAGTAAGATGTTAGTAATGAGGGAAAATGGGTATGGTGTACATGGTTATTATCTTCACAATTTTTCTGTAAATCTGGAACTGTTGTAAAATAAAAGAGCCCTTAAAACAACCCTCAAAATCATAGGAAATTATATTAACTGAACTTAGTGGAATGGACCACTGCAATGACGGGGGAGTATGGGAATTGTCTTAGAGGAAACACCACCTCCCTGCCATATGCTGGACTGTAGTGGAACTACAGGAAATGAGAGAGAGAGAGGACAGTTTGGGAAAAATATTAGGCGTTAAGAGGAAGGTCTCTGTTTTATAACCAGAGTGTGTGAGATTTCTGCATCTTCTGCCACCCCCGCCAGAGCTGAAGGGAGTGGCTCCTCATTAACCTAAAGTGTAGAAATAGAGGCCAGGCCCTCTTCAGTAGTGTCTGTTGCCTCAAGATAGGGAAACTGAATAAGACGATATTGTAGACTAGTAGAGATAAGGAGTAAGACTCCAAACAGAAGGGTGGATGAAGAAACTGTGAGTCCAAAAGTGAATTTATGTTCGTATTGGGGGTAGGTGGGATGGATGGTGGAGATCGCAGTCATGAGTAACAGGGAGTTGTGTTAGTGATGGCAGTGTATAATAAAGAATTTGATTTCCTTTTTATATGGCAGACTATTGAATATTGTTAAACTATGGAAAGGATCGTCAGCTCAAGATGTGAATTTTATGCCACAACTTGTACAGTTTTTCCTTTAACATCATGGTCTAGAACAGCATTGTTGGATATTGGAGATACTAGAGAAGTGAGGTTTGACTGTTTCACTGATGGGGAGGGACCTAAGGAGGGGGCAGGCATGTGAGAAGGGAGTAATGTAGATTTCTTTAGTTGGGGCAACAGACAAGCCATTCCATACTGAGCCAGAAACTTAGATAAGGAGAACAACAAGTCTGATTGGGGATGTTTTTCACAAAACTTTCGCATACTGGCAAGGAAAAAAGAAGCGGATTTTTAATTTAGCTTTGGATTCGGGGGGTGGGATGGATGGTGGTGGTCGCAGTTATGAGGAACAGTTTGCGGTGTTAGTGCTGGCAATGTATAATGAATTTGATTTTCTTTTTACATGGCAGACTATTGAATATTGTTAAACTCTTGAAAGGATGGTCAGCTCAAGATGGGAAGTGTTATTGCACAACTGGTACAGTTTTTCCTTTGACATCATGGTGTAGAACAGAGTTGTTGGATATTGGAGATACCAGAGAAGTGATTTTTGACTCTGTTTCACTGATGGGGAGGGATCTAAGCAGGGGGCATGCATGTGAGAAGGGAGTAATGTAGATTTCCTACATTGGGGCACCAGAGAAGCCATTCCATACTGAGCCAGACACTTAGAATAAGGACAAGGAGAAGTCTGAATGGGGATTTTTTTCACAACACTTTCTCATACTGGAAAAGAAAAAACGAGCTAATGTTTAATTTAGGTTTCGATTCGGGGGGTGGGATGGATGGTAGTGGTCGCAGTCATGAGGAACAGGGTGTTGTGTTGGTGCTGGCAGTGTATAATAATGCATTTGATTTCCTTTTTACATGGTAGACTATTGAATTTTGATAAATTCTTGAAAGGATGGTCAGCTCCAGATCTGAGGTTTTATGCCACTACTGGTCCAGTTTTTCCTTTAACAACTTAGTCTAGAACAGCACTGCTCGATATTGGATATACAAGAGGATTGAGGTTTCACTCTAACTGTTTCACTGATTATTCACTTCAGTTACATTTGCCCAAACATAATTAAGATGTTAGTAATAAGGGAAATTGGGCATGGTGTACATGGTTATTATCTTCACAATTTTTCTGTAAATCTGGAACTGTTGTAAAATAAAAGAGCCCTTACAACAACACTCAAAATCATAGGAAATTATATTAACTGAACCTAGTGGAATGGACCACTGCAATGACGGGGGAGTCTGGGAATTGTCTTAGAGGAAACACCACCTCCCTGCCATATGCTGGACTGTAATGGAAATACAGGAAATGAGAGAGAGAGAGGACAGTTTGGGAAAAATATTAGGCATTAAGGGGAAGGTCTCTGTTTTATAACCAGAGTGTGTGAGATTTCTGCATCTTCTGCCACCCCCGCCAGAGCTAAAGGGAGTGGCTCCTCATTAACCTAAAGTGTATAAATAGAGGCCAGGCCCTCTTCAGTAGTGTCTGTTGCCTCAAGATAGCGAAACTTAATAAGACGATATTGTAGACTAGTAGAGATAACGAGTAAGCCTCCAAACAGAAGGGTGGATGAAGAAACTGTGAGTCCAAAAGTGAATTTATGTTCGTATTGGGGGTAGGTGGGATAGATGGTGGAGATCGCAGTCATGAGTAACAGGGTGTTGTGTTAGTGATGGCAGTGTATAATAAAGAATTTGATTTCCTTTTTATACGGCAGACTATTGAATATTGTTAAACTATGGAAAGGATCGTCAGCTCAAGATGTGAATTTTATGCCACAACTTGTACAGTTTTTCCTTTAACATCATGGTCTAGAACAGCATTGTTGGATATTGGAGATACTAGAGAAGTGAGGTTTGACTGTTTCACTGATGGGGAGTGACCTAAGGAGGGGGCAGGCATGTGAGAAGGGAGTAATGTAGATTTCTTTAGTTGGGGCAACAGACAAGCCATTCCATATTGAGCCAGAAACTTAGATAAGGAGAACAACAAGTCTGATTGGGGATGTTTTTCACAAAACTTTCGCATACTGGCAAGGAAAAAAGAAGCGGATTTTTAATTTAGCTTTGGATTCGGGGCGTTGGATGGATGGTGGTGGTCGCAGTCATGAGGAACAGTTTGCGGTGTTAGTGCTGGCAATGTATAATGAATTTGATTTTCTTTTTACATGGCAGACTATTGAATATTGTTAAACTCTTGAAAGGATGGTCAGCTCAAGATGGGAAGTTTTTTGCCACAACTGGTACAGTTTATCCTTTAACATCATGGTGTAGAACAGAGTTGTTGGATACTGGAGATACCAGAGAAGTGATTTTTGACTCTGTTTCACTGATGGGGAGGGATCTAAGCAGGGGGCATGCATGTGAGAAGGGAGTAATGTAGATTTCCTACGTTGGGGCACCAGAGAAGCCATTCCATACTGAGCCAGACACTTAGAATAAGGACAAGGAGAAGTCTGAATGGGGATTTTTTTCACAACATTTTCTCATACTGGAAAAGAAAAAAGGAGCTGATGATTAATTTAGGTTTGGATTCGGGGTGTGGGATGGACGGTAGTAGTCGCAGTTATGAGGAACAGGTTGTTGTGTTAGTGCTGGCAGTGTAATAATGCATTTGATTTCCTTTTTACATGGTAGACTATTGAATTTTGATAAATTCTTGAAAGGATGGTCAGCTCCAGATCTGAGGTTTTATGCCACTACTGGTCCAGTTTTTCCTTTAACAACTAAGTCTGGAACAGCACTGCTCGATATTGGATATACAAGAGGATTGAGGTTTCACTCTGTTTCACTGATTATTCACTTCAGTTACATTTGCCCAAACATAATTAAGATGTTAGTAAGAAGGGAAATTGGGCATGGTGTACATGGTTATTATCTTCACAATTTTTCTGTAAATCTGGAACTGTTGTAAAATAAAAGAGCCCTTACAACAACACTCAAAATCATAGGAAATTATATTAACTGAACCTAGTGGAATGGACCACTGCAATGACGGGGGAGTCTGGGAATTGTCTTAGAGGAAACACCACCTCCCTGCCATATGCTGGACTGTAATGGAACTACAGGAAATGAGAGAGAGAGAGGACAGTTTGGGAAAAATATTAGGCGTTAAGAGGAAGGTCTTTGTTTTACAACCAGAGTGTGTGAGATTTCTGCATCTTCTGTCCCCCCCCCCACCCCCACCCCCCGCCCCTCCTGGATGGTCAAGCTTAGGCTTTGTGATGTCAAGCCACACCATGGCAACCACAGAATTTGGGAAACCAGAGCTGAAGGGAGTGGCTCCTCATTAACCTAAAGTGTATAAATAGAGGCCAGGCCCTCTTCAGTAGTGTCTGTTGCCTCAAGATAGCGAAACTTAATAAGACGATATTGTAGACTAGTAGAGATAAGGAGTAAGACTCCAAACACAAGGATGGATGAAGAAACTGTGAGTCCAAAAGTGATTTTATGTTCGTATTGGGGGTAGGTGGGATGGATGGTGGAGATCGCAGTCATGAGTAACAGGGTGTTGTGTTAGTGATGGCAGTGTATAATAAAGAATTTGATTTCCTTTTTATACGGCAGACTATTGAATATTGTTAAACTATGGAAAGGATTGTCAGCTCAAGATGTGAATTTTATGCCACAACTTGTACAGTTTTTCCTTTAACATCATGGTCTAGAACAGCATTGTTGGATATTGGAGATACTAGAGAAGTGAGGTTTGACTGTTTCACTGATGGGGAGTGACCTAAGGAGGGGGCAGGCATGTGAGAAGGGAGTAATGTAGATTTCTTTAGTTGGGGCAACAGACAAGCCATTCCATACTGAGCCAGAAACTTAGATAAGGAGAACAACAAGTCTGATTGGGGATGTTTTTCACAAAACTTTCGCATACTGGCAAGGAAAAAAGAAGCGGATTTTTAATTTAGCTTTGGATTCGGGGGGTTGGATGGATGGTGGTGGTCGCAGTCATGAGGAACAGTTTGCGGTGTTAGTGCTGGCAATGTATAATGAATTTGATTTTCTTTTTACATGGCAGACTATTGAATATTGTTAAACTCTTGAAAGGATGGTCAGCTCAAGATGGGAAGTTTTATGCCACAACTGGTACAGTTTATCCTTTGACATCATGGTGTAGAACAGAGTTGTTGGATATTGGAGATACCAGAGAAGTGATTTTTGACTCTGTTTCACTGATGGGGAGGGATCTAAGCAGGGGGCATGCATGTGAGAAGGGAGTAATGTAGATTTCCTACGTTGGGGCACCAGAGAAGCCATTCCATACTGAGCCAGACACTTAGAATAAGGACAAGGAGAAGTCTGACTGGGGATTTTTTTCACAACATTTTCTCATACTGGAAAAGAAAAAAGGAGCTGATGTTTAATTTAGGTTTGGATTCGGGGTGTGGGATGGACGGTAGTAGTCGCAGTTATGAGGAACAGGGTGTTGTGTTAGTGCTGGCAGTGTAATAATGCATTTGATTTCCTTTTTACATGGTAGACTATTGAATTTTGATAAATTCTTGAAAGGATGGTCAGCTCCAGATCTGAGGTTTTATGCCACTACTGGTCCAGTTTTTCCTTTAACAACTAAGTCTGGAACAGCACTGCTCGATATTGGATATACAAGAGGATTGAGGTTTCACTCTAACTGTTTCACTGATTATTCACTTCAGTTACATTTGCCCAAACATAATTAAGATGTTAGTAAGAAGGGAAATTGGGCATGGTGTACATGGTTATTATCTTCACAATTTTTCTGTAAATCTGGAACTGTTGTAAAATAAAAGAGCCCTTACAACAACACTCAAAATCATAGGAAATTATATTAACTGAACCTAGTGGAATGGACCACTGGAGTCTGGGAATTGTCTTAGAGGAAACACCACCTCCCTGCCATATGCTGGACTGTAATGGAACTACAGGAAATGAGAGAGAGAGAGGACAGTTTGGGAAAAATATTAGGCGTTAAGAGGAAGGTCTCTGTTTTATAACCAGAGTGTGTGAGATTTCTGCATCTTCTGCCACCCCTGGCCCTCCTGGATGGTCTAGCTGAGGCTTTGTGATGTCAAGCCACACCATGGCAACCACAGAATTTGGGCAACCAGAGCTGAAGGGAGTGGCTCCTCATTAACCTAAAGTGTATAAATAGAGGCCAGGCCCTCTTCAGTAGTGTCTGTTGCCTCAAGATAGCGAAACTTAATAAGACGATATTGTAGACTAGTAGAGATAAGTAGTAAGCCTCCAAACAGAAGGGTGGATGAAGAAACTGTGAGTCCAAAAGTGAATTTATGTTCGTATTGGGGGTAGGTGGGATGGATGGTGGAGATCGCAGTCATGAGTAACAGGGTGTTGTGTTAGTGATGGCAGTGTATAATAAAGAATTTGATTTCCTTTTTATATGGCAGACTATTGAATATTGTTAAACTATGGAAATGATCGTCAGCTCAAGATGTGAATTTTATGCCACAACTTGTACAGTTTTTCCTTTAACATCATGGTCTAGAACAGCATTGTTGGATATTGGAGATACTAGAGAAGTGAGGTTTGACTCTGTTTCACTGATGGGGAGGGACCTACGGAGGGGCCAGGCATGTGAGAAGGGAGTAATGTAGATTTCTTTAGTTGGGGCAACAGGCAATCTATTCCATACTGAGCCAGAAACTTAGATAAGGAGAACGAGAAGTCTGATTGGGGATGTTTTTCACAAAACTTTCACATACTGGCAAGGAAAAAAGAAGCTGATTTTTAATTTAGCTTTGGATTCGGGGGGGTGGGATGGATGGTGGTGGTCCCAGTCATGAGGAACAGTTTGCGGTGTTAGTGCTGGCAATGTATAATGAATTTGATTTTCTTTTTACATGGCAGACTATTGAATATTGTTAAACTCTTGAAAGGATGGTCAGCTGAAGATGGGAAGTTTTATGCCACAACTGGTACAGTTTATCCTTTGTCATCATGGTGTAGAACAGAGTTGTTGGATATTGGAGATACCAGAGAAGTGATTTTTAACTCTGTTTCACTGATGGGGAGGGATCTAAGCAGGGGGCATGCATGTGAGAAGGGAGTAATATAGATTTCCTACGTTGGGGCACCAGAGAAGCCATTCCATACTGAGCCAGACACTTAGAATAAGGACAAGGAGAAGTCTGAATGGGGATTTTTTTCACAACACTTTCTCATACTGGAAAAGAAAATGGAGCTGATGTTTAATTTATGTTTGGATTCGGGGGGTGGGATGGATGGTAGTGGTCGCAGTCATGAGGAACAGGGTGTTGTGTTGGTGCTGGCAGTGTATAATAATGCATTTGATTTCCTTTTTACATGGTAGACTATTGAATTTTGATAAATTCTTGAAAGGATGGTCAGCTCCAGATCTGAGGTTTTATGCCACTACTGGTCCAGTTTTTCCTTTAACAACTTAGTCTAGAACAGCACTGCTCGATATTGGATATACAAGAGGATTGAGGTTTCACTCTTAACTGTTTCACTGATTATTCACTTCAGTTACATTTGCCCAAACATAAATAAGATGTTAGTAATAAGGGAAATTGGGCATGGTGTACATGGTTATTATCTTCACAATTTTTCTGTAAATCTGGAACTGTTGTAAAATAAAAGAGCCCTTACAACAACACTCAAAATCATAGGAAATTATATTAACTGAACCTAGTGGAATGGACCACTGCAATGATGGGGGAGTCTGGGAATTGTCTTAGAGGAAACACCACCTTCCTCCCATATGCTGGACTGTAATGGAACTACAGGAAATGAGAGGACAGTTTGGGAAAAATATTAGGCGTTAAGAGGAAGGTCTTTGTTTTACAACCAGAGTGTGTGAGATTTCTGCATCTTCTGCCCCCCCCCTCGCCCCCCCGCCCCTCCTGTATGGTCTAGCTTAGGCTTTGTGATGTCAAGCCACACCATGGCAACCACAGAATTTGGGCAACCAGAGATGAAGGGAGTGGCTCCTCATTAACCTAAAGTGTATAAATAGAGGCCAGGCCTCCTTCAGTAGTGTCTGTTGCCTCAAGATAGCGAAACTTAATAAGACTATATTGTAGACTAGTAGAGATAAGGAGTAAGACTCCAAACACAAGGATGGATGAAGAAACTGTAAGTCCAAAAGTGATTTTATGTTCGTATTGGGGGTAAGTGGGATGGATGGTGGAGATCGCAGTCATGAGTAACAGGGTGTTGTGTTAGTGAAGGCAGTGTATAATAAAGAATTTGATTAACTTTTTATATGGCAGACTATTGAATATTGTTAAACTATGGAAAGGATCGTCAGCTCAAGATGTGAATTTTATGCCACAACTTGTACATTTTTTCCTTTAACATCATGGTCTAGAACAGCACTGTTGGATATTCGAGATTACTAGAGAAGTGAGGTTTCACTCTGTTTCACTGATGGGGAGGGATCTAAGGAGTGGGCAGGCATGTGAGAAGGGAGTAATGTAGATTTCTTTAGTTGGGGCAACAGATAAGCCATTTCATACTGGGGCAGAGACTTAGAGCAGGAGAACGAGAAGTCTGATTGGGGATGTTTTTCACAAAACTTTCGCATACTGGCAAGGAAAAAAGAAGCTCATTTTTAATTATAGCTTTGGATTCGGGGGCTGGGATGGATGGTGGTGGTCGCAGTCATGAGGAGCAGGGTGTTGTGTTAGAGCTGGCAATGTATAATAATGAATTTGATTTCCTTTTACATGGTAGACTATTGAATTTTGATAAATTCTTGAAAGGATGGTCAGCTCCAGATCTGAGGTTTTATGCCACTACTGGTCCAGTTTTTTCTTTAACAACTTAGTCTAGAACAGCACTGCTAGATATTGGAGATACTAGAGGATTGAGGTTTCACTCTAACTGTTTCACTGATTATTCACTTCAGTTACATTTGCCCAAACATAAGTAAGATGTTAGTAATGAGGGAAAATGGGTATGGTGTACATGGTTATTATCTTCACAATTTTTCTGTAAATCTGGAACTGTTGTAAAATAAAAAAGCCCTTACAACAACACTCAAAATCATAGGAAATTATATTAAATGAACCTCATGGAATGGACCACTGCAATGACTGGGGAGTATGGGAATTGTCTTAGAGGAAACACCACCTCCCTGCCATATGCTGGACTGTAATGGAACTACAGGAAATGATAGAGTTAGAGGACAGTTTGGGAAAAATATTAGGCGTTAAGAGGAAGGTCTCTGTTTTATAACCAGAGTGTGTGAGATTTCTGCATCGTCTGCCACCCCCGCCAGAGCTGAAGGGAGTGGCTCCTCATTAACCCAAAGTGTATAAATAGAGGCCAGGCCCTCTTCAGTAGTGTCTGTTGCCTCAAGATAGCGAAACTTAATAAGACGATATTGTAGACTAGTAGAGATAAGGAGTTAGACTCCAAACAAAAGGATGGATGAAGGAACTGTAAGTCCAAAAGTGATTTCATGTTCGTATTGGGGGTAAGTGGGGTGGATGGTGGAGATCGCAGTCATGAGTAACAGGGTGTTGTGTTAGTGATGGCAGTGTATAATAAAGAATTTGATTTCCTTTTTATATGGCAGACTATTGAAAATTGTTAAACTATGGAAAGTATGGTCAGCTCAAGATGTGAATTTTATGCCACAACTTGTACAGTTTTTCCTTTAACATCATGGTCTAGAACAGCATTGTTGGATAATTGAGATACTAGAGAAGTGAGGTTTTACTCTGTTTCACTGATGGGGAGGGATTTAAGGAGGGGACAGGCATGTGAGAAGGGAGTAATGTAGATTTCTTTAGTTGGGGCAACAGACATGCCATTTCGTACTGGGCCAGAGACTTAGGTCAGGAGAACGAGAAGTCTGATTGGGGATGTTTTTCACAAAACTTTCGCATACTGGCAAGGACAAAAGAAGCTGATTTTTAATGATAGCTTTGGATTCGGGGGCTGGGATGGATGGTGGTGGTCACAGTCATGAGGAACAGGGTGTTGTGTTAGAGCTGGCAATGTATAATAATGAATTTGATTTCCTTTTACATGGTAGACTATTGAATATTGTTAAACTCTTTAAAGGATGGTCAGCTCCATAGCTGAAGGTTTATGCCACAACTGGTCCAGTTTTTCCTTTAGCAACTTGGTCTAGACCAGCACTGTTGGATATTGGAGATACTAGAGAAGTGGCGTTTTACTCTGTTTCGCTGAGGATTCAATTCATGTAACTTTTGCCCCAAACATGAGTAAGTTATTAGTAATAAGGGAAATTGGGTATGGTGTACATGGTTATGATCTTCACAATTTTTCTGTAAATGTGGAACTATTCTAAAATGAAACATCCATTAAACAACACTCAAATTCCTAGGAAATTGTAGCAACTGAACATGGTGGACTGGACCACTGAAATGTCGGGGGAGTATGGCAATTGTCTTAGAGGAAACACCACCTCCCTGCATTATGCTGGAGTGTAATGGAACTACAGGACATGAGAGTGAGAGAGGGCAGTTTAGGAAAAATTTTAGGAGTTAAGAGGAAGGTCTCTGTTTTATAACCAGAGTGTGTGAGATTTCTGCATCTTCTGCTACCCCCGCCCCTCCTGGATGGCCTAGCTGAGGCGTTGTGATGTCAAGTCACACCATGGCAACCACTGAATTTGGGCAACCAGATCATAAGTGAGTGGCTCTTCATTAACCTAAAAAGTACATATAGAGGACAGTACCCTCTGGGTAGTGTCTGTTGCCTCAAGATAGCGAAACTTAATAAGACGATCTTGTAGACTAGTAGAGTGAGGAATAAGACTCCAAACAGAAGGGTGGATGAAGACACTGCAAGTCCAAAAGTGAATTTATGTTTGTATTGGGGGTATGTGGGATGGATGCTGCAGTTCGCAGTCATGAGTAACAGTTTGCGGTGTTAGTGCTGGCAGTGTATAATGAAGAATTTGATTTTCTTTTTACATGCCAGACTATTGAATATTGTTAAACTATTGAAAGAATGGTCAGCTCAAGATGAGAAGTTTTATGCCACAACTGGTACAGTTTATCGTTTAACATCATGGTGTAGAACAGAATTGTTGGATATTGGAGATACCAGAGAAGTGATTTTTGACTCTGTTTCACTGATGGGGAGGGATCTAAGCAGGGGGCAGGCATGTGAGAAGGGAGTAATGTAGATTTTCTACGTTGGTTCACCAGAGAAGCCATTCCATACTGAGCCAGACACTTAGAATAAGGACAAGGAGAAGTCTGAATGGGGATTTTTTTCACAACACTTTCTTATACTGGAAAAGAAAAAAGGAGCTGATGTTTAATTTAGGTTTGGATTCGGGGGGTGGGATGGATGGTAGTGGTCGCAGTCATGAGGAACAGGGTGTTGTGTTAGAGCTGGCATGTATAATAATGAATTTGATTTCCTTTTACATGGTAGACTATTGAATATTGTTAAACTCTTGAAAGGATGGTCAGCTCAATATCTAAAGTTTTATGCCATAACTGGTCCAGTTTTTCCTTTAACAACTTGGTCTAGAACAGCATTGTTGTATATTGGAGATACTAGAGAATTGAGGTTTCACTCTAACTGTTTCAATGATTATTCACTTCATGTTACATTTGACCAAACATAAGTAAGATATTAGTAATAAGGGAAATTGGGTATGATGTACATGGTTATTATCTTCACGATTTTTCTGTAAATCCTGAACTATTCTAAAATTAAACATCCATTAAACCAACACTCTAAATCCTAGGAAATGATAGGAACTGAGCATAGAGGAATGGACCACTGAATTGACGGGGGAGTATGGGAATTGTCTTAGTGGAAACACCACCTCCCTGCCATGTACTGGACTATAATGGATCTAGAGGAAATGAGAGAGAGAGAGGACAGTTTGGGAAACATTTTTGGAGTTAAGAGGAAGGTCTCTGTTTTATATCCAGAGTGTGTGAGATTTCTGCATCTTCTGCTACTCCCGCCCCTCCTGGATGGTCTAGCTGAGGCGTTGTGATGTTAAGGCACGCCATCGCAACCTCTGATTTTTGGCAACCAGATCTTAAGTGAGTGGCTCCTCATTAACCTAAAAAGTACATATAGAGGCCAGTACCCTCTGAGTAGTGTCTGTTGCCTCAAGATAGCGAAGCTTAATAAGACGATATTGTAGACTAGTCGACATGACAAATAAGACTCCAAACAGAAGGGTGGATGAAGACACTGCAAGTCCAAAAGTGAATTTCTGTTTGTATTGGGGGTAGGTGGGATGGATGCTGGAGGTCGCAGTCATGGGTAACAGTTTGCGGTGTTAGCGCTGGCAGTGTATAGTAACGAATTTGATTTTCTTTTTACATGGCAGACTATTGAATATTGTTAAACTATTGAAAGGATGGTCAGCTCAAGATGTGAATTTTGAAAATTGGTTTCTTAGTTAAAAGGTGAAAAAAGAGAAAAAAAATTGCAGTAGTGAAGGTCCTTCGGTTCTTCTATTCTTCAGTGTGGCTCGCCTTCGACCTGCCAGGTATTCAGGAGAGTGTTGAGTTTCCCTGCGATACACTGTTCCTCAGTGTTGTAGACCACAGTTTTTATTTTAAAGCAGGCTGCATTTGTTTCCCAGACTGCCTTATTTTGTGTTTAGCAAAAGAGTCAGTTTGTGGGTCAGCCTCTGGGTGGCAGTGTTCTGGGGTTGGCCTGTGAGGCTGTAAGCCCTCTCTGTCCAGTTTAAGTTCACTGTCCTGAGCTGGCTATGTAATAGTTAAGGGTGCTGTGTTGTTGCTGGGATTGAAAATCCTTCTGTAGGCCAGACCCTGTTAACTCCCAGGGACTGATCAGGTTATTTTAATCCTTGATCTCCTACAGGGTGGAATCTGGGTGTGGCTGTGCTCCTTGCCTGGGGTCTGGGGGGAGGAGTCTCACTCTCCTGAGAGAATGGCTGCCCCAGTCCTGGGCTCAGGAGTGTCTCAGCACTCAATTCGCTGCCACCTCTCTCGGCCCCCCTTCTCTCCTCAGTCTCTCCCCAGATTCCACTCCTCCGCACACTCTCCCTCTCTTCAGCACAGGTGAGTTTCTATATCCAAAATGTCCCATGAACAGGATTCAGTGAAAACAAACAAACAAACACGGGCTGCGGCGTAGGGAAGGCTTGGTTTCTGTAAGCTTCTTCTCTTACCGGGACTGCATGGTCTGGTCAGCTCTTCAGGCTGCCCCCTTTAGGCTCAGTCCTCTGTGATCACAGAACCCAGCTCTCAATTCCCCCGGCGACACCAGGAATCCCACGGATCTCCTTTCCCCAGTCAGGGGCTGTGCCTGTCCCAAGGGACGCAGCTGTCTGCCAAGTGGTCTCCCTCGGACTCTCTGGGCTCAGAGGTCTGGCAAACTTTCCTGCCCAAATCCCTGTTTTTTTTTACCTTTCCAGAGGAGTTCTGCTCTTCCCGGCTGCCAACCGTCTCCTTCTTTCTTTGTACAATTCTGTGATTCCTTTTCATTTAATATCAAGTACATATATCAATTTTAAAAAGACTAACAAAAGCAAATTTTACAGGCTTATTTATAAAACAGAAAAGGAACTAATAAAATGAACCCAGGCTCAGATCTTTGCACTAGTAATAAATTACATTAAGTGAAATACATCTGAACTGAACTAGGTTTATCAGAAAAGTCAGTGAAATTTCGGGTACAAATGACCTTTTAGGACACGTGACCTTGTCAGAGCATTTCATGTGTAGTCCCTCACCTGCCCCTCAGACAGACAAGGCAACAGCTCAGATACATGCTTCCATCTTCTTCAAGATCTCAAGGCCCATCCTACATAATAAAAGTCTACTATGCAAATTGACCAAAGGGTGGAATGACTGGACGCTATGATGCACTCTGACCACCTGGGGGCAGATGCTCAATTCAGGAGCTGCCCCCTGGTGGTCATTGTGCTCCCACAGGGGGATCACTGCTCACCCAGAAACCAGCCTCACAGCTGGTGAGCACAGTGGTGGTGGTGGGAGCTTCTCTTGCCTCCATGGCAGCGCTAAGGATGTCCGACTGCTGACTTCTCCCAAGGGCTCCTGGGCACTGGGCCTCTAGTACATTATATTCTTCTTGCAACTTATTTCTTTTAAAATGCCACTGTAGATCTTAGCCCCACAATATACATAAAACAATGAAACACAAAAGGGGCCGAAACTGTAAAGATGGGTTCAAATTCTGTAAATTTATGGTCAAAATTGACATCTTTCAAAGGAATAGTAATCAATTTTTATTTTCAACAAATGTATTTTAGTATAGCACTTCTAAAACTAAGCTTTAAAAGTAATTAGAAATTACCCCAAACATGTCAGCTTAGGTCAAATTCAATCCATTGCCCTCCAAGCCCCTACTGGTAGGCAGTTAGCAGTATCTCACGGGCATCCCAGTAGTTTTCCACATACAAAAGTTCCCGTCTCCCTCAACACCTAATACACATGAATTTATTTAAACTCTCCCTAAAATAATATGGATTATCAACCTGGACTCTTGGAGTACAAACTCCTTCTGACTATTCTGTTTAAGGTGAGACTGCATTTTATTTATTCTAAGGTGCCAAGGAGAGGAGAGTTTGGAGCCAGAATGTAATAGAGAAAATAATGGCTGAAAAATCCCAAACTCTGGCAAAAGACATAAGCTACAGATTTAATAAGCTACACAAACCCCAACTAGGATAAACGCAAGAAATCCATGCCGAGATACAACTATTTTACTCCCAGTTCAGATGAAAGAACACCACTTTTCTTGAATCATGAGTTTGATGTCTACCAGGATAAGCTAAGCAAAACCCACCAACCCCTTCAGAGCTTATCTGCTTTCAGTGTCCTGACCAAAGTGTACATCAGCACCATGGACAGGACACATTCTCCTTGACCAGCCACATCTCAAAGGGAGACCTCATCTGCATCTCCTAGGACTGAAAGCAAACCTGCCCTTTGTTCCAGAGGCTGACATGCTCTTCCAAACCTGTTCCCTACACACCAAGGAACAAGGGCAGACAGTGCCCCGTGCAAGACAAGCAGAACCATGGGGGAGCCCCAGAGAACTGTCTCCCATCAGGCAACATGTAACTTTCACTTTCAGGAAATTGTGTTATGAACGAGCACCCTCTCCAATAGGAAGGTTCTTCTATACAAGTTCAACTAAGGACGGAGAACCTGATTAGATAAAGGACATGGCGTATATTCCTTGCTGTTATCACTAACCTAGTACACATTCCTGGCTATCTGACAGCTTCTGCAGTCAGGAGCAGGGCATGCCGTAAGCCAGCCGTGGGCAAACTACGGCCCGCGGGCCGGATCCGGCCCGTTTGAAATGAATAAAACTAAAAAAAAAAAAAAAAAAAAAGAAGAACCGTACCCTTTTATGTAATGATGTTTACTTTGAATTTATATCAGTTCACACAAACACTCCATCCATGCTTTTGTTCCGGCCCTCCGGTCCAGTTTAAGAACCCACTGTGGCCCTCAAGTCAAAAAGTTTGCCCACCCTTGGGTAAGCGGTCCCTCTGATTGGGGCTCAGAAGACCAGGGTTTTGGCTGAGACGGTGGTCTCCCCTAAGTGTCCAGGAGGAAAGGAGATGCTTCCAATCTCACCCCAGTTGCGGGCAGAATTCGGTTTCCTGTAGGTGTAGAACTGAGGGGTGGATCTCCTGTGGCTGCAGGCGTCCTCAGCTCCGAGAGGCCACAGGGAGCTTCTTGACCCGTGGGCCACTTGCTGCTGCAGAGCCCACAGAGCAAAGGGCCAGCAACTCCAGCAGAATGGCCACTGCAGTCTGTGTGAGGAACCCGTCAATGTGTCGGTGCCACCACGGTGGACATGTGCTCTCATGCTGTCTTCAGATGTGTTCCTGGATGGGGCTGGATGGGATCAGAATCAGTGGGGTGGATGCCAGGGTGTCCTGGCAAAAGGCACCATTGGGGTTGAGTGACAGTGTGTGTGTGAGGAGGGTGTGGGCACGAGGTGCCTGTGGACTTAGAAACTTGAGAGAAGTGGCCGCTGAATTGTCATTGAATGATCTGACTGGGTGTGTCTCTGTCCCACAGCCTGACCATTCCCTGACCCAAGGCCCTGACGGTCAGCAAGTGGAGTGTGGTCCCAGGACAGGAAGCCCTTACTGGGCTTTTCCCCAAAGGCCTCGGCTGGAAGCCCAGCGTCACTGCCCATGGAACCACCAGGGAGGAGGCGTGTTCTCCTGAAAGCTGGGGCTGCATCTGTGATTCTTGGGGGCAGGAGTCCTGCAGCTGTGGGTTCCGGGTTTGCATTTCCTCCAGCTCCCACTCTAGCATCCAAACTAGCCATCGCTGACCAGGCCCTTCATGGCCTTCCACCCTCTGCCCTGTGCACAGGTGCAGGCCCCGGTTCATGGCGCACAGCCCAAGGCCCTGGGGGGGCACCACTGGGAAGTTCCCGTACCCTTTCTGGGGAATGGGTGAGAACCTGTGTGGCAGGTGTGCCCACTCAGTCACACAGGACAATCTCCTTGTACCCGAGAGAGAAGAAATGAGACTTAACTGGCTCCTTCCTGCCTTATTCCTACAGATCAAACTTTGCCCCCTGTATCTCAGGCCAGGGAAATACGTGGAGATTTTGCTTTTAGGGAAATGACCATAGAGAACGACAGGCCACTCAAAGTTCTAAGAGTGACTCTGTCTTAGTATGTTTGGGCTGCTATGACAAAAATACCATCAACTGCATGGCTTATAAGCAACAATTTATTTCTCATAGTTCTGCAGGCTGGGAAGTCCAAGATCATGGTGCTGGTAGTTTCATTGTCTGCTGAGGGCCTGCTTTCTCGATCATTGCCAACCTTCCCTTCACTGGGTCCTCACTTTGTGGAAGGGGCACTAATGCCAGTCAGGAATGCTCCACTCTCATGACCTAAGCACCACCTCCAAACACCATCACATACAGCATATGGTTTCCACATGGGAATTTTGGGGTGGGGGCACAAGTATTCCGTCCTCTCAGTGCGCTCATTCTTGGATTGAAGTCTTCTCAGAAGAGGAATTTCAGCTAAACCCTGAGGGCTGGCATTCCAAATAAAGAAATGAGGATGTACCCAGATCCCAAGACCACAAAGTGCAAGGTGTGTTTAGGGACGCTCAGGAGATGATCTTAGTGCAGACATAGGTTTCAGCCAATTTTATATTTCTGGATAAAGAATTTGAACTTGATTTCTTAGGCCATAAGTTGTCTATTGAATATATATATATATATATAGTTTTCACCTGAGGATATATTTATTTATTTATTTATTTAGAGAGAGAGAGAAAAAGAGAGAGACATCTATGTGAGAGAGAAACTTCAATCAATTGCCTCCTGCATGCGCCTCACCCCCGGGATCAAACTGCAACCTAGGTATGTGCCCTGATTGGAAATCAAACTCACAACCTTTTTTTGTTACAGGAGGATGCTCAACCAATTGAACAACGGGGGTCAGAGCTCCACTGATATTTTTAAAATATGTATTTCTTTATTGATTTCAGAGGGGAAGGGAGGAGAGAGAGATAGGAACATCAGTGATGAGAGAGAATCACTGATCAGCTGCCTCCTGCACAGCCCCTACTGAGGATGGAGCCTGCAACCCAGGCATATGCCCTTGGCCTGGATGGAACCTGGGACCCCCTCAGTCCTCAGGCTAAAGCTGTATCCACTGAGCCAAGCCGGCTAGGGCTCCATTGACATTTTTAACCTAGACATCCTATGCAGTGGGAGAGCAGAGCTCAGGAAAGTTTTCTAGTTTCCATCAGTGTGAGATTGTACAGCTAAGTCCATGGAGAGGGAGGGCAGGTAAAGCTGGGGTGCTTCATCCAGGTCTAGGGGTCACCTGGCGGTGTGTCTGTGAAGCTCAGAAATTGCACGCCATGTTTCTGTGAGGACCTCCCTGTCTTTCCTGCACTTTTCACAGGTCTGGCCCTACAGGGTGAAGGAGCACCAGCAGAGAGGAAATCAGCGCGCCCCTCACCGCCCCAGTCCCACCGGGGAGCGAGCAGAACCGGCCTGGAAGTGCAGCAGCTCCGGGTGGAGGCAACTCAGGCTCCTAGTGACAGGACCCAGCGCAGATAGAGAGGCCGAATGGTCCGGTCACAGCTCTGACTCCAGCTGACCGGGTGCTGCTTCCGGGCTCCACGAGGTACCGGGTACGAGGCAGTATCAGCGGGCGGACCCAACATCCTCCCCCTAGGCAAGCAGAGCCGGACCACGGGCTGTGGCGCCTCCCGCGAGACCCGGTGCTTCAAGGCCCCGCCACCGGGCCCCCGCGTGAAGCAGGATGGGAAATTCAGTTGAGTCCCATCCTTTGGTTTTAGAGCGGGAGGTAATGCCTGCGGTCCTCTGCTGCTGCTCGAAGGTTCTCAGAGCGGGGGACAGAAGGCAAGGAAATGCTGCAGTGGCGGCGGAGTCCCTGTGACCGACTCTGCTGTGGCCCCGGGGGCGCAGCCGGGCTCCTGTGCCTCACGCGTCCTGGGTGACTCAGGCGAGGCCCGGCTGGCGGCCCTGCTGGTCGCCGCATGTCCCTGACCCAGCGCCTGACCACCTTGGGCGCCCTCCCTGCACTGCCCCCCAGCTGAAAGGCACGCTGCCTGCCTCTCCTGGAGGTGCAGGAGGAGGAGTCTGGCCGCTGGGCTCTGAAATCCCTCCGTGCCCACAGTAGGGCCTGGCCTCTCCAGAGCGGTTCCGAGTGTCCAGACAGGCTGCGTGGTGGCTGGCAGCGGTTCGAGGGGAGGGGCTGGGCGGCAACCGACCGCAGCGGAGGTCATGGGAGCAGAAGGCCTCACTGCCTGGCTCTTTCCTCCCTTCCCCCGTGGTC
Source organism: Myotis nattereri (assembly GCF_964212035.1). Classification (NCBI taxonomy): domain Eukaryota; kingdom Metazoa; phylum Chordata; class Mammalia; order Chiroptera; family Vespertilionidae; genus Myotis; species Myotis nattereri. The sequence goes on along the minus strand of NC_138085.1, from coordinate 8,615,211 downwards.
GGCTCCCGCTTGCCCGCGCTGGGGCCGGGGGTCCATGCGGCCCTTGGAGCCCGGTCAGGGGGACCGGGGCCTGCGTGGGCCGACCACCGGGCCCCGTGGGGGGGGGGGCATTGGCTCCCCGGCCCACGGCGGGAGCCCGGCGTGGGCTGCCACCCGCCCGCTGCCCCCCGGACCGGGCCCAGTGAAGCAGCAGCGGCAGCGGAGTGGGGCGCGTTCCCTAGCTCGGGGAGGGCGCCATGCTGCAGTACACCGGCCCCATGGGCCGGGCCTGCTCCGAGCGGATGTCGCTCTTCCGGAGCTGGGCCACTCCACCAGCCGCACCCCGTTTGATGGGCCTGTGCCGCCCAGACGCGCTGGAGTCCCAGTCTGCCCGCAGGCCAGCTGTGGGTGCTGTGCGGGAGGGCCATCCTGCCTTGTGGCGAGTTCGAGCGGCAGCAGCAGGGGCCGGACAAGGACTGTGCCCTCCATCTTGCCTTGGGTCTTCCATCTTGGGCCAGAGCCATGTGCGCCCTCCAACTTGCCTTGGGTCCTCCATTTTGGGAGGGTGCCATGTGCTTCCTCACGGGAAGAAGCCACTGCTAGCCACACCCAGGATTTCTCTGGACTAACCAATAATAATCAAGGGAAGTGCACGCCATCACTATGACCACATCCTGTACCTACTCGCGCCTGGCCAATCGGCGGGGCCCACAGTCCCCTCTCCTGCCCTCAGTCCACCCCCCTTTAAAACCCCCTGTCCCATCAGGCCTCTCTCTCGGCCACTGGAGCTTACCGTTGCATCAGTGAGTGTGGCAGGGGAGCCAAACCTAGGTTTGAAATAAATGACTCTTTGCTTTTGCATCGGACTGACTGGCTCCCTGGAGGTCTTGGGAACTTTGAAATCTGGGCACAACATTTTGGGGGCTCGTCCGGGATTCCCAGGACCATTGAGGGACCCCCAGTCCGAAGAGTCTGACTGACCACACGGTACGTGTGTTGTTGTTTGTTGTGTGTTCTGTTCGGTGTGAGCTCGTTTCTGGAATCTGTAATTGCCTGAGGGGTCTAGGTGGACGCGCTCGATAAAGACCACAGGCGGGGGGGAGTTGGAAGACGTTCCGCCCCCCCAGGAGGGATGGATATGCCCCTCGCGGAAAGCAGGTCGCTCATGCTAGCTAGTTTGGTATAAGGCCATTGTCTAGCTTTCGGGTTTGGCTTCCGTGGAATTGGAAGCCTGTTTTGGTTCTGCTTCCATGGAGTTGGAAGACTGTATTTTCGGGCCCGTTTGTTGTTTGTGTTTGTGTCTTTTTGGTTTTATTTTGTGGACTCACTGGACGGACATTATGGGACAGACTCAAACTACTCTTTTAAGCATTATGGTCGATCATTTCAGAGAGGTAAGGGAAAGAGCCAGGGACCTCAGTGCAGAGGTTCAGAAAGACCGGTGGCAGACTTTTTGTTCCAGGGAGATAGGCACTGTGGTCAGCTGGCCAGCTTAATAAAAGGCTCTTAAATTTAAATTCTGAGTCGGTGGTCTATCTCGTTGAGCCAACCCATAACATTTGGAGGCCCGCAGCGAGATACCCGGCAGGGAGGAGAGGGACCCCCTATTCAAGGCAGGAGGCTCTCCCCCAGCAGGGGTGAGAGGGACCCCTTGTTTAGGGCAGGAGGCTCTCCCCCACTTGTCGCTGGGCACTCAGCGAGATACTCCACACCTGTGGATTACGACTACCAAGGAGGCCTCCAGTGCACCCAAAAACTTTCAATTCGGAAACCGAGCCACCTGGACTCTCGAGAGAGGTAAGGACCGGTCGTTAAACTGGAATTGGGACGTCCCACGGAAGGACCTATACAGAGGGCTGGACTCAGCGGTACTCCTGGTCCTGACGTGGCCGCGGTCCCTGGTTCGTGCGGCTGTAGGCTTCACTGGGTTTGTCTGTCTGGTATTTGTTTGTCTTGGTGTTTATTGTCAAAAAGTTGTCTGCTTCTGTGTACACCCTGCTGCAATGTTTTTTGAAAATTTTCAGGACTTCAGGGAGCAAGCTGCAGGTTCCAGGCAACCTTAGGTTGCATTTGGCTGATTTATTTTGTCTCTGTTCTTTGTTGTCTTTGTCTTTGTCAAATGGGATAGGGTCAGTCATCTTCGTCGACCCCCTATCAGTCAGGCCCACTCCGGGTGAGTGGAAGGGGAGCTTGATCACCTCCCGGGAAGCTATAGAGCTCCCTCAGGAATTGGGAAATTGTTAGGAATCGGGTGGATTGTTTAAACTCTGAGTGAATGTCTGGTGAAAGTGTGTGAGTGTGGAGGGAGGGGGCCTGCCCTCTCCTCTCCTTTGTGTGGCTCCACGACTTCGGTTACGGAGTCCGAGTGGGTCCCAACCTGCGGTTCCGCGATTCGTCATATGGCATAACGGTAACTCACCCACACGTGGAGGTGACCAGGCCCAGGGTTTATATGGGTGCACCTTAGCTAAGACGAATCTAAGCTCCCAAGGGACATGGCCAGGCGGGCATCTGCGTGAGGATCTGTGAAAACAGGTCACCCCCTCCCTTGTCTGTCTCTCACCACCGATCATCATGAGGTCGGGAAAACGTTTGTTTGTTTGGGACTAGCCAAATTACTATAGAGAAGGAGGACTAGATACAGCTCTAGCCTGGGCTGATCTACTAAGAAAGTGTAAATCATTACTGGTCTATGTAAAGTAAAAGCTACTTTGATTTATTCTGCTTTCTGTTGATGCGCTTGGCTGAACGTTTGGGCTGGCCCCTTTAATAGTCTTCAAAGCCTCTTGCAGCTGCGAGAATTATTTTTTCTCAGAGTCTTTTGCTCACTGTTAAAGGGAATCAGCCCACTTAGTTAATAAAGATTTCTGTCTATCAGTTGCTCTTACCTGGGTTGTAATTTACTGTATTAAACTGAAGTTCTGGGGTAGATTTAAAAGTTATAATGTTAATGATTTTGATTTACAGCGATTCTGTGAATGGGAGTGGCCCACTTTCCAGGAGGGGTGGCCGGATGCAGGGTCTTTTGATCTGACAGCTGCCTACCGGGTCCATTATGTCATATACGGACAGGATGCCCAGGGCATCCTGATCAAATTCCTTATATTCAGGTTTAGATTGACATATTGTCCAAGAAACCCCAGTGGATGAGGGCATGCCTCCCGAGGGGAAAATTGGGACAGAGACAGACAATTCTTTTGGCCAGGCCCCAGAAGGGAAAGGCTCCCCCGGTCCTTCAGGGAGAGAGAGGGAGAACCTGCAGGACCTTGCGACATCCGCCAGTCCTGCTGTTCCTATGTTGCCACTAGGGTAGGCCGGCCCTCTATAGATCTGGGGCCAGAGAAGCAGCCCTCTGGGGATGCAAGGCAGATAGAGGCGCTATTCCCCAGCTACAGACCAGGAGATTGGGTCTACGTCAGAAGGCACCGCCGGGAGACCCTAGAACCACGTTTGGAAGGGTCCCTACACTGTGGTGCTGACGACCCCCACCGCTCTCAAGGTAGACGGTGTCGCGACCTGGATCCATCACACTCACGTCCGGTCAGCGGATCCATCCATGACCCGGAAAGACTTCATCACCAAATGGAGCATCAATCGACATCAACGCAACCCGCTCAAGCTCAAGCTACGGCGTGCTTGACCTGCCTGATGCTGGTAACATGACTCGCGATCACTCCTGTCATCAGGAGCCCCCACAATACTGTGTAATACACTTAGATAATGCCTGCATCTTCATGGACAAGGCTCCAAAGAGACAAGGACAATTTATGGGGTCACATGTTTAGTAGCAGAAGATTTGGCTGCTTAAAGCGGCCATGATGTTTCATTGTATTGATATGTTATATTAACCTTTGCTTCTTTTGCAGGTTTGAGTGTGTGTTGGCTGTCCTGGAAGGGAGCTGTGTGGGGTGACCCCCAAAAGTAAAGGGTGTCTAGCTGCCAAGGGGGCAGGTGCCCAACTGGGCAGGAAAGGGTGCCCATCAGGTTTTGGACTCTGTTGAGAGACAGCTAACAGTTGGCAGCCTGTATACTGCCTTGCAGGCCTGAGTCACCATGCCCATGTTGGGTAGTAAAGCTAGGAAAAAAGCCTGTTTAGAATAGAAGGTCTGGGGCATAGTTATGCATGGATAGAAGGTTTTATGCCAACAGTTACTGTTTTGTTTTAAATCCATGAAAAGGAATTAGCAAGGAAAGTCAGAAAATCTTAGAGTAGATCAGTATATTCTTCTCCTTATGTAATTCCTCCGGAATCTGGCGATATGTGAAGGGATTTATTCCCTCCTGGGAGGGCACTTAAGCATTCTGTATTGCCAAAAGGATCCCAATTGTCTACAGCTGTTGTCTGAGCTCTCCGTTCAAGCTGGGTTTATGAAGAGCTGGTACCATGGATCTGTCTCTTGCCCAATGGCGTAAGCCGGGCCCTCTCTGGAGAAGAAACCTGGGTTTCCCAAGAGATGTGATCAATGCCGGGGCCCCGCCAACAGGCGAGGGGAACCCAAGGCGGGTGCTGGGCGTGGAGGCCACAGGGGGCATAGGCTAACAAGGAGACGGAACTGAACCTCACATCACCCTACTTGGCCCAGAGATGGTTGGTAGTCAGAGACGGGTAAGACTCCACAGAGGTGGGGCGACCTAAGACAGACACAGCCGAGGGCCAGTAGGAGAGAACTTGGGGTTCAACAGAGGTGGGGCACAGATCCTCACCCCCCCAATGGTGCAGGGGCTTGAACACTCACCCCTTCTGAGGAAGGTCTCCTGTCCCCGTGGCTGCTTCTTGCTTCCCATGCCCATCCCAGACCAGGAACCAAATAACAGAAGAGACTTGGTCCAGCTGAAAATGGTGCCCAGAAAAACGGAGGCTTAGTTCAACAGACTCTAAATTTAAACCTAGCCTAACAACAGGAATGCTTGAGTCTCTTCAAGGCAAATAATACTAAATCTTGATTTGGTTTTTTATGATAACCATGGAGGAATTCTAAGAAGAAAGATCCTATTTCAATAGAAGTTATTAAATCTAAAATGGTTTCTTTCACTTCCACCGGACCATTTGTTAACCTTATAGGGATAGTTCAGTTGATAGTTTTGGTGGAATAGAATTGCAGTCCGTCTCATGATTGAGCCAGAAGTTCCAAGACAAGGGGGGAATGAAAGGTGCGCTGCCCGCCTCTCCCGGCAGTGCGGGAGGAGGAGTCTGGCCGCTGGGCTCTGAAATCCCTCTGCGCCCGCCTTAGGGCCTGGCCTCCCTGGAGCGGGTCCGAGTGTCCGGACCGGCTGCATGGTGGCCGGCGGCGGGCCGAGGGTTGGGGCCGGGCGGCGACCGACCACGGGGGAGGTCATGGGAGCAGAAGGCCTCACCGCCTGGCTCTTTCCTCCCTTCCCCTGTGGTTGGCTCCCGCTTGCCCGCGCTGGGGCCGGGGGTCCATGCGGCCCTTGGGGCCCGGTCGGGGGGACCGGGGCCTGCGTGGGCCGACCACCGGGCCCCATGGGGGGGGGGCATTGGCTCCCCGGCCAACGGCGGGAGCCCAGCGCTGGCTGCCACCCGCCCGCTGCCCCCCAGACCGGGCCCAGTGCAGCAGCAGCAGCAGCGGAGTGGGGCGCGTGCCCTAGCTTGGGGAGGCCGCCATGCTGCAGTGAACCGGCCCCATGGCCGGGCCTGCTCCGAGCGGATGTCGCTCCTCCGGAGCTGGGCCACTCCACCGGCCGCACCCCGTTTGATGGGCCTGTGCCGCCCAGACGCGCTGGAGTCCCAGTCTGCCCGCAGGCCAGCTGTGGGTGCTGTGCGGGAGGGCCATCCTGCCTTGTGGCGAGTTCGAGCGGCAGCAGCAGGGGCCGGACAAGGACTGTGCCCTCCATCTTGCCTTGGGTCTTCCATCTTGGGCCAGAGCCATGTGCGCCCTCCAACTTGCCTTGGGTCCTCCATTTTGGGAGGGTGCCATGTGCTTCCTCACGGGAAGAAGCCGCTGCTAGCCACACCCAGGATTTCTCTGGACTAACCAATAATAATCAAGGGAAGTGCACGCCATCACTATGACCACATCCTGTACCTACTCGCGCCTGGCCAATCGGCGGGGCCCACAGTCCCCTCTCCTGCCCTCAGTCCACCCCCCTTTAAAACCCCCTGTCCCATCAGGCCTCTCTCTTTCTCGGCCACTGGAGCTTACCGTTGCATCGGTGAGTGTGGCAGGGGAGCCAAACCTAGGTTTGAAATAAATGACTCTTTGCTTTTGCATCGGACTGACTGGCTCCCTGGAGGTCTTGGGAACTTTGAAATCTGGGTACAACACCGGCCTCCTTCCCAGGTGAGCACAGTGTCACGTTAGCTCAAGTGAAAAATCTGGAAGCAATCCAGACAGCTGAAATGTGTTCTCCAAGTTACAGACAAATGTGTCCAAGTAACATCAGAGGGCAGTTCTTTCACCTCTATTTTTTCGTGATTTTTAAGCGTTAGTGTTCAGTGCAGGCAGAGTTAGGATTTATTTTTGGTGAAATAGTACTTTTAGAATTAGGACTCTATTCCTGACAACTACCTTTGCCCTGGGTATTTCCAGAAAAGGGTACATATTTTCAAATGTCAGGCGTTACATTAGGAGACTGGGTGAGACAGAATCAGTCTGACCTGTATTTAAGCTGCGTGGACTTTGTTGCGGGTTTAGGTTTGATTTAGTTCACTCCTTTCAACTATTCCGAAGCAGGATGTTTCCCTCAGCGGGGCCTGAGACCTGAACCTGCACGTTTGCGATCCGCTTGTGCTCACAGGGAAGCCAACAGCTTTTGGAAAACGTGAGCTCCATCGCCCTGCCTCACAGCGCGAGTGCTTTTCTGGGATCTGAGATCCCTTTGCTTTCCAGTTCTGACTTCAGAGCTCCCAGCCCTGTGTGAAGGCCTAGCTCTCCTGAGCCCTCCCCCATGTTTTGTAGTGCAAAGCCCTACGTGCATTGGGGTGGTTTTCATATACCTGAGGGGGTGGGCAGCAACAGGCAAGGGATGGTGTGCTCTCTGAGTCCTTTACCCGTCTCTCAGCCTAAAAGTACAGATCGCCTCGAATGGGTTTCCTTCAACTATTGCATTGTCCACCTTCCTGCCCTCAGATAGCGTCTGCCTTGCACTTAGAAGTCAGCCCAATCTTTCATTTTTCGCTTTCTCTGCCAACCTCATACTTGTCATACTATCCCTAAGGGTCCGTGATGACCCAGGGGAAAGAGTGGCTGGAAACGCCTCTGTGGTGTGGTTCTCTGGGTTTCTAAGCCCACACGCCAGCCAAGGCGACTGGTCTACGCAGGACATCACCTCTTCCTGCCCTTGCACCCAGGATGAGAGCCGCAACTCCTTGCTGATAAAAAATGTTCCTTCGTTTCTAGTGCGTTGTTCCTTTGGGTTTCTTTGTTTTGTTATTTTTGAAGCTTACCCAGTTGGTTTAACCAGAACATGACTGATTTGTAAAAATTGGAAATTTTCTGTTTCTGACATAACAATTCCTTATAACTTTTTGTTTTCACACCTTGGCTAAAATTTCCATTACGTTGTTCAATAAATGTGATGAGCATCCTGGTAATTTTCTACAAAAAAAAAAAAAAAAAAAAGAATGCAAGTAATTAACCTCCTTTTGCCTGTCAATCAATGAGGTTTGCTGTTCCTGGGTGTACATCTGCAGCTCCTCCTGATGCCCTTTCAGCCCCTTTAACTGGGCCTACCAGAGGATCACCTCCATTTGCAGGTCATTCAATGAGTTTCCCAGTTCCTGGGTGTAGATCTGCAGCTCCTCCTGCTCCTTGCTCAGCCAATTGCACTGGGCAGACAAACACTTTACCTCCAGCTGTGTGCCTTTCAGGGCAGTTTGCACCCCCTTGGTGTGGGTCTCCAGCTCAAACTCTTCCACTATTAGCCAGTTGCACTAAGAATGAAAGCAGTTATCCTCCTTTTGTCTGTCATTCAATGGGGTTTGCAGTTCCTGTGTGTAGATCTGTAGCTCCTCCTGCTGCCCATTGAGCACTTTATACTGATAGCAGATACTCATTTGCAATGGCTCATGTACATAATGCTATTTACAAGGTAGGGGACTCCACAGAAGCAAGAGGGAACCGGCAATAGACTACGCAGCCTGGGAGGCTGCCCTAAATCCAGTGGGGCCTCTACAGATTCTAGTGACTCTTCCAGACCCTGACCTACCCAATCTAAAAAATCTGAAATCCATAACCAATCTTTATTTGAGGTCTTACAGGCTTTACAGTCCCCCCAGAAACAGTCCAGAAGCACGTGCCAGATGCTCTGCCTTTATCAACTTCTGATCTGGTCCATCCCTTCAAACCTGGTGACTCTCTTTAGATAAAGAAATTTGCCACCCAAGGACTGACTCCTACCTGAAAAGGACCATCCCCATGGCATTCAAGGTCAATGGGATCCCGAAGTGTCTTTACCACAGACAGCTTAAGAGAACCAGGCAAAATAGAGTCCAGGACTCTTCAGACCCTCTAGAGCAGTGGATCTCAACCTTATGGCCCTTTAAATACAGTCCCTCATGTTGTGACCCAACCATAAAATTATTTTCTTTTTTTTTAAAAAAAAATATATATTTTATTGATTTTTTTACAGAGAGGAAGGTAGAGGGATAGAGAGTTAGAAACATCGATGAGAGAGAAACATCAATCAGCTGCCTCCTGCACATCTCCTACTGGGGATGTGCCCGCAACCCAGGTACATGCGCTTGACCGGAATCGAATCTGGGACCCTTCAGTCCACAGGCTGATGCTCTATCCACTGAGCCAAACCGGTTTGGCCATAAAATTATTTTCGTTGCTACTTCATAACTTTAATGTTGCTACTGTTATGAATCGTAATGTAAATGTCTGATATGCAGGATGGTCTTAGGCGACCCCTGTGATAGGGTTGTTCGACCGCTAAAGGGGTCTCGACCCACAGGTTGAGAACCAATGCTGTAGAGATTATTCCTGGCCCTCATTCTGGGCCCTTATCTTATAAACAGGCCCACTGACTTTATTTGGCAGAGAATTAATTCTATGAAGCTTATAGTCCTCAGGGGTCAATATAACTCCCTCCCCAACAATGACACAAAAGAGTCAATGATTTGACTCATGTACATAAAACCAATGGGGAATGAAGTATCCATCTTATACAAAAACTGTTTGAAATTTTTTTTTTAATATTTTTTATTGATTAAGATATTACATATGTGTACCCTCTACCCCCCCTCCCCCCGCTCATCCCCTCACCTCCCCGTTGTCCGTGTCCATTGGTTAGGCCTATATGCTTGCATATAAGTCCTTTGGTTGATCTTTCCCCCTTGCCCCCACCCTCCCCTACCTTCCCTCCAAGGCCCGACAGTCCAATCAAAGCCTCTCCGTCTCTGGATCAGTCCTTGTTCATCAGTTTATGTTGTTCATTATATTCCACAAATAAGTGAGATCTTGTGGTATTTATCCGCTCTCCAGTTCCATCCATGCTGTGGCAAATGGTAAGAGTTCCTTTTTCTTCTTCCTCTTCTTAAAGAATACCTTTCAGCATTTCATATACTGCAGGTTTGGTGGTGATGAACTCCTTTAGCTTTTTCTTATCTGTGAAGCTCTTTATCTGACCTTCCATTCTGAATGATAGCTTTGCTGGATAAAGTAATCTTGGTTGCAGGTTCTTGCTATTCATCTCTTTGAATATTTCTTGCCACTCTCTTCTGGCCTGCATGGTTTCTGTTGAGAAATCAGCTGACAGCCGGATGGGTACTCCCTTGTAGGTAACTGACTGTCTTTCTCTTGCTGCTTTTAAGATTCTCTCTTTATCTTTTGCTCTTGGCATTTTAATTATGATGTGTCTTGGTGTGGTCCTCTTTGGATTCCTTTTGTTTGGGGTTCTCTGCGCTTCCTGGACTTGTAAGTCCATTTCTTTCACCAGGTGGGGGAAGTTTTCTGTCATTATTTCTTCGAAAAGGTTTTCAATATCTTGCCCTCTCTCTCCTTCTGGTACCCCTATAATTCTGATGTTGGTACGCTTGAAGTTGTCCCAGAGGTTCCTTACACTATCTTCGTATTTTTTGAATCTCTTTTCTTTTTTCTTTTTCGGTTGGGTATTTTTTGTTTCTTTGCATTTCAAATCTTTGACTTGATTCTTGGGATCCTCTTGTCTGCTCTTGGATCTCTGTAAATTATTCTTACTTTAGTCAGTGTATGCTTAATTTCTAGTTGGTCCTTTTTCATGACCTCCATGGTCTCACTATACTCCTTGAGGGATTTATTAAATTTATCGGCGGTTTCCATAAAATTCTTGACAAACCTTATAAACGTGGCCTTGAACTCTATATCCAGTCGTCTGGCCTCCTCCGTTTCTGCCAATTGTGACCTGTTTCTTTGTCTTCGCATTTTGGCTGCTTCCCTGTGTTGATAGAGTGGCCCTGTGCGCCAGGTGTCCTGTAGGGCCCAGTGGCTCAGCCTCCCCAGTTACCCGGGGTGGACACTCTTGGTGCACTCTTGGTGCCTCGGTTGTTGTAGGATCACTGGGAGGAATTGACCTCCAGTCCAATTGGCTGTGGGAAGCAGCTGTGTCTGAAGTGGGAGAATGGTCCCCCTCTGACCACTGGGTACAGTGGCTCCTGGATCTAAGGAGGTGCTAAGTCAGCCCCTGCCTGAGGCCACAGAGCAGGAACCACGAAGAGGCTCAGCTGTGAAGCAATGCAAGCCGCTGCGGGGCCTTGGGCCTTCTCTTGGAAGTTCCGGGTCTGCTTGGCTGGGCTATAGTTAGGTACATTCACATGCAAAAGCCTCTGCCACAGCCTGGGTGGGGCGGGGTCTCAGGGAGTCAAAAGGGGCGGAGAAAGACGCTATGGCTGATTCTCCGCGCCCGGAGTCCCGTGTCTCAGTGTTCCGGTAACGGCTGCAAGCACCTCTGAGGGAAATCCGCCCACAAGTTCGCCCGCTGCCGCCTGACAGAGTCGCCTCTCCCCCGTATGAGACCTGGGTCCCCAGAGACTTCCCGGAACCGGAGTTCAGAGCAGTCGGGAGCTTGTGACTCAAAAAGACAGCCGCGTCCTCAGGTGCCACCCCCTTTCCGCGCGCGAGCCGCAGCCGCAGCCGCCGCCGCCGCAGCCTCCGTACCTCTGCACTCAGCCTCCGCAGCTCCTCTGGCTTTCAGCGTGCTTTTCTTTTCTTCTAGTTGTAGAAATTACACTCAGCCAGCCTTCCTGTTGTTTTGGACGATGTTTGCTCCGTCCTTTGGGATAATTTTCAGTTGTTGTGTGGGGCCACTATTTCCCGGTGTTTATCTATGCTGCCATCTTTTTTTTTTTAATATTTTTTATTGATTAAGATATTACATATGTGTACCCTCTACCCCCCCTCTCCCCGCTCACCCCCTCACCCCCCCCGTTGTCCGTGTCCATTGGTTAGGCCTATATGCTTGCATATAAGTCCTTTGGTTGATCTTTCCCCCTTGCCCCCACCCTCCCCTACCTTCCCTCCAAGGCCCGACAGTCCAATCAATGCCTCTCCGTCTCTGGATCAGTCCTTGTTCATCAGTTTATGTTGTTCATTATATTCCACAAATAAGTGAGATCTTGTGGTATTTATCCGCTCTCCAGTTCCATCCATGCTGTGGCAAATGGTAAGAGTTCCTTTTTCTTCTTCCTCTTCTTAAAGAATACCTTTCAGCTTTTCATATAATGCTGGTTTGGTGGTGATGAACTCCTTTAGCTTTTCCTTATCTGTGAAACTCTTTATCTGACCTTCAATTCTGAATGATAACTTTGCTGGATAAAGTAATCTTGGTTGTAGGTTCTTGGTATTCATCACTTTGAATATTTCTTGCCACTCTCTTCTGGCCTGCATGGTTTCTGTTGAGAAATCAGCTGACAGCCGGATGGGTACTCCCTTGTAGGTAACTGACTGTCTTTCTCTTGCTGCTTTTAAGATTCTCTCTTTATCTTTTGCTCTTGGCATTTTAATTATGATGTGTCTTGGTGTGGTCCTCTTTGGATTCCTTTTGTTTGGGGTTCTCTGCGCTTCCTGGACTTGTAAGTCCATTTCTTTCACCAGGTGGGGGAAGTTTTCTGTCATTATTTCTTCGAAAAGGTTTTCAATATCTTGCCCTCTCTCTCCTTCTGGTACCCCTATAATTCTGATGTTGGTACGCTTGAAGTTGTCCCAGAGGTTCCTTACACTATCTTCGTATTTTTTGAATCTCTTTTCTTTTTTCTTTTTCGGTTGGGTATTTTTTGTTTCTTTGCATTTCAAATCTTTGACTTGATTCTTGGGATCCTCTTGTCTGCTGTTGGAGCTCTGTAAAGTATTCTTTATTTCAGTCAGTGTATGCATAATTTCTAATTGGTCCTTTTTCATGACCTCCATGGTCTCACCATACTCCTTGAGGGATTCATTAAATTTATCGGCGGTTTCCATAAAATTCTTGACAAACCTTATAAACGTGGCCTTGAACTCTATATCCAGTCGTCTGGCCTCCTCCGTTTCTGCCAATTGTGACCTGTTTCTTTGTCTCCGCATTTTGGCTGCTTCCCTGTGTTGATAGAGTGGCCCTGTGCGGCAGGTGTCCTGTAGGGCCCAGTGGCTCAGCCTCCCCAGTTACCTGGGGTGGACACTCTTGGTGCACTCTTGGTGCCTCGCTTGTTGTAGGATCACTGGGAGGAATTGACCTCCAGGCCAATTGGCTGTGGGAAGCAGCTGTGTCTGAAGTGGGAGAATGGACCCCCTCTGACCACTGGGTACAGTGGCTCCTGGATCTAAGGGGGTGCTAATTCAGCCCCTGCCTGAGGCCACACAGCAGGAACTACGAAGAGGCTCAGCTGTGAAGCAATGCAAGCCGCTGCGGGGCCTTGGGCCTTCTCTTGGAAGTTCCGGGTCTGGCTGGCCCGGCTGCTGCCATCTTGGTTTCTCCCCTCAACTGTTTGAAATTTTAACCCTGCTATTTGGCTTCTGTAAATGCTTGCTTGGTTAAATAATAAGGAAAATAAGACTACTCCCATTCTAGAGAGGCCATTAAACCTTCCCCGACGAACTTATCAGTGCTGGCACCAGGCCAAGCCTTTGGTTGAGGTCTCAAAGCCCCAGAAAACAGGGCCTCTCTAAGAACTCGCAAAGGTGACCAGAAAACCCCATATTTGGGAGACAAATAGGGTAAAAAGGTATAAATACAGGAAACTTCCTGTGTGACTTCGCCCAGAATTCTAGAGGCATTTTTCTCTGGGCCCGCGCGTAATAATAAATGTAACTCCATCTCTCTAAGCGTTGCTTGGTTCTTCTCCGGTCTTCTGTAACACCTGCACTAGGCTGCTCCAGGCTGGGAGGTGCTGACAGAAGGTGGCAGTCCCCAGAGCAGGGTCAGAACTGGGCCTCCGTGGGCTCTGCCGACCCCCCTTGTGGTGGGAAAGGACTGGTTGCATCGCCAAAGGGAAGCCCAGCTGGCACGCTGCTCAGCGGGGGGCAGCCTGAAGGGAAAAGTGGTGGGTGGCCATCCCCTGCATAGTCTTGGCCTTGAGTTCCCCTCACCTGCCTCACTCGTTCCCTCCCACCACCCCCTTTCCCAGATCAGGAGAAGGGTCTAGGTGGCTGCAAGGGTTTTGAGTGGGGCTGGTCTTCATGCATTTCTCTTCCTTGTGGCCTAAGATGAAACCCTCGCCAGGCGCCTGAGCTGGTGGACTGAGGACAGAGCACAGTCTGCCCAGTCAGCTCCGCCTCCCCCTCTGCTGGGCGGGAAATGAGGAACAGAAGGAAACAGTGGGCTGTGCTCAGGCTTCCAGGTGTGACCTGCCCTGAGTGGATGAGTTTTTGGAAAGCCACTTCCCTCTCTGGGTCTGTTTTCTTGCTGGTGAAGTTAGGGGCTGCCTCGTGCCATCTGGCTTTTCTCCCTGACCCTGTGTTGCACCGGTCCCACCATCCTCACCAAGGGCAGTGTGTGTGCTCTTGCCTCTCCCTTGCACAGCCCTGCACACTGGTCCCCAGGCCCCCGGGCAGAAGTCAGCCATGGCCCACCAGTCGGCACGGTGGGAGGTACCCAGGGATGGGGGCAGGCCAGTGCCCCAGGCACCCCCTCCCCCTGCTCCAAACCCTCAGACTGGGGGCATTGGCTGGGAGTCTCTTCCCCTCTGGCGCTTGTCTCCAGGAGCTTAGGAAACTGTGGTCCAGGCAGGTGGGCAGTGACCAGAGCCCTCCACACTGAAGCTTGTCCAGCCTCCAGGGCTCCCAGCTCAGCCTGTGAAATACTCATCCCCAGAAATCAAGGTGCGGGCAGGGTGGGCTCCTTCTGGGCCACAAGAGAAAATCGGTCGAGGTCCACCCCAGCTGCTGGTGGCAGCCAGCTATCCTTGGTCCATGACTCGGAGACCCATCCCCCACCCACCCCTGAGTCCCAGTCACATGGCCTGTGTGTCCAAATTTCACCTTAGAAGAACACCTGTCATTGCAGGTAAGGCCCACCCAATCCAAGCCCTCCTCTGAACTTAATTACATCTGCAAAGGCCCTATTCCAAATAAGGTCAGAGACACTATTCCCAAAGGCATGGGTTGGGGGACACTGTAGAACACACCCCAGGAGACGTATCACAGGCCACACGAAGGAGACAGAGGCCCAGGGTTGAGTCGAAACCCAAGTCTCAGAGCAGCAAGTTGAGTATGAAATACCCCATAACCACTGGTAACACAAGCAGGAATAACTCGGCACATTTTCCTGTGGGTAGATGGGCATCCAGGTAGATGTGCCCACGTGTGAAAAGGTTCACGCCCTGCCGACAAGCAGGGCTCCTTCGGTGGCAGGTCCTGAAGAGGCCTCTTGTCCATAACCTGTAGGGACCTCCTGTACGAAGTGAGAACATATCCCTGCACTCACCACCAAGTCAGGGGACCATGTGTTCTGAGAGGAGACACACTGAGGCTGCTGAGCCTTTTTCGGCACTGCTGCCCTCCCGCAAACAGGGGGCGCCACCCCACCTCTCGCAGAGCGCTGCTCTCTACCTGGAAATCCTGCCCAGGCCAGAAGTCCACAGGCGAGGGAGCTTCTGCTGGTGGTTATGCACCACGTGGCCGCTGGAAGCCCAGAGGGGTCAGGGCCCTGAAGCAGCTAAGCCCATGGTGAGGAGTCCTTTCTGGGGCCTCCGAGGCCAGCCCTGCAGTGGAGCAGCGCCCATTGTAGGGGGTCCATTTCCTTCCCCCAGAAGGTGGCCAGGGCAGGGCAGGGCAGGCGGGGCTCATGTCCTCCCGTTGGGGCCCCCGCTCTGCGGGCACCAGCTGCTTAGGGAGCCACCTTCTGAGGTCAGGGTTTCCCTTCATCCTCACCAGAGCCAGGCCCGCTCCTCCCTGCAGAGTGTGACGGAGCCCAGCGCCTTCCTCGTGCCCTGTGCTGCCAGGACTCGGGGATGTGCCAGGGTTTCCTAGTGCCCGCCCTCCCTCTCCCCCGCAGCCTGCACCCTTTCCAATCTGGGACCCCCTCGGGGATTATCTGACTGCTGGTTTAGGCCTGATCCTGTAGTCAATCGCTGTAGGATCAGGCCTAAACTGGCAGTCAGACATCCCTCTCGCAATCCAGGACCACTGGCTCGTAACCGCTCACCTGCCTGCCTGCCTGATCGCCCCTAAGCACTCTGCCTGCCTGCTCACCCCCAACTGCCCCCTCCACTGGCCTTCTTGCCCCCAACCTCTCCCCCCCTTTGCCAGCCTGATTACCTCCACTGACCCCTGCAGGCCTGTTTTCCCCCAGCTGCCCCCACACCAGCCTGCTCACCCCCAACTGCCCTCCCCTTCTGGCCTGATCACCCCCAACTGCCCTCCCCTTCCGGCCTGATCGCCCCTAACTGCCTCTGCCGCGACTTCGCCACCATGGCTTTGTCTGGAAGGACTTCTGAAAGGTTTCCTGGAAGGTCCTGGTCTAATTAGCATATTACCCTTTATTAGTATAGAGGTCTGGTGCACAGGTGGGGGCTGGCTGCTGTGCCGTGTAGGGGGTCCCGCTTCAGGGTGGGGGTCCCTATGGGGGGCGGGACCGGCCTGGGTGAGGGGCTGCCAAGGGTTTGCAGGCGGTCACACCCTGATCAGGGTGGGGGGGGGGTCTTGCTGGGGGGCGTGGCCTGCCTGGTTGAGTGGCTGAGGGCTGTTTGCAGACTGGCCATGCCCCCACTAGGGTGAGAGTACCTGCTCGGGGGTATGGCTGGCCTGGGCGAGGAGCTGAGGGCCGTTTGGGGGTGGTTTGCAGGCTGGCCAAGCCCCCGGCTTTGTCTGGAAGGACATCCAGAAGGTCTCCGGAAGGTCTCCCAGTCTAATTAGCATATTACTCTCATTAGTATAGATGATTAAATACCAGTGAGCTAGATGTCAACTCAAAAGTTTAGAAAAAGAATATGAAAGAAACAAAGAAAATAAAAGGAATGAAGTAGTAAAGGAACATCATGAAAGAAATAGAAAAAAATGAGAGGCTTGGCAAAGTTATTTATTGAATGAGAATAAGAAAATGGACAAATCTCTAGCAAATTGCTCAATTAGAAAAGTTAAAAGTCAATAGTAGTAATTTGAAAGAAAATATTACTATAATTAAAAGGATAAAAAATAAGGAAATTCTATAAACAACATGGTGCCAGAAAATGTAAAAAGAAAAAATATACCATTTTCTGTAAACATATAACTTACCAAAATCCACTCAAGAAGAAATCAAAAACCTACATATAACTAAAAATGTGTGGATGAAAGGGGTCACATGCTAACCTGACAAGCTCAGGGAAGGCCTGCTTGTCGGTCTTGAAAACTCAGACCTAAAGTCACCACAAAGGATGGTCTGAAATTAAACTTTAACTAAAACCAGTTATGGTGGGCAGTTACATCGTAGGCCCATATCTTCACTGACAAGGTCAACCTTTACCTTAAGTGAGCCTATGTGCCGTTGTGCATCTATAATAACTTACCCTTGAGATGTCTAGGTAACTTGTGACTTCTCTTTTCTGGACCCCTTGGGGCACAACCTAATGTGCTGGGCACCAGGACAGATACCACAAATTCCTTCATTGTTATCATGTTAATTGTTTCTGCACCCACCTAAGTGTGTGTCTATCATTTTACTTTTTATTCAATCCCAGGGGTTCCCGCCACCCCACCCCTTTGCTTTCTCCCTCCTCTCTAGTCTAGCACCAATGGATTTCATGTAACCCACCTACGTCCCTTTCCTTTGATTGCAATGTATAAATACAGATGTAACCCGCCATTCTCTGGAGCATTATCTCAATTCGTTGAGGTTCTGCTTCCCGGCATATGTCGACAGTTTGGCTCAAATAAACTCACAAAAATTCTTTACAAGTTTAAATGCTTTTTTATGTTAACAAATGTTTTTAAAACATTAAATCAGTATTTTAAAAGCCAATCAAACTCACCTAAGAGAGAAAAAAGAAAAGGAAAAAATGTACCCTGATAGCATGTAGAGGAATAGGAATAGGATCCCTGTCTTATATAAACTATTCCAAATTCATTTCATATAAAGCCATTACTTACCAACAGTGCTTCTGATTTTTTCTTTTTCTATACGCATCAATGTAAAAATTCTAAGTGAATCTTTAAATTAGTGGAACTAATATGAAGTCAGCA
Source organism: Myotis nattereri (assembly GCF_964212035.1). Lineage (NCBI taxonomy): Eukaryota > Metazoa > Chordata > Mammalia > Chiroptera > Vespertilionidae > Myotis > Myotis nattereri. The sequence continues at coordinate 8,597,662 of NC_138085.1, read as the reverse complement.
ATATTGCTATGTACAAGATAACATTCCTACGCTTTGTCAAGAAAAACTTAGATATTCTAACTTTTATAAATAGGAACGAAAACTATAACATTAACAGAAATAAATTTAATATATGTATGCAGCATTACAAAGAAAATCATAAAAATGTTATTGAAGAACATAAAGACAAAAAATGGGAAGATATAAATATTCACTTAGGCAAAATCATTGATTGGAGAATTCAATATCCAAAGATGGCAGTTCTCTCCAAATTTACTTATAAATTCCATTCCACACTTCCTGTAGGGAAGCAACAGACTGAGACTAGAGAAGATAGTGTAGGAGGAGGAAGTCGGTCAGGGGAAAGGAGAAGAGAATAGTAGGTAAAGAGTGAAGAGGAAAAAGATCTCACTGCCCAGCTGACATGGCTCAGTAGTTGAGTGTCAATCTATGAACCAGACGATCACAGTTTGATTCCTGGTAAGGTTATAGGTTCAGGTTGTGGGTTCCATCCCTAGTGTGGAGTGTGCAAAAGGCAGCCGATCAATGATTCTCTCTCATCATTGATGCTTCTATCTCTCTTCCTCTCTGAAATGAATAAAAATATATATTTTTTAAAAAGATCTCAGCTTTCCAGATTTAAGACCTAGTGTAAAATCATGGCCTTTAAGACATTTGGGTTTGACTTAAGGCGAGGCAAATAGACAAAAGGAATTGAATGAAGAGCCTAGGAATAGATTCACGAGCATGCATAGGAATCTGGCATATGAAAGATTGAATTTTAAATCAGTAAGGAAAGGAATAACTGACTATTCAATGAAAGTTGGGTCAACTGGATTATCTATATAAAAAGAAATAAGATCTTCACCATGTTGTTTATAGAATTTCCTTATTTTTTAACCTCTTTTAATTGTAGTAAAATTAAAGTGTAGTAAAGTCAACATGCTAGAGATATGTCTATTTTATTATTATCATCCAATAAATAACTTTGTCAAGCCTCTTATTTTTTCTATTTCTTTCATGATGTTCCTTTACTACTTCCTTTCTTGTTCTGAGATGGGTCTCTTGTACACAGCATATAGTTGGGTCACATTTTTGTATCCATTCAGCTACCCCACAGAACAAAAGATACAGACAAGATGAGAGTAGTGGAATGATAGTAGAAATCAATCAGAGTATAAATAGCCAAAAGCAAACACATGAAGATTAAATAGCATGTTATTAAACAATGAATGGGTTATCAAGGAGATCAAGAAAGAAATCAAAAACTTCCTGAAACAAATGAAAATGAACACACAACAACCCAAAAATCTCTGGGACACAGCAAAAGCAGTCCTGAGAGGGATGTTCATAGTACTACAGGCATACCTCAAGAAACAAGAAAAATCAACACTAAACTATTTAACCCTGCAACTTAAAGAACTAGAAAGAAAACAAAAAGAAAAGCCCTGAGTAAGTAGAAGGAATGAAATAATAAAGATTAGAGCAGAAGTAAATTAAATAGAGACCAAAAAAACCCAATGAAACCTAGAGCTCGTTTTTTGAAAGGATAAACAAAATTGATGAACCATTAGCCAGACTCATCAAGAAAAAAAGAGAAAGGACCCAAATGAATAAAATCAGAAACAAAAGCAGAGAAGTAACCACTGACACCACAGAAATACAAAGGATTGTAACAAATACTATGAATAACTATATGCCAAGAAGCTGGACAATGTGGATGAAATGGACAAATTCATAGGAAAATACAATCTTCCAAAACTGAACCAGGAAGTATCAGAAAATCTGAATAGGCCAATAACAACTGATGAAATAGAAGCAGTAATGAAAAAATTCCCAGCAAACAAAAGCCCAGGTCCAGACGGCTTTACAGGGGAGTTTTACCGAACATTCAAAGAAGAACTATCACCTACACTCCTCAAATTATTCCAAAAAGTCCAAGAGGAAGGAACACTATCAAGTTCTTTTAATGAGGCCAGGATTATCCTAATTCCAAAACCAGATAAAGAGACTACAAAGAAATAGAATTATAGGCCAATATCCCTGATGAACACAGATGCTGAAATCCTCAACAAAATATTAGCAAATCGGATCTAGCAGTACATTAAAAAGATCATACACCATGTCCAAGTGGAGTTTATTCCAGGAATGCAAGACTGGTACAATATTTTGCCCTAACCGGTTTGGCTCAGTGGATAGAGCATTGGCCTGTGGACTGAAGGGTACCAGGTTTGATTCCGGTCAAGGGCATGTACCTTGGTTGCGGGCACATCACTAGTGGGGAATTCGCAGGAGGCAGCTGATGCATGTTTCTCTGTCATCGATGTTTGTGACTCTCTATGCCTCTCCCTTCCTCTCTGTAAAAAATCAATAAAATATATTTTAAAAAAACACACAAAAAATAATTGCCAAGTATAATAGAGGTGTTTGTGTGTCTGATCTGGCTACCCAGTATGGCAGAAATTGACCATTAACACAATTTTAAAACATGAAGTGGCCATCAAGAGCACTGATGTTGCCAAGGGTATGAAAATGCTTACAAAACAACATCACTGGCAAGTGAAGAGGTAGAAAAATTGTTGTTGATTGGGATAAACAAAAAGTAGTTAGCAGGTGATAGCATTTTGGAGGCAATGATATGTGAAAAGTAGAAGATGCTGCATACTGGCCTCCTGAAAGACACCCTGGGATGAACGCTGAAAGAGATTCATTTAAACCCAGTAGGAGGTGGTTCGATAAATGTAAGAAAAGAGGTGGCATTCATAGTGTAGTGAGGCAGGGGAGGCTGCCTGTCCTACGCAAGTAGCTGCTGATAATTTCATGACAAAATTTCAAGAAAATAGAGATGCTGAAGGATTTGTTTCCCAACAAGTGTTCAGTTGTGATGAGACAGGCCTCTTCTGGAAGAAAATGCCAATGAGGACCTACATCACCCGGGAGGAGAAGTCATTGCCAGGACACAAACCAGTGAAGGACAGGCTGATATTATTGTTAGTGGAATGCGAGTGGGGACTTCAGAATGAAACCTCTACTCATCTACCATTCTGGAAACTCACGAGGTTTTGAGAAAAATAATGTCATGAAAAACAAGGTGCATGCGATGTGGAAGGCTTAGAGCAAAGCTTGGGTAACCAGGAAATTTTTTATTGAGTGGATTCACAAAGTGTTTGCCCAGGCGTGAAGAAATTCCTCGGGGAAGAACAGTCGCCACTCAGAGCACTTGGGATGGACAAGGCTCCTGCCCACCCCCTGGGCTTGGAGACCGAGTTGGCGGAGGAGTACAGCTTCATCACTGTCAGGTTCTTGCCACCTAACGCCATTCCTCTCTTCCAGGCCATGGACCAGCAGCTCATTTCTAACTTTAAGAAACTCTACACAGCGACACTATTTCACAGGTGTTTTGAGGTGACCTCTGATCCTAATTTAACCCTCAGAGAGAGTTCTGGAAGGAACATTTTATTTATTTATTTTAAGTATATTTTGATTTCAGAGAGGAAAGAAGGAGAGAGAGATAGAAACATTGATGATGAGAATCATTGATTGGCTGCCTCCTGCGTGCCCCCTACTGGGGATTGAGCCGGCAACCTGTGCATGTGCCCTGGCCAGGAATTGAACCTGGGACCCTTCAGTCCCAAGGCGGATGCTCTATCCACTGAGCAAAACTGGCGAGGGTTGGAAGGAACATTTTAATATCCTCACTGGCTTGAGGCTCATAGACAAAGCATGGGGGGAAGTGTTTTCCAGGACCATGCAGTCAGCCTGGAAGAAACTGTGGCCTGAGTGTGTTGCTGAAAGAGACTTTGAGGATGAGCTGGTGTCTGATGTGAAGGCTATGGTGTCTCCGAGCAAGTCCATGGGCTTGGAGGTGGATGATGATAATGGGGAGGAGTTGTTGGAAGACCTCACCACTGAGCTGACCACCGAGGAACTCCAAGACCCTTCCGAGGGAGCAGCAAGAGACGGCAGCAGAGGAGCTCTCTTCAGAGGAGGAGGGCAGGGAGGATATTCCCACTTCACTAATCAAGGAAATGCTTGGGAAATGGGGAGAAATGCAAAGTTTTATTGAGAAATATCACTCTGACAAAGAAGCAGCAAACCGAGTGATTATCTTGTCCTGCCCACACTGCACAGATTGGTGAATTTTCCTTAGAGAAATGAAAGGACGGTGTACAACCATCCATGTAAGAACTGTGGGCTCTCTGAGATGCCATGAGGCCCACAATATATACCACATCTTTCAAGCTATTAGACTACGGAGAGGTTTAACTACTATCACAGACCGACACCCACTGGCTCAATACTTCACATGATGTTCAGCTAATCCAAGTTTCTGGTGTTCCCTTTAAAAAATCACCACTTGGCCAGATCCCTTAATTAGAATCCACATTCACAAGGTTAACTTCCCTCTATCTCCAGGAGAGAGGGGAAACCCCTGGGTATAAATTGTCCATTACCTGGCACATAACCTTTAGAACCTGAAATCTGGCTTTGTTTAGTTACAGAATACATGTAGCTGACATCTGATTTGAGATTGTTTTTCTTTTTTAAAAAAAGGTATTTTCTGTTGTTGTTTTATTTGCTTGTTGTCACCAATCACTAGCCAATAGTAAGGTTTTCTGGTGTTGCTCAGTAATGCACCATGGTTGCTTTTCCTTTTTACCCCTTTATCCATTTTTACCGTCCCCCAACTATGGCAGCCACTAGTCTGTCCTCTGCATCTATGAGGGTGTTTTGTTTATAATTCCACATATAAGCCAGGTCGTATGGTATTTGTCTTTCTCTGTCCAACTTAGTTCACTTAGCATCATGCCCTGAAGACCATCTATGTTGTTGCAAATGTCAAGATTTCATTCGTTTTTATGACTGAATAACACTCTCCTGTGTATATGCCCCACATCTTCTTTATCCAGTTGTCTATGGGTGGACACTTAGGCTGCTTCCATAGCTGTGCTCTTGTAAGTAATGTTGCAATAAACACAGAGGCACATATATCCTTTTGAATTAGTGTTTGGGATTTCCTCCTAGAACCATAAGTGAAATAGCTGGGTCGTATCATAGTTCTATTTTTAATCTTTTGAGGAACTTTCATACTTTTTTCCCTAGTGGCTGCACCAATTTATAATCCTACCAACAGTGCCCAAGGGTTCCCTTTTCCCCACTTCCTCACAACACTTGTCCCTTCTAGTCTTTTTGATAACGGTCTTTCTGGCAGTGGGAGGTGACATTTTGTGGTTCTTATTTGCATTTTCCCTGTGATTAGTGACCTTGAGCATCTCCTATAATTTGATTTTGAATGCTAAAGAATAGGCAGCACTGTATGTAAAAGTGAAACCACTGCCATCTCCATTCCTCAAGGATTATAATTCTACTACACTAAAAACATCAATTATTTTACTTGTAAATACAAGCTTTTTTTGAAACCTTCTCTTTTAACTAATACATTAGAAAGCTTTAACTTTCAACTGACATACATTGGGAATATAAGAAATTCTAAGGTCAAATAATATCCCAAATCTGGAGATGAAGGATTTGACCTGATAAAACAATCACCATCAAGCAAGCATGGCAAGGTGCCAGTAACCTGAAACAATGAAAAATTAAAGTCACTAATAAAAATTAAAATGGGGGGTGGGGGGAGGGAGTGTTCAGCTCCATTCACTTGTAAATGCTTCATGACCTTGTAGCACAGTAAAGGTCTCTTACAGGAAACAAAAAGCAGATGGACTGGACTCATCTGAACCAATGATTTGAAATGCAAAACTTTCAGTTTGTGTTAAAGGGAAATAACTTTATGTTCACTTACCCTTTCCTTAGAGAGGCTAAGTAAAACAAGTACTACACCTACACGCCCAGGGTGTGATGGATGTCATTTGCACATATAAGATCTTTATACTGGCCACAGTTCCTTGTGAACAGAGCTAAAATTAAAGACTTCATACTCACATTGGTATGTGAGCCCTGTGAATTTCCCTTTGCTCATTCTCCTCCCTCTCCTGGGACATCCACATACCTCTTTCCTGCCAATAAAACCCTACCATCCTTCAAGGTCTAGTTCTCCCTCCTCTGTGCTTCCACAGCACAGGAGGCCCATAACTGCTACATTCTGCCATTGAGACAGTTCTAACAGTACCCACCCCATAGGGTGCTCTAAGGATTCCATGAGATAATGCACATGGTTAGAGCTGCATAAACACAGGTGTTTAATTATGTGTGCATAGGTTTCTTCCCTAACACCATGTAAGTTCCCTCAATACCTAGGAAAGGTGCCTTGTACCTCACAGATGCTGAATTTCATTCAACATACTTATCCTTCCAATCAGTTCACCTCTCTGTCTGAGAAAACATTAGAAAACTCTACTCCAAACACTTCACATACACAGACACGCCACAGCAGGACTATGAAGTGTTGTGCCAAAATACCAGCAGGAGGAAGCCTAGAGGATCACAGAGCCTTTCAGGAGTTGTACTCCAGACACGTGTGCACACACAGCACACAGCATACAGGCACCTCTGCCAGGCACCTGGTGCCCTCTCACTGAACCTCTGTCCTGCTTTAAGGTCTTTTGATGCCATAAGAGGGAGTTAATGAAGGTTCTTAGGGTGCAGGGACACACGGGAACTAGTGTGGCAGGGAAGTAAATACTAAAGCAATGAAAATGTGAGGGAAGAGAAAATAAAGTGAAATAAACCACAGACAACTAATCTTATCAAATGAGCACCAACACCTTCGTCTTCATTGCTGCCACGCAGTGCTGACTCAGGGGTTGGAAACCACCGGGTCTCACTCCAGTCCCTTCATCCCTGTATTAACAGTCCCTGGGCGTGATGTCCCAGACACCTAGGCGTCAACCTTGATTTTATCTGAAGAAAGCACAGCTTTCATCTTTGGAAAACACCTCCGAAATGTCATTTTTCTGTTTTCATCAGAGGGGATTTGTTAGACTTGAACCCTGAAATGCATTGAATGAGATGATTCATAGGAATTATGACTTTGCTGAGTCAATAACGTGAGTAATTTTTATCTACATCTTCAAAGAACATTAAATAATCTAAAGATTTGAATCTGACCCCATATTTTCTAAACATAACCATGCCATTTCAGAAATACACTTTACATTCTCGCCTTAGAAATTAATTGCCTATCACTTGACAGATAAGAGAAGTTCACCTTCCATTGCATTCATTCAGCAGATGACTCACCTGGGGAGAAAGGTCCATGTTTTGGGCTTTCTAGGCTGCCATGTGGCTCTCACTGCACAAATGATGCTCAGAACCGGAAATGATATTTTCCCATTTGAAGCATGTAGGAAGCTCTCTGAAACACCAGGAAACCTCAACACCCCAAACAGTTAACAGGGACTATGCTGTCTGGGGCAGGGGGAGAAGGGTCTTTCACTTCTTTCTTTGTGCAATTCTGTGATTCCTTTTCGTTTAATGTCAAGTACATAGGAGAACAGTATGGAGCTTTCTCAAAAAACTAAAAATGGAACTCCCATTTGACCCAGTGATCCCACTACTAGGAATATATCCCAAGAAACGAGAAACGCCAATCAGAAAGGATATATGAACCCTATGTTCGTAGCAGCACAATTCACCATAGCTAAGATTTGGAAACAGCCTAAGTACCCATCAGCAGATGAGTGGATTGGAAAACTGTAGTACATCCAGACAATGGAATACTATGCTGCAGTAAAAAAGAAGGATCTCTTGCCTTTTGAAACAGCATGGATGGAACTGGAGAGCATTATGCTAAGTGAAATAAGCCAGTCAGAGAAAGATAAATACCACATGATCTCACTCATTTGTGGATTATAGAGAACATAGACTGATGAATAGGGACAGATCCAAAGACTGAGAAACAGCGATCAGGCTATCAATCCCCAGAAGGAAAGTTGGGGAGGGAGGGGGTAATGGGAAGAGATCAACTGAAGGACTTGTATACATGCATATAAGCCAAACCAATGGACATGGACAACAGGGGGATGGGAGCATGCATGAGTGTGCGGGGGGGGGGGGACGGGGAGTCAGGGGGGAGGTTGGGCTTTAATGGGGTGGGGATGAGGACGCATTTGTAATACCTTAACTAATAATTAAAAATAAATGCAAGGACATTTAGGCAATGCCAAAAACAATTATCAAGTACATATATCACTTTAAAAATGATTAACAAAAACAAATTTTACAGGACTTATTTATAAAACAGAAAAGGAACTAATAAAATGAACCCAGGCTCAGATCTTTGCACTAGTAATAAATTACATTAAGTGAGATACATCTGAACTGAACTAGGTTTATCAGAAAAGTCAGTGAAATTTCGGGTACAAATGACCTTTTAGGACACGTGACCTTGCCAGAGCATTTCATGTGTAGTCCCTCACCTGCCCCTCAGACAGACACGGCAACAGCTCAGACACATGCTTCCATCTTCTTCAAGATCTCAAGCCCATCCTACATAATAAAAGTCTACTATGCAAATTGACCAAATGGTGGAACGACTGGACGCTATGATGCACACTGACCACTTGGGGGCAGGAGCTTCCCCCTGGTGGTCAGTGTGCTCCCACAGCGGGAGCACCACTCACCCAGAAACCAGCCTCACAGCTGGTGAGCACAGCGGTGGTGGTGGGAGCCTCTCTTGCCTCTGTGGCAGTGCTAAGGATGTCTGACTGCTGACTTCTCCCAAGGGCTCCTGGACTGCAAGAGGGTGCAGGCTGGGGTTAGGGACCACCCCCCCCCCATGCACGATTTTCGTGCCCTGGGCCTCTAGTACATTATATTCTTCCTGCAACTTATTTCTTTTAAAATGACACTGTAGAACCGAGCCCCACAATATACATAAAACAATGAAACACAACAGGGGCCACAACTCTAAAGATGGGTTCAAATTCTGTAAATTTATGGTCAAAATTGGCATCTTTCAAAGGAATAATCAATTTTTATTTTCAACAAATGTATTTTAGTATAGCACTTCTAAAACTAAGCTTTAAAAGTCATTAGAAATTACCCCAAACATGTCAGCTTAGGTCAAATTCAATCCATTGCCCTCCAAGCCCCTACTGGTAGGCAGTTAGCAGTATCTCATGGGCATCCCAGTAGTTTTCCACATACGAAAGTTCCCGTCTCCCTCAACACCTAATACACATGAATTTATTTAAACTCTCCCTAAAGTAATATGTATTATCAACCTGGACTCTTGGAGTACAAACTCCTTCTGACTATTATCTTCTGTTTAAGGTGAGACTGCATTTTATTTATTCTAAGGTGCCAAGGAGAGGAGAGTTTGGAGCCAGAATGTAATAGAGAAAATAATGGCTGAAAAATCCCAAACTCTGGCAAAAGACATAAGCTACAGATTTAATAAGCTACACAAACCCCAACTAGGATAAACGCAAGAAATCCATGCCGAGATACAACTATTTTACTCCCAGTTCAGATGAAAGAACACCACTTTTCTTGAATCATGAGTTAGATGTCTACCAGGATAAGCTAAGCAAAACCCACCAACCCCTTCAGAGCTTATCTGCTTTCAGTGTCCTGACCAAAGTGTACATCAGCACCATGGACAGGGCCCATTCTCCTTGACCAGCCACATCTCAAAGGGAGACCTCATCTGCATCTCCTAGGGCTGAAAGCAAACCTGCCCTTTGTTCCAGAGGCTGACATGCTCTTCTGTCGTAAATGTTTCCTTCCACGTCCTGCGTGGTTCAGGGTTCAGTATCTGGAAGAGGAGCCACACACAAAGGAAATAAAAAAGACAAGAGATAATTTGGAAATATTGGGGGACCAGGCGGGTAAGTCCAACTCAAGAGGAAGGACTTCCACCCGTGCTCAGTCCGCACCGAACTTTTATAGTCTGAGGTAAACAAGGCAGTGGTTACCATAGTTACAATTCTTGTGAGTTTCACCTATTTTGATCATGTTTACACTCCCTGCACTTCCCTCAGCCCATTAGCTTCCCAGGTAAGATCTGGGGAGTGTTACAAGGTCAAGCCTAATTATGCTAAGAGGACTGAGCCCTCTAAGCCAGGACTTGTTTGTGACTTTGCCAGCAGGTCAGTCCGAGGCTCAACCCTATATCAGTTTCCCACATCTCACCCTTTATTATTATTATTATTATTATTATTATTAGCTAATATAATGAAAATAAAACTTAAACATCAAGAACAAAACTCTGGCTATTAAAACAATAACAAAACAATGCCAATCCATAACCCTAAACATTTTAAAACTTAAACATAACATTTTAAGAACAAAGAATGTTCAAATCCCAATTTCAATGTCCAACAGTTCTGAGTCCAAGTTTCAATGTCTGACAGTTCCTTATGTGTACATCTCAGCAATGATATTTCAGTTCTGGATGGTGGACAAATGATGACAATGCAGGTCCGAACTTCTCTGGTTTGATCCTGGGCAACCTGCAGTGACACACAGCTGCTGACTGCTAGCATGGCAAGGCGTCTTCAGCGTCTTCCATCCCTGGATTGTTTTTCCTCTTGTCTTCATGGCTGGAGCATTCCTGAGAATTCCTCTCTGTTGCAGGAATCCACATGCTCTTGAAGTTGTTTTCTGAAAATATACAAACCTATTCTTGACCGAAGGTTAATAAAGGGAATTTAACTTGGGGGTCCTTTTTATATTTTCCCAAATTATTTTCCTTTGGATTATTTTGACACCATGTATGTTTTTTATGGGTGTCTTGCTGTTAGCATTATAGATGAAAAAAATTTTTTTTTCCAGATGTAAATTAGTTACCGGATATTTTTCCTTACATGGTATTTTTCTACTATCCCCCCCTTTTTTTATTTAATTATTAGGAGGCTTTTGGAAAATTTTTATAATGCAGTCTAGATAATTAAAGGATTATTTTGCATCCTTGAGGAGGCCCTAAGCATTCCTGGTGTTAGTCTGGATTTAGATATAGGGTAGCTGTTGTTAGCCAAGTCTCTATTTTCTGGGTACCAATCTCAGCTGGGCCAAGTCTCTTTCTGTTATCTGGGTCCCGATCTGTGCTGGGCATGGGAAGCGCAGCAGCCATGGGGGCAGGAGACCTCCCTCAGAAGGGGCGAGTGTTCAAGCCCCTGCATAGTTGGGGTGGTGAGGATCTGTGCCCCACCTCTGTTGACCCCCAAGTTCTCTCCTGGTGGCCCCTCTGCAACTGTGCCTGTCTTAGGTCGCCCCTCCCAGAGGGGTCTTACCCGTCATTGACTAACCAGCCATCCTCCGGGGCCAAGCAGGGTGATGTGAGGTTCAGTTCTGTCTCCTTGGTAGCCTATGCCCCTGTGGCCTCCATGCCCAGCAACTGCCTTTGGATCCCCTCGCCCGCTGGCGGGGCCCCGGCATTGATCATGGGGAACCCAGGTTTCTTCTCCAGAGAGGGCCCAGCTCATGCCGTTGGGTGAGAGACAGATCCACGGTACCAGCCATCACGAGGCTTCAACCTCAGCATGAACAGAGCTCAGGCAACAGCTGTGGGCAATTGGATTGTAAGAAGAGGGACCCTCTTGGCAAAAAGGTCAAGAGAGGTCAGTACAGAATGCTCAAGTGCCTTCTCAGGGAGCCTTCCACACAGTGGAAAAGATTAAATCCTTTTGTGTCCTTCCCAACATTCAAAGAATTAGTTTGTAAGTTTGTTTGGTACAATGTACAATATAGTGTTGTGAAATATCAAAAATCATTGATGACCTTGTAGGACAATAACATGTAAGGATATTCTTTGCTCTAGGCGATGGCAATTCAATTTTAGACTGGAAATGACATTAATTAAATTTCTTCAATTAGTCTTTCAGTAACTTTACAGTAGCTATATTCAGGAACGCAAAAACCCGATTTATTTACCTTTCTACATTAAACCTAGTACATTTAATTACAGTCCTCCAGATGTTTAAAGGAAAAACCCCTTTCTATTATTTTCTTGCAGAGTAATTTCTAATCAGCATCCTCATACTATTTCACTTCAAAATATCTAGGTATAAGTTTTTATCATTTGATTCCATAAACTTCAAGGTCCCAAGTTCCCAGTGGCTCTGGAAAACCATGCTTAAGGCTGGCAAACAGGCCTGGCCCAGCCATTGACTTTAAAACGACCATAATTTTTTCTCTGGGGAAAGTCAAGAGCTACATTATTTCCTGCCGGTTGCTTGCCAGCAGGAAATTTCAAAATTGGCCACGCGATCGCAGCCTCAGGAAAAAACTGTTTTCCCCTGGTCTAACCTGGTCCATTTAAATGTCAAAGAGCTAAGCTAGTTTCTCCCTGGGCCACTGGACCTTCATAATTAATATACTTTAGATTAGAATACTTGGGGAGGGGGCATCCATGTTGAATTGCCGTGTGCTCCCTTCTTCTCTTCCCCACATGCTTTCTGGGGGGAGTTTCCCTAGGTAATATTACCGTACAGATGATTACCACTGGCATGGCAGGAAAGATGTTCTCAGACGTCAGGCGTCTGTACCGTCTTCTTTACCATGCCTCAGGTGGTCTCCGGGCTGTTTGTTGTCCTCCTCCTGCTGCTCATCTTCAGTAGACTGCTTGGAGTTGCTGCTCTCTGTGGCTGAGGTAGTGGATTGTCTGCAACTGCATGGTGTGGCTTCAGATGCAAGGTCCTCATTAGTCTGTGTAGTTTCTCTCTTGGATCCCTGTTGCAGTTTAATATTTCTAGCAGGAATCCACACGGGTTTTGAAAAATTCTCTGGGAATATACAAGCATACCCTCTGCCAAAGGTTAATAATGGGTCAGGTCCCTTCCATAAACCAGATTCGGGATCCTTCCATTTAACTAGACCACTTTCTTTTGTTTTATTCTGACCCCAATGTAGCTCCATAGGTGTCTTTCCATCAGCATCACAAGTGGAAAAATTTAAAGTGATTAAGGCTTGGTGCAACCTACCCGTAGGTGATTTCTCCACCATCCCTCCTTGTTGTTTTTCAAGTTGGGATTTTAGCCGCTGATGCTGTCGTTCAATAATGGCCTGTCCTTGGGAATTATATGGTATTCCTGTAATGTGCTGAATTTTCCACCTTTTACAAAATTCCTGGAATTGACAGCTTGTATAAGCAGGCCCATTATCAGTTTTAATAATTTTTGGAATACCCATGATGGCAAAAGCAGCTAGGCAATGATTAATAACCTGTTTTGCCGTTTCTCCTGTTGATGCAGTAGCCCATAGGACTTTTGAAAAGGTATCTACAGAGACATGCAATGCCCCAAGATGTCCAAAAGGAGTATAATGTGTCACATCCATTTGCCAGATATGGTCCCTTAGCAAACCTCTAGGGTTGACTCCTGTGTTAGGCCCTTGAGGTAGATGTAACATGCAAGTGGGACATTCCTTGATAATCTGTTTTGCCTGATGTTGAGAGATTGAGAATTGTTTGGACAACATTTTAGCAGGCTGATGTAAAAACTGATGAGACTCTGAGGCCTCCTTTAATAAAGCAACCAATTGATCAGCATGTGCATTTCCTTCCGTTAATGGGCCAGGTAATACACTGTGAGCCCTGATATGAGTGATATAGAAGGGGTATTGTCTCTGCTGCACAATCTGCTGGACTTGTTGAAATAGTAAGAATAAACTTTGGTCGCTGAGCCATTTCAAACGAGCAGTTTCAATTCTATTTACTAGGCCCGAAGCATAAGAGGAGTCAGAAATTATGTTAATAGGCTCTTGGAAATCTAGCAATGCAGCCTTAATAGCTTCCAATTCAATTCTTTGCACAGAAGTATGACTGGTCAGTATGACTCGGCCTGAATTTATTGTATGATAGGCAGCTTTCCCGTTAGATGACCCATCAGTAAAAACAGTTAATGCTCCAGGGATGGGTTCCTGTTGAGTATTTGTTGGTATAATAATGGGGGTATAATATAAAAATTGTAGTAGTTTATCTTTTAATAGGTGACAGCTAAGTTCCCCTGAATATCCACTTAGTCCAATTTGCCAATTTAAGTCAGTTTGAAATAACATTTCTAATTGCTTCCCAGTGAGGGGAAGATAGATGCATTTAGGTTCTTCTCCTCTAAGCTGCCTGCAACGCTTTCTAAGCTGAAATATCAATTGAGCCATCAGTTCTACATAAGTAATAGCAGTTTTAGAAGACTGATGGCCTAGGTGGACCCATTCAATAACAGCGGGAGAGTCTTTATTTTGGAAGATGACTCCAGTGGGACTATTTGCAGTATGGTTAATCTGTCCCAATAAAGGCAATTCAGGCTGTACCTGTGCTACTTGGGCTGAGGATATCGCCTGCTCAATTCTTAGCAACTCCTTTCTGGCTTCATTTGTTAGTGTTCTGGGTGAGGAAAGGTTAGAGTCACCCCTAAGTATATTGAATAAATTTGTCATTTCTCCCGTAGAGATTTTTAGGTAAGGTCTTAACCAGTTAATGTCCCCTAATAACTTCTGAAAGTCATTTAAAGTTTTAAGGCAGTCTTTTCTTAGTTCCACCTTTTGTGGTCTAATGCACTGGTTTTCAATTATGGTTCCCAGATATTTAAAAGGTGTCTCTTTCTGTACCTTTTCTGGAGCAATTTTTAAGCCCCATTTAGGGAGCTCCTTTTCTAATTGGAAAAACATTTCCAAAGTCTGCTCTTCCCGTGGACTTGCTAAGAGCAAGTCATCCGTGTATTGAATAATGTAACATCGGGAATATCTGTCCCTTAAAGGCTGAATAGCTTGAGCCACGTATTTTTGGCACAAGGTAGGGCTATTGGCCATTCCTTGAGGCAAAACCTTCCATTGGTATCTTTTCATGGGTTCTATATTATTAACAGATGGCACTGAAAAGGCAAATCTTTGTTTATCCTGAGGTGCCAAGGGAATGGTGAAAAAACAATCCTTAAGATCTACTACTATAAGAGACCAATCAAGAGGGATTTGCGAAGGTGCTGGGAGTCCAGGTTGCAAAGCTCCCATGGTATGCATAGTAGCATTAACTGCTCTAAGATCATGTAACAATCGCCATTTTCCTGCCACCTTCTTGGGTATAATAAATATAGGCGTATTCCAAGGGCTATTGGAAGGCTCTATGTGACCAGCTTCTATTTGTTCCTGTATCAGTTCATGAATATGACCTAATTTCTCCTTGGTTAATGGCCACTGATCCACCCATATAGGTTTATCATCTTTCCATTGTATAGGATCAGCATGGTGGCGAGGAGACTGAGCAGTGACCATTCCTAAAAAGGTTGATATCTTAATCCTTGTCTTCCTGGGTTTTTTATGCCTTGACCAGTCGGATGTCCCATCTGAGCTATAAACTGCTGTCCTTTGCCGGTAATAATACAAGCTTGTAAACCTTCTAAAACATCTCGGCCCCACAAATTGACTGCAATTCCAGAGACAATGTAGGGCTGAAACCATCCTGTCTGTCCTTCCTCATCTTGCCACCTTAAGACTGCAGCACTACGTTGTGTGTTGTCAGGAACTCCCACCCCCCTAATTGAGTCCATAGCTTCTACCACGGACCAACTTGGAGGCCAGAATTCTTTGCTGATAACGCTGACATCTGCCCCAGTGTCTACTAAGCCCTTAAACACTTTTCCTTCTATTCTCAAATTAATCATAGGACGGGTTTTGCTAATTTCCTGTATCCAATAGATGTCTGAGCTTCCAAACCCTTGTGCCCCTCTCTTCCTGTTTACAGCCTTGCCTTGCTGAACATAAGGTAAAAGTAGTATCCGAGCAATCCTTTGTCCTGGAGTAATTTGCATAATATGATTACATTCTAATATAACTTTAATCTCTCCCTCATAATTTGAATCTATGACCCCAGGAAAACAGTTAATCCTTTCAGAGTGTTTCCACTTCTCCCTAAAATTAATCCTAAAGTTCCCAGTGGCACAGGTCCCCATATTCCTGTAGGAACAGCTTGCCGAGCCATATCAGGGGTCAAAGTGACCACTATAGTACTGTTAAGATCTAGGCCTGCGCTCCCTGGAGTGGTCCAGATCAGAGAGTCCACTGTGGGCTTTGCAGGGTAGATCTCCCCTTTTAATGACGGGGCTGGGGGCAGCCCCTCTGGCCGTTTCCCTGCGGTTGGCCATACCCTGTGTCTTGATATAACGGCTGCCTATTTTTATGGAATCTCGATTTACAATGGCTGGCCCAATGGTAGCCCTCCTGGCACCTAGGACACCGAGAGGTTGGTTTTGTGTTGATTGGCTCAAGAGGCGGGATGTTCGAGCCTTTCCCTAGAGCACCTCCTTGTGTCCTTCTTAGTTGCCTACATTCTTTTCTAAAATGTCCTGTTTTCCCACAGTTATAACACTTATTATTCTTTACAGTTACAGCGGCGGCAAGTCATTTGCTAGAAAAGTACCTGACCCCACATTCTGACATGCTCGAATCATTTCTGTAATGGTACTACCTTTTCTCAGAGGCATCAGGCATTTCTTACAATCCTCATTGGCGTTTTCATAAGCTAATTGCTGAATTAAAATATCTCCTGCTATCTCATGTTGAATCTGTCGTCTCACTGCTCGAGTGAGACGAGCCACAAAATCAGAAAATGATTCTAAAGGCCCCTGCATGCACTTACTAAAAGCTCCCTCAGAGTCCCCTTTTGCTGGTAAAGCCCACCAAGCTTTCCTTCCACAAGCTCTGATTTGCTCATATGCCAGCTGCACATAATCTAACTGAGTTTGCACGTCATTATATTGTCCCAGTCCTGCTAGCATTTCATAAGTTATTTGAGCATTCAGTCCACGGTTTGTATGGGCTTGCTCCTGGCATTTCTCCAAAAATTCTCCCTTCCATAGTAAATAATCTCCTCCATCCAGAGTTGCACGAGCTAAAGAGTACCAATCATGAGGGATTAAGAATGCTTCAGAAATATTATTCATAATTTCTCCTGTAAAAGGAGCGGTTGGACCATTGTGAACTACACTTTCACGTAAGGCCTTTATCATTTTAAAGTCAATTTTTTCATGGTGTCTTGTTATCTGATTCGGGAGCTGTGGGTCAGCTACCTGTATGATAGGAAATGCAAACCTTTTTTCCACCGGCATGTCCTTCAATCCTTCTCTGATGGCTTTTTGCACAGGTGGTTCCACTAACGGCGAGGTAATCATTTCAGGATTAGGACGTGGAGGTGGAGGTGGAGGTGGAGGGCGCCATGAAGGCCAGTCCTGCAAGTGTTCTTCCTGCTCCTCTCTGGGAGGAGCGGAGGGAACCAGGCGAGGAGGCTCCTCCTCAGCCTCTCTGAAAGGCTTCAACAAACGCAATATTGTGTTCCCCATGGAAAAACAGTTTTTATGCGTGTGTGCGTGTGTGTGTGTGTGTGTGTGTGTGTGTGTTTGTTTTTTAAGATAAGTTTTTCCCTGCTTACTGAACTGTTTTCAATTTCTGACTTACTTTTTGGCAAACTTTCAAGATCTAATGTACCTTCTTCTTACTTTTTAAAGCCGAATCTATTTATTTATTTATTTATTTATTTATTTTTTTATTTTTTAAAGCCGAATCCTGCCCCGTTAGCCTGGTTGAGAAAACGTTCCCACACCGCCTACAGCTCCGGACTACTGTAGCTGATTGTGGCCATTTGTGTGTGGTGAAATAACCCCTCACCTTTACGGTGACTTTTCCTACCTTTACGGTGAATTCTTCGTTCCTCACTTTTGCCAGTGAAACTTCGTTTTTTCGCTCTAGCAAAACCTTCACTTCCAGAGTCCCCCTCGGGCGCCAGATGTCGTAAATGTTTCCTTCCACGTCCTGCGTGGTTCAGGGTTCAATATCTGGAAGAGGAGCCACACACAAATGAAATAGAAAAGACAAGAGATAATTTGGAAATATTGGGGGACCAGGCGGGTAAGTCCAACTCAAGAGGAAGGACTTCCACCCGTGCTCAGTCCGCACCGAACTTTTATAGTCTGAGGTAAACAAGGCAGTGGTTACCATAGTTACAGTTCTTGTGAGTTTCACCTGTTTTGATCATGTTTACACTCCCTGCACTTCCCTCAGCCCATTAGCTTCCCAGGTAAGATCTGGGGAGTGTTATAAGGTCAAGCCTAATTATGCTAAGAGGACTGAGCCCTCTAAGCCGGGACTTGTTTGTGACTTTGCCAGCAGGTCAGTCCGAGGATCAACCCTATATCAGTTTCCCACACTCTTCCAAAGCTGTTCCCTACACACCAAGGAACAAGGGCAGACAGTGCTCCGTGCAAGACAAGTAGAACCATGGGGGAGCCCCAGAGAACTGTCTCCCATCAGGCAACATGTAACTTTCACTTTCAGGAAATTGTGTTATGAACAAGCACCCTCTCCAATAGGAAGGTTCTTCTATACAAGTCAACTAAGGACGGAGAACCTGATTAGATAAAGGACATGGCGTATATTCCTTGCTGTTATCACTAACCTAGTGACAGTACACATTCCTGGCTATCTGACAGCTTCTGCAGTCAGGAGCAGGGCATGGCATAAGTGGTCCCTCTGATTTGGCGCTCACAAGACCAGGGTTTTGGCTGAGACTGTGGTCTCCCCTGAGTGTCCAGGAGGAAAGGAGATGCTTCCAATCTCACCCCAGTTGCGGGCAGAATTCGGTTTCCTGCAGGTGTAGGACTGAGGGTGGATCTCCTGTGGCTGCGGCTGCAGGCGTCCTCAGCTCCGAGAGGCCACAGGGAGCTTCTTGACCCGTGGGTCACTTGCTGCTGCAGAGCCCACAGAGCAAAGGGCCAGCAACTCCAGCTGAATGGGCACTGCAGTCTGTGTGAGGAACCGTCAATGTGTCGGTGCCACCACGGTGGACATGTGCTGTCTTCAGATGTGTTCCTGGATGGGGCTGGATGGGATCAGAATCAGTAGGGTGGATGCCAGGGTGTCCTACCAAAAGCCACCATTCGGGGTTGAGTGACAGTGTGTGTGTGAAGAGGGTGTGGGCACGAGGTGCCTGTGGACTTAGAAACTTGAGAGAAGTGGCCGCTGAATTGTCATTGAATGATCTGACTGGGTGTGTCTCAGTCCCACAGCCTGACCATTCCCTGACCCAAGGCCCTGACGGTCACCAAGTGGAGCAGGGTCCCAAGACAGGACGCATTAACTGGGCTTTTCCCCAAAGGCCTTGCCTGGAAGCCCAGCTTCACCATCCATGGAAACACCAGGGAGGAGGCGTGTTCTCCTGAGAGCTGGGGCTGCATCTGTGATTCTTGGGGGCAGGAGTCCTGCAGCTGTGGGTTCCGGGTTTGCATTTCCTCCAGCTCCCACTCTAGTATCCAAACTAGCCATCGCTGACCAGGCCCTTCATGGGCTTCCACCCTCTGCCCCGTGCACATGTGCAGGCCCTGGTTCATGCAGCACAGCCCAGGGCCCTGGGGGGGGGGGGCACCACAGGGAAGTTCCCGTACCCTTTGAGGGCAATGGGTGAAAACCTGTGTGGCAGGTGCGCCCACTCAGTCACACAGGACAATCTCCTTGTACCCGAGAGAGAAGAAATGAGACTTAACTGGCTCCTTCCTGCCTTATTCCTACAGATCAAACTTTGCCCCCTGTATCCTCAGGCCAGGGAAATATGTGGAGATTTTGCTTTTAGGGAAATGACCGTAGAGAACGACAGGCCACTCAAAGTTCTAAGAGTGACTCTGTCTTAGTATGTTTGGGCTGCTATGACAAAAATACCATCAACTGCATGGCTTATAAGCAACAATTTATTTCTCATAGTTCTGCAGGCTGGGAAGTCCAAGATCATGGTGCTGGTAGTTTCAGTGTCTGCTGAGGGCCTGCTTTCTGGCTCATTGCCAACCTTCCCTTCACTGGGCCCTCACTTTGTGGAAGGGGCACTAATGCCAGTCAGGAATGCTCCACTCTCATGACCTAAGCACCACCTCCAAACACCATCACATACAGCATATGGCTTCCACATGGGAATTTTGGGGCGCGGGGGGGGGGGGGGGGGGGCGGGGCACAAGTTTTCCGTCCTCTCAGCACGCTCCTTCTTGGATTGAAGTCTTCTGAGAAGAGGCATTTGAGCTAAACCCTGAGGGCTGGCATTCCAAATAAAGAAATGAGGATGTACCCAGATCCCAAGACCACAATGTGCAAGGTGTGTTTGGGGACGCTCAGGAGATGATCTTAGTGCAGACATAGGTTTCAGCCAATTTTATATTTCAGGATAAAGAATTTGAACTTGATTTCTTAGGCCATAAGTTGTCTATTGAATATATAGTTTTCACTTGAGGATTTATTTATTTATTTATTTATTTATTTAGAGAAAGAGAGAGACATCTATGTGAGAGAGAAACTTCAATCAATTGCCTCCTGCATGCCCCTCACCCGGGATCAAACTGCAACCTAGGTATGTGCCCTGATTGGAAATCATACTCCCAACCTTTTTTGGTTATAAGAGGACACTCAACCAATTGAACAACGGGGTCAGAGCTCCATTGATATTTTTTAAAAATATATATTTTTTATTGATTTCAGAGAGGAAGGGAGGAGAGAGAGATAGAAACATCAATGATGAGAGAGAATCACTGATTAGCTGCCTCCTGCACACCCCCTACCGGGGATGGAGCCTGCAACCCAGGCATATGCCCTTGGCCTGGATGGAACCTGGGACCCCTCAGTCCGCAGGCTGACTCTGTATCCACTGATCCAAGCCGGCTAGGGCTCCATTGACATTTTTAACCTAGACGTCCTATGCAGTGGGAGAGCAGAGCTCAGGAAAGTTTTCTAGTTTCCATCAGTGTGAGATTGTACAGCTAAGTCCACGGAGAGGGAGGGCAGGTAAAGCTGGGGTGCTTCATCCAGGTCTAGGGGTCACCTGGCGGTGTGTCTGTGAAGCTCAGAAATTGCACGCCATGTTTCTGTGAGGACCTCCGTGTCTTTCCTGCACTTTTCACAGCATCTGGCCCTACAGGGTGAAGGAGCACCGGCAGAGGGGAAATCAGCGCGCCCCTCACCGCCCCAGTCCCACGGGGAGCGAGCAGAACCGGCCTGGAAGTGCGGCAGCTCCGGGTGGAGGCAGCTCAGGCTCCTAGTGACAGGACCTGGCGCAGATGGAGAGGCCGGGAAGGTCCGGTCACAGCTCAGACGCCAGCTGACCCGGTCCTGCTTCCGGGCTCCACGCAGCGCCGGGGACCAGGCGGTACCAGCGGGCGGACCCAGCATCCTCCCCGGAGGCGAGCAGAGCCGGACCTCGGGCTGAGGTGCCTCCCGCGAGACCCGGTGCTTCAAGGCCCCGCCCCCGGGCCCCGCGCGAAGCAGGACGGGAAATTCAGCTGCGTCCGTCGTTTGGTTTTAGAGCGGGAGCTACTGCCCGCGGTCCTTGGCTGCAGCTCGCCGGTTCTCGGGAGCGGGGGACGGAGGGGGAGGAAACGCTCAGTGGCGGCGGAGTCCCCGTGACCGACTCTGCTGTGGCCCCGGGGGCGCAGCCGGGCTCCCGCGCATCACGTGTCCCGAGTGACTCAGGCGAGGCCCGGCCGGCGGCGCTGCTGGTCGCCGCGTGTCCCTGACCCCGCACCCGACCGCCCCGGGCGGCGTGGCCTGGGCTCCGCGCCGCCCTTCCCCGCGCCGCCCCTGGCCTCCTTCCCAGCTGAGCGCGGTGTCCCGGCGGCCAGCGCTGCTGAGGCCCAGGCTCAGCCCGCGGGTCTTGCCGACCCTGAGGCCCTGGACGTGGCCCTTCCGCCCAGACCTGGCTCAGGTGCCTCCTGTGCCTTCGCCCCCCCCCCCCCCCCCAGCCGCCTAGCGTGCTCTTGGGAGGCCCGAGTACCCAGGAAGCAAGGCCATGGTCTCCCTGGGAGCGCATCAGTTCAATGCGGAGCTGTTATAGGGCCCAGGGAAGCGCACACACAGTTGGGGCTGCAAAGATCTAAATATACTAATCAGCACAAAGTGGCCATTGTTCTGTGCAGGCGATCCTTTAATTACCGATTCTGTGGCTTCCTCTCAGAGTTAATATGTTGGTTAACCCGTTGACTAGAACATAGGAAGGCCGGCTGGATTTTGTGGGTGTTTGGTGTAAGTTTTATAAGGCACTGTGGGGTGCACAGTCCTCTGCCTGGGGCTGTACCCACGTGAACGCCGGGTAGTAGACAAAGAGGACATGAGAGACAGAGGCATATAGGAGAGTCTTTTTAAAAAAATATTTTCATTTTTTTTTACATAGAGGAAGGGAGAGGGATAGTTAGAAACATCGTGAGAGAGAAACATAGATCAGCTGCCTCCTGCACACCCCCTACTGGGGATGTGCCTGCAACCAAGGTACATGCCCTGGACTGGGACCCTTCAGTCCACAGGCTGTTCTCTATCCACTGAGCAAAACCGGTTAGGGCAGGAGAGTCTCTTTTGCAGGCCATGTAGCCATTGCTAACAAGGAGCCATCAGACAAAACAGTTCTTCAAAGTAGCTTCACACAGTGGCTGCGCCAAGCAGCCCTTGCTAATACAGTAGCAAACAGGAACCATACCAAGCAGCCACCCACTGGCTGGTTAGAAACACGTTTGTACTAACTTAGACACAAAGGCTTTCTGCCGAATAGTGACATCAGTATTTGGGTGATAGTAAGGTACTCCTGCCCAGTGTGTACAGTACAATCTCTGTGTCCTTGCTTAGATTGGCCTTGAACATCCTCATTAGGATTCTCCTGCTCAGATTGGCCTTGAACATCGGCGTTCTCTGATTAGGCTCCCACAGGCACTATCTCAGTCATGGCCCAAGTTTAAGTGTTCTCAAAACTGACTTATTGGAAGGAGGAAAAAGTGTCATGAATGTGACATAACCGTTCTCTCAGGAATAACACTTAACTCACAGAAAACATAACTGCAACCCTAGAGGAGCTGCATGGGAACCACAGGCTCAGATATTTCAGCCAAGAAAGCTGCTGGTGCCAAAAAGACCTCAGAGGAGAAACCAAGTCAAATTAAACTGTTTGTGATGTGAAAGCCATTTCCAACACTGTTTTTAAAGGTTGTCTAGTGCTGACATGAATGTTTGTTTTGATTCCTGTATTTGAGGATTGCAGCTTCACCTCAATGCCACAAAACCGTTTTCCATATAAGAGTTGTCTGAGACAGAACTGTCATCCACCTTCTACAGTGGCCGAATTTGACTGGCTGTCAGTGACTGTTCGTAGAAATGTTCTGGAGGTAATGGGTGAGGGCTGTTTCCACCCACAGCTCAACCACTTCTTTGTAGTAATAAGCTTAACTGTAGTAGATGATGTTCTTTCAAAGCTAGAACTGTTAAGTTTGCAAACAAGCACGACTGTTCCATTGCCAGTAATTTTATTCATGCCTTGGTCTTTGGGGTTTGCACCAGAAATTGGCATTGCTTGCAATTATATGTTTAGGTGGATTGAGGCTCACAATTAATGATGACATTTACTAGTTTCTTAAAGCACCAAGTGGTTCAACTTTTGATGAATTAGAAATGATATGTTGTTTTTGTTTGTTTCATTTCAATATGCCAGTGATCTGTCAGGTGTGCTTTTTAAATGTTGTTCCAGCATTTGAACAGAAATGCCCTTAAATGTTGAGAGCCATTTACTATAAAGTAAAACTTGTCTAAATCCTTAAATGTGAAATGTGGAGAAATTAGTGAGTAGTAGTAGGAAATGTAGGATCAATATTGTCAGACATAAGTGCTTATCTCTCAGCCCAGTGATTTCCTACAGTTGATTTTGTCAGCAGCTAACATGTAGCTGTAATGTTAATTATGTACTGATAGTGTAAGGTAACTATGAAATGGTAACTAATTACCTGAAAGAATCAGATCTGGAATGCCCTTTGATGTTATGATTACTTGTACACCTACAATGTGATAGGATTGTATGACACTCATCTAAGGATTAATGGCTCTTCTGTAAACTTCTGATAATTTCCTTCTTGTTTTGATTCCAACAGCTGTCCAGAATGTGTTTGAATTCACACAGAAATAATATTGATATCTGAAAGCCATGCTGAACTTCTCTGAAGAAAGGGAAACAATGATTGCAGCTGGGGATTTGCAGGAATTTGTTCCTTTTGGTCGAGACCACTGCAGACACCACCCTAATGCTTTGAACCTTCAGCTTCGGCAGCTGCAGCCAGCCTCTGAGTTGTGGTCCTCTGATGGTGCTGCTGGCTTGGTGGGATCCCTGCAGGAGGTTACAATCCATGAAAAACAGAAGGTTTTATCAAGGTTCTCAGTTTGCTTTTGAAATGTAGAGAGATTCGATCTACTTGTAATTTAAGGCTACCCAGATGCAACTGAGAAATGAGTATGATGCTACTTCTAGGGTATAGGTTAAGATTTGGTCATTTTTATCAAAGCTAAAAATAATGACCTTAATTGTATTACAGTGTCATGGCTGTTTAGACATATAACTCAGGGATTTATAATGAGAGTCACTATGATTATGCTCCATTTAAATCTCTTTTTCTCCACTTAGTATGTGGGACCAGATTTCATGTTATTTGATGGTTAGATAGTAGAGTTAGCAATGGTCCCTGCTGCCAAAAACTTACATGTTTCTAGAGGAGAAAAGAAATGCCACATAAGTAGATATAGTACTAGTTTTTAAACAGGGGAATGAGAAGTAAGTGCATGTTAAACAGTCAGTCTTTCTAATCTTAATTCCATTTCTGTATCCCTTTTGTGATACCAAAATTTCCAGGAGCGGAAGTCTGTAGTTAGGAATCCAAACCTTTCTCTGCCCTGTTCATTTTGATGGTTGGCACAAGGGCAGAAAGGTGAATGTATATGTAGTTGTGAAGCAGGGAAGTCTGCATGGTGGGTAAGCTCCCCAGTGTCCTGTGTGCACTTCATTGCGCCCTCTGCTTCACCCCCCATATGCTTAATATGTCTTTAGTCTCCCAAGAATGTTAGTTTAATTTTTGGATATATAGGTAAGGTCTAGTTTTTGTTTATTTATGTTTTTGGCAGCATAAAATGGTAGTGTAATAATAAAATACTTAATATAGCGAATTCTTGAGGTAAATTCCCATTTTTGAAATCCTGTAAGATACAGTATGATACATATACCCACACCCCCTCCTCTGTTAATCAGTGGCACCAAACCTAAGAGTTGGGCTTGGACTGAGTCTTACTCCACAGACAGAGTAGGAGACTCGTATCTGGATTGCTGTTCAATTTTAATTAATAAATCTTGCTCCATAATGTTGCAAAAGAAATAAAAACCGCGTAAACATGTCTTACGTATGTAAATTTTTAAGGAAAGCTGGCAGTTAAGGAGAGGTGGAAGTGAAATTGGAGAAGTGGATTATGACGAGGAACTCTATGTGGCTGGAAATATGGTGATCTGGAGCAAAGGAAGTAAAAGCCAGGCATTGGCTCTTTACAAGGCCTCTACAGTTGATAGTCCTGTTCAACAGGTGAGTTGATTGGAATTTTAGTATTTGATTGATTATTGAGTAATTTTTTTTTAAAAAAACAAAGCTTTTATCCTAAAATTTGACAGAAATAATAAAAACAATATATAATGATCCCAGTAGCTTGATATATGTTTTAACATATAGTTAAAACATTTCATTTATTTTCTATATCATCATTTTTTTGCACTGTTCTTTGTCAATTTAATGGTAATGTGTAAACACTTGAGTAATTCCATTAGTTATTGCCAAAAATTTATAAGGCTTAAATTTAAGGGTATAAGAATATATTAGCACATGATTATATTTGGTTGCAAAGTGTTGAATAAATAAAAATCAATTTCATAGTAAAAATACTCAGAGAGTAATGGAAAGGAAAAAAAAATCTAATTTGCCGTCATTGCACATGCTTGGGTTGCACTCAGCGGGCAGACTCAGCACCTAAGCCCCATTGAAGCAAGTCTTGCCCCAGAGGGGTGTGTCCAGCACAGAAGTTCTCCCTCTGCAGACACAGCTGATTCTCACAGCCGATTGGCCTGGAGGTCAATTCCTCCCAGTGATAACTACAACAATCAAGGCTTAACTACAACAAGACTGTGCACAAAGACCACAAGGGGGTGCACCAAGAGTGTCCTCCTCAGGTAATTGGGGAGGTTGAACCACTGGGCCCTAGTGGACACTCAGCACAGAAAACCACTTTATCAACACAGGGAAGCATAAAAAATGTGGAGACAAAGAAGAAGGACACAAATGATAGAAATGGAGGAAAGCAAACTACTGGATATAGAGTTCAAAAACACACTTTTAAGGTTTTTCAAGAATTTTCTAGAAACTGCCGATAAACTTAATGAGGTCTATAAGAAATCTAATGAGACCCTCGAGGTTGCGATAAAGGACCAACTAGAAATTAAGCATACACTGACTGAAATAAAGAATATTATACAGACTCCCAACAGCAGACTAGAGGATTGCAAGAATCAAGTCAACGATTTGAAATATGAAGAAGCAAAAAACACCCAACCGGAAAAGCAAAATGAAAAAAGAATCCAAAAATACGAAGATAGTGTAAGGAGCCTCTGGGATAGCTTCAAGCGTACCAACATCCGAATTATAGGGGTGCCAGAAGAAGAGAGAGAGCAAGATATTGAAAACCTATTTGAAGAAATAATGACAGAAAACTTCCTCTACCTGGTGAAAGAAATAGACTTACAAGTCCCGGAAGTGCAGAGAACCCCAAACAAAAGGAATCCAAAGAGGACCACACCAAGACACATCATAATTAAAATGCCAAGAGGAAAAGACAAAGAGAGAATCTTAAAAGCGGCAAGAGAAAGAAAGTCAGTTGCCTACAAGGGAGTGCCCATATGACTGTCAGCTGATTTCTCAACAGGAACTTTGCAGTCCAGAAGGGAGTGGCAAGAAATTTTCAAAGTGATGAATGCCAAGAACCTACAACCAAGATGACTTTATCCAGCAAAGCTATCATTCAGAATTGAAGGTCAGATAAAGAGCTTCACAGATAAGGAAAAGCTAAAGGAGTTCATCACCACCAAACCAGTATTATATGAAATGCTGAAAGGTATCCTTTAAGAAGAGGAAGAAGAAGAAAAAGGTAAAGATACAAATTTTGAACACCAAATACACATCTATCAACAAGTGAATCTGAAAATCAAGTGAATAATCTGGTGAACAGAATGAACTGGTGATTAAAATAGAATCAGGGGCATAGAAAGCGAGTGGACTGGCTATTCTTGGGGGGGACAAAGGGGGGAGGGGGGTGTGGGAAGAGACTGGACAAAAATCGCGCACCTATGGATGAGGACAGTGGATGGGGAGTGAGGGAGGAGGGTGGTGTGGGAACTGGGTGGATGGGAGTTATGGGGGGAAAAAAGAGGAACAAATGTAATCATCTGAACAATAAAGATGTAATTATATGCACCCCTATGTTCATAGCAGCACAATTCACCATAGCTAAGATTTGGAAACAGCCTAAGTGCCCATCAGTTGATGAGTGGATTAGAAAACTGTGGTACATATACACAATGGAATACTATGCTGCGTTAAAAAAAAAAGGAACTCTTGCCTTTTGCAACAGCATGAATGGAACTGGAGAGCATTATGCTAAGTGAAATAAGCCAGTCAGAGAAAGATAAATACCACATGATCTCACTCATTTGTGGATTATAGAGAACAACATAGACTGATGAAAAAGGACAGACCCAAAGACTGAGAAACAGCGATCAGGCTATCAATCCCCAGAAGGAAAGTAGGGGAGGGCGGGGGTAAGGGGAAGAGATCAACAGAAGGACTTGTATACATGCATATAAGCCAAACCAATGGACATGGACAATGGGGGGATGGGAGCATGAGTTTGTGTGTGGGGGGGAGGTTGGGGGTTAAAGGGGGGGATGAGGACACATTTGTAATACCTTAACTAATATAAAAAAAAAAAGAACAGTTGTAGAAAGCAAAAAAAAAAAAAAGAGTCAGGGAGGGGGAAAAAGGTGGAGCCTATTCTAGGTTAAAAGAGACTAAAGGACATCACCAAATGCAATATTTTTTGCACCATTTTGAATGAACTTTGATTGAGTCCTGGTTCTAGAAAATTATCTTAAAAAAACATTTTGGGGAAAATTTGAAAATGTTGCAAATGGACTGAATATTAGGTGATGTTAGAAAAATTTTTTCTTAGGCAAGATGATGGTTTTGCGGTGTATAGGAGAGAATATTTCTTTTGGGGAAATGCATGATGAAGTCATGATGTGGGGGATTTTCAGGTATTCGGCACCCCCCACTCAAATCCCTCACATGCACATAAGCAGATATGGCATAATGGTAACCACAGTTAGATTTATTTGTTTATTTTTAAAACATTTTTTATTGATTTTAGGGAGGAAGGGAGAGGGAGAGAGAGAGAGAGGAACATCAGTAACGTCAATGGTAAGAAGAGAATCATTGATTGGCTGCCTCCTGCATGCCCACTACTAGGGATTGAGCCTGCAACCTGGGTATGTGCCCATGACTGGAATCAAACGCAGGACCAGTCCGCAGGCCGATGCTCTATCCACTGAGCCAAACCGGCTAGGCCTTAACAACTGTTAGATTTAGATGAAACAGGTGTTCACTGTATTATTTCAACTTTTCTTACTGAATATTTTTAGAATAAAAAGTTTTGGGGCGAGGGAGAATATATTTATAGCAGTTGAATTAATTATTGGGCTATTGACAAGAGATTTCAAGACTTTTTGACTAATGTTAAATTCCTTAGTGGTAAGCACTGCAATCTTGGTACCTGGACATTGCTTTTTTGTGTTTTCCCCCATTAACTGTTACCTGATGAACATTGTACCCTTCTAACAATATACTGGGAACGGTAAACTGAATTATTCCTAAACTTGAGGGCATGTGTAAAAGCATTTCTGTCCAGGAGTGTTGAAGCCAGTGACCATTTTTTTAAAAATATATTTTTATTGATTTCAGAGAGGAAGGGAGAGAGATAGAAAGATAGAAACATCAATGATGAGAGAGAATCATTGATCGGCTGCCTCCTGCACGCCCCCTACTGGGGATTGAGCCCACAACCCAGGCATGTGCCCATGACTGGAATCGAACCTGGGACCCTTCAGTCTACAGGCTAATGCTCTATCCACTGTGCTAAACCAGCTAGGGCGCCAGTGACCATTTTGATGATATTTCCGCCCCGCCCTCCCCCACACCCCCATGTAACCATATGGTTAGTGTAGTTGTGAAAGTGGCATGACGATATCCAACAAGTGTTTGGTTTTTTGGTTTGTTTGTGTTTTTTTTTTTAATTTGTATTTTTATTTATCAGAGAGGAAGGGAGAGGGAGAGAGAGATAGAAACATCAATGATGAGAGAGAATCATTGCTTGGCTGCCTCCTGCACAACCCACACTGGGGATGGAGGCTGCAATTCAAACATATGCCCTGACCTGGAATCAAACTGTGACCTCCTGGTTCATTGGTCGATGCTTAACCACAGAGCCATGCTGGCTGGGCTCAAACTAATTCTTTGCTTCTATGTTTCCATCTTAAATTCTCCAAAGGATGATTGCATGTTTACTAGATTCCATGGATGTGCAGTTAGATGAATTGTCTCTTTTGTCTCCTTTATCTTAAGATTGCTTGTAAATAGAAAGATAAGATTTTTAATTTCAGTCCTTTTGGTCTGGAAAACATATTGTTCTTTAGTCTTCTTACTATATGGGGGAAGATATTTTGTATTTGGTTAGGAATCAATACCAGGTGTATGTGACTCAGATTTAGTTGAACAAATAAACAGATAACTAAAATGCTGTATGCAGATAAATTAAAATGCCATATAATACCTGTGTGTCCTGACTCCTGTGTGGTGAGTCAGGGGACTGGCTCTGAAGGCAGGATTTCTCAAAGAAGTTGCTGATTGAACTGGAAGTTGGGAAAAGAAGGGCATTCTAGGCAGAGCGAATCAGCCAAACGATTTATGGGAAAACATGATGTATTCTAAGTTCAGAACGGATGTACACAGGGTTTGGGTGTGGAGAGATGCTTGCAGGTGCTGAGTGGATCCAAACTGAAGGGCCTTGTTTGTACCTGGGAACTTGAAATTTAAACTGTGCACAGGAGGAGCCTGTCGAGGATGTTAAAATGGAAAGTACATCTTCAGTTCTGTATTTTGAGAAGATATGACTTTGGTGGCAATGTGTAGGATGTGTAGGATTGGCTGGAGAGTAGAGAGACTGTTGTCGTGGATACTGTTTTATGATAGTTCAGGGGGAAAAGATTGGCTCTGAAGAGAGAAGACAGAGATGAGAGACAGAGCTGAGGGAATGTGCAAGTCCTGAGACATCCATCAGGAGTAAGGGAGAGTATGAAAATACTATTGGGGTAGGGATGGGAGTGGCCTGGAAGAGATTAATGCGGGGAAAGGAGGACCTATGTAATACTTTCAACAATATAGATTTAAAAAATAAAAAGAAAATAAAATACTATCTGCTTTTAGAGACTGGGAGGATGGGATTTCATAAAAGGAAGCTGAGTCAATAATAGGTACAGTGTAGATTTGAGACATTTCAGGTGGGAGTGCAGCTCTAATGCCGGTTTTTCCTAAATTCAACAACCACAGATCAGACAATTCAATTTAAAACTGGACAGAGGGCTTGAACGGGAATTTCTCTAAAGATATGTACATGGCCAATGAGCACATGAAACAGTGCTCAGCATGTTTAATCATTAGGCAAATGCAAATCAAAACCACAGTGAGCTATCATGTCATACCTACTGAGATGACTGATATATTAAACAATGAAAAAAATAAGTGAGGATGTTGAAACTGGAACCCTGTGATTACTGGTGGAAAAGTAAAAAATGCCACTGTTGGAAACCATTTGCTGTTTCTCAAAAAGTTAAACCTCAGCAGGGTGGAGGGGTTCAATGGGGGATAGAAAGGGACATCTATAATATTTTCAACAATAAATTTCAAGATAAATTGGGGGGGGGAGTTAAACCTAGAATCACCATATGATTCAACAATTCCCCTTTTGGGTATATATACACAAAAGACAGAAGCATCGATCAGATGCTCAAACCTCAGAGGGAAGGTAGGGGAGGGTGGGGGTAAGGGATAGAGGTCAACCAAAGGACTTGTATACATGCATATAAGCATAACCAATGGACACAGACCCAGGGGAGTGAGTTCATGAATGGGAGTGGGGTGGGGGGCAATGGGGGAATAAGGACATATATGTAATACCTTAATAAAAAATGTTGAAATAAAAAGAAAAGATTTGAAAGCAGGGACTCAGTCTAACACCAGTGTTCATAGCAGCATTATTCACAATAGTTGAAATTGGAAACAACCCCAATGTGTATGGAGAGATGACTGGATATACAATATGTGGTATTTGCCTACAATGAAATATTTAGCCTTTAAAACGAATGAAATTCTGAGATGTGCTACAACATGGATGAACCTTGAGGATGTTATACCCAACATAACATAAATACTGTACAATTCCACCTTCATGGGGTACTTTGCTTTGAATAGGTAAATTCATAAGGACAGAAAATATAATAGAAGCTGAGGGAGGGAGAAAGGGGAAGTTGTTGAATTGGCAGTTTCTGTTTGGGATAATGGAAAAGTTCTGGAAATGGATAGCATTGAGGTTACACAACTTTATGAATGAATGTATTTAATGGTACTGAATTTGTACACCATAAATGGTTAAAATGGTAAATTTTACATTATGTATATTTAACCACAATTAAAAAACCCATAAAATACCATTAAATAATTTCAAGTAAGCGATTGTTAGGCATGCTAGTGAAAGTTGAATGGCATTTCCTGGTTATGTTTTGCAAGATGAAAGGGAAAGTTTAGTTTTTCTAAAGATTTTTTTCTGACTGTCTAAGAATGGTGAGATCATTAAGAAACCTGTAGGTTATGAATAGCTCTTCTGGTAATCTTTAGTTTTATAAAGGACCTAAGGTCAATACAGGTTAAGCCACGGTTTGAGGACACTTTTGTGGCTAGGCTTCTATCTAGTAGATTTTTAAATTTCTGTCTACTCTTTTCTTAACATTTACACACATACTTTATCTTTTCTTATAATATTTATCATTAATCTGTTTAATTTTATTTTACCTTTTGTAGTTCCCATGGTGCATGTGTTGAGCTGTTGAGAAGATAGTATATAGCTATATGTCATAATTATTTATTTGTTTATTTTTAAAATCTTTCCTTTTGAAAGTATTATAGATGCCCCCCCCTTTTAAAATATATTTTATTGATTTCTTACAGAGACGAAGGGAGAGAGAGAGTTAGAAACATCACTGAGAGAGAAACATTGATCAGCTGCCTCCTGAACACCCCCTGGGGATGTGCCCTCAAGCCAGGTACATGCCCTTGACCGGAATCGAACCTGGGACCTTTCAGTCTGCAGGCCGACGCTCTATCCACTGAGCCAAACCGGTTTCGGTGTCCCCCCTTTGTTATTGTTCCCTTCTAGCTCACCATAATTCTTATTTAGATACTATTTGTTAATAGGCTATTATTTAGATGCAATTCTTAGATAAGCATTTTGTTTTAATTTTAGGCATTTATCATATCAGAGGGTAAGTCTGAAAAAGCCTACAATAAGTTTCTGTTTAGAATTTTAATGAACTTTTTGATTCCAAATGTATACCTCTTTTTTGTTGTTGTTCAAAACAAAGTGAATAATTGTGGTTTTGTCTAAGCATTTTTATATTATTCATTAAAGGAAGAGTCCCACATCTCATTCTGGAGAAGGTGCTGTGGAGACTGTGGAAATGACAACAAAGAGCCTCAAATCTCGTGGAGAAAGTGCTTTGGAGACTGGAAATGACAACAGAGGATTTAGAAGATCACTAAAGTTATTTAGGTGTTTTGATATTCCTTTCATTTTCCAGCATTGTGATTACTTAATTTTTAAAATGTTTTAATTGATTTCAGGGACAGGAAGGGAGAGGGAGAGAGATCGAAATATCCTTGATGAGAGAGTCATCAGTTGGCTTCTTCCTGCACACTCCCTTTCTGGGAATAAAACCGGAAGCCTGGCATGTGCCCTGGTCAGGAATTGAACCATGACCTCTTGGTTCATGGATTGATGGTCAACCACTGAGCCACACCTGCTGGGCCAGCATTGTGATTTTTTTTTTCATATTCTTAGATCAACTTAATGTGAAAATGGAACTTGAATCCTTTAATTGAACTTTTTATTGTTTAAAGCAGTGGTTCTCAACCTGTGGGTCGTGAGCCCTTTAGGGGTCAAATGACCCTTTCACAGGGGTCGCCTAATACCATGGGAAAACACATATATAATTACATATTGTTTTTGTGATTAATCACTATGCTTTAATTATGTTCAATTTGTAACAGTGAAATTGGGGGTCAACATAACATGAGGAACTATATTAAAGGGTCCCGGCATTAGGAAGGTTGAGTTTAACATGGGTTTAAAGTATTACATATGTCTCCTTCTCCCCCCATCGACCCCTCCTTGATCACTCCCACCCCCCTAATTACAAGGAGGCATGATTTAAAAAATCAATATCTGTTTCTTCTTCTCGGGATTGGGAGTATTTACTGAATTCAGACCACCCCCAGAAGGTTGAGTCTCACCTTTTGAACAGATCTTTATGTCTGAATCCTTTGGAAAGTTTCTCAGATGAAGGATGAAGACTTGTCACAGAATCTCAGTCTGGATTCTTCTACACTTCTCTCACATACCTGCAATCTTTTTCCTACTTCACTGGGTCTCTGAGGAGCCTAAATGGAATACTCTGATGGGAGAAGGAATTCATTCACTTGTTGACCCCCCCTTATTCAGTTGGCAAGGTAAATACTGTGTGTAGAGTGAAAACTTCCAGGAGTGCTCAGGTGACTCAGAAATTGGCCTTAGGAACCCAGAGCATTTTTAGCAAAACACAGAATTGTTTGAAGATATTGGCTATGTAAGGTCTTGTGAGTCATCTTTGTCCTAAGAGCAGCAGGAAGCCAGGAAACAGGGTAAACACTGGGGATGACCCAGTGCATTTCATGTTGACAGGCTGACTGCCTGCACTGTGGTTGAAGGTTTATAACAATACCTGCTATGCTGTAACAATACCTACATTCTAGTAGTGCTTACAGTTCAGAGAATTGCAGTTTAGCTACATAAATTGTCAACAAGGCCAGGGAATCATGACCCCCATTAGTGATGAGAAAACCTGTCAGAGTGTGTTTCCAAGACCATGATGCTTGGTTCGCTGTGGGCTCTGCTGCACTTGTGCTGTGGCCTTCTGTGTCTCTCAGGTTCCTGGTGGATCTGCGTTTAAATGGTGCTAACACTGCACTCTCACAGCCTGGCCAGCACTCTGTTTAATACTGAATTCTAAAGGCCACACACTTGGGTATTGTGACCCTTGATACTAAAATTGAATGGAATAAAAATATCAACATCTGAGTTAATATTACAGCACGTTTTCTAGTTTTTGTGATCTTCCTTGAGATAAAGAAGTTGTATTCTGAGACATGGCACTTTTAATTTTTTTATTTCTCTTAGGACAAATCATTACTACCATGAAAACTGTTTTATAATGAAATGATTTCCAACCCTAATAACGGGCTCTGGTATTTTTCACATATTTTATTTAGTTTTAAAACTTCACAGTGAATTAACTGGTATTTCCCCATTTTCTGGAGAAAATATTGAGGCTCTAGAGATGGTTTTTTGAAGATCAACAGCTAATAGGTAATGGAAGAGAACCGAGATCACAGTGTTTTTACAGTAGTTTCACCTGCACAAAATTTGTCTAGCAAAAGTCGTTGAGGTTGCACTTATCATACTGGGCACTGGAAAGTCCAGAAATAGAATAAAGGGGCTCTGGATTTGATTATCTTTTTTCTCATAAGTATGTTTTTAAATGGGAAAGTTCTGATGAATGCTAACTGTTGGGGGTAAATATTGTAATACCTTCCTAGTTATTTGTATTTTATATGTCCTTGTTGTTGTAGGGACTAAAAATTGGAGTTTTACTTAGATCATTACTGCAAGGATTACACAATGCTTTTCAGAACAACTGAAGAAGTATGCACACTTGATCAAGGTAAGCATCTGTGTCATTAAAGGTTTTGTGAAGAGTATGGTGACATTTGCTTGTATTTCTGTTATGTTTGGACTCTATGTCATAAACTCGCTTCTAAACAACATAGAGTACAGCCCAGCTGATGGGGTGTCAGGTCCTGTCACTTCTCTGGTACTCTCGTTCTTGAGGTCCCTTCCTTCCTCTCAGCCTCTCTCTCGCTTTCTCTGTGTGTGTGCGTCTCTGTCTGTGTCACTGACCTCCTGTTGTTCAGTCAGTAAGCTGAGTCCACCCCCTTTTCCTTACCACTTTAGTAAATCTTGGTTTTGGTAAGTGCTCCACTTTGTTCTGAGAGTGTTTTGGTCTGAGAAAAGATACGGCATATCGTGCTACTTTATTATAACTTCTAGACATAAACTGTCAAGTGCCATGAGTGGGATAGATTTCCACCTTGACATTCCTGATACGACGATTCTAGTGTGAAGCCATCCAGGTGAGCAGCAAGAGTACTAAGCCACATTGACTTCAGGGCCTCCTGATACCATGTGTTCTCTGCGACCTGTCAACCTCTAGTATCGCTAGGTCCCTAACCATTCTCTACCGGGAGCCTGAAGGATCTTTTGAAAATGTAAATATGATCATGCCTCTTCTGAAAACTGACAGTGGTCTCCTATGGCCTTTAGAAATGAGTCCCAAATCCTTAGCGTGTTCCGTCCAGGCCATCCAGGCCATCCATGATCCGACCTTAGCTTCTTTTGCAGACTTATCTCTCCCTCACCCCTTTTCTGTGGTCACACTTTGAGATCCTCATTGGCATCATACTTTGCCAGCCCAGCTTAGAGCTGTGCCATGCCCTGTATCCAGACGTCTCCCTCTGGAGTCGGTGGGAGGCTGGTGTTCTTTCCGGCATCGCCCATCTTTCCCCTGTCCTGCTCTCTGCTCCCCATAGTTGTTTTGTTTTTGTTTTCGCAGGATCTCATTCAGTGTGGAAGTTGAGAATTATAAGCAGCAGAATAGTGATGAAGCTAACAGGAGGGACTTGTCTTTCTCACAAAAGAACAAGTCCACAGGTAGGTGGATCCAATATTGAAGTCAGCTGCTCAGTGATGTCAGGGTAAGCTCCCAGCATCAACGAGAGGAAAAAAATCCTCTGCTCGCTATTGTGCTTTATATCAGGGAGAAAAATAGTGTCTCAGAAATCAACTATGAGACTCTTGCGTGAACCCTTGGGCAGAACAGGCCGAATTGCAAGGGACATAGAGCAGTTTAGTGTCAAACTGCTCCTGAAAGAGGTGCCTCAGCCCAGGAGGAGGTGGTGAGGGAAGGGCAGTGGGGACCTGTGGGATGGTGAGCTTCGTGTTTCTACTGTGATCACTGGTAGCCCCGTACATTTCTTCTGTGTGGACTTGTGGAGGAAAGGTGCCCCGAGATTCAAGGATGACTGTTAAACAACGGTTTCCTAGCGTTTTGAAGTGCCCTGTCTCATAGGGTCCATATTATCCACATAGAACTAGTTAAACATATATGTCATTATTGATCTCAGAGAGAGGAAGGGAAAGGGAACAGAGAGAGCAGGGGGTGGGGCTGGGGGTGGTGAGGAGGCTGGGGAAGGGGAAAGAGAAACATCATTGATGAGAGAGCATCATCGGTCCCATAGCCCCAGCGCGCAACCCCGGTACGGGCCCTGACTGGGAATGAAAAGGGGATCTCTTGGTTCTGGGGTCGACGCTCAAGCACTGAGCCCCGCCATCCCGGCAGCCACATATCACTTTAAAATGAAACTTTTTTTTTTAAATATATTCTATTGATTTTTTACAGAGAGGAAGGGAGAGAGATAGAGAGTTAGAAACATCGATGAGAGAGAAACATCAGCTGCCTACTGCACATCTCCCACTGGGGATGTGCCCACAACCCAGGTACATGCCCTTGACCGGAATCGAACCCGGGACCTTTCAGTCCGCAGGCTGATGCTCTATCCACTGAGCCAAACCGGCTTCGGCTGAAACTTTTTTTTAATTCAAATTTACTAAAACTTAAAATTCACTGGGACATTTCGGTTTCTCTTGTTGGATACCTGAGGAGTGTTGACTTGGTGTATTGACAAGCTGGTTTGCCTTGAAAGCAAATATGAAATGAAAGAAAGGAAATGTGTCTCCCCTCAGAGCAAGAGTACTGCTCACATGAGAACGATGAGCTTTGGATGATTGGGCCACAGCACTGAATGGATCCCTCTTGCACAGCGTGCCTCCCTTTGAAATACTCACCAGTGGCATTCCTTTGTCCTTTTCTGCTTAGAATTTTCTAACATGGTGGTTTTCATTTGAATTATAGATTGTTCCAGTGGTGGTGTCAGTGAACTATGGCCCTTGCGGTAGGACCAGGGCTGCGTACCTTGTTTCCGTACCGTCCTGTTCCAGTGGAACCATTGCCTCTCCCTAAGCTGAGTTTGACTGGTGAGTTAAATTCTGGGCTCATGGAGGAAGGGAAATATTCAGGAAGTGTTTTGTGGAGGGAGTTGTTTTGAGTTACTCCTGTTGCAACCAAAGCAATGCTCTTGCTATCCCTAGTGATTTTAAGTATGGTTAAGAGCTAGTCAGTCTACTGGTTGTTTCTGGCCAAGTAGCAAATGCAGCTAAACGGCGAGGAAAGTAGAATGCCCCCCATTAAGTAATTTTTCCTTTCCTGAGACCATTTCAAGATACAAATTGGCACTTGGGAAAGTTTAGAAAGGTATGATTGAGTCTGGCCAGTGTTGCACAGTGGCCGAGCGTCTGCCTGGGAAGCAGGCAGGAGTGCACAGTTTGTTTGATTCGGGGTCAGGGCACAGGCCTGGGTTGCAGACTGGATCACCAATAGGGGTCGGGAAGGAGGCAACCGATCAATGCTTCTCTCTCATCATTTATGTTTCTGTGTCGCCCTTTCTCCCTCCCTGAAATTAATCTAAGTGTATTTTTAAAATATAGATTGAGTCTAGCCCGGGCTGATGGGGCTCATTGGATGGGCATCTCCCCTTGCACTGAAAGGTTTCCGGATCAGTTCGCAGGGAGGGCACATGGCAGGGTTTTTCGGTCAATTCCATGGCGGGGGTGGGCAGGAGGCGGCTGGTACACCTCTCATCTATGTTCTCTGCCTCTCCCTTCCTCTCTCTACTGTCTATCTATATCTTGGAGGTATGATCCTTGTGTCAACCAGAACCTGTACATGAAGCAAAATGAGAAGAAACTGTCAATTCTGGTAGTTTCACTTCTGACAGTTCACTAGTGTGAACACTTTGGTGTATATATTTCCAGATTTTATTTCCCCATTTTATCAGTGTATACGTAGTTATCAGAAGAAATTAAAGGTATCAAAACTTATTTTAAAACTGTATTATACAGTGAGCACCTTCCATGTCAGCATATATGTGTACGTGTGTGCGTGCATGTGTGTGTGTGTGTGTGTGTATGGAATTATGTATGTGTACATGAGAAGACATGGTCTACACGTGTTTTTAATAAACAACCTTATTTATTCAAAAGGAGTATTTAACTTAATGGGAAATAGTCTGCATAAATAGGTAGGTACTTTTAGAAATTATCCTTATTTACTATTATAAATGTACAGTTGGGATGTATTCCTCTGAATTATTGAAGATAATTGCCTAGAACTCTTCTGACAGCACGAGAGAAGGCTTCCAGCGCAGCCAGTAGCTGGCTCCATAATGGCTTCAGGTACTGCCTCGGGCCAGGCCTGGCCAGGGCAGGGCCTCTCATTGGACCAGGTTCTGGCCCCTGAGCAGGCCCTTCCTCTGCGTCCGGAGAGCTCTGGAGCTCTGGGCATGGACCTGGAGCAGGAGAAAGAGACACATTGACTCACACTCATGGCTTTCCTGTGACTTAGTGCAGACAGGAAAGATGCCACCGCCTTTAAGGGAACTCCAGCCCATGAGCCTGCCCTCCCCCGATGATCTGCCCAGGTGATCATTCCCCCTCACCTTGTTGAGTTGCCTCGGTGGGCTCAAGGTGCTGCCACGCCAACCATAGATTTTGGGCGTGGCCCACCAGGTGTGAGGCAGAGGAGTTAATGGGCACCAAGGCCTGCTCTACCTCGAAGCAGGCGAAAGGAAGGGGCTGCCCCAAACCCTGGACGTGGTCCAGCCAGGTCCCCACCATCGCAGCAAAGGCCCTCGGGAGAGGCAGGTGGGCAGCAGAGTCTGAGTACTGGTCTTTCTTTCCACTCTGCCCTCCCATGGCACACTTGTTTAGATCTGAGCCTCTGTGCAGGGCCCCCCTTGCCCTCCCAGGGGACAGCCCCATGCCACGCTCGGCCCCTGTATGGCTGTCCTGGTTGTAGCAGTTGTGGGATCCAGCAGGTTCAACACGGAGTCTGAGTGAGACTCTTCTTCCCACTGGCAGCACTCCTGAAGGTCCTGTGCACTGCACACCCCCACCCTCCAGGCCCAGGGCATCTGGGCTGAGGACTGAGACAGACTTGTGAGCAGCCTGCTCACCACAGTCCTGTTCTGAGCCTGGCCACCGTGGTCAGGGGAGATGGATATGGAGAGGGGCAGGCAGAGCGGGGTGGGTCTGTGGGGTTGAGGGGACTGTGAGGGACAACTCAGCACAGTGTCCCCTCTGGGTCTACAAGGCCCGGGACCCCACCCACTGTCATCTTTGCCTCCTGTCCTCCTGGAATAGAAGACTCCAGAGCCCAGGCCTTTATTGAGAATCAGATAATGTATAAGATTAGGGTTCTGCCAGGCACTCTCCACCCCCCACCCACCACAGTCCCCATGATGCTGACTCTGGGGGCCCTCCTTCTGGACCCGGAGGCCACTCACTTCATGACTTGGTCCTGCCATGTGTCACCCCGGTCATTGTAAGCAGGTGTGCCTCCAGATGGAAAAAGCACTCTGATGGCATCAGCCCTGATGGATGGTGGACACGACCTGCGAATGATGGACAGTGTGACTGCTGGACCCATTGCCCAGAAGTGAGGCCCAGGGATTGTGTCTGCTTCATTCCTTGAGTCAGGCTAAGTGTCTCCACAAGTGCGTGCACATTGTCGAGTAAAGAAACTCCAACCAGAAGCATGCCATACATCTGAGTGGGCCTGGGCCCCTGCTCTCCCCAGAAATCCCCAGAGTGGCTACACCAAGTTCCAGGACCGGCTAGGTGAAATCTCACACTGCTTAACAGGTTGCTTTGCATGTGTTTTTCCAACCTCCGATGCCACAGGCCGCTGATGGTTGTGTCAGAGTTCTTTCCGTGGAACAGAATGAAAGAATTGCTACCAACAGCCACCGCACATCCACCTACCCTGTCTGCAGAACCAGGGAGCAGGTGAGACGTGCCATGGCTTGTCCCCACAGCAGTGCTATGAGGTCCTCCCCACCCCCGCCCCAGCAGCCCACTTTTCAGAGGAGCATCCTGAGACTGGGGAAGATGTGGTGATGTTTTCATGCCTCACAGCTAGCAATGGGCAGAGTCACGAGTGTGTGCTCACCTAGATCGAAGCTCGTCCAGGAACCGTTGGGCTCTGGAGAAGGCCAGCGTGGAGACGTGGGGGATGATTTCCCCCGGGAAAGCTGGCACCATGGCCATGGCCACCTTCTCCGAGGTGCCTTCCTGGAGGGCCTGCATCCTGCAGGACTCATGCAGGTTACCAGTTCGCTCAGCTGCACACTGGGTGGGAGAAGGAAGGATATCCATGTCAGCGGCATGACCGTGAATCCCACAAGGATGGAGGTTCGGAGCTCAGTCGGGAGGTCCCAGCCCCACTGGGACGTGTGCAAGAGGAGGGACAGGAGTGCCCCGGCTGGAGGAGGTTCTAGGCCTTCAAAGTGCCACTGAAGTTCCGTACATGTTCATACAATTGCCACCTTCTCGGCACCTTTCCCCCCTCACGGCCCCCTTCCCTTTAGCTGAGGATCCACAAACCTCCTTGTAGTGATAGTGTATATGAGACCCCGGGCCCTGTGAGTCCCAGAGAAAGGTCCTCGTTACAGAGATGAGAACACAGAGGCTTAGGAAATATCAGATGCCTGCTCACGGGCATGCAGGTCAGA
This sequence comes from Myotis nattereri, assembly GCF_964212035.1. Lineage (NCBI taxonomy): Eukaryota > Metazoa > Chordata > Mammalia > Chiroptera > Vespertilionidae > Myotis > Myotis nattereri. Next base: position 8,556,767 of record NC_138085.1, on the reverse strand, counting down.
ACTGGGTGCTGTCCCGCATGCCATCCCCTCTCAGGTGCCAGAGACTTCCCTGCTACTGACATGGGAGGAGAGGGTGTGGGGACCTTGTCCCTCCCCAGCGTGGGAACAGTGTACACGGTAGAAATGGCCTGTGAAAGCCTTTGACTTCAGAAGAGAAAGTTATGTTTTATCCTTTTACATTAAAGGGCATTGTAAGACCCTCATTATGGGGATGGCAGATTCCGCAAGGTGGCAAATGCCTGGAGACTGCAGATGGGAGAAAGGCGATCACGGGGCAGGAATCTGACCAGAGGACTCGGGGAGGAGCTGATCCAGGTGATCGGTGTAAAGTGACAGGTGCCTCAGTGTCCCCATGAGGCAATTGCCAGGGACGGAACACTGTGTTTGAGTTGGACAACTTGACGTCGGCCAGGTGAAAATTTCAATGAGTGAGATTTCCTGGGCCAGGCTGGGAGCAAGGCAGCAGCCAACATCAGAAACTGCTATTGGCAACGTCCCTGCCACAGCTCTTTGGGCTTGGAATCTGCCTGCAGCCGTTCAAATTTTACACGTGCTTATCCTTCCCCAGCAGTGGGCGTCCACCTCCAGCTGGGACATTAAATGTACTGTGGCCTGAATTGTGTACCCCTAATCCCATGACTTTGCAACCCCTCGAACTTGATTATGTGTCTGCATTTGAGTTTTAGTCTTCAAGCAAGTCATTCAGGTGACGTGAATTCAGTGGTGTGGGTCTTCATCGAATCTGACCAGTGTCCTTAGAAGAGGAGGGGAGGACACGTGGCAGTGCAGAGGGGAGTCCATGTGACACACAGAGAGAAGACAGCCATCTACAAGCTGAGGAGCGACCCCCTCAGGAGATACCAGCCCCGCTGACAGCACCATCTCTCACTTCTAGCCTCCGGAATTGTGAGAAAATGAATGTCTGCTGTTAACACCACCCCGTGTGGCCCTATGTTATGGCAGCACAAGCAAGCAACCTAACACAGTCCGTTCTGACACACATCAGTGTTCCGGGCAGCACTGCTGACATGGCAGCTGAACTGCATTAGGCCCATGTCCATCAGAACTGAAATCCGCATCGCTGGGCAAATGACCTCCCCTACTGGACCAGGTCTGCAAGGACAGTGGAGCTGAGTGCTCCAGAGGATACATGGCAAGTGTAGTTTAAGCAACACAAAAAGCGAAATGCCCACGTGCTCATGGTCGACTGTGAAGTCACACGACATTTCTCTCTCTGATATTGCTACAAATATGTGAGGAGCGTCTCTCTACTGTCCCATGTAGCTGGAGGGGGGCGTGGGGGTCCGCATTTCTTTGTCTTGGGCTGTGGGACACTAGGGAGAGTCCTGAGAGGGTGCCCGGGGAGTCCCCAGATTTGAGTGTGGGTTCTGGGCCCTGCCAGGTTGTGTTGGGGTTGTGGGTGTAGAGATCCTCAAGGCCAGCTCTCACCTCAGACAGGCACTGGTCTGTGTCGTCAGCCTGGTGCACCTTCACCCTGACCCTGTAGGTGGTGTAGTCGGGTCCATGGGCCAGCACCTCAATGATGTCCTCCTTGGAGCTCTGCAAAGACAGGGTGGGTACTGAGCCAGGACGCATCAGGAAACTTCCACCCAATCTGTGGTCCTGTGTCATGGCAGACCTAGTCTATGAGGACACAGTGAGGATGTTCCTGGCAGCCCTGCTGAGCTAGCAAGAATTGATTTGTATCAAGGTGTAGCCACAGTGAAAGCCTGAATCACTGAAGAACACTCTGTCCTTGTTGGTATGTTATGGAGTTGGGGAAGGCCACAGCTTCTGACCTGGGCGCGCTGCAATGGTTTGTCGTTCTCTGTGAGTTGATAGGTTGCAGAGAAAAGTATTCAAGACCTTAATCCCTTCCTATGCCCCTAACCCCCGCCCCCCCCCGCATCCCCCCTCTTTTTTTTTTTTTAAGTACACTGCACTATCAAGTGGGATGATGTGTAAGGCTTGGAGAAGGTCTACTAGGACAGTCGGGCTGGGGCTGGTCCACAGGATACTTGGGGCAGGGAGTTCATCAGTTGAAAGGAGCATGAGGCAAAGACAGCAACTGATGCTTTCTCTCTGATCCCAAGAAGCACAGGAAGAAAGACTGCTTTTCTCCCCTACAAGGGAGCTGGTCAGGAGGATTGAAGGTGCAGATCACTTTGGGAGTGGGCCTGTGAGAACTTTGAGGCCCCAGATTTGAGTCTGACTTCTGGTCCCACCCCAGTCACCTCAGGGTCCTGGGTTTGGGCCAGTTCTCACCTCAGTTTGGCACTGGACGGTTTTCCTGTCCTGACGCACATGTCCTTTGTACCCGTTGAGGGCAAAAGTTTTACACCACAAATGGTCCAGTTTTTCCTTTAACAACTTGGTATAGAACAGCATTGCTGGATATTGGAGATACTAGAGAAGTGAGGTTTCACTCTGTTTCACTGATTATTCACTTCATGTTACATTTGCCCAAACGTAAGTAAGTTATTAATAATAAGGAAAATTGGGTATGGTGTACAAGGTTACTATCTTCACAATTTTTCTGTAAATCTGGAACTATTCTAAAATAACATCCATTAAAACAACATTCAAAATCCTAGGAAATGATAGCAACTGAACATAGTGGAATGAACCATTGAAATGACCTGGGAGTATGGGATTTGTCTTAGAGGAAACAGCACCTCCCTGCCATGTGCTGGAGTGTAATGGAACTAGAGGAAATGAGAGAGAGAGAGGACAGTTTGGGAAAAATGTTAGGCATTAAGAGGAAGGTCTCTGTTTTATAACCAGAGTGTGTGAGATTTCTGCATCTTCTGCCACACCCACCCTTTCTGGATGGTCTAGCTGAGGCTTTGTGATGTCAAGCCACACCATAGCAACCACAGAATTTGGACAACCAGAGCTTTAGGGAGTGGCTCCTCATTAACCTAAAGAGTATAAGTAGAGGCCAGGCCCCCTTCAGTAGTGTCTGTTGCCTCAGGATAGCGAAACTTAATACGACGATATTGTAGACTAGTGGAGATAAGGAGTAAGACTCCCTACACGAGGAAGGATGAAGAAACTGTAAGTCCAAAAGTGAATTTATGTTCGTATTGGGGGTGGGTGGGATGGATGGTGGAGATCGCAGTCATGAGTAACAGGGTGTTGTGTTAGTGATGGCAGTGTATAATAAAGAATTTGATTTCCTTTTTATATGGCAGACTATTGAATATTGTTTAACTATGGAAAGGATGGGCAGCTCAAGATGTGAATTTTATGCCACAACTTGTACAGTTTTTCCTTTAACATCATGGTCTAGAACAGCATTGTTGGATATTGGAGATACTAGAGAAGTGAGGTTTGGCTCTGTTTCAGTGATGGGGAGGGATCTATGGAGGGGGCAGGCATGTGAGAAGGGAGTAATGTAGATTACTTTAGTTGGGGCAACAGACAAGCCATTCCATACTGATCCAGAAACTTAGAGTAAGGAGAACCAGAAGTCTGATTGGGGATGTTTTTCACAAAAGTTTCGCATACTGGCAAGGAAAAAAGAAGCTGATTTTTAATTTGGCTTTGGATTCGGGGGGTGGGATGGATGGTGGTGGTCGCAGTCATGAGGAATAGGGTGTTGTGTTAGTGCTGGCAATGTGTAATAATGAATTTGATTTCCTTTTACATGGTAGACTATTGAATACTGTTAAACTCTTGAAAGAATGGTCAGCTTATATCTGAAGTTTTATACCACAACTGGTCCAGTTTTTCCTTTAACAACTTGGTCTAGAACAGCATTGTTGGATATTGGAGATACTAGAGAAGTGAGGTTTTACTCTGTTTCAATGATGATTCACTTCATGTTACTTTTGCCCCATACATAAGTAAGATATTAGTAATAAGGGAAATTGGATATGGTGTACAGGGTTATTAGCTTCACAATTTTTCTGTAAATATGGAACTATTCTAAAATAAAACATCCATTAAAAGAACACTCAAAATCCTAGGAAATTGTAGTAACTGAACATAGAGGAATGGACCACTGAAATGTCGGAGGAGTATGGGAATTGTCTTAGAGGAAACACCACCTCCCTGCCATATGCTGGACTGTAATGGAACTAAGGGAAATGAGAGAGAGAGAGGACAGTTTGGGAAAAATTTTAGGAGTTAAGAGGAAGGTCTCTGTTTTATAACCAGAGTGTGTGAGATTTCTGCATCTTCAGTTACCCCCGCACTTCCTGGATGGTCTAGCTGAGGCGTTGTGATGTCAAGTCACACCATGGCAACGACTGATTTTGGGCAACCAGATATTAAGTGAGTGGGTCTTCATAAACCTAAAAAGTACATATAGAGGCCAGTACCCTCTGAGTAGTGTCTGTTGCCTCAAGATAGCGAAACTTAATAAGACGATATTGTAGAATAGTAGAGATGAAGAATAAGACTCCAAACAGGAGGGTGGATGAAGACCCTGCAAGTCCAAAAGTGAATTTATGTTTGTATTGGGGGTAGGTGGGATGGATGGTGGAGGTCGCAGTCATGAGTAACAGTTTGCGGTGTTAGTGCTGGCAGTGTATAATAAAGAATTTGATTTTCTTTTCACATGGCAGACTATTGAATATTGTTAGACTATGGAAAGGATGGTCAGCTCAAGATGGGAAGTTTTATGCCACAACTGGTACAGTTTATCGTTTAACATCATGGTGTAGAACTGAGTTGTTGGATATTGGAGATACCAGAGAAGTGATTTTTGACTCTGTTTCACTGATGGGGAGGGATCTAAGCAGGGGGCATGCATGTGAGAAGGGAGTAATGTAGATTTCCTTCATTGGGGCACCAGAGAAGCTATTCCATACTGAGCCAGACACTTAAAATAAGGACAAGGAAAAGTCTGAATGGGGATTTTTTTCACAACACTTTCTCATACTGGAAAAGAAAAAAGGAGCTGATGTTTAATTTAGGTTTGGATTCGGGGTGTGGGATGGACAGTAGCAGTCGCAGTCATGAGGAACAGGGTGTTGTGTTAGTGCTGGCAGTGTAATAATGCATTTGATTTCCTTTTTACATGGTAGACTATTGAATTTTGATAAATTCTTGAAAGGATGGTCAGCTTCAGATCTGAGGTTTTATGCCACTACTGGTCCAGTTTTTCCTTTAACAACTTAGTCTAGAACAGCACTGCTCGATATTGGAGATACTAGAGGATTGAGGTTTCACTCTAACTGTTTCCCTGATTATTCACTTCAGTTACATTTGCCCAAACATAATTAAGATGTTAGTAAGTAGGGAAATTGGGCATGGTGTACATGGTTATTATCTTCACAATTTTTCTGTAAATCTGGAACTGTTGTAAAATAAAAGAGCCCTTACAACAACACTCAAAATCATAGGAAATTATATTAACTGAACCTAGTGGAATGGACCACTGCAATGACGGGGGAGTCTGGGAATTGTCTTAGAGGAACCACCACCTCCCTGCCATATGCTGGACTGTAATGGAACTACAGGAAATGAGAGAGAGAGAGGACAGTTTGGGAAAAATATTAGGCGTTAAGAGGAAGGTCTCTGTTTTATAACCAGAGTGTGTGAGATTTCTGCGTCTTCTCTGTCCCCCCCCCCCGCCCCTCCTGGATGGTCAAGCTGAGGCTTTGTGATGTCAAGCCACACCATGGCAACCACAGAATTTGGGAAACCAGAGCTGAAGGGAGTGGCTCCTCATTAACCTAAAGTGTATAAATAGAGGGCAGGCCTCCTTCAGTAGTGTCTGTTGCCTCAAGATAGCGAAACTTAATAAGACTATATTGTAGACTAGTAGAGATAAGGAGTAAGACTCCAAACACAAGGATGGATGAAGAAACTGTAAGTCCAAAAGTGATTTTATGTTCGTATTGGGGGTAAGTGGGATGGATGTTGGAGATCGCAGTCATGAGTAACAGGGTGTTGTGTTAGTGATGGCAGTGTATAATAAAGAATTTGATTTCCTTTTTATATGGCAGTCTATTGAATATTGTTAAACTGTGGAAAGGATGGTCAGCTCAAGATGTGAATTTTATGCCTCAACTTGTACAGTTTTTCCTTTAACATCATGGTCTAGAACAGCATTGTTGGATATTCGAGATACTAGAGAAGTGAGGTTTGACTCTGTTTCACTGATGGGGAGGGATCTAAGGAGGGGGCAGGCATGTGAGAAGGGAGTAATGTAGATTTCTTTCGTTGGGGCAACAGACAAGCCATTCCATACTGGGGCAGAGACTTAGACCAGGAGAACGAGAAGTCTGATTGGGGATGTTTTTCACAAAACTTTCGCATACTGGCAAGGACAAAAGAAGCTGATTTTTAATTATAGCTTTGGATTCAGGGGCTGGGATGGATGGCGGTGGTCGCAGTCATGAGGAACAGGGTGTTGTGTTAGAGCTGGCAATGTATAATAATGAATTTGATTTTCTTTTTACATGGCAGACTATTGAATATTGTTAAACTCTTGAAAGGATGGTCAGCTGAAGATGGGAAGTTTTATGCCACAACTGGTACAGTTTACACTTTAACAACTTGGTCTAGAACAGCACTGTTGGATATTGGAGATACTAGAGAAGTGATTTTCGACTCTGTTTCACTGATGGGGAGGGATCTAAGCAGGGGGCAGGCATGTGAGAAGGGAGTAATGTAGATTTCCTACGTTGGGGCACCAGAGAAGCCATTCCATACTGAGCCAGACACTTAGAATAAGTACAAGGAGAAGTCTGAATGGGGATTTTTTTCACAACACTTTCTCATACTGGAAAAGAAAAAAGGAGCGGATGGTTAATTTAGGTTTGGATTCCGGGTAGGGATGGATGGTAGTGGTCGCAGTCATGAGGAACAGGGTGTTGTGTTGGTGCTGGCAGTGTATAATAATGCATTTGATTTCCTTTTTACATGGTAGACTATTGAATTTTGATAAATTCTTGAAAGGATGGTCAGCTCCAGATCTGAGGTTTTATGCCATTACTGGTCCAGTTTTTCCTTTAACAACTTAGTCTAGAACAGCACTGCTCGATATTGGAGATACTAGAGGATTGAGGTTTCACTCTAACTGTTTCCCTGATTATTCACTTCAGTTACATTTGCCCAAACATAAGTAAGATGTTAGTAATGAGGGAAATTGGGTATGGTGTACATGGTTATTATCTTCACAATTTTTCTGTAAATCTGGAACTGTTGTAAAATAAAAGAGCCCTTTCAACAACACTGAAAATCATAGGAAATTATATTAACTGAACCTAGTGGAATGGACCACTGCAATGACGGGGGAGTATGGGAATTGTCTTAGAGGAAACACCACCTCCCTGCCATATGCTGGACTGTAATGGAACTGCAGGAAATGAGAGAGAGAGAGGACAGTTTGGGAAAAATATTAGGCGTTAAGAGGAAGGTCTCTGTTTTATAACCAGAGTGTGTGAGATTTCTGCATCTTCTGCCACCCCCGCCCCTCCTGGATGGTCTAGCTGAGGCTTTGTGATGTCAGGCCACACCATGGCAACCACAGAATTTGGGCAACCAGAGCTGAAGGGAGTGGCTCCTCATTAACCTAAAGTGTATAAATAGAGGCCTGGCCCTCTTCAGTAGTGTCTGTTGCCTCAAGATAGCGAAACTTAATAAGACGATATTGTAGACAAGTAGAGATAAGGAGTAAGCCTCCAAACAGAAGGGTGGATGAAGAAACTGTGAGTCCAAAAGTGAATTTATGTTCCTATTGGGGGTAGGTGGGATGGATGGTGGAGATCGCAGTCATGAGTAACAGGGTGTTGTGTTAGTGATGGCAGTGTATAATAAAGAATTTGATTTCCTTTTTATATGGCAGACTATTGAATATTGTTAAACTATGGAAAGGATGGTCAGCTCAAGATGTGAATTTTATGCCACAACTTGTACAGTTTTTCCTTTAACATCATGGTCTAGAACAGCATTGTTGGATATTGGAGATACTAGAGAAGTGAGGTTTGACTGTTTCACTGATGGGGAGGGATCTAAGGAGGGGCCAGGCATGTGAGAAGGGAGTAATGTAGATTTCTTTAGTTGGGGCAACAGACAAGCTATTCCATACTGAGCCAGAAACTTAGATAAGGAGAACGAGAAGTCTGATTGGGGATGTTTTTCACAAAACTTTCACATACTGGCAAGGAAAAAAGAAGCTGATTTTTAATTTAGCTTTGGATTCGGGGGGGTGGGATGGATGGTGGTGGTCGCAGTCATGAGGAACAGTTTGCGGTGTTAGTGCTGGCAATCTGTAATAATGAATTTGATTTTCTTTTTACATGGCAGACTATTGAATATTGTTAAACTCTTGAAAGGATGGTCAGCTCAAGATGGGAAATTTTATGCCACAACTGGTACAGTATACACTTTAACATCTTGGTCTAGAAGAGCACTGTTGGATATTGGAGATACTAGAGAGGTGAGGTTTGACTGTTTCACTGATGGGGAGGGACCTGAGGAGGGGGCAGGCATGTGAGAAGGGAGTAATGTAGATTTCTTTAGTTGGGGCAACAGAGAAGCTATTCCATACTGAGCCAGACACTTAGAATAAGGACAAGGAGAAGTCTGAATGGGGATTTTTTTCACAACACTTTCTCATACTGGAAAAGAAAAAAGGAGCTGATGTTTAATTTAGGTTTGGATTCGGGGTGTGGGATGGACGGTAGTAGTCGCAGTCATGAGGAACAGGGTGTTGTGTTAGTGCTGGCAGTGTAATAATGCATTTGATTTCCTTTTTACATGGTAGACTATTGAATTTTGATAAATTCTTGAAAGGATGGTCAGCTCCAGATCTGAGGTTTTATGCCACTACTGGTCCAGTTTTTCCTTTAACAACTTAGTCTAGAACAGCACTGCTCGATATTGGAGATACTAGAGGATTGAGGTTTCACTCTAACTGTTTCCCTGATTATTCAATTCAGTTACATTTGCCCAAACATAATTAAGATGTTAGTAAGAAGGGAAATTGGGCATGGTGTACATGGTTATTATCTTCACAATTTTTCTGTAAATCTGGAACTGTTGTAAAATAAAAGAGCCCTTACAACAACACTCAAAATCATAGGAAATTATATTAACTGAACCTAGTGGAATGGACCACTACAATGACGGGGGAGTCTGGGAATTGTCTTAGAGGAACCACCACCTCCCTGCCATATGCTGGACTGTAATGGAACTACAGGAAATGAGAGAGAGAGAGGACAGTTTGGGAAAAATATTAGGCGTTAAGAGGAAGGTCTCTGTTTTATAACCAGAGTGTGTGAGATTTCTGCGTCTTCTCTGAACCCCCCCCCCCCGCCCCTCCTGGATGGTCAAGCTGAGGCTTTGTGATGTCAAGCCACACCATGGCAACCACAGAATTTGGGAAACCAGAGCTGAAGGGAGTGGCTCCTCATTAACCTAAAGTGTATAAATAGAGGGCAGGCCTCCTTCAGTAGTGTCTGTTGCCTCAAGATAGCGAAACTTAATAAGACTATATTGTAGACTAGTAGAGATAAGGAGTAAGACTCCAAACACAAGGATGGATGAAGAAACTGTAAGTCCAAAAGTGATTTTATGTTCGTATTGGGGGTAAGTGGGATGGATGTTGGAGATCGCAGTCATGAGTAACAGGGTGTTGTGTTAGTGATGGCAGTGTATAATAAAGAATTTGATTTCCTTTTTATATGGCAGTCTATTGAATATTGTTAAACTGTGGAAAGGATGGTCAGCTCAAGATGTGAATTTTATGCCTCAACTTGTACAGTTTTTCCTTTAACATCATGGTCTAGAACAGCATTGTTGGATATTCGAGATACTAGAGAAGTGAGGTTTGACTCTGTTTCACTGATGGGGAGGGATCTAAGGAGGGGGCAGGCATGTGAGAAGGGAGTAATGTAGATTTCTTTCGTTGGGGCAACAGACAAGCCATTCCATACTGGGGCAGAGACTTAGACCAGGAGAACGAGAAGTCTGATTGGGGATGTTTTTCACAAAACTTTCGCATACTGGCAAGGACAAAAGAAGCTGATTTTTAATTATAGCTTTGGATTCGGGGGCTGGGATGGATGGCGGTGGTCGCAGTCATGAGGAACAGGGTGTTGTGTTAGTGCTGGCAATCTATAATAATGAATTTGATTTTCTTTTTACATGGCAGACTATTGAATATTGTTAAACTCTTGAAAGGATGGTCAGCTCAAGATGGGAAATTTTATGCCACAACTGGTACAGTATACACTTTAACATCTTGGTCTAGAAGAGCACTGTTGGATATTGGAGATACTAGAGAAGTGAGGTTTGACTGTTTCACTGATGGGGAGGGACCTGAGGAGGGGGCAGGCATGTGAGAAGGGAGTAATGTAGATTTCTTTAGTTGGGGCAACAGAGAAGCTATTCCATACTGAGCCAGACACTTAGAATAAGGACAAGGAGAAGTCTGAATGGGGATTTTTTTCACAACACTTTCTCATACTGGAAAAGAAAAAAGGAGCTGATGTTTAATTTAGGTTTGGATTCGGGGTGTGGGATGGACGGTAGTAGTCGCAGTCATGAGGAACAGGGTGTTGTGTTAGTGCTGGCAGTGTAATAATGCATTTGATTTCCTTTTTACATGGTAGACTATTGAATTTTGATAAATTCTTGAAAGGATGGTCAGCTCCAGATCTGAGGTTTTATGCCACTACTGGTCCAGTTTTTCCTTTAACAACTTAGTCTAGAACAGCACTGCTCGATATTGGATATACAAGAGGATTGAGGTTTCACTCTAACTGTTTCCCTGATTATTCACTTCAGTTACATTTGCCCAAACATAATTAAGATGTTAGTAAGAAGGGAAATTGGGCATGGTGTACATGGTTATTATCTTCACAATTTTTCTGTAAATCTGGAACTGTTGTAAAATAAAAGAGCCCTTATAACAACACTCAAAATCATAGGAAATTATATTAACTGAACCTAGTGGAATGGACCACTGCAATGACGGGGGAGTCTGGGAATTGTCTTAGAGGAAACACCACCTCCCTGCCATATGCTGGACTGTAATGGAACTACAGGAAATGAGAGAGAGAGAGGACAGTTTGGGAAAAATATTAGGAGTTAAGAGGAAGGTCTTTGTTTTACAACCAGAGTGTGTGAGATTTCTGCATCTTCTCTGTCCCCCCCCACCCCCCCGCCCCTCCTGGATGGTCAAGCTGAGGCTTTGTGATGTCAAGCCACACCATGGCAACCACAGAATTTGGGAAACCAGAGCTGAAGGGAGTGGCTCCTCATTAACCTAAAGTGTATAAATAGAGGGCAGGCCTCCTTCAGTAGTGTCTGTTGCCTCAAGATAGCGAAACTTAATAAGACTATATTGTAGACTAGTAGAGATAAGGAGTAAGACTCCAAACACAAGGATGGATGAAGAAGCTGTAAGTCCAAAAGTGATTTTATGTTCGTATTGGGGGTAAGTGGGATGGATGGTGGAGATCGCAGTCATGAGTAACAGGGTGTTGTGTTAGTGATGGCAGTGTATAATAAAGAATTTGATTTCCTTTTTATATGGCAGTCTATTGAATATTGTTAAACTGTGGAAAGGATGGTCAGCTCAAGATGTGAATTTTATGCCTCAACTTGTACAGTTTTTCCTTTAACATCATGGTCTAGAACAGCATTGTTGGATATTCGAGATACTAGAGAAGTGAGGTTTGACTCTGTTTCACTGATGGGGAGGGATCTAAGGAGGGGGCAGGCATGCGAGAAGGGAGTAATGTAGATTTCTTTCGTTGGGGCAACAGACAAGCCATTCCATACTGGGGCAGAGACTTAGACCAGGAGAACGAGAAGTCTGATTGGGGATGTTTTTCACAAAACTTTCGCATACTGGCAAGGACAAAAGAAGCTGATTTTTAATTATAGCTTTGGATTCGGGGGCTGGGATGGATGGCGGTGGTCGCAGTCATGAGGAACAGGGTGTTTTGTTAGAGCTGGCAATGTATAATAATGAATTTGATTTTCTTTTTACATGGCAGACTATTGAATATTGTTAAACTCTTGAAAGGATGGTCAGCTGAAGATGGGAAGTTTCATGCCACAACTGGTACAGTTTACACTTTAACAACTTGGTCTAGAACAGCACTGTTCGATATTCTAGATACTAGAGAAGTGATTTTTGACTCTGTTTCACAGATGGGGAGTGATCTAAGCAGGCGGCAGGCATGTGAGAAGGGAGTAATGTAGATTTCCTACGTTGGGGCACCAGAGAAGCCATTCCATACTGAGCCAGACACTTAGAATAAGTACAAGGAGAAGTCTGAATGGGGATTTTTTTCACAACACTTTCTCATACTGGAAAAGAAAAAAGGAGCAGATGTTTAATTTAGGTTTGGATTCTGGGTAGGGATGGATGGTAGTGGTCGCAGTCATGAGGAACAGGGTGTTGTGTTGGTGCTGGCAGTGTATAATAATGCATTTGATTTCCTTTTTACATGGTAGACTATTGAATTTTGATAAATTCTTGAAAGGATGGTCAGCTCCAGATCTGAGGTTTTATGCCATTACTGGTCCAGTTTTTCCTTTAACAACTTAGTCTAGAACAGCACTGCTCGATATTGGAGATACTAGAAGATTGAGGTTTCACTCTAACTGTATCACTGATTATTCACTTCATGTTACATTTGCCCAAACATAAGTAAGATGTTAGTAATGAGGGAAATTGGGTATGGTGTACATGGTTATTATCTTCACAATTTTTCTGTAAATCTGGAACTGTTTTAAAATAAAAGAGCCCTTTCAACAACACTGAAAATCATAGGAAATTATATTAACTGAACCTAGTGGAATGGACCACTGCAATGACGGGGGAGTATGGGAATTGTCTTAGAGGAAACACCACCTCCCTGCCATATGCTGGACTGTAATGGAACTGCAGGAAATGAGAGAGAGAGAGGACAGTTTGGGAAAAATATTAGGCGTTAAGAGGAAGGTCTCTGTTTTATAACCAGAGTGTGTGAGATTTCTGCATCTTCTGCCACCCCCGCCCCTCCTGGATGGTCTAGCTGAGGCTTTGTGATGTCAAGCCACACCATGGCAACCACAGAATTTGGGAAACCAGAGCTGAAGGGAGTGGCTCCTCATTAACCTAAAGTGTATAAATAGAGGCCTGGCCCTCTTCAGTAGTGTCTGTTGCCTCAAGATAGCGAAACTTAATAAGACGATATTGTAGACAAGTAGAGATAAGGAGTAAGCCTCCAAACAGAAGGGTGGATGAAGAAACTATGAGTCCAAAAGTGAATTTATGTTCGTATTGGGGGTAGGTGGGATGGATGGTGGAGATCGCAGTCATGAGTAACAGGGTGTTGTGTTAGTGATGGCAGTGTATAATAAAGAATTTGATTTCCTTTTTATATGGCAGACTATTGAATATTGTTAAACTATTGAAAGGATGGTCAGCTCAAGATGTGAATTTTATGCCACAACTTGTACAGTTTTTCCTTTAACATCATGGTCTAGAACAGCATTGTTGGATATTGGAGATACTAGAGAAGTGAGGTTTGACTCTGTTTCACTGATGGGGAGGGATCTAAGGAGGGGCCAGGCATGTGAGAAGGGAGTAATGTAGATTTCTTTAGTTGGGGCAACAGACAAGCTATTCCATACTGAGCCAGAAACTTAGATAAGGAGAACGAGAAGTCTGATTGGGGATGTTTTTCACAAAACTTTCACATACTGGCAAGGAAAAAAGAAGCTGATTTTTAATTTAGCTTTGGATTCGGGGGGGTGGGATGGATGGTGGTGGTCGCAGTCATGAGGAACAGTTTGCGGTGTTAGTGCTGGCAATGTATAATAATGAATTTGATTTTCTTTTTACATGGCAGACTATTGAATATTGTTAAACTCTTGAAAGGATGGTCAGCTGAAGATGGGAAGTTTTATGCCACAACTGGTACAGTTTACACTTTAACAACTTGGTCTAGAACAGCACTGTTGGATATTGGAGATACTAGAGAAGTGATTTTTGACTCTGTTTCACTGATGGGGAGGGATCTAAGCAGGCGGCAGGCATGTGAGAAGGGAGTAATGTAGATTTCCTACGTTGGGGCACCAGAGAAGCCATTCCATACTGAGCCAGACACTTAGAATAAGTACAAGGAGAAGTCTGAATGGGGATTTTTTTCACAACACTTTCTCATACTGGAAAAGAAAAAAGGAGCGGATGTTTAATTTAGGTTTGGATTCCGGGTAGGGATGGATGGTAGTGGTCGCAGTCATGAGGAACAGGGTGTTGTGTTGGTGCTGGCAGTGTATAATAATGCATTTGATTTCCTTTTTACATGGTAGACTATTGAATTTTGATAAATTCTTGAAAGGATGGTCAGCTCCAGATCTGAGGTTTTATGCCATTACTGGTCCAGTTTTTCCTTTAACAACTTAGTCTAGAACAGCACTGCTCAATATTGGAGATACTAGAGGATTGAGGTTTCACTCTAACTGTATCACTGATTATTCACTTCATGTTACATTTGCCCAAACATAAGTAAGATTTAGTAATGAGGGAAATTGGGTATGGTGTACATGGTTATTATCTTCACAATTTTTCTGTAAATCTGGAACTGTTGTAAAATAAAAGAGCCCTTTCAACAACACTGAAAATCATAGGAAATTATATTAACTGAACCTAGTGGAATGGACCACTGCAATGACGGGGGAGTATGGGAATTGTCTTAGAGGAAACACCACCTCCCTGCCATATGCTGGACTGTAATGGAACTGCAGGAAATGAGAGAGAGAGAGGACAGTTTGGGAAAAATATTAGGCGTTAAGAGGAAGGTCTCTGTTTTATAACCAGAGTGTGTGAGATTTCTGCATCTTCTGCCACCCCCGCCCCTCCTGGATGGTCTAGCTGAGGCTTTGTGATGTCAAGCCACACCATGGCAACCACAGAATTTGGGCAACCAGAGCTGAAGGGAGTGGCTCCTCATTAACCTAAAGTGTATAAATAGAGGCCTGGCCCTCTTCAGTAGTGTCTGTTGCCTCAAGATAGCGAAACTTAATAAGACGATATTGTAGACAAGTAGAGATAAGGAGTAAGCCTCCAAACAGAAGGGTGGATGAAGAAACTGTGAGTCCAAAAGTGAATTTATGTTCCTATTGGGGGTAGGTGGGATGGATGGTGGAGATCGCAGTCATGAGTAACAGGGTGTTGTGTTAGTGATGGCAGTGTATAATAAAGAATTTGATTTCCTTTTTATATGGCAGACTATTGAATATTGTTAAACTATGGAAAGGATGGTCAGCTCAAGATGTGAATTTTATGCCACAACTTGTACAGTTTTTCCTTTAACATCATGGTCTAGAACAGCATTGTTGGATATTGGAGATACTAGAGAAGTGAGGTTTGACTCTGTTTCACTGATGGGGAGGGACATACGGAGGGGCCAGGCATGTGAGAAGGGAGTAATGTAGATTTCTTTAGTTGGGGCAACAGACAAGCTATTCCATACTGAGCCAGAAACTTAGATAAGGAGAACGAGAAGTCTGATTGGGGATGTTTTTCACAAAACTTTCACATACTGGCAAGGAAAAAAGAAGCTGATTTTTAATTTAGCTTTGGATTCGGGGGGGTGGGATGGATGGTGGTGGTCGCAGTCATGAGGAACAGTTTGCGGTGTTACTGCTGGCAATGTATAATAATGAATTTGATTTTCTTTTTACATGGCAGACTATTGAATATTGTTAAACTCTTGAAAGGATGGTCAGCTGAAGATGGGAAGTTTTATGCCACAACTGGTACAGTTTACACTTTAACAACTTGGTCTAGAACAGCACTGTTGGATATTGGAGATACTAGAGAAGTGATTTTTGACTCTGTTTCACTGATGGGGAGGGATCTAAGCAGGCGGCAGGCATGTGAGAAGGGAGTAATGTAGATTTCCTACGTTGGGGCACCAGAGAAGCCATTCCATACTGAGCCAGACACTTAGAATAAGTACAAGGAGAAGTCTGAATGGGGATTTTTTTCACAACACTTTCTCATACTGGAAAAGAAAAAAGGAGCGGATGTTTAATTTAGGTTTGGATTCCGGGTAGGGATGGATGGTAGTGGTCGCAGTCATGAGGAACAGGGTGTTGTGTTGGTGCTGGCAGTGTATAATAATGCATTTGATTTCCTTTTTACATGGTAGACTATTGAATTTTGATAAATTCTTGAACGGATGGTCAGCTCCAGATCTGAGGTTTTATGCCACTACTGGTCCAGTTTTTCCTTTAACAACTTAGTCTAGAACAGCACTGCTCGATATTGGAGATACTAGAGGATTGAGGTTTCACTCTAACTGTATCACTGATTATTCACTTCATGTTACATTTGCCCAAACATAAGTAAGATGTTAGTAATGAGGGAAATTGGGTATGGTGTACATGGTTATTATCTTCACAATTTTTCTGTAAATCTGGAACTGTTGTAAAATAAAAGAGCCCTTACAACAACACTGAAAATCATAGGAAATTATATTAACTGAACCTAGTGGAATGGACCACTGCAATGACGGGGGAGTATGGGAATTGTCTTAGAGGAAACACCACCTCCCTGCCATATGCTGGACTGTAATGGAACTACAAGAAATGAGAGAGAGAGAGGACAGTTTGGGAAAAATATTAGGCGTTAAGAGGAAGGTCTCTGTTTTATAACGAGAGTGTGTGAGATTTCTGCATCTTCTGCCACCCCCGCCCCTCCTGGATGGTCTAGCTGAGGCTTTGTGATGTCAAGGCACACCATGGCAACCACAGAATTTTGGCAACCAGAGCTGAAGGGAGTGGCTCCTCATTAACCTAAAGTGTATAAATAGAGGCCAGGCCCTCTTCAGTAGTGTCTGTTGCCTCTAGATAGCGAAACATAATAAGACGATATTGTAGACTAGTAGAGATAAGGAGTAAGACTCCAAACAGAAGGGTGGATGAAGAAACTGTGAGTCCAAAAGTGAATTTATGTTCCTATTGGGGGTAGGTGGGATGGATGGTGGAGATCGCAGTCATGAGTAACAGGGTGTTGTGTTAGTGATGGCAGTGTATAAAAAAGAATTTGATATCCTTTTTATATGGCAGTCTATTGAATATTGTTAAACTATGGAAAGGATGGTCAGCTCAAGATGTGAATTTTATGCCACAACTTGTACAGTTTTTCCTTTAACATCATGGTCTAGAACAACATTGTTGGATATTGGAGATACAGAGAAGTGAGGTTTGACTCTGTTTCACTGATGGGGAGGGACCTGAGGAGGGGGCAGGCATGTGAGAAGGGAGTAATGTAGATTTCTTTAGTTGGGGCAACAGACAAGCTATTCCATACTGAGCCAGAAACTTAGATTAGGAGAACGAGAAGTCTGATTGGGGATGTTTTTCACAAAACTTTCGCATACTGGCAAGGAAAAAAGAAGCGGATTTTTAATTTAGCTTTGGATTCGGGGGGTGGGATGGATTGTGGTGGTCGCAGTCATGAGGAACAGTTTGCGGTGTTAGTGCTGGCAATCTATAATAATGAATTTGATTTTCTTTTTACATGGCAGACTATTGAATATTGTTAAACTCTTGAAAGGATGGTCAGCTCAAGATGGGAAATTTTATGCCACAACTGGTACAGTATACACTTTAACATCTTGGTCTAGAAGAGCACTGTTGGATATTGGAGATACTAGAGAAGTGAGGTTTGACTGTTTCACTGATGGGGAGGGACCTGAGGAGTGGGCAGGCATGTGAGAAGGGAGTAATGTAGATTTCTTTAGTTGGGGCAACAGAGAAGCTATTCCATACTGAGCCAGACACTTAGAATAAGGACAAGGAGAAGTCTGAATGGGGATTTTTTTCACAACACTTTCTCATACTGGAAAAGAAAAAAGGAGCTGATGTTTAATTTAGGTTTGGATTCGGGGTGTGGGATGGACGGTAGTAGTCGCAGTCATGAGGAACAGGGTGTTGTGTTAGTGCTGGCAGTGTAATAATGCATTTGATTTCCTTTTTACATGGTAGACTATTGAATTTTGATAAATTCTTGAAAGGATGGTCAGCTCCAGATCTGAGGTTTTATGCCACTACTGGTCCAGTTTTTCCTTTAACAACTTAGTCTAGAACAGCACTGCTCGATATTGGAGATACTAGAGGATTGAGGTTTCACTCTAACTGTGTCACTGATTATTCACTTCAGTTACATTTGCCCAAACATAATTAAGATGTTAGTAAGAAGGGAAATTGGGCATGGTGTACATGGTTATTATCTTCACAATTTTTCTGTAAATCTGGAACTGTTGTAAAATAAAAGAGCCCTTATAACAACACTCAAAATCATAGGAAATTATATTAACTGAACCTAGTGGAATGGACCACTGCAATGACGGGGGAGTCTGGGAATTGTCTTAGAGGAAACACCACCTCCCTGCCATATGCTGGACTGTAATGGAACTACAGGAAATGAGAGAGAGGACAGTTTGGGAAAAATATTAGGCGTTAAGAGGAAGGTCTTTGTTTTACAACCAGAGTGTGTGAGATTTCTGCATCTTCTCTGTCCCCCCCCCCCCGCCCCTCCTGGATGGTCAAGCTGAGGCTTTGTGATGTCAAGCCACACCATGGCAACCACAGAATTTGGGAAACCAGAGCTGAAGGGAGTGGCTCCTCATTAACCTAAAGTGTATAAATAGAGGGCAGGCCTCCTTCAGTAGTGTCTGTTGCCTCAAGATAGCGAAACTTAATAAGACTATATTGTAGACTAGTAGAGATAAGGAGTAAGACTCCAAACACAAGGATGGATGAAGAAGCTGTAAGTCCAAAAGTGATTTTATGTTCGTATTGGGGGTAAGTGGGATGGATGGTGGAGATCGCAGTCATGAGTAACAGGGTGTTGTGTTAGTGATGGCAGTGTATAATAAAGAATTTGATTTCCTTTTTATATGGCAGTCTATTGAATATTGTTAAACTGTGGAAAGGATGGTCAGCTCAAGATGTGAATTTTATGCCTCAACTTGTACAGTTTTTCCTTTAACATCATGGTCTAGAACAGCATTGTTGGATATTCGAGATACTAGAGAAGTGAGGTTTGACTCTGTTTCACTGATGGGGAGGGATCTAAGGAGGGGGCAGCCATGCGAGAAGGGAGTAATGTAGATTTCTTTCGTTGGGGCAACAGACAAGCCATTCCATACTGGGGCAGAGACTTAGACCAGGAGAACGAGAAGTCTGATTGGGGATGTTTTTCACAAAACTTTCGCATACTGGCAAGGACAAAAGAAGCTGATTTTTAATTATAGCTTTGGATTCGGGGGCTGGGATGGATGGCGGTGGTCGCAGTCATGAGGAACAGGGTGTTTTGTTAGAGCTGGCAATGTATAATAATGAATTTGATTTTCTTTTTACATGGCAGACTATTGAATATTGTTAAACTCTTGAAAGGATGGTCAGCTGAAGATGGGAAGTTTTATGCCACAACTGGTACAGTTTACACTTTAACAACTTGGTCTAGAACAGCACTGTTCGATATTCTAGATACTAGAGAAGTGATTTTTGACTCTGTTTCACAGATGGGGAGTGATCTAAGCAGGCGGCAGGCATGTGAGAAGGGAGTAATGTAGATTTCCTACGTTGGGGCACCAGAGAAGCCATTCCATACTGAGCCAGACACTTAGAATAAGTACAAGGAGAAGTCTGAATGGGGATTTTTTTCACAACACTTTCTCATACTGGAAAAGAAAAAAGGAGCAGATGTTTAATTTAGGTTTGGATTCCGGGTAGGGATGGATGGTAGTGGTCGCAGTCATGAGGAACAGGGTGTTGTGTTGGTGCTGGCAGTGTATAATAATGCATTTGATTTCCTTTTTACATGGTAGACTATTGAATTTTGATAAATTCTTGAAAGGATGGTCAGCTCCAGATCTGAGGTTTTATGCCATTACTGGTCCAGTTTTTCCTTTAACAACTTAGTCTAGAACAGCACTGCTCGATATTGGAGATACTAGAAGATTGAGGTTTCACTCTAACTGTATCACTGATTATTCACTTCATGTTACATTTGCCCAAACATAAGTAAGATGTTAGTAATGAGGGAAATTGGGTATGGTGTACATGGTCATTATCTTCACAATTTTTCTGTAAATCTGGAACTGTTGTAAAATAAAAGAGCCCTTAAAACAACACGCAAAATCATAGGAAATTATATTAACTGAACCTAGTGGAATGGACCACTGCAATGACGGGGGAGTCTGGGAATTGTCTTAGAGGAAACACCACCTCCCTGCCATATGCTGGACTGTAATGGAACTCCAGGAAATGAGAGAGAGAGAGGACAGTTTGGGAAAAATATTAGGCGTTAAGAGGAAGGTCTCTGTTTTATAACCAGAGTGTGTGAGATTTCTGCATCTTCTGCCACCCCTGCCAGAGCTGAAGGGAGTGGCTCCTCATTAACCTAAAGTGTATAAATAGAGGCCAGGCCCTCTTCAGTAGAGTCTGTTGCCTCAAGATAGCGAAACTTAATAAGACGATATTGTAGACTAGTAGAGATAAGGAGTAAGCCTCCAAACAGAAGGGTGGATGAAGAAAATGTGAGTCCAAAAGTGATTTTATGTTCGTATTGGGGGTAGGTGGGATGGATGGTGGAGATCGCAGTCATGAGTAACAGGGTGTTGTGTTAGTGATGGCAGTGTATAATAAAGAATTTGATTTCCTTTTTATATGGCAGACTATTGAATATTGTTAAACTATGGAAAGGATCGTCAGCTCAAGATGTGAATTTTATGCCACAACTTGTTCAGTTTTTCCTTTAACATCATGGTCTAGAACAGCATTGTTGGATATTCGAGATACTAGAGAAGTGAGGTTTGACTGTTTCACTGATGGGGAGGGACCTAAGGAGGGGTCAGGCATGTGAGAACGGAGTAATGTAGATTTCTTTAGTTGGGGCAACAGACAAGCCATTCCATACTGAGCCAGAAACTTAGATAAGGAGAACAACAAGTCTGATTGGGGATGTTTTTCACAAAACTTTCGCATACTGGCAAGGAAAAAAGAAGCTGATTTTTAATTTAGCTTTGGATTCGGGGGGTGGGATGGATGGTGGTGGTCGCAGTCATGAGGAACAGTTTGCGGTGTTAGTGCTGGCAATGTATAATGAATTTGATTTTCTTTTTACATGGCAGACTATTGAATATTGTTAAACTCTTGAAAGGATGGTCAGCTCAATATAGGAAGTTTTATGCCACAACTGGTACAGTTTATCGTTTAACATCATGGTGTAGAACTGAGTTGTTGGATCTTGGAGATACCAGAGAAGTGATTTTTGACTCTGTTTCACTGATGGGGAGGGATCTAAGCAGGGGGCATGCATGTGAGAAGGGAGTAATGTAGATTTCCTACGTTGGGGCACCAGAGAAGCTATTCCATACTGAGCCAGACACTTAGAATAAGGACAAGGAGAAGTCTGAATGGGGATTTTTTTCACAACACTTTCTCATACTGGAAAAGAAAAAAGGAGCTGATGTTTAATTTAGGTTTGGATTCGGGGTGTGGGATGGACGGTAGTAGTCGCAGTCATGAGGAACAGGGTGTTGTGTTAGTGCTGGCAGTGTAATAATGCATTTGATTTCCTTTTTACATGGTAGACTATTGAATTTTGATAAATTCTTGAAAGGATGGTCAGCTCCAGATCTGAGGTTTTATGCCACTACTGGTCCAGTTTTTCCTTTAACAACTTAGTCTAGAACAGCACTGCTCGATATTGGAGATACTAGAGGATTGAGGTTTCACTCTAACTGTTTCACTGATTATTCACTTCAGTTACATTTGCCCAAACATAATTAAGATGTTAGTAAGAAGGGAAATTGGGCATGGTGTACATGGTTATTATCTTCACAATTTTTCTGTAAATCTGGAACTGTTGTAAAATAAAAGAGCCCTTAGAACAACACTCAAAATCATAGGAAATTATATTAACTGAACCTAGTGGAATGGACCACTGCAATGACGGGGGAGTCTGGGAATTGTCTTAGAGGAAACACCACCTCCCTGCCATATGCTGGACTGTAATGGAACTACAGGAAATGAGAGAGAGAGAGGACAGTTTGGGAAAAATATTAGGCGTTAAGAGGAAGGTCTTTGTTTTACAACCAGAGTGTGTGAGATTTCTGCATCTTCTGTGTACCCCCCCAAACACCCCCCCCCCCGCCCCTCCTGGATGGTCAAGCTTAGGCTTTGTGATGTCAAGCCACACCATGGCAACCACAGAATTTGGGCAACCAGAGCTGAAGGGAGTGGCTCCTCATTAACCTAATGTGTATAAATAGAGGACAGGCCTCCTTCAGTAGTGTCTGTTGCCTCAAGATAGCGAAACTTAATAAGACGATATTGTAGACTAGTAGAGATAAGGAGTAAGACTCCAAACACAAGGATGGATGAAGAAACTGTAAGTCCAAAAGTGATTTTATGTTCGTATTGGGGGTAAGTGGGATGGATGGTGGAGATCGCAGTCATGAGTAACAGGGTGTTGTGTTAGTGATGGCAGTGTATAATAAAGAATTTGATTTCCTTTTTATATGGGAGTCTATTGAATATTGTTATACTATGGAAAGGATGGTCAGCTCAAGATGTGAATTTTATGCCTCAACTTGTACAGTTTTTCCTTTAACATCATGGTCTAGAACAGCATTGTTGGATATTCGAGATACTAGAGAAGTGAGGTTTGACTCTGTTTCACTGATGGGGAGGGATCTAAGGAGGGGGCAGGCATGTGAGAAGGGAGTAATGTAGATTTCTTTCGTTGGGGCAACAGACAAGCCATTCCATACTGGGGCAGAGACTTAGACCAGGAGAACGAGAAGTCTGATTGGGGATGTTTTTCACAAAACTTTCGCATACTGGCAAGGACAAAAGAAGCTGATTTTTAATTATAGCTTTGGATTCGGGGGCTGGGATGGATGGTGGTGGTCGCAGTCATGAGGAACAGGGTGTTGTGTTAGAGCTGGCAATGTATAATAATGAATTTGATTTCCTTTTACATGGTAGACTATTGAATTTTGATAAATTCTTGAAAGGATGGTCAGCTCCAGATCTGAGGTTTTATGCCACTACTGGTCCAGTTTTTCCTTTAACAACTTAGTCTAGAACAGCACTGCTAGATATTGGAGATACTAGAGGATTGAGGTTTCACTCTAACTGTTTCACTGATTATTCACTTCATGTTACATTTGCCCAAACATAAGTAAGATGTTAGTAATGAGGGAAAATGGGTATGGTGTACATGGTTATTATCTTCACAATTTTTCTGTAAATCTGGAACTGTTGTAAAATAAAAGAGCCCTTAAAACAACACTCAAAATCATAGGAAATTATATTAACTGAACCTAGTGGAATGGACCACTGCAATGACGGGGGAGTCTGGGAATTGTCTTAGAGGAAACACCACCTCCCTGCCATATGCTGGACTGTAATGGAACTCCAGGAAATGAGAGAGAGAGAGGACAGTTTGGGAAAAATATTAGGCGTTAAGAGGAAGGTCTCTGTTTTATAACCAGAGTGTGTGAGATTTCTGCATCTTCTGCCACCCCTGCCAGAGCTGAAGGGAGTGGCTCCTCATTAACCTAAAGTGTATAAATAGAGGCCAGGCCCTCTTCAGTAGAGTCTGTTGCCTCAAGATAGCGAAACTTAATAAGACGATATTGTAGACTAGTAGAGATAAGGAGTAAGCCTCCAAACAGAAGGGTGGATGAAGAAAATGTGAGTCCAAAAGTGAATTTATGTTCGTATTGGGGGTAGGTGGGATGGATGGTGGAGATCACAGTCATGAGTAACAGGGTGTTGTGTTAGTGATGGCAGTGTATAATAAAGAATTTGATTTCCTTTTTATATGGCAGACTATTGAATATTGTTAAACTATGGAAAGGATCGTCAGCTCAAGATGTGAATTTTATGCCACAACTTGTACAGTTTTTCCTTTAACATCATGGTCTAGAACAGCATTGTTGGATATTCGAGGTACTAGAGAAGTGAGGCTTGACTGTTTCACTGATGGGGAGGGACCTAAGGAGGGGTCAGGCATGTGAGAACGGAGTAATGTAGATTTCTTTAGTTGGGGCAACAGACAAGCCATTCCATACTGAGCCAGAAACTTAGATAAGGTGAACAACAAGTCTGATTGGGGATGTTTTTCACAAAACTTTCGCATACTGGCAAGGAAAAAAGAAGCTGATTTTAATTTAGCTTTGGATTCGGGGGGTGGGATGGATGGTGGTGGTCGCAGTCATGAGGAACAGTTTGCGGTGTTAGTGCTGGCAATGTATAATGAATTTGATTTTCTTTTTACATGGCAGACTATTGAATATTGTTAAACTCTTGAAAGGATGGTCAGCTCAAGATAGGACGTTTTATGCCACAACTGGTACAGTTTATCGTTTAACATCATGGTGTAGAACTGAGTTGTTGGATCTTGGAGATACCAGAGAAGTGATTTTTGACTCTGTTTCACTGATGGGGAGGGATCTAAGCAGGGGGCATGCATGTGAGAAGGGAGTAATGTAGATTTCCTACGTTGGGGCACCAGAGAAGCTATTCCATACTGAGCCAGACACTTAGAATCAGGACAAGGAGAAGTCTGAATGGGGATTTTTTTCACAACACTTTCTCATACTGGAAAAGAAAAAAGGAGCTGATGTTTAATTTAGGTTTGGATTCGGGGTGTGGGATGGACGGTAGTAGTCGCAGTCATGAGGAACAGGGTGTTGTGTTAGTGCTGGCAGTGTAATAATGCATTTGATTTCCTTTTTACATGGTAGACTATTGAATTTTGATAAATTCTTGAAAGGATGGTCAGCTCCAGATCTGAGGTTTTATGCCACTACTGGTCCAGTTTTTCCTTTAACAACTTAGTCTAGAACAGCACTGCTCGATATTGGAGTTACTAGAGGATTGAGGTTTCACTCTAACTGTTTCACTGATTATTCACTTCAGTTACATTTGCCCAAACATAATTAAGATGTTAGTAAGAAGGGAAATTGGGCATGGTGTACATGGTTATTATCTTCACAATTTTTCTGTAAATCTGGAACTGTTGTAAAATAAAAGAGCCCTTAAAACAACACTCAAAATCATAGGAAATTATATTAACTGAACCTAGTGGAATGGACCACTGCAATGACGGGGGAGTCTGGGAATTGTCTTAGAGGAAACACCACCTCCCTGCCATATGCTGGACTGTAGTGGAACTACAGGAAATGAGAGAGAGAGAGGACAGTTTGGGAAAAATATTAGGCGTTAAGAGGAAGGTCTCTGTTTTATAACCAGAGTGTGTGAGATTTCTGCATCTTCTGCCACCCCCGCCCCTCCTGGATGGTCAAGCTTAGGCTTTGTGATGTCAAGCCACACCATGGCAACCACAGAATTTGGGCAACCAGAGCTGAAGGGAGTGGCTCCTCATTAACCTAAAGTGTATAAATAGAGGCCAGGCCCTCTTCAGTAGAGTCTGTTGCCTCAAGATAGCGAAACTTAATAAGACGATATTGTAGACTAGTAGAGATAAGGAGTAAGCCTCCAAACAGAAGGGTGGATGAAGAAACTGTGAGTCCACAAGTGAATTTATGTTCGTATTGGGGGTAGGTGGGATGGATGGTGGAGATCGCAGTCATGAGTAACAGGGTGTTGTGTTAGTGATGGCAGTGTATAATAAAGAATTTGATTTCCTTTTTATATGGCAGACTATTGAATATTGTTAAACTATGGAAAGGATCGTCAGCTCAAGATGTGAATTTTATGCCACAACTTGTACAGTTTTTCCTTTAACATCATGGTCTAGAACAGCATTGTTGGATATTGGAGATACTAGAGAAGTGAGGTTTGACTGTTTCACTGATGGGGAGGGACCTAAGGAGGGGGCAGGCATGTGAGAAGGGAGTAATGTAGATTTCTTTAGTTGGGGCAACAGACAAGCCATTCCATACTGAGCCAGAAACTTAGATAAGGAGAACAACAAGTCTGATTGGGGATGTTTTTCACAAAACTTTCGCATGCTGGCAAGGAAAAAAGAAGCGGGTTTTTAATTTAGCTTTGGATTCGGGGGGTTGGATGGATGGTGGCGGTCGCAGTCATGAGGAACAGTTTGCGGTGTTAGTGCTGGCAATGTATAATGAATTTGATTTTCTTTTTACATGGCAGACTATTGAATATTGTTAACCTCTTGAAAGGATGGTCAGCTCAAGATGGGAAGTTTTCTGCCACAACTGGTACAGTTTGTCCTTTAACATCATGGTGTAGAACAGAGTTGTTGGATCTTGGAGATACCAGAGAAGTGATTTTTGACTCTGTTTCACTGATGGGGAGGGATCTAAGCAGGGGGCATGCATGTGAGAAGGGAGTAATGTAGATTTCTTTAGTTGGGGCACCAGAGAAGCCATTCCGTACTGAGCCAGACGCTTAGAATAAGGACAAGGAGAAGTCTGAATGGGGATTTTTTTCACAACACTTTCTCATACTGGAAAAGAAAAAAGGAGCGGATGTTTAATTTAGGTTTCGATTCGCGGGGTGGGATGGATGGTAGTGGTCGCAGTCATGAGGAACAGGGTGTTGTGTTGGTGCTGGCAGTGTATAATAATGCATTTGATTTCCTTTTTACATGGTAGACTATTGAATTTTGATAAATTCTTGAAAGGATGGTCAGCTCCAGATCTGAGGTTTTATGCCACTACTGGTCCAGTTTTTCCTTTAACAACTTAGTCTAGAACAGCACTGCTCGATATTGGATATACAAGAGGATTGAGGTTTCACTCTAACTGTTTCACTGATTATTCACTTCAGTTACATTTGCCCAAACATAATTAAGATGTTAATAAGAAGGGAAATTGAGCATGGTGTACATGGTTATTATCTTCACAAGTTTTCTGTAAATCTGGAACTGTTGTAAAATAAAAGAGCCCTTAAAACAACACTCAAAATCATAGGAAATTATATTAACTGAACCTAGTGGAATGGACCACTGCAATGACGGGGTAGTCTGGGAATTGTCTTAGAGGAAACACCACCTCCCTGCCATATGCTGGACTGTAATGGAACTACAGGAAATGAGAGAGAGAGAACATTTTGGGAAAAATATTAGGCGTTAAGGGAAGGTCTCTGTTTTATAACCAGAGTGTGTGAGATTTCTGCATCTTCTGCCACCCCCGCCCCTCCTGGATGGTCTAGCTGAGGCTTTGTGATGTCAAGCCACACCATGGCAACCACAGAATTTGGGCAACCAGAGCTGAAGGGAGTGTCTCCTCATTAACCTAAAGTGTATTAATAGAGGCCAGGCCCTCTTCAGTAGTGTCTGTTGCCTCAAGATAGCGAAACTTAATAAGACGATATTGTAGACTAGTAGAGATAAGGAGTAAGACTCCAAACACAAGGATGGATGAAGAAACTGTAGGTCCAAAAGTGATTTTATGTTCGTATTGGGGGTAAGTGGGATGGATGGTGGAGATCGCAGTCATGAGTAACAGGGTGTTGTGTTAGTGAAGGCAGTGTATAATAAAGAATTTGATTTACTTTTTATATGGCAGACTATTGAATATTGTTAAACTATGGAAAGAATGGTCAGCTCAAGATGTGAATTTTATGCCACAACTTGTACAGTTTTTCCTTTAACATCATGGTCTAGAACAGCATTGTTGGATAATGGAGATACTAGAGAAGTGAGGTTTGGCTCTGTTTCACTGATGGGGAGGGATCTAAGCAGGCGGCAGGCATGTGAGAAGGGAGTAATGTAGATTTCCTACGTTGGGGCACCAGAGAAGCTATT
This sequence comes from Myotis nattereri, assembly GCF_964212035.1. Lineage (NCBI taxonomy): Eukaryota > Metazoa > Chordata > Mammalia > Chiroptera > Vespertilionidae > Myotis > Myotis nattereri. Next base: position 8,529,040 of record NC_138085.1, on the reverse strand, counting down.
CCATACTGAGCCAGACACTTAGAATAAGGACAAGGAGAAGTCTGAATGGGGATTTTTTTCACAACACTTTCTCATACTGGAAAAGAAAAAAGGAGCTGTTGTTTAATTTAGGTTTGGATTCGGGGTGTGGGATGGACGGTAGTAGTCGCAGTCAAGAGGAGCAGGGTGTTGTGTTAGTGCTGGCAGTGTAATAATGCATTTGATTTCCTTTTTACATGGTAGACTATTGAATTTTGATAAATTCTTGAAAGGATGGTCAGCTCCAGATCTGAGGTTTTATGCCACTACTGGTCCAGTTTTTCCTTTAACAACTTAGTCTAGAACAGCACTGCTCGATATTGGATATACAAGAGGATTGAGGTTTCACTCTAACTGTTTCACTGATTATTCACTTCAGTTACATTTGCCCAAAGATAATTAAGATGTTAGTAAGAAGGGAAATTGGGCATGGTGTACATGGTTATTATCTTCACAATTTTTCTGTAAATCTGGAACTGTTGTAAAATAAAAGAGCCCTTAGAACAACACTCAAAATCATAGGAAATTATATTAACTGAACCTAGTGGAATGGACCACTGCAATGACGGGGGAGTCTGGGAATTGTCTTAGAGGAAACACCACCTCCCTGCCATATGCTGGACTGTAATGGAACTCCAGGAAAGGAGAGAGAGAGAGGACAGTTTGGGAAAAATATTAGGCGTTAAGAGGAAGGTCTTTGTTTTACAACCAGAGTGTGTGAGATTTCTGCATCTTCTGTGTACCCCCCCCCCCGCCCCTCCTGGATGGTCAAGCTTAGGCTTTGTGATGTCAAGCCACACCATGGCAACCACAGAATTTGGGCAACCAGAGCTGAAGGGAGTGGCTCCTCATTAACCTAATGTGTATGAATAGAGGACAGGCCTCCTTCAGTAGTGTCTGTTGCCTCAAGATAGCGAAACTTAATAAGACGATATTGTAGACTAGTAGAGATAAGGAGTAAGACTCCAAACACAAGGATGGATGAAGAAACTGTAAGTCCAAAAGTGATTTTATGTTCATATTGGGGGTAAGTGGGATGGATGGTGGAGATCGCAGTCATTAGTAACAGGGTGTTGTGTTAGTGATGGCAGTGTATAATAAAGAATTTGATTTCCTTTTTATATGGGAGTCTATTGAATATTGTTAAACTATGGAAAGGATGGTCAGCTCAAGATGTGAATTTTATGCCTCAACTTGTACAGTTTTTCCTTTAACATCATGGTCTAGAACAGCATTGTTGGATATTCGAGATACTAGAGAAGTGAGGTTTGACTCTGTTTCACTGATGGGGAGGGATCTAAGGAGGGGGCAGGCATGTGAGAAGGGAGTAATGTAGATTTCTTTAGTTGGGGCAACAGACAAGCCATTCCATACTGGGGCAGAGACTTAGACCAGGAGAACGAGAAGTCTGATTGGGGATGTTTTTCACAAAAGTTTCGCATACTGGCAAGGACAAAAGAAGCTGATTTTTAATTATAGCTTTGGATTCGGGGGCTGGGATGGATGGTGGTGGTCGCAGTCATGAGGAACAGGGTGTTGTGTTAGAGCTGGCAATGTATAATAATGAATTTGATTTCCTTTTACATGGTAGACTATTGAATTTTGATAAATTCTTGAAAGGATGGTCAGCTCCAGATCTGAGGTTTTATGCCACTACTGGTCCAGTTTTTCCTTTAACAACTTAGTCTAGAACAGCACTGCTAGATATTGGAGATACTAGAGGATTGAGGTTTCACTCTAACTGTTTCACTGATTATTCACTTCATGTTACATTTGCCCAAACATAAGTAAGATGTTAGTAATGAGGGAAAATGGGTATGGTGTACATGGTTATTATCTTCACAATTTTTCTGTAAATCTGGAACTGTTGTAAAATAAAAGAGCCCTTAAAACAACACGCAAAATCATAGGAAATTATATTAACTGAACCTAGTGGAATGGACCACTGCAATGACGGGGGAGTCTGGGAATTGTCTTAGAGGAAACACCACCTCCCTGCCATATGCTGGACTGTAATGGAACTCCAGGAAATGAGAGAGAGAGAGGACAGTTTGGGAAAAATATTAGGCGTTAAGAGGAAGGTCTCTGTTTTATAACCAGAGTGTGTGAGATTTCTGCATCTTCTGCCACCCCTGCCAGAGCTGAAGGGAGTGGCTCCTCATTAACCTAAAGTGTATAAATAGAGGCCAGGCCCTCTTCAGTAGAGTCTGTTGCCTCAAGATAGCGAAACTTAATAAGACGATATTGTAGACTAGTAGAGATAAGGAGTAAGCCTCCAAACAGAAGGGTGGATGAAGAAAATGTGAGTCCAAAAGTGATTTTATGTTCGTATTGGGGGTAGGTGGGATGGATGGTGGAGATCGCAGTCATGAGTAACAGGGTGTTGTGTTAGTGATGGCAGTGTATAATAAAGAATTTGATTTCCTTTTTATATGGCAGACTATTGAATATTGTTAAACTATGGAAAGGATCGTCAGCTCAAGATGTGAATTTTATGCCACAACTTGTACAGTTTTTCCTTTAACATCATGGTCTAGAACAGCATTGTTGGATATTCGAGATACTAGAGAATTGAGGTTTGACTGTTTCACTGATGGGGAGGGACCTAAGGAGGGGGCAGGCATGTGAGAACGGAGTAATGTAGATTTCTTTAGTTGGGGCAACAGACAAGCCATTCCATACTGAGCCAGAAACTTAGATAAGGAGAACAACAAGTCTGATTGGGGATGTTTTTCACAAAACTTTCGCATACTGGCAAGGAAAAAAGAAGCTGATTTTTAATTTAGCTTTGGATTCGGGGGGTGGGATGGATGGTGGTGGTCGCAGTCATGAGGAACAGTTTGCGGTGTTAGTGCTGGCAATGTATAATGAATTTGATTTTCTTTTTACATGGCAGACTATTGAATATTGTTAAACTCTTGAAAGGATGGTCAGCTCAAGATAGGAAGTTTTATGCCACAACTGGTACAGTTTATCGTTTAACATCATGGTGTAGAACTGAGTTGTTGGATCTTGGAGATACCAGAGAAGTGATTTTTGACTCTGTTTCACTGATGGGGAGGGATCTAAGCAGGGGGCATGCATGTGAGAAGGGAGTAATGTAGATTTCCTACGTTGGGGCACCAGAGAAGCTATTCCATACTGAGCCAGACACTTAGAATAAGGACAAGGAGAAGTCTGAATGGGGATTTTTTTCACAACACTTTCTCATACTGGAAAAGAAAAAAGGAGCTGATGTTTAATTTAGGTTTGGATTCGGGGTGTGGGATGGACGGTAGTAGTCGCAGTCATGAGGAACAGGGTGTTGTGTTAGTGCTGGCAGTGTAATAATGCATTTGATTTCCTTTTTACATGGTAGACTATTGAATTTTGATAAATTCTTGAAAGGATGGTCAGCTCCAGATCTGAGGTTTTATGCCACTACTGGTCCAGTTTTTCCTTTAACAACTTAGTCTAGAACAGCACTGCTCGATATTGGAGATACTAGAGGATTGAGGTTTCACTCTAACTGTTTCACTGATTATTCACTTCAGTTACATTTGCCCAAAGATAATTAAGATGTTAGTAAGAAGGGAAATTGGGCATGGTGTACATGGTTATTATCTTCACAATTTTTCTGTAAATCTGGAACTGTTGTAAAATAAAAGAGCCCTTAGAACAACACTCAAAATCATAGGAAATTATATTAACTGAACCTAGTGGAATGGACCACTGCAATGACGGGGGAGTCTGGGAATTGTCTTAGAGGAAACACCACCTCCCTGCCATATGCTGGACTGTAATGGAACTACAGGAAATGAGAGAGAGAGAGGACAGTTTGGGAAAAATATTAGGCGTTAAGAGGAAGGTCTTTGTTTTACAACCAGAGTGTGTGAGATTTCTGCATCTTCTGTGTACCCCCCCAAACACCCCCCCCCCCCGCCCCTCCTGGATGGTCAAGCTTAGGCTTTGTGATGTCAAGCCACACCATGGCAACCACAGAATTTGGGCAACCAGAGCTGAAGGGAGTGGCTCCTCATTAACCTAATGTGTATAAATAGAGGACAGGCCTCCTTCAGTAGTGTCTGTTGCCTCAAGATAGCGAAACTTAATAAGACGATATTGTAGACTAGTAGAGATAAGGAGTAAGACTCCAAACACAAGGATGGATGAAGAAACTGTAAGTCCAAAAGTGATTTTATGTTCGTATTGGGGGTAAGTGGGATGGATGGTGGAGATCGCAGTCATGAGTAACAGGGTGTTGTGTTAGTGATGGCAGTGTATAATAAAGAATTTGATTTCCTTTTTATATGGGAGTCTATTGAATATTGTTAAACTATGGAAAGGATGGTCAGCTCAAGATGTGAATTTTATGCCTCAACTTGTACAGTTTTTCCTTTAACATCATGGTCTAGAACAGCATTGTTGGATATTCGAGATACTAGAGAAGTGAGGTTTGACTCTGTTTCACTGATGGGGAGGGATCTAAGGAGGGGGCAGGCATGTGAGAAGGGAGTAATGTAGATTTCTTTAGTTGGGGCAACAGACAAGCCATTCCATACTGGGGCAGAGACTTAGACCAGGAGAACGAGAAGTCTGATTGGGGATGTTTTTCACAAAACTTTCGCATACTGGCAAGGACAAAAGAAGCTGATTTTTAATTATAGCTTTGGATTCGGGGGCTGGGATGGATGGTGGTGGTCGCAGTCATGAGGAACAGGGTGTTGTGTTAGAGCTGGCAATGTATAATAATGAATTTGATTTCCTTTTACATGGTAGACTATTGAATTTTGATAAATTCTTGAAAGGATGGTCAGCTCCAGATCTGAGGTTTTATGCCACTACTGGTCCAGTTTTTCCTTTAACAACTTAGTCTAGAACAGCACTGCTAGATATTGGAGATACTAGAGGATTGAGGTTTCACTCTAACTGTTTCACTGATTATTCACTTCATGTTACATTTGCCCAAACATAAGTAAGATGTTAGTAATGAGGGAAAATGGGTATGGTGTACATGGTTATTATCTTCACAATTTTTCTGTAAATCTGGAACTGTTGTAAAATAAAAGAGCCCTTAAAACAACACTCAAAATCATAGGAAATTATATTAACTGAACCTAGTGGAATGGACCACTGCAATGACGGGGGAGTCTGGGAATTGTCTTAGAGGAAACACCACCTCCCTGCCATATGCTGGACTGTAATGGAACTCCAGGAAATGAGAGAGAGAGAGGACAGTTTGGGAAAAATATTAGGCGTTAAGAGGAAGGTCTCTGTTTTATAACCAGAGTGTGTGAGATTTCTGCATCTTCTGCCACCCCTGCCAGAGCTGAAGGGAGTGGCTCCTCATTAACCTAAAGTGTATAAATAGAGGCCAGGCCCTCTTCAGTAGAGTCTGTTGCCTCAAGATAGCGAAACTTAATAAGACGATATTGTAGACTAGTAGAGATAAGGAGTAAGCCTCCAAACAGAAGGGTGGATGAAGAAAATGTGAGTCCAAAAGTGAATTTATGTTCGTATTGGGGGTAGGTGGGATGGATGGTGGAGATCACAGTCATGAGTAACAGGGTGTTGTGTTAGTGATGGCAGTGTATAATAAAGAATTTGATTTCCTTTTTATATGGCAGACTATTGAATATTGTTAAACTATGGAAAGGATCGTCAGCTCAAGATGTGAATTTTATGCCACAACTTGTACAGTTTTTCCTTTAACATCATGGTCTAGAACAGCATTGTTGGATATTCGAGGTACTAGAGAAGTGAGGCTTGACTGTTTCACTGATGGGGAGGGACCTAAGGAGGGGTCAGGCATGTGAGAACGGAGTAATGTAGATTTCTTTAGTTGGGGCAACAGACAAGCCATTCCATACTGAGCCAGAAACTTAGATAAGGAGAACAACAAGTCTGATTGGGGATGTTTTTCACAAAACTTTCGCATACTGGCAAGGAAAAAAGAAGCTGATTTTTAATTTAGCTTTGGATTCGGGGGGTGGGATGGATGGTGGTGGTCGCAGTCATGAGGAACAGTTTGCGGTGTTAGTGCTGGCAATGTATAATGAATTTGATTTTCTTTTTACATGGCAGACTATTGAATATTGTTAAACTCTTGAAAGGATGGTCAGCTCAAGATAGGAAGTTTTATGCCACAACTGGTACAGTTTATCGTTTAACATCATGGTGTAGAACTGAGTTGTTGGATCTTGGAGATACCAGAGAAGTGATTTTTGACTCTGTTTCACTGATGGGGAGGGATCTAAGCAGGGGGCATGCATGTGAGAAGGGAGTAATGTAGATTTCCTACGTTGGGGCACCAGAGAAGCTATTCCATACTGAGCCAGACACTTAGAATAACGACAAGGAGAAGTCTGAATGGGGATTTTTTTCACAACACTTTCTCATACTGGAAAAGAAAAAAGGAGCTGATGTTTAATTTAGGTTTGGATTCGGGGTGTGGGATGGACGGTAGTAGTCGCAGTCATGAGGAACAGGGTGTTGTGTTAGTGCTGGCAGTGTAATAATGCATTTGATTTCCTTTTTACATGGTAGACTATTGAATTTTGATAAATTCTTGAAAGGATGGTCAGCTCCAGATCTGAGGTTTTATGCCACTACTGGTCCAGTTTTTCCTTTAACAACTTAGTCTAGAACAGCACTGCTCGATATTGGAGATACTAGAGGATTGAGGTTTCACTCTGTTTCACTGATTATTCACTTCAGTTACATTTGCCCAAACATAATTAAGATGTTAGTAAGAAGGGAAATTGGGCATGGTGTACATGGTTATTATCTTCACAATTTTTCTGTAAATCTGGAACTGTTGTAAAATAAAAGAGCCCTTAGAACAACACTCAAAATCATAGGAAATTATATTAACTGAACCTAGTGGAATGGACCACTGCAATGACGGGGGAGTCTGGGAATTGTCTTAGAGGAAACACCACCTCCCTGCCATATGCTGGACTGTAATGGAACTACAGGAAATGAGAGAGAGAGAGGACAGTTTGGGAAAAATATTAGGCGTTAAGAGGAAGGTCTTTGTTTTACAACCAGAGTGTGTGAGATTTCTGCATCTTCTGTGTACCCCCCCAAACCCCCCCCCCGCCCCTCCTGGATGGTCAAGCTTAGGCTTTGTGATGTCAAGCCACACCATGGCAACCACAGAATTTGGGCAACCAGAGCTGAAGGGAGTGGCTCCTCATTAACCTAATGTGTATAAATAGAGGACAGGCCTCCTTCAGTAGTGTCTGTTGCCTCAAGATAGCGAAACTTAATAAGACGATATTGTAGACTAGTAGAGATAAGGAGTAAGACTCCAAACACAAGGATGGATGAAGAAACTGTAAGTCCAAAAGTGATTTTATGTTCGTATTGGGGGTAAGTGGGATGGATGGTGGAGATCGCAGTCATGAGTAACAGGGTGTTGTGTTAGTGATGGCAGTGTATAATAAAGAATTTGATTTCCTTTTTATATGGGAGTCTATTGAATATTGTTATACTATGGAAAGGATGGTCAGCTCAAGATGTGAATTTTATGCCTCAACTTGTACAGTTTTTCCTTTAACATCATGGTCTAGAACAGCATTGTTGGATATTCGAGATACTAGAGAAGTGAGGTTTGACTCTGTTTCACTGATGGGGAGGGATCTAAGGAGGGGGCAGGCATGTGAGAAGGGAGTAATGTAGATTTCTTTCGTTGGGGCAACAGACAAGCCATTCCATACTGGGGCAGAGACTTAGACCAGGAGAACGAGAAGTCTGATTGGGGATGTTTTTCACAAAACTTTCGCATACTGGCAAGGACAAAAGAAGCTGATTTTTAATTATAGCTTTGGATTCGGGGGCTGGGATGGATGGTGGTGGTCGCAGTCATGAGGAACAGGGTGTTGTGTTAGAGCTGGCAATGTATAATAATGAATTTGATTTCCTTTTACATGGTAGACTATTGAATTTTGATAAATTCTTGAAAGGATGGTCAGCTCCAGATCTGAGGTTTTATGCCACTACTGGTCCAGTTTTTCCTTTAACAACTTAGTCTAGAACAGCACTGCTAGATATTGGAGATACTAGAGGATTGAGGTTTCACTCTAACTGTTTCACTGATTATTCACTTCATGTTACATTTGCCCAAACATAAGTAAGATGTTAGTAATGAGGGAAAATGGGTATGGTGTACATGGTTATTATCTTCACAATTTTTCTGTAAATCTGGAACTGTTGTAAAATAAAAGAGCCCTTAAAACAACACTCAAAATCATAGGAAATTATATTAACTGAACCTAGTGGAATGGACCACTGCAATGACGGGGGAGTCTGGGAATTGTCTTAGAGGAAACACCACCTCCCTGCCATATGCTGGACTGTAATGGAACTCCAGGAAATGAGAGAGAGAGAGGACAGTTTGGGAAAAATATTAGGCGTTAAGAGGAAGGTCTCTGTTTTATAACCAGAGTGTGTGAGATTTCTGCATCTTCTGCCACCCCTGCCAGAGCTGAAGGGAGTGGCTCCTCATTAACCTAAAGTGTATAAATAGAGGCCAGGCCCTCTTCAGTAGAGTCTGTTGCCTCAAGATAGCGAAACTTAATAAGACGATATTGTAGACTAGTAGAGATAAGGAGTAAGCCTCCAAACAGAAGGGTGGATGAAGAAAATGTGAGTCCAAAAGTGAATTTATGTTCGTATTGGGGGTAGGTGGGATGGATGGTGGAGATCACAGTCATGAGTAACAGGGTGTTGTGTTAGTGATGGCAGTGTATAATAAAGAATTTGATTTCCTTTTTATATGGCAGACTATTGAATATTGTTAAACTATGGAAAGGATTGTCAGCTCAAGATATGAATTTTATGCCACAACTTGTACAGTTTTTCCTTTAACATCATGGTCTAGAACAGCATTGTTGGATATTCGAGGTACTAGAGAAGTGAGGCTTGACTGTTTCACTGATGGGGAGGGACCTAAGGAGGGGTCAGGCATGTGAGAACGGAGTAATGTAGATTTCTTTAGTTGGGGCAACAGACAAGCCATTCCATACTGAGCCAGAAACTTAGATAAGGAGAACAACAAGTCTGATTGGGGATGTTTTTCACAAAACTTTCGCATACTGGCAAGGAAAAAAGAAGCTGATTTTTAATTTAGCTTTGGATTCGGGGGGTGGGATGGATGGTGGTGGTCGCAGTCATGAGGAACAGTTTGCGGTGTTAGTGCTGGCAATGTATAATGAATTTGATTTTCTTTTTACATGGCAGACTATTGAATATTGTTAAACTCTTGAAAGGATGGTCAGCTCAAGATAGGAAGTTTTATGCCACAACTGGTACAGTTTATCGTTTAACATCATGGTGTAGAACTGAGTTGTTGGATCTTGGAGATACCAGAGAAGTGATTTTTGACTCTGTTTCACTGATGGGGAGGGATCTAAGCAGGGGGCATGCATGTGAGAAGGGAGTAATGTAGATTTCCTACGTTGGGGCACCAGAGAAGCTATTCCATACTGAGCCAGACACTTAGAATAAGGACAAGGAGAAGTCTGAATGGGGATTTTTTTCACAACACTTTCTCATACTGGAAAAGAAAAAAGGAGCTGATGTTTAATTTAGGTTTGGATTCGGGGTGTGGGATGGACGGTAGTAGTCGCAGTCATGAGGAACAGGGTGTTGTGTTAGTGCTGGCAGTGTAATAATGCATTTGATTTCCTTTTTACATGGTAGACTATTGAATTTTGATAAATTCTTGAAAGGATGGTCAGCTCCAGATCTGAGGTTTTATGCCACTACTGGTCCAGTTTTTCCTTTAACAACTTAGTCTAGAACAGCACTGCTCGATATTGGAGATACTAGAGGATTGAGGTTTCACTCTAACTGTTTCACTGATTATTCACTTCAGTTACATTTGCCCAAACATAATTAAGATGTTAGTAAGAAGGGAAATTGGGCATGGTGTACATGGTTATTATCTTCACAATTTTTCTGTAAATCTGGAACTGTTGTAAAATAAAAGAGCCCTTAGAACAACACTCAAAATCATAGGAAATTATATTAACTGAACCTAGTGGAATGGACCACTGCAATGACGGGGGAGTCTGGGAATTGTCTTAGAGGAAACACCACCTCCCTGCCATATGCTGGACTGTAATGGAACTACAGGAAATGAGAGAGAGAGAGGACAGTTTGGGAAAAATATTAGGCGTTAAGAGGAAGGTCTTTGTTTTACAACCAGAGTGTGTGAGATTTCTGCATCTTCTGTGTACCCCCCCAAACACCCCCCCCCCCCGCCCCTCCTGGATGGTCAAGCTTAGGCTTTGTGATGTCAAGCCACACCATGGCAACCACAGAATTTGGGCAACCAGAGCTGAAGGGAGTGGCTCCTCATTAACCTAATGTGTATAAATAGAGGACAGGCCTCCTTCAGTAGTGTCTGTTGCCTCAAGATAGCGAAACTTAATAAGACGATATTGTAGACTAGTAGAGATAAGGAGTAAGACTCCAAACACAAGGATGGATGAAGAAACTGTAAGTCCAAAAGTGATTTTATGTTCGTATTGGGGGTAAGTGGGATGGATGGTGGAGATCGCAGTCATGAGTAACAGGGTGTTGTGTTAGTGATGGCAGTGTATAATAAAGAATTTGATTTCCTTTTTATATGGGAGTCTATTGAATATTGTTAAACTATGGAAAGGATGGTCAGCTCAAGATGTGAATTTTATGCCTCAACTTGTACAGTTTTTCCTTTAACATCATGGTCTAGAACAGCATTGTTGGATATTCGAGATACTAGAGAAGTGAGGTTTGACTCTGTTTCACTGATGGGGAGGGATCTAAGGAGGGGGCAGGCATGTGAGAAGGGAGTAATGTAGATTTCTTTCGTTGGGGCAACAGACAAGCCATTCCATACTGGGGCAGAGACTTAGACCAGGAGAACGAGAAGTCTGATTGGGGATGTTTTTCACAAAAGTTTCGCATACTGGCAAGGACAAAAGAAGCTGATTTTTAATTATAGCTTTGGATTCGGGGGCTGGGATGGATGGTGGTGGTCGCAGTCATGAGGAACAGGGTGTTGTGTTAGAGCTGGCAATGTATAATAATGAATTTGATTTCCTTTTACATGGTAGACTATTGAATTTTGATAAATTCTTGAAAGGATGGTCAGCTCCAGATCTGAGGTTTTATGCCACTACTGGTCCAGTTTTTCCTTTAACAACTTAGTCTAGAACAGCACTGCTCGATATTGGATATACATGAGGATTGAGGTTTCACTCTAACTGTTTCACTGATTATTCACTTCAGTTACATTTTCCCAAACATAACTAAGATGTTAGTAAGAAGGGAAATTGGGCATGGTGTACATGCTTATTATCTTCACAAGTTTTCTGTAAATCTGGAACTGTTGTAAAATAAAAGAGCCCTTAAAACAACACTCAAAATCATAGGAAATTATATTAACTGAACCTAGTGGAATGGACCACTGCAATGACGGGGTAGTCTGGGAATTGTCTTAGAGGAAACACCACCTCCCTGCCATATGCTGGACTGTAATGGAACTCCAGGAAATGAGAGAGGACAGTTTGGGAAAAATATTAGGCGTTAAGAGGAAGGTCTTTGTTTTACAACCAGAGTGTGTGAGATTTCTGCATCTTCTGTGTACCCCCCCAAACCCCCCCCCCCGCCCCTCCTGGATGGTCAAGCTTAGGCTTTGTGATGTCAAGCCACACCATGGCAACCACAGAATTTGGGCAACCAGAGCTGAAGGGAGTGGCTCCTCATTAACCTAATGTGTATAAATAGAGGACAGGCCTCCTTCAGTAGTGTCTGTTGCCTCAAGATAGCGAAACTTAATAAGACGATATTGTAGACTAGTAGAGATAAGGAGTAAGACTCCAAACACAAGGATGGATGAAGAAACTGTAAGTCCAAAAGTGATTTTATGTTCGTATTGGGGGTAAGTGGGATGGATGGTGGAGATCGCAGTCATGAGTAACAGGGTGTTGTGTTAGTGATGGCAGTGTATAATAAAGAATTTGATTTCCTTTTTATATGGCAGACTATTGAATATTGTTAAACTATGGAAAGGATGGTCAGCTCAAGATGTGAATTTTATGCCACAACTTGTACAGTTTTTCCTTTAACATCATGGTCTAGAACAGCATTGTTGGATATTGGAGATACTAGAGAAGTGAGGTTTGACTGTTTCACTGATGGGGAGGGACCTAAGGAGGGGGCAGGCATGTGAGAAGGGAGTAATGTAGATTTCTTTAGTTGGGGCAACAGACAAGCCATTCCATACTGAGCCAGAAACTTAGATAAGGAGAACAACAAGTCTGATTGGGGATGTTTTTCACAAAACTTTCGCATGCTGGCAAGGAAAAAAGAAGCGGATTTTTAATTTAGCTTTGGATTCGGGGGGTTGGATGGATGGTGGCGGTCGCAGTCATGAGGAACAGTTTGCGGTGTTAGTGCTGGCAATGTATAATGAATTTGATTTTCTTTTTACATGGCAGACTATTGAATATTGTTAACCTCTTGAAAGGATGGTCAGCTCAAGATGGGAAGTTTTCTGCCACAACTGGTACAGTTTGTCCTTTAACATCATGGTGTAGAACAGAGTTGTTGGATCTTGGAGATACCAGAGAAGTGATTTTTGACTCTGTTTCACTGATGGGGAGGGATCTAAGCAGGGGGCATGCATGTGAGAAGGGAGTAATGTAGATTTCTTTAGTTGGGGCACCAGAGAAGCCATTCTTACTGAGCCAGACGCTTAGAATAAGGGCAAGGAGAAGTCTGAATGGGGATTTTTTTCACAACACTTTCTCATACTGGAAAAGAAAAAAGGAGCGGATGTTTAATTTAGGTTTCGATTCTGGGCGTGGGATGGATGGTAGTGGTCACAGTCATGAGGAACAGGGTGTTGTGTTGGTGCTGGCAGTGTATAATAATGCATTTGATTTCCTTTTTACATGGTAGACTATTGAATTTTGATAAATTCTTGAAAGGATGGTCAGCTCCAGATCTGAGGTTTTACGCCACTACTGGTCCAGTTTTTCCTTTAACAACTTAGTCTAGAACAGCACTGCTCGATATTGGATATACAAGAGGATTGAGGTTTCACTCTAACTGTTTCACTGATTATTCACTTCAGTTACATTTGCCCAAACATAATTAAGATGTTAATAAGAAGGGAAATTGAGCATGGTGTACATGGTTATTATCTTCACAAGTTTTCTGTAAATCTGGAACTGTTGTAAAATAAAAGAGCCCTTAAAACAACACTCAAAATCATAGGAAATTATATTAACTGAACCTAGTGGAATGGACCACTGCAATGACGGGGGAGTCTGGGAATTGTCTTAGAGGAAACACCACCTCCCTGCCATATGCTGGACTGTAATGGAACTACAGGAAATGGGAGAGAGAGAGGACAGTTTGGGAAAAATATTAGGCGTTAAGAGGAAGGTCTCTGTTTTATAACCAGAGTGTGTGAGATTTCTGCATCTTCTGCCACCCCCGCCAGAGCTAAAGGGAGTGGCTCCTCATTAACCTAAAGTGTATAAATAGAGGCCAGGCCCTCTTCAGTAGTGTCTGTTGCCTCAAGATAGCGAAACTTAATAAGACGATATTGTAGACTAGTAGAGATAAGGAGTAAGACTCCAAACAGAAGGGTGGATGAAGAAACTGTGAGTCCAAAATTGAGTGAATTTATGTTCGTACTGGGGGTAGGTGGGATGGATGGTGGAGATCGCAGTCATGAGTAACAGGGTGTTGTGTTAGTGATGGCAGTGTATAATAAAGAATTTGATTTCCTTTTTATATGGCAGACTATTGAATATTGTTAAACTATGGAAAGGATCGTCAGCTCAAGATGTGAATTTTATGCCACAACTTGTACAGTTTTTCCTTTAACATCATGGTCTAGAACAGCATTGTTGGATATTGGAGATACTAGAGAAGTGAGGTTTGACTCTGTTTCACTGATGCGGAGGGACCTAAGGAGGGGCTAGGCTTGTGAGAAGGGAGTAATGTAGATTTCTTTAGTTGGGGCAACAGACAAGCTATTCCATACTGAGCCAGAAACTTAGATAAGGAGAACGAGAAGTCTGATTGGGGATGTTTTTCACAAAACTTTCGCATGCTAGCAAGGAAAAAAGAAGCTGATTTTTAATTTAGCTTTGGATTCGGGGGGTGGGATGGATGGTGGCGGTGGCAGTCATGAGGAACATTTTGCGGTGTAGTGCTGGCAATGTATAATGAATTTGATTTTCTTTTTACATGGCAGACTATTGAATATTGTTAACCTCTTGAAAGGATGGTCAGCTCAAGATGGGAAGTTTTCTGCCACAACTGGTACAGTTTATCCTTTAACATCATGGTGTAGAACAGAGTTGTTGGATATTGGAGATACCAGAGAAGTGATTTTTGACTCTTTTTCACTGATGGGGAGGGATCTAAGCAGGGGGCATGCATGTGAGAAGGGAGTAATGTAGATTTCTTTAGTTGGGGCACCAGAGAAGCCATTCCATACTGAGCCAGACACTTAGAATAAGGACAAGGAGAAGTCTGAATGGGGATTTTTTTCACAACACTTTCTCATACTGGAAAAGAAAAAAGGAGCTGATGTTTAATTTAGGTTTGGATTCGGGGTGTGGGATGGACGGTAGTAGTCGCAGTCATGAGGAACAGGGTGTTGTGTTAGTGCTGGCAGTGTAATAATGCATTTGATTTCCTTTTTACATGGTAGACTATTGAATTTTGATAAATTCTTGAAAGGATGGTCAGCTCCAGATCTGAGGTTTTATGCCACTACTGGTCCAGTTTTTCCTTTAACAACTTAGTCTAGAACAGCACTGCTCGATATTGGAGTTACTAGAGGATTGAGGTTTCACTCTAACTGTTTCACTGATTATTCACTTCAGTTACATTTGCCCAAACATAATTAAGATGTTAGTAAGAAGGGAAATTGGGCATGGTGTACATGGTTATTATCTTCACAATTTTTCTGTAAATCTGGAACTGTTGTAAAATAAAAGAGCCCTTAGAACAACACTCAAAATCATAGGAAATTATATTAACTGAACCTAGTGGAATGGACCACTGCAATGACGGGGGAGTCTGGGAATTGTCTTAGAGGAAACACCACCTCCCTGCCATATGCTGGACTGTAATGGAACTACAGGAAATGAGAGAGAGAGAGGACAGTTTGGGAAAAATATTAGGCGTTAAGAGGAAGGTCTTTGTTTTACAACCAGAGTGTGTGAGATTTCTGCATCTTCTGTGTACCCCCCCAAACCCCCCCCCCCGCCCCTCCTGGATGGTCAAGCTTAGGCTTTGTGATGTCAAGCCACACCATGGCAACCACAGAATTTGGGCAACCAGAGCTGAAGGGAGTGGCTCCTCATTAACCTAATGTGTATAAATGGAGGACAGGCCTCCTTCAGTAGTGTCTGTTGCCTCAAGATAGCGAAACTTAATAAGACGATATTGTAGACTAGTAGAGATAAGGAGTAAGACTCCAAACACAAGGATGGATGAAGAAACTGTAAGTCCAAAAGTGATTTTATGTTCGTATTGGGGGTAAGTGGGATGGATGGTGGAGATCGCAGTCATGAGTAACAGGGTGTTGTGTTAGTGATGGCAGTGTATAATAAAGAATTTGATTTCCTTTTTATATGGGAGTCTATTGAATATTGTTAAACTATGGAAAGGATGGTCAGCTCAAGATGTGAATTTTATGCCTCAACTTGTACAGTTTTTCCTTTAACATCATGGTCTAGAACAGCATTGTTGGATATTCGAGATACTAGAGAAGTGAGGTTTGACTCTGTTTCACTGATGGGGAGGGATCTAAGGAGGGGGCAGGCATGTGAGAAGGGAGTAATGTAGATTTCTTTCGTTGGGGCAACAGACAAGCCATTCCATACTGGGGCAGAGACTTAGACCAGGAGAACGAGAAGTCTGATTGGGGATGTTTTTCACAAAACTTTCGCATACTGGCAAGGACAAAAGAAGCTGATTTTTAATTATAGCTTTGGATTCGGGGGCTGGGATGGATGGTGGTGGTCGCAGTCATGAGGAACAGGGTGTTGTGTTAGAGCTGGCAATGTATAATAATGAATTTGATTTCCTTTTACATGGTAGACTATTGAATTTTGATAAATTCTTGAAAGGATGGTCAGCTCCAGATCTGAGGTTTTATGCCACTACTGGTCCAGTTTTTCCTTTAACAACTTAGTCTAGAACAGCACTGCTAGATATTGGAGATACTAGAGGATTGAGGTTTCACTCTAACTGTTTCACTGATTATTCACTTCATGTTACATTTGCCCAAACATAAGTAAGATGTTAGTAATGAGGGAAAATGGGTATGGTGTACATGGTTATTATCTTCACAATTTTTCTGTAAATCTGGAACTTTTGTAAAATAAAAGAGCCCTTAAAACAACACTCAAAATCATAGGAAATTATATTAACTGAACCTAGTGGAATGGACCACTGCAATGACGGGGGAGTCTGGGAATTGTCTTAGAGGAAACACCACCTCCCTGCCATATGCTGGACTGTAATGGAACTCCAGGAAATGAGAGAGAGAGAGGACAGTTTGGGAAAAATATTAGGCGTTAAGAGGAAGGTCTCTGTTTTATAACCAGAGTGTGTGAGATTTCTGCATCTTCTGCCACCCCTGCCAGAGCTGAAGGGAGTGGCTCCTCATTAACCTAAAGTGTATAAATAGAGGCCAGGCCCTCTTCAGTAGAGTCTGTTGCCTCAAGATAGCGAAACTTAATAAGACGATATTGTAGACTAGTAGAGATAAGGAGTAAGCCTCCAAACAGAAGGGTGGATGAAGAAAATGTGAGTCCAAAAGTGAATTTATGTTCGTATTGGGGGTAGGTGGGATGGATGGTGGAGATCACAGTCATGAGTAACAGGGTGTTGTGTTAGTGATGGCAGTGTATAATAAAGAATTTGATTTCCTTTTTATATGGCAGACTATTGAATATTGTTAAACTATGGAAAGGATCGTCAGCTCAAGATGTGAATTTTATGCCACAACTTGTACAGTTTTTCCTTTAACATCATGGTCTAGAACAGCATTGTTGGATATTCGAGGTACTAGAGAAGTGAGGCTTGACTGTTTCACTGATGGGGAGGGACCTAAGGAGGGGTCAGGCATGTGAGAACGGAGTAATGTAGATTTCTTTAGTTGGGGCAACAGACAAGCCATTCCATACTGAGCCAGAAACTTAGATAAGGAGAACAACAAGTCTGATTGGGGATGTTTTTCACAAAACTTTCGCATACTGGCAAGGAAAAAAGAAGCTGATTTTTAATTTAGCTTTGGATTCGGGGGGTGGGATGGATGGTGGTGGTCGCAGTCATGAGGAACAGTTTGCGGTGTTAGTGCTGGCAATGTATAATGAATTTGATTTTCTTTTTACATGGCAGACTATTGAATATTGTTAAACTCTTGAAAGGATGGTCAGCTCAAGATAGGAAGTTTTATGCCACAACTGGTACAGTTTATCGTTTAACATCATGGTGTAGAACTGAGTTGTTGGATCTTGGAGATACCAGAGAAGTGATTTTTGACTCTGTTTCACTGATGGGGAGGGATCTAAGCAGGGGGCATGCATGTGAGAAGGGAGTAATGTAGATTTCCTACGTTGGGGCACCAGAGAAGCTATTCCATACTGAGCCAGACACTTAGAATAAGGACAAGGAGAAGTCTGAATGGGGATTTTTTTCACAACACTTTCTCATACTGGAAAAGAAAAAAGGAGCTGATGTTTAATTTAGGTTTGGATTCGGGGTGTGGGATGGACGGTAGTAGTCGCAGTCATGAGGAACAGGGTGTTGTGTTAGTGCTGGCAGTGTAATAATGCATTTGATTTCCTTTTTACATGGTAGACTATTGAATTTTGATAAATTCTTGAAAGGATGGTCAGCTCCAGATCTGAGGTTTTATGCCACTACTGGTCCAGTTTTTCCTTTAACAACTTAGTCTAGAACAGCACTGCTCGATATTGGAGATACTAGAGGATTGAGGTTTCACTCTAACTGTTTCACTGATTATTCACTTCAGTTACATTTGCCCAAACATAATTAAGATGTTAGTAAGAAGGGAAATTGGGCATGGTGTACATGGTTATTATCTTCACAATTTTTCTGTAAATCTGGAACTGTTGTAAAATAAAAGAGCCCTTAGAACAACACTCAAAATCATAGGAAATTATATTAACTGAACCTAGTGGAATGGACCACTGCAATGACGGGGGAGTCTGGGAATTGTCTTAGAGGAAACACCACCTCCCTGCCATATGCTGGACTGTAATGGAACTACAGGAAATGAGAGAGAGAGAGGACAGTTTGGGAAAAATATTAGGCGTTAAGAGGAAGGTCTTTGTTTTACAACCAGAGTGTGTGAGATTTCTGCATCTTCTGTGTACCCCCCCAAACACCCCCCCCCCCGCCCCTCCTGGATGGTCAAGCTTAGGCTTTGTGATGTCAAGCCACACCATGGCAACCACAGAATTTGGGCAACCAGAGCTGAAGGGAGTGGCTCCTCATTAACCTAATGTGTATAAATAGAGGACAGGCCTCCTTCAGTAGTGTCTGTTGCCTCAAGATAGCGAAACTTAATAAGACGATATTGTAGACTAGTAGAGATAAGGAGTAAGACTCCAAACACAAGGATGGATGAAGAAACTGTAAGTCCAAAAGTGATTTTATGTTCGTATTGGGGGTAAGTGGGATGGATGGTGGAGATCGCAGTCATGAGTAACAGGGTGTTGTGTTAGTGATGGCAGTGTATAATAAAGAATTTGATTTCCTTTTTATATGGGAGTCTATTGAATATTGTTAAACTATGGAAAGGATGGTCAGCTCAAGATGTGAATTTTATGCCTCAACTTGTACAGTTTTTCCTTTAACATCATGGTCTAGAACAGCATTGTTGGATATTCGAGATACTAGAGAAGTGAGGTTTGACTCTGTTTCACTGATGGGGAGGGATCTAAGGAGGGGGCAGGCATGTGAGAAGGGAGTAATGTAGATTTCTTTCGTTGGGGCAACAGACAAGCCATTCCATACTGGGGCAGAGACTTAGACCAGGAGAACGAGAAGTCTGATTGGGGATGTTTTTCACAAAACTTTCGCATACTGGCAAGGACAAAAGAAGCTGATTTTTAATTATAGCTTTGGATTCGGGGGCTGGGATGGATGGTGGTGGTCGCAGTCATGAGGAACAGGGTGTTGTGTTAGAGCTGGCAATGTATAATAATGAATTTGATTTCCTTTTACATGGTAGACTATTGAATTTTGATAAATTCTTGAAAGGATGGTCAGCTCCAGATCTGAGGTTTTATGCCACTACTGGTCCAGTTTTTCCTTTAACAACTTAGTCTAGAACAGCACTGCTCGATATTGGATATACATGAGGATTGAGGTTTCACTCTAACTGTTTCACTGATTATTCACTTCAGTTACATTTGCCCAAACATAACTAAGATGTTAGTAAGAAGGGAAATTGGGCATGGTGTACATGGTTATTATCTTCACAAGTTTCCTGTAAATCTGGAACTGTTGTAAAATAAAAGAGCCCTTAGAACAACACTCAAAATCATAGGAAATTATATTAACTGAACCTAGTGGAATGGACCACTGCAATGACGGGGTAGTCTGGGAATTGTCTTAGAGGAAACACCACCTCCCTGCCATATGCTGGACTGTAATGGAACTACAGGAAATGAGAGAGAGAGAGGACAGTTTGGGAAAAATATTAGGCGTTAAGAGGAAGGTCTTTGTTTTACAACCAGAGTGTGTGAGATTTCTGCATCTTCTGTGTACCCCCCCAAACCCCCCCCCCGCCCCTCCTGGATGGTCAAGCTTAGGCTTTGTGATGTCAAGCCACACCATGGCAACCACAGAATTTGGGCAACCAGAGCTGAAGGGAGTGGCTCCTCATTAACCTAATGTGTATAAATAGAGGACAGGCCTCCTTCAGTAGTGTCTGTTGCCTCAAGATAGCGAAACTTAATAAGACGATATTGTAGACTAGTAGAGATAAGGAGTAAGACTCCAAACACAAGGATGGATGAAGAAACTGTGAGTCCAAAAGTGAATTTATGTTCGTATTGGGGGTAGGTGGGATGGATGGTGGAGATCACAGTCATGAGTAACAGGGTGTTGTGTTAGTGATGGCAGTGTATAATAAAGAATTTGATTTCCTTTTTATATGGCAGACTATTGAATATTGTTAAACTATGGAAAGGATGGTCAGCTCAAGATGTGAATTTTATGCCACAACTTGTACAGTTTTTCCTTTAACATCATGGTCTAGAACAGCATTGTTGGATATTGGAGATACTAGAGAAGTGAGGTTTGACTGTTTCACTGATGGGGAGGGACCTAAGGAGGGGGCAGGCATGTGAGAAGGGAGTAATGTAGATTTCTTTAGTTGGGGCAACAGACAAGCCATTCCATACTGAGCCAGAAACTTAGATAAGGAGAACAACAAGTCTGATTGGGGATGTTTTTCACAAAACTTTCGCATGCTGGCAAGGAAAAAAGAAGCGGATTTTTAATTTAGCTTTGGATTCGGGGGGTTGGATGGATGGTGGCGGTCGCAGTCATGAGGAACAGTTTGCGGTGTTAGTGCTGGCAATGTATAATGAATTTGATTTTCTTTTTACATGGCAGACTATTGAATATTGTTAACCTCTTGAAAGGATGGTCAGCTCAAGATGGGAAGTTTTCTGCCACAACTGGTACAGTTTGTCCTTTAACATCATGGTGTAGAACAGAGTTGTTGGATCTTGGAGATACCAGAGAAGTGATTTTTGACTCTGTTTCACTGATGGGGAGGGATCTAAGCAGGGGGCATGCATGTGAGAAGGGAGTAATGTAGATTTCTTTAGTTGGGGCACCAGAGAAGCCATTCTTACTGAGCCAGACGCTTAGAATAAGGACAAGGAGAAGTCTGAATGGGGATTTTTTTCACAACACTTTCTCATACTGGAAAAGAAAAAAGGAGCGGATGTTTAATTTAGGTTTCGATTCTGGGCGTGGGATGGATGGTAGTGGTCGCAGTCATGAGGAACAGGGTGTTGTGTTGGTGCTGGCAGTGTATAATAATGCATTTGATTTCCTTTTTACATGGTAGACTATTGAATTTTGATAAATTCTTGAAAGGATGGTCAGCTCCAGATCTGAGGTTTTACGCCACTACTGGTCCAGTTTTTCCTTTAACAACTTAGTCTAGAACAGCACTGCTCGATATTGGATATACAAGAGGATTGAGGTTTCACTCTAACTGTTTCACTGATTATTCACTTCAGTTACATTTGCCCAAACATAATTAAGATGTTAATAAGAAGGGAAATTGAGCATGGTGTACATGGTTATTATCTTCACAAGTTTTCTGTAAATCTGGAACTGTTGTAAAATAAAAGAGCCCTTAAAACAACACTCAAAATCATAGGAAATTATATTAACTGAACCTAGTGGAATGGACCACTGCAATGACGGGGGAGTCTGGGAATTGTCTTAGAGGAAACACCACCTCCCTGCCATATGCTGGACTGTAATGGAACTACAGGAAATGGGAGAGAGAGAGGACAGTTTGGGAAAAATATTAGGCGTTAAGAGGAAGGTCTCTGTTTTATAACCAGAGTGTGTGAGATTTCTGCATCTTCTGCCACCCCCGCCAGAGCTAAAGGGAGTGGCTCCTCATTAACCTAAAGTGTATAAATAGAGGCCAGGCCCTCTTCAGTAGTGTCTGTTGCCTCAAGATAGCGAAACTTAATAAGACGATATTGTAGACTAGTAGAGATAAGGAGTAAGACTCCAAACAGAAGGGTGGATGAAGAAACTGTGAGTCCAAAATTGAGTGAATTTATGTTCGTACTGGGGGTAGGTGGGATGGATGGTGGAGATCGCAGTCATGAGTAACAGGGTGTTGTGTTAGTGATGGCAGTGTATAATAAAGAATTTGATTTCCTTTTTATATGGCAGACTATTGAATATTGTTAAACTATGGAAAGGATGGTCAGCTCAAGATGTGAATTTTATGCCACAACTTGTACAGTTTTTCCTTTAACATCATGGTCTAGAACAGCATTGTTGGATATTGGAGATACTAGAGAAGTGAGGTTTGACTCTGTTTCACTGATGCGGAGGGAACTAAGGAGGGGCTAGGCTTGTGAGAAGGGAGTAATGTAGATTTCTTTAGTTGGGGCAACAGACAAGCTATTCCATACTGAGCCAGAAACTTAGATAAGGAGAACGAGAAGTCTGATTGGGGATGTTTTTCACAAAACTTTCGCATGCTGGCAAGGAAAAAAGAAGCTGATTTTTAATTTAGCTTTGGATTCGGGGGGTGGGATGGATGGTGGCGGTGGCAGTCATGAGGAACATTTTGCGGTGTAGTGCTGGCAATGTATAATGAATTTGATTTTCTTTTTACATGGCAGACTATTGAATATTGTTAACCTCTTGAAAGGATGGTCAGCTCAAGATGGGAAGTTTTCTGCCACAACTGGTACAGTTTATCCTTTAACATCATGGTGTAGAACAGAGTTGTTGGATATTGGAGATACCAGAGAAGTGATTTTTGACTCTTTTTCACTGATGGGGAGGGATCTAAGCAGGGGGCATGCATGTGAGAAGGGAGTAATGTAGATTTCTTTAGTTGGGGCACCAGAGAAGCCATTCCGTACTGAGCCAGATGCTTAGAATAAGGACAAGGAGAAGTCTGAATGGGGATTTTTTTCACAACACTTTCTCATACTGGAAAAGAAAAAAGGAGCGGATGTTTAATTTAGGTTTCGATTCGGGGGGTGGGATGGATGGTAGTGGTCGCAGTCATGAGGAACAGGGTGTTGTGTTGGTGCTGGCAGTGTATAATAATGCATTTGATTTCCTTTTTACATGGTAGACTATTGAATTTTGATAAATTCTTGAAAGGATGGTCAGCTCCAGATCTGAGGTTTTATGCCACTACTGGTCCAGTTTTTCCTTTAACAACTTAGTCTAGAACAGCACTGCTCGATATTGGATATACAAGAGGATTGAGGTTTCACTCTAACTGTTTCACTGATTATTCACTTCAGTTACATTTGCCCAAACATAATTAAGATGTTAGTAAGAAGGGAAATTGAGCATGGTGTACATGGTTATTATCTTCACAAGTTTTCTGTAAATCTGGAACTGTTGTAAAATAAAAGAGCCCTTACAACAACACTCAAAATCATAGGAAATTATATTAACTGAACCTAGTAGAATGGACCACTGCAATGACGGGGGAGTCTGGGAATTGTCTTAGAGGAAACACCACCTCCCTGCCATATGCTGGACTGTAATGGAACTACAGGAAATGAGAGAGAGAGAGAGAGGACAGTTTGGGAAAAATATTAGGCGTTAAGAGGAAGGTCTCTGTTTTATAACCAGAGTGTGTGAGATTTCTGCATCTTCTGCCACCCCCGCCAGAGCTAAAGGGAGTGGCTCCTCATTAACCTAAAGTGTATAAAAAGAGGGCAGGCCCTCTTCAGTAGTGTCTGTTGCCTCAAGATAGCGAAACTTAATAAGACGATATTGTCGACTAGTAGAGATAAGGAGTAAGACTCCAAACAGAAGGGTGGATGAAGAAACTGTGAGTCCAAAAGTGAATTTATGTTCGTATTGGGGGTGGGTGGGTTGGATGGTGGAGATCGCAGTCATGAGTTACAGGGTGTTGTGTTAGTGATGGCAGTGTATAATAAAGAATTTGATTTCCTTTTTATATGGCAGACTATTGAATATTGTTCAACTATGGAAAGTATGGTCAGCTCAAGATGTGAATTTTATGCCACAACTTGTACAGTTTTTCCTTTAACATCATGGTCTAGAACAGCATTGTTGGATATTCGAGATACTAGAGAAGTGAGGTTTGACTCTGTTTCACTGATGGGGAGGGATCTAAGGAGGGGGCAGGCATGTGAGAAGGGAGTAATGTAGATTTCTTTAGTTGGGGCAACAGACAAGCCATTCCATACTGGGGCAGAGACTTAGACCAGGAGAACAAGAAGTCTGATTGGGGATGTTTTTCACAAAACTTTCGCATACTGGCAAGGACAAAAGAAGCTGATTTTTAATTATAGCTTTGGATTCGGGGGCTGGGATGGATGGTGGTGGTCGCAGTCATGAGGAACAGGGTGTTGTGTTAGAGCTGGCAATGTATAATAATGAATTTGATTTCCTTTTACATGGTAGACTATTGAATTTTGATAAATTCTTGAAAGGATGGTCAGCTCCAGATCTGAGGTTTTATGCCACTACTGGTCCAGTTTTTCCTTTAACAACTTAGTCTAGAACAGCACTGCTAGATATTGGAGATACTAGAGGATTGAGGTTTCACTCTGTTTCACTGATTATTCACTTCATGTTACATTTGCTCAAACATAAGTAAGATGTTAGTAATGAGGGAAAATGGGTATGGTGTATATGGTTATTATCTTCACAATTTTTCTGTAAATCTGGAACTGTTGTAAAATAAAAGAGCCCTTAAAACAACACTCAAAATCATAGGAAATTATATTAACTGAACCTAGTGGAATGGACCACTGCAATGACGGGGGAGTCTGGGAATTGTCTTAGGGGAAACACCACCTCCCTGCCATATGCTGGACTGTAGTGGAACTACAGGAAATGAGAGAGAGAGAGGACAGTTTGGGAAAAATATTAGGCGTTAAGAGGAAGGTCTCTGTTTTATAACCAGAGTGTGTGAGATTTCTGCATCTTCTGCCACCCCTGCCAGAGCTGAAGGGAGTGGCTCCTCATTAACCTAAAGTGTATAAATAGAGGCCAGGCCCTCTTCAGTAGTGTCTGTTGCCTCAAGATAGCGAAACTTTATAAGACGATATTGTAGACTAGTAGAGATAAGGAGTAAGCCTCCAAACAGAAGGGTGGATGAAGAAACTGTGAGTCCCAAAGTGAATTTATGTTCGTATTGGGGGTAGGTGGGATGGATGGTGGAGATCGCAGTCATGAGTAACAGGGTGTTGTGTTAGTGATGGCAGTGTATAATAAAGAATTTGATTTCCTTTTTATATGGAAGACTATTGAATATTGTTAAACTATGGAAAGGAAGGTCAGCTCTAGATGTGAATTTTATGCCACAACTTGTACAGTTTTTCCTTTAACATCATTGTCTAGAACAGCACTGTTGGATATTGGAGATACTAGAGAAGTGAGGTTTGACTCTGTTTCACTGATGGGGAGGGATCTAAGGAGGGGGCAGGCATGTGAGAAGGGAGTAATGTAGATTACTTTAGTTGGGGCAACAGACAAGCCATTCCATACTGAGCCAGAGACTTAGATCAGGAGAACGTGAAGTCTGATTGGGGATGTTTTTCACAAAACTTTTGCATACTGGCAAGGAAAAAAGAAGCTGATTTTTAATTTTAGCTTTATATTCGGGGGTGGGATGGATGGTGGTGGTCGCAGTCATGAGGAACTGGGTGTTGTGTTAGAGCTGGCAATGTATAATAATGAATTTGATTTCCTTTTACATGGTAGACTATTGAATAATGTTAAACTCTTGAAAGGATGGTCAGCTCAATATCTGAAGTTTCATGCCACAACTGGTCCAGTTTTTCCTTTAACAACTTGGTCTAGAACAGCATTGTTGGATATTGGAGATACTTGAGCAGTGAGGTTTTACTCTGTTTCACTGTTGATTCACTTCATGTTACTTTTGACCTATACATGAGTAAGATATTAGTAATAAGGGAAATTGGGTATGGTGTACATGGTTACTATCTTCACAATTTTTCTGTAAATGTGGAACTATTCTAAAATGAAACATCCATTAAAACAACACTCAAAATCCTAGGAAATTGTAGCAAGTGAACATAGTGGAATGGACCCCTGAAATGTCGGGGGAGTATGGGAATTTTCTTAGAGGAAACACCACCTCCCTGCCATATGCTGGACTCTAATGGAACTACAGGAAATGAGAGAGAGAGAGGACAGTTTAGGAAAAATGTTAGGAGTTAAGAGGAAGGTCTCTGTTTTATAACCAGAGTGTGTGAGATTTCTGCATCTTCTCCTACCCCCGCCCCTCCTGGATGGTCTAGCTGAGGCATTGTGATGTCAAGTCACAGCATGGCAACCGCTGATTTTGGGCAACCAGATCATAAGTGAGTGACTCTTCATAAACCTAAAAAGTACATATAGAGGCCAGTACCCTCTGAGTAGTGTCTGTTGCCTCAAGATAGCGAAACTTAATAAGACGATATTGTAGACTAGTAGAGATGAGGAATAAGACTCCAAACAGAAGGGTGGATGAAGACACTGCACGTTGAATAGTGAATTTATGTTTGTATTGGGGGTAGGTGGGATGGATGGTGGAGATCGCAGTCATGAGTAACAGGGTGTTGTGTTAGTGATGGCAGTGTATAATAAAGAATTTGATTTCCTTTTTATATGGCAGACTATTGAATATTGTTAAACTATGGAAAGGATCGTCAGCTCAAGATGTGAATTTTATGCCACAACTTGTACAGTTTTTCCTTTAATATCATGGTCTAGAACAGCATTGTTGGATATTGGAGATACTAGAGAAGTGAGGTTTGACTGTTTCACTGATGGGGAGGGACCTAAGGAGGGGGCAGGCATGTGAGAAGGGAGTAATGTAGATTTCTTTAGTTGGGGCAACAGACAAGCCATTCCATACTGAGCCAGAAACTTAGATAAGGAGAACAACAAGTCTGATTGGGGATGTTTTTCACAAAACTTTCGCATGCTGGCAAGGAAAAAAGAAGCGGATTTTTAATTTAGCTTTGGATTCGGGGGGTTGGATGGATGGTGGCGGTCGCAGTCATGAGGAACAGTTTGCGGTGTTAGTGCTGGCAATGTATAATGAATTTGATTTTCTTTTTACATGGCAGACTATTGAATATTGTTAACCTCTTGAAAGGATGGTCAGCTCAAGATGGGAAGTTTTCTGCCACAACTGGTACAGTTTGTCCTTTAACATCATGGTGTAGAACAGAGTTGTTGGATCTTGGAGATACCAGAGAAGTGATTTTTGACTCTGTTTCACTGATGGGGAGGGATCTAAGCAGGGGGCATGCATGTGAGAAGGGAGTAATGTAGATTTCTTTAGTTGGGGCACCAGAGAAGCCATTCCGTACTGAGCCAGACGCTTAGAATAAGGACAAGGAGAAGTCTGAATGGGGATTTTTTTCACAACACTTTCTCATACTGGAAAAGAAAAAAGGAGCGGATGTTTAATTTAGGTTTCGATTCGGGGGGTGGGATGGATGGTAGTGGTCGCAGTCATGAGGAACAGGGTGTTGTGTTGGTGCTGGCAGTGTATAATAATGCATTTGATTTCCTTTTTACATGGTAGACTATTGAATTTTGATAAATTCTTGAAAGGATGGTCAGCTCCAGATCTGAGGTTTTATGCCACTACTGGTCCAGTTTTTCCTTTAACAACTTAGTCTAGAACAGCACTGCTCGATATTGGATATACAAGAGGATTGAGGTTTCACTCTAACTGTTTCACTGATTATTCACTTCAGTTACATTTGCCCAAACATAATTAAGATGTTAATAAGAAGGGAAATTGAGCATGGTGTACATGGTTATTATCTTCACAAGTTTTCTGTAAATCTGGAACTGTTGTAAAATAAAAGAGCCCTTACAACAACACTCAAAATCATAGGAAATTATATTAACTGAACCTAGTGGAATGGACCACTGCAATGACGGGGGAGTCTGGGAATTGTCTTAGAGGAAACACCACCTCCCTGCCATATGCTGGACCACCTCCCTGCCATATGCTGGACTGTAGTGGAACTACAGGAAATGAGAGAGAGAGAGGACAGTTTGGGAAAAATATTAGGCGTTAAGAGGAAGGTCTCTGTTTTATAACCAGAGTGTGTGAGATATCTGCATCTTCTGCCACCCCCGCCAGAGCTAAAG
The DNA here is from genome assembly GCF_964212035.1 of Myotis nattereri. NCBI lineage: Eukaryota > Metazoa > Chordata > Mammalia > Chiroptera > Vespertilionidae > Myotis > Myotis nattereri. The sequence continues at coordinate 8,501,095 of NC_138085.1, read as the reverse complement.
GGAGTGGCTCCTCATTAACCTAAAGTGTATAAATAGAGGCCAGGCCCTCTTCAGTAGTGTCTGTTGCCTCAAGATAGCGAAACTTAATAAGACGATATTGTCGACTAGTAGAGATAAGGAGTAAGACTCCAAACAGAAGGGTGGATGAAGAAACTGTGAGTCCAAAAGTGAATTTATGTTCGTATTGGGGGTGGGTGGGATGGATGGTGGAGATCGCAGTCATGAGTTACAGGGTGTTGTGTTAGTGATGGCAGTGTATAATAAAGAATTTGATTTCCTTTTTATATGGCAGACTATTGAATATTGTTCAACTATGGAAAGTATGGTCAGCTCAAGATGTGAATTTTATGCCACAACTTGTACAGTTTTTCCTTTAACATCATGGTCTAGAACAGCATTGTTGGATATTCGAGATACTAGAGAAGTGAGGTTTGACTCTGTTTCACTGATGGGGAGGGATCTAAGGAGGGGGCAGGCATGTGAGAAGGGAGTAATGTAGATTTCTTTAGTTGGGGCAACAGACAAGCCATTCCATACTGGGGCAGAGACTTAGACCAGGAGAACGAGAAGTCTGATTGGGGATGTTTTTCACAAAACTTTCGCATACTGGCAAGGACAAAAGAAGCTGATTTTTAATTATAGCTTTGGATTCGGGGGCTGGGATGGATGGTGGTGGTCGCAGTCATGAGGAACAGGGTGTTGTGTTAGAGCTGGCAATGTATAATAATGAATTTGATTTCCTTTTACATGGTAGAATATTGAATTTTGATAAATTCTTGAAAGGATGGTCAGCTCCAAATCTGAGGTTTTATGCCACTACTGGTCCAGTTTTTCCTTTAACAACTTAGTCTAGAACAGCACTGCTAGATATTGGAGATACTAGAGGATTGAGGTTTCACTCTAACTGTTTCACTGATTATTCACTTCATGTTACATTTGCCCAAACATAAGTAAGATGTTAGTAATGAGGGAAAATGGGTATGGTGTACATGGTTATTATCTTCACAAGTTTTCTGTAAATCTGGAACTGTTGTAAAATAAAAGAGCCCTTAAAACAACACTCAAAATCATAGGAAATTATATTAACTGAACCTAGTGGAATGGACCACTGCAATGACGGGGGAGTCTGGGAATTGTCTTAGGGGAAACACCACCTCCCTGCCATATGCTGGACTGTAGTGGAACTACAGGAAATGAGAGAGAGAGAGAGGACAGTTTGGAAAAAATATTAGGCGTTAAGAGGAAGGTCTCAGTTTTATAACCAGAGTGTGTGAGATTTCTGCATCTTCTGCCACCCCTGCCAGAGCTGAAGGGAGTGGCTCCTCATTAACCTAAAGTGTATAAATAGAGGCCAGGCCCTCTTCAGTAGTGTCTGTTGCCTCAAGATAGCGAAACTGAATAAGACGATATTGTAGACTAGTAGAGATAAGGAGTAAGCCTCCAAACAGAAGGGTGGATGAAGAAACTGTGAGTCCAAAAGTGAATTTATGTTCGTATTGGGGGTAGGTGGGATGGATGGTGGAGATCGCAGTCATGAGTAACAGGGTGTTGTGTTAGTGATGGCAGTGTATAATAAAGAATTTGATTTCCTTTTTATATGGCAGACTATTGAATATTGTTAAACTATGGAAAGGATCGTCAGCTCAAGATGTGAATTTTATGCCACAACTTGTACAGTTTTTCCTTTAACATCATGGTCTAGAACAGCATTGTTGGATATTGGAGATACTAGAGAAGTGAGGTTTGACTGTTTCACTGATGGGGAGGGACCTAAGGAGGGGGCAGGCATGTGAGAAGGGAGTAATGTAGATTTCTTTAGTTGGGGCAACAGACAAGCCATTCCATACTGAGCCAGAAACTTAGATAAGGAGAACAACAAGTCTGATTGGGGATGTTTTTCACAAAACTTTCGCATGCTGGCAAGGAAAAAAGAAGCGGATTTTTAATTTAGCTTTGGATTCGGGGGGTTGGATGGATGGTGGCGGTCGCAGTCATGAGGAACAGTTTGCGGTGTTAGTGCTGGCAATGTATAATGAATTTGATTTTCTTTTTACATGGCAGACTATTGAATATTGTTAACCTCTTGAAAGGATGGTCAGCTCAAGATGGGAAGTTTTCTGCCACAACTGGTACAGTTTGTCCTTTAACATCATGGTGTAGAACAGAGTTGTTGGATCTTGGAGATACCAGAGAAGTGATTTTTGACTCTGTTTCACTGATGGGGAGGGATCTAAGCAGGGGGCATGCATGTGAGAAGGGAGTAATGTAGATTTCTTTAGTTGGGGCACCAGAGAAGCCATTCCGTACTGAGCCAGACGCTTAGAATAAGGACAAGGAGAAGTCTGAATGGGGATTTTTTTCACAACACTTTCTCATACTGGAAAAGAAAAAAGGAGCGGATGTTTAATTTAGGTTTCGATTCGGGGGGTGGGATGGATGGTAGTGGTCGCAGTCATGAGGAACAGGGTGTTGTGTTGGTGCTGGCAGTGTATAATAATGCATTTGATTTCCTTTTTACATGGTAGACTATTGAATTTTGATAAATTCTTGAAAGGATGGTCAGCTCCAGATCTGAGGTTTTATGCCACTACTGGTCCAGTTTTTCCTTTAACAACTTAGTCTAGAACAGCACTGCTCGATATTGGATATACAAGAGGATTGAGGTTTCACTCTAACTGTTTCACTGATTATTCACTTCAGTTACATTTGCCCAAACATAATTAAGATGTTAATAAGAAGGGAAATTGAGCATGGTGTACATGGTTATTATCTTCACAAGTTTTCTGTAAATCTGGAACTGTTGTAAAATAAAAGAGCCCTTACAACAACACTCAAAATCATAGGAAATTATATTAACTGAACCTAGTGGAATGGACCACTGCAATGACGGGGGAGTCTGGGAATTGTCTTAGAGGAAACACCACCTCCCTGCCATATGCTGGACTGTAATGGAACTACAGGAAATGAGAGAGAGAGAGGACAGTTTGGGAAAAATATTAGGCGTTAAGAGGAAGGTCTTTGTTTTACAACCAGAGTGTGTGAGATTTCTGCATCTTCTGTGTACCCCCCCCCCTCCCCTCCTGGATGGTCAAGCTTAGGCTTTGTGATGTCAAGCCACACCATGGCAACCACAGAATTTGGGCAACCAGAGCTGAAGGGAGTGGCTCCTCATTAACCTAATGTGTATAAATAGAGGACAGGCCTCCTTCAGTAGTGTCTGTTGCCTCAAGATAGCGAAACTTAATAAGACGATATTGTAGACTAGTAGAGATAAGGAGTAAGACTCCAAACACAAGGATGGATGAAGAAACTGTAAGTCCAAAAGTGATTTTATGTTCGTATTGGGGGTAAGTGGGATGGATGGTGGAGATCGCAGTCATGAGTAACAGGGTGTTGTGTTAGTGATGGCAGTGTATAATAAAGAATTTGATTTCCTTTTTATATGGGAGTCTATTGAATATTGTTAAACTATGGAAAGGATGGTCAGCTCAAGATGTGAATTTTATGCCTCAACTTGTACAGTTTTTCCTTTAACATCATGGTCTAGAACATCATTGTTGGATATTCGAGATACTAGAGAAGTGAGGTTTGACTCTGTTTCACTGATGGGGAGGGATCTAAGGAGGGGGCAGGCATGTGAGAAGGGAGTAATGTAGATTTCTTTAGTTGGGGCAACAGACAAGCCATTCCATACTGGGGCAGAGACTTAGACCAGGAGAACGAGAAGTCTGATTGGGGATGTTTTTCACAAAACTTTCGCATACTGGCAAGGACAAAAGAAGCTGATTTTTAATTATAGCTTTGGATTCGGGGGCTGGGATGGATGGTGGTGGTCGCAGTCATGAGGAACAGGGTGTTGTGTTAGAGCTGGCAATGTATAATAATGAATTTGATTTCCTTTTACATGGTAGACTATTGAATTTTGATAAGTTCTTGAAAGGATGGTCTGCTCCAGATCTGAGGTTTTATGCCGCAACTGGTCCAGTTTTTCCTTTAACAACTTAGTCTAGAACAGCACTGCTGGATATTGGAGATACTAGAGGATTGAGGTTTCACTCTGTTTCACCCATGATTCACTTCATGTTACATTTGCCCAAACATAAGTAAGATGTCAGTAATAAGGGAAATTGGGTATGGTGTACATGGTTTTTATCTTCACAATTGTTCTGTAAATCTGGAACTGTTGTAAAATAAAAGAGTCCTTAAAACAACACTCAAAATCATAGGAAATTATATTAACTGAACCTAGTGGAATGGACCACTGAAATGACGGGGGAGTATGTGAATTGTCTTAGAGGAAACACCACCTCCCTGCCATATGCTGGACTGTAATGGAACTACAGGAAATGAGAGAGAGAGAGAGAGGACAGTTTGGGAAAAATATTAGGCGTTAAGAGGAAGGTCTCTGTTTTATAACTCAGAGTGTGTGAGATTTCTGCATCTTCTGCCACCCCCGCCCCTCCTGGATGGTCTAGCTGAGGCTTTGTAATGTCAAGCCACACCATGGCCACCACAGAATTTGGGCAACCAGAGCTGAAGGGAGTGGCTCCTCATTAACCTAAAGTGTATAAATAGAGGCCAGGCCCCCTTCAGTAGTGTCTGTTGCCTCAAGATAGTGAAACTTACTACGACGATATTGTAGACTAGTAGAGATAAGGAGTAAGACTCCAAACAGAAGGGTGGATGAAGAAACTGTAAGTCCAAAAGTGAATTTATGTTCGTATTAGGGATAGGTGGGATGGATGGTGGAGATCGCAGTAATGAGCAACAGGGGGTTGTGTTAGTGATGTCAGTGTATAATAAAGAATTTGATTTCCTTTTTATATGGAAGACTATTGAATATTGTTAAACTATGGAAAGGAAGGTCAGCTCCAGATGTGAATTTTATGCCACAACTTGTACAGTTTTTCCTTTAACATCATTGTCTAGAACAGCACTGTTGGATATTGGAGATACTAGAGAAGTGAGGTTTGACTCTGTTTCACTGATGGGGAGGGATCTAAGGAGGGGGCAGGCATGTGAGAAGGGAGTAATGTAGATTACTTTAGTTGGGGCAACAGACAAGCCATTCCATACTGAGCCGGAGACTTAGATCAGGAGAACGAGAAGTCTGATTGGGGATGTTTTTCACAAAACTTTCGCATACTGGCAAGGAAAAAAGAAGCTGATTTTTAATTTTAGCTTTAGATTCGGGGGGTGGGATGGATGGTGGTGGTCGCAGTCATGAGGAACTGGGTGTTGTGTTAGAGCTGGCAATGTATAATGAATTTGATTTCCTTTTACATGGTAGACTATTGAATAATGTTAAACTCTTGAAGGGATGGTCAGCTCAATATCTGAAGTTTCATGCCACAACTGGTCCAGTTTTTCCTTTAACAACTTGGTCTAGAACAGCATTGTTGGATATTGGAGATACTTGAGCAGTGAGGTTTTACTCTGTTTCACTGTTGATTCACTTCATGTTACTTTTGACCTATACATGAGTAAGATATTAGTAATAAGGGAAATTGGGTATGGTGTACATGGTTACTATCTTCACAATTTTTCTGTAAATGTGGAACTATTCTAAAATGAAACATCCATTAAAACAACACTCAAAATCCTAGGAAATTGTAGCAAGTGAACATAGTGGAATGGACCACTGAAATATCGGGGGAGTATGGGAATTTTCTTAGAGGAAACACCACCTCCCTGCCATATGCTGGACTCTAATGGAACTACAGGAAATGAGAGAGAGAGAGGACAGTTTAGGAAAAATGTTAGGAGTTAAGAGGAAGGTCTCTGTTTTATAACCAGAGTGTGTGAGATTTCTGCATCTTCTCCTACCCCCGCCCCTCCTGGATGGTCTAGCTGAGGCATTGTGATGTCAAGTCACAGCATGGCAACCGCTGATTTTGGGCAACCAGATCTTATGTGAGTGACTCTTCATAAACCTAAAAAGTACATATAGAGGCCAGTACCCTCTGAGTAGTGTCTGTTGCCTCAAGATAGCGAAACTTAATAAGACGATATTGTAGACTAGTAGAGATGAGGAATAAGACTCCAAATGGAAGGGTGGATGAAGACACTGCAAGTCGAAAAGTGAATTTATGTTTGTATTGGGGGGAGGTGGGATGGATGCTGCAGGTCGCAGTCATGAGTCACAGTTTGCGGTGTTAGTGCTGGCAGTGTATAATAAAGAATTTGATTTTCTTTTTACATGGCAGACTAATGAATATTGTTATACTATTGAAAGGATGGTCAGCTCAAGATGGGAAGTTTTATGCCACAACTGGTACAGTTTATCCTTTAACATCATGGTGTAGAACAGAATTGTTGGATATTGGAGATACCAGAGAAGTGATTTTTGACTCTGTTTCACTGATGGGGAGGGATCTCAGCAGGGGGCAGGGATGTGAGAAGGGAGTAATGTAGATTGCCTATGTTGGGGCACCAGAGAAGCCATTCCGTACTGAGCCAGACACTTAGAATAAGGACAAGGAGAAGTCTGAATGGGGATTTTTTTCACAACACTTTCTCATAGTGGAAAAGAAAAAAGGAGCTGATGTTTAATTTAGGTTTGGATTCGGGGGGTGGGGTGGATGGTAGTGGTCGCAGTCCTGAGGCACAGGGTGTTGTGTTGGTGCTGGCAGTGTATAATAATGCATTTGATTTCCTTTTTACCTGGTAGACTATTGAATTTTGATAAGTTCTTGAAAGGATGGTCAGCTCCAGATCTGAGGTTTTATGCCGCAACTGGTCCAGTTTTTCCTTTAACAACTTAGTCTAGAACAGCACTGCTAGATATTGGAGATACTAGAGGATTGAGGTTTCACTCTAACTGTTTCACTGATTATTCACTTCATGTTACATTTGCCCAAACATAAGTAAGATGTTAGTAATGAGGGAAAATGGGTATGGTGTACATGGTTATTATCTTCACAAGTTTTCTGTAAATCTGGAACTGTTGTAAAATAAAAGAGCCCTTAAAACAACACTCAAAATCATAGGAAATTATATTAACTGAACCTAGTGGAATGGACCACTGCAATGACGGGGGAGTCTGGGAATTGTCTTAGGGGAAACACCACCTCCCTGCCATATGCTGGACTGTAGTGGAACTACAGGAAATGAGAGAGAGAGAGAGGACAGTTTGGAAAAAATATTAGGCGTTAAGAGGAAGGTCTCAGTTTTATAACCAGAGTGTGTGAGATTTCTGCATCTTCTGCCACCCCTGCCAGAGCTGAAGGGAGTGGCTCCTCATTAACCTAAAGTGTATAAATAGAGGCCAGGCCCTCTTCAGTAGTGTCTGTTGCCTCAAGATAGCGAAACTGAATAAGACGATATTGTAGACTAGTAGAGATAAGGAGTAAGCCTCCAAACAGAAGGGTGGATGAAGAAACTGTGAGTCCAAAAGTGAATTTATGTTCGTATTGGGGGTAGGTGGGATGGATGGTGGAGATCGCAGTCATGAGTAACAGGGTGTTGTGTTAGTGATGGCAGTGTATAATAAAGAATTTGATTTCCTTTTTATATGGCAGACTATTGAATATTGTTAAACTATGGAAAGGATCGTCAGCTCAAGATGTGAATTTTATGCCACAACTTGTACAGTTTTTCCTTTAACATCATGGTCTAGAACAGCATTGTTGGATATTGGAGATACTAGAGAAGTGAGGTTTGACTGTTTCACTGATGGGGAGGGACCTAAGGAGGGGGCAGGCATGTGAGAAGGGAGTAATGTAGATTTCTTTAGTTGGGGCAACAGACAAGCCATTCCATACTGAGCCAGAAACTTAGATAAGGAGAACAACAAGTCTGATTGGGGATGTTTTTCACAAAACTTTCGCATGCTGGCAAGGAAAAAAGAAGCGGATTTTTAATTTAGCTTTGGATTCGGGGGGTTGGATGGATGGTGGCGGTCGCAGTCATGAGGAACAGTTTGCGGTGTTAGTGCTGGCAATGTATAATGAATTTGATTTTCTTTTTACATGGCAGACTATTGAATATTGTTAACCTCTTGAAAGGATGGTCAGCTCAAGATGGGAAGTTTTCTGCCACAACTGGTACAGTTTGTCCTTTAACATCATGGTGTAGAACAGAGTTGTTGGATCTTGGAGATACCAGAGAAGTGATTTTTGACTCTGTTTCACTGATGGGGAGGGATCTAAGCAGGGGGCATGCATGTGAGAAGGGAGTAATGTAGATTTCTTTAGTTGGGGCACCAGAGAAGCCATTCCGTACTGAGCCAGACGCTTAGAATAAGGACAAGGAGAAGTCTGAATGGGGATTTTTTTCACAACACTTTCTCATACTGGAAAAGAAAAAAGGAGCGGATGTTTAATTTAGGTTTCGATTCGGGGGGTGGGATGGATGGTAGTGGTCGCAGTCATGAGGAACAGGGTGTTGTGTTGGTGCTGGCAGTGTATAATAATGCATTTGATTTCCTTTTTACATGGTAGACTATTGAATTTTGATAAATTCTTGAAAGGATGGTCAGCTCCAGATCTGAGGTTTTATGCCACTACTGGTCCAGTTTTTCCTTTAACAACTTAGTCTAGAACAGCACTGCTCGATATTGGATATACAAGAGGATTGAGGTTTCACTCTAACTGTTTCACTGATTATTCACTTCAGTTACATTTGCCCAAACATAATTAAGATGTTAATAAGAAGGGAAATTGAGCATGGTGTACATGGTTATTATCTTCACAAGTTTTCTGTAAATCTGGAACTGTTGTAAAATAAAAGAGCCCTTACAACAACACTCAAAATCATAGGAAATTATATTAACTGAACCTAGTGGAATGGACCACTGCAATGACGGGGGAGTCTGGGAATTGTCTTAGAGGAAACACCACCTCCCTGCCATATGCTGGACCACCTCCCTGCCATATGCTGGACTGTAGTGGAACTACAGGAAATGAGAGAGAGAGAGGACAGTTTGGGAAAAATATTAGGCGTTAAGAGGAAGGTCTCTGTTTTATAACCAGAGTGTGTGAGATTTCTGCATCTTCTGCCACCCCCGCCAGAGCTAAAGGGAGTGGCTCCTCATTAACCTAAAGTGTATAAATAGAGGCCAGGCCCTCTTCAGTAGTGTCTGTTGCCTCAAGATAGCGAAACTTAATAAGACGATATTGTCGACTAGTAGAGATAAGGAGTAAGACTCCAAACAGAAGGGTGGATGAAGAAACTGTGAGTCCAAAAGTGAATTTATGTTCGTATTGGGGGTGGGTGGGATGGATGGTGGAGATCGCAGTCATGAGTTACAGGGTGTTGTGTTAGTGATGGCAGTGTATAATAAAGAATTTGATTTCCTTTTTATATGGCAGACTATTGAATATTGTTCAACTATGGAAAGTATGGTCAGCTCAAGATGTGAATTTTATGCCACAACTTGTACAGTTTTTCCTTTAACATCATGGTCTAGAACAGCATTGTTGGATATTCGAGATACTAGAGAAGTGAGGTTTGACTCTGTTTCACTGATGGGGAGGGATCTAAGGAGGGGGCAGGCATGTGAGAAGGGAGTAATGTAGATTTCTTTAGTTGGGGCAACAGACAAGCCATTCCATACTGGGGCAGAGACTTAGACCAGGAGAACGAGAAGTCTGATTGGGGATGTTTTTCACAAAACTTTCGCATACTGGCAAGGACAAAAGAAGCTGATTTTTAATTATAGCTTTGGATTCGGGGGCTGGGATGGATGGTGGTGGTCGCAGTCATGAGGAACAGGGTGTTGTGTTAGAGCTGGCAATGTATAATAATGAATTTGATTTCCTTTTACATGGTAGAATATTGAATTTTGATAAATTCTTGAAAGGATGGTCAGCTCCAAATCTGAGGTTTTATGCCACTACTGGTCCAGTTTTTCCTTTAACAACTTAGTCTAGAACAGCACTGCTAGATATTGGAGATACTAGAGGATTGAGGTTTCACTCTAACTGTTTCACTGATTATTCACTTCATGTTACATTTGCCCAAACATAAGTAAGATGTTAGTAATGAGGGAAAATGGGTATGGTGTACATGGTTATTATCTTCACAAGTTTTCTGTAAATCTGGAACTGTTGTAAAATAAAAGAGCCCTTAAAACAACACTCAAAATCATAGGAAATTATATTAACTGAACCTAGTGGAATGGACCACTGCAATGACGGGGGAGTCTGGGAATTGTCTTAGGGGAAACACCACCTCCCTGCCATATGCTGGACTGTAGTGGAACTACAGGAAATGAGAGAGAGAGAGAGGACAGTTTGGAAAAAATATTAGGCGTTAAGAGGAAGGTCTCAGTTTTATAACCAGAGTGTGTGAGATTTCTGCATCTTCTGCCACCCCTGCCAGAGCTGAAGGGAGTGGCTCCTCATTAACCTAAAGTGTATAAATAGAGGCCAGGCCCTCTTCAGTAGTGTCTGTTGCCTCAAGATAGCGAAACTGAATAAGACGATATTGTAGACTAGTAGAGATAAGGAGTAAGCCTCCAAACAGAAGGGTGGATGAAGAAACTGTGAGTCCAAAAGTGAATTTATGTTCGTATTGGGGGTAGGTGGGATGGATGGTGGAGATCGCAGTCATGAGTAACAGGGTGTTGTGTTAGTGATGGCAGTGTATAATAAAGAATTTGATTTCCTTTTTATATGGCAGACTATTGAATATTGTTAAACTATGGAAAGGATCGTCAGCTCAAGATGTGAATTTTATGCCACAACTTGTACAGTTTTTCCTTTAACATCATGGTCTAGAACAGCATTGTTGGATATTGGAGATACTAGAGAAGTGAGGTTTGACTGTTTCACTGATGGGGAGGGACCTAAGGAGGGGGCAGGCATGTGAGAAGGGAGTAATGTAGATTTCTTTAGTTGGGGCAACAGACAAGCCATTCCATACTGAGCCAGAAACTTAGATAAGGAGAACAACAAGTCTGATTGGGGATGTTTTTCACAAAACTTTCGCATGCTGGCAAGGAAAAAAGAAGCGGATTTTTAATTTAGCTTTGGATTCGGGGGGTTGGATGGATGGTGGCGGTCGCAGTCATGAGGAACAGTTTGCGGTGTTAGTGCTGGCAATGTATAATGAATTTGATTTTCTTTTTACATGGCAGACTATTGAATATTGTTAACCTCTTGAAAGGATGGTCAGCTCAAGATGGGAAGTTTTCTGCCACAACTGGTACAGTTTGTCCTTTAACATCATGGTGTAGAACAGAGTTGTTGGATCTTGGAGACACCAGAGAAGTGATTTTTGACTCTGTTTCACTGATGGGGAGGGATCTAAGCAGGGGGCATGCATGTGAGAAGGGAGTAATGTAGATTTCTTTAGTTGGGGCACCAGAGAAGCCATTCCGTACTGAGCCAGACGCTTAGAATAAGGACAAGGAGAAGTCTGAATGGGGATTTTTTTCACAACACTTTCTCATACTGGAAAAGAAAAAAGGAGCGGATGTTTAATTTAGGTTTCGATTCGGGGGGTGGGATGGATGGTAGTGGTCGCAGTCATGAGGAACAGGGTGTTGTGTTGGTGCTGGCAGTGTATAATAATGCATTTGATTTCCTTTTTACATGGTAGACTATTGAATTTTGATAAATTCTTGAAAGGATGGTCAGCTCCAGATCTGAGGTTTTATGCCACTACTGGTCCAGTTTTTCCTTTAACAACTTAGTCTAGAACAGCACTGCTCGATATTGGATATACAAGAGGATTGAGGTTTCACTCTAACTGTTTCACTGATTATTCACTTCAGTTACATTTGCCCAAACATAATTAAGATGTTAATAAGAAGGGAAATTGAGCATGGTGTACATGGTTATTATCTTCACAAGTTTTCTGTAAATCTGGAACTGTTGTAAAATAAAAGAGCCCTTACAACAACACTCAAAATCATAGGAAATTATATTAACTGAACCTAGTGGAATGGACCACTGCAATGACGGGGGAGTCTGGGAATTGTCTTAGAGGAAACACCACCTCCCTGCCATATGCTGGACCACCTCCCTGCCATATGCTGGACTGTAGTGGAACTACAGGAAATGAGAGAGAGAGAGGACAGTTTGGGAAAAATATTAGGCGTTAAGAGGAAGGTCTCTGTTTTATAACCAGAGTGTGTGAGATTTCTGCATCTTCTGCCACCCCCGCCAGAGCTAAAGGGAGTGGCTCCTCATTAACCTAAAGTGTATAAATAGAGGCCAGGCCCTCTTCAGTAGTGTCTGTTGCCTCAAGATAGCGAAACTTAATAAGACGATATTGTAGACTAGTAGAGATAAGGAGTAAGCCTCCAAACAGAAGGGTGGATGAAGAAACTGTGAGTCCAAAAGTGAATTTATGTTCGTATTGGGGGTGGGTGGGATGGATGGTGGAGATCGCAGTCATGAGTTACAGGGTGTTGTGTTAGTGATGGCAGTGTATAATAAAGAATTTGATTTCCTTTTTATATGGCAGACTACTGAATATTGTTCAATTATGGAAAGTATGGTCAGCTCAAGATGTGAATTTTATGCCACAACTTGTACAGTTTTTCCTTTAACATCATGGTCTAGAACAGCATTGTTGGATATTGGAGATACTAGAGAAGTGAGGTTTGACTCTGTTTCACTGATGGGGAGGGATCTAAGGAGGGGGCAGGCATGTGAGAAGGGAGTAATGTAGATTTCTTTAGTTGGGGCAACAGACAAGCCATTCCATACTGGGGCAGAGACTTAGACCAGGAGAACGAGAAGTCTGATTGGGGATGTTTTTCACAAAACTTTCGCATACTGGCAAGGACAAAAGAAGCTGATTTTTAATTATAGCTTTGGATTCGGGGGCTGGGATGGATGGTGGTGGTCGCAGTCATGAGGAACAGGGTGTTGTGTTAGAGCTGGCAATGTATAATAATGAATTTGATTTCCTTTTACATGGTAGACTATTGAATTTTGATAAATTCTTGAAAGGATGGTCAGCTCCAGATCTGAGGTTTTATGCCACTACTGGTCCAGTTTTTCCTTTAACAACTTAGTCTAGAACAGCACTGCTAGATATTGGAGATACTAGAGGATTGAGGTTTCACTCTAACTGTTTCACTGATTATTCACTTCATGTTACATTTGCCCAAACATAAGTAAGATGTTAGTAATGAGGGAAAATGGGTATGGTGTACATGGTTATTATCTTCACAAGTTTTCTGTAAATCTGGAACTGTTGTAAAATAAAAGAGCCCTTAAAACAACACTCAAAATCATAGGAAATTATATTAACTGAACCTAGTGGAATGGACCACTGCAATGACGGGGAGTCTGGGAATTGTCTTAGGGGAAACACCACCTCCCTGCCATATGCTGGACTGTAGTGGAACTACAGGAAATGAGAGAGAGAGAGAGGACAGTTTGGAAAAAATATTAGGCGTTAAGAGGAAGGTCTCAGTTTTATAACCAGAGTGTGTGAGATTTCTGCATCTTCTGCCACCCCTGCCAGAGCTGAAGGGAGTGGCTCCTCATTAACCTAAAGTGTATAAATAGAGGCCAGGCCCTCTTCAGTAGTGTCTGTTGCCTCAAGATAGCGAAACTGAATAAGACGATATTGTAGACTAGTAGAGATAAGGAGTAAGACTCCAAACAGAAGGGTGGATGAAGAAACTGTGAGTCCAAAAGTGAATTTATGTTCGTATTGGGGGTAGGTGGGATGGATGGTGGAGATCGCAGTCATGAGTAACAGGGTGTTGTGTTAGTGATGGCAGTGTATAATAAAGAATTTGATTTCCTTTTTATATGGCAGACTATTGAATATTGTTAAACTATGGAAAGGATGGTCAGCTCAAGATGTGAATTTTATGCCACAACTTGTACAGTTTTTCCTTTAACATCATGGTCTAGAACAGCATTGTTGGATATTGGAGATACTAGAGAAGTGAGGTTTGACTGTTTCACTGATGGGGAGGGACCTAAGGAGGGGGCAGGCATGTGAGAAGGGAGTAATGTAGATTTCTTTAGTTGGGGCAACAGACAAGCCATTCCATACTGAGCCAGAAACTTAGATAAGGAGAACAACAAGTCTGATTGGGGATGTTTTTCACAAAACTTTCGCATGCTGGCAAGGAAAAAAGAAGCGGATTTTTAATTTAGCTTTGGATTCGGGGGGTTGGATGGATGGTGGCGGTCGCAGTCATGAGGAACAGTTTGCGGTGTTAGTGCTGGCAATGTATAATGAATTTGATTTTCTTTTTACATGGCAGACTATTGAATATTGTTAACCTCTTGAAAGGATGGTCAGCTCAAGATGGGAAGTTTTCTGCCACAACTGGTACAGTTTGTCCTTTAACATCATGGTGTAGAACAGAGTTGTTGGATCTTGGAGATACCAGAGAAGTGATTTTTGACTCTGTTTCACTGATGGGGAGGGATCTAAGCAGGGGGCATGCATGTGAGAAGGGAGTAATGTAGATTTCTTTAGTTGGGGCACCAGAGAAGCCATTCCGTACTGAGCCAGACGCTTAGAATAAGGACAAGGAGAAGTCTGAATGGGGATTTTTTTCACAACACTTTCTCATACTGGAAAAGAAAAAAGGAGCGGATGTTTAATTTAGGTTTCGATTCGGGGGGTGGGATGGATGGTAGTGGTCGCAGTCATGAGGAACAGGGTGTTGTGTTGGTGCTGGCAGTGTATAATAATGTATTTGATTTCCTTTTTACATGGTAGACTATTGAATTTTGATAAATTCTTGAAAGGATGGTCAGCTCCAGATCTGAGGTTTTATGCCACTACTGGTCCAGTTTTTCCTTTAACAACTTAGTCTAGAACAGCACTGCTCGATATTGGATATACAAGAGGATTGAGGTTTCACTCTAACTGTTTCACTGATTATTCACTTCAGTTACATTTGCCCAAACATAATTAAGATGTTAGTAAGAAAGGAAATTGAGCATGGTGTACATGGTTATTATCTTCACAAGTTTTCTGTAAATCTGGAACTGTTGTAAAATAAAAGAGCCCTTACAACAACACTCAAAATCATAGGAAATTATATTAACTGAACCTAGTGGAATGGACCACTGCAATGACGGGGGAGTCTGGGAATTGTCTTAGAGGAAACACCACCTCCCTGCCATATGCTGGACTGTAATGGAACTCCAGGAAATGAGAGAGAGAGAGAGAGGACAGTTTGGGAAAAATATTAGGCGTTAAGAGGAAGGTCTCTGTTTTATAACCAGAGTGTGTGAGATTTCTGCATCCTCTGCCACCCCTGCCAGAGCTGAAGGGAGTGGCTCCTCATTAACCTAAAGTGTATAAATAGAGGCCAGGCCCTCTTCAGTAGTGTCTGTTGCCTCAAGATAGCGAAACTTAATAAGACGATATTGTAGACTAGTAGAGATAAGGAGTAAGACTCCAAACAGAAGGGTGGATGAAGAAACTGTGAGTCCAAAAGTGAATTTATGTTCGTATTGGGGGTAGGTGGGATGGATGGTGGAGATCGCAGTCATGAGTAACAGGGTGTTGTGTTAGTGATGGCAGTGTATAATAAAGAATTTGATTTCCTTTTTATATGGCAGACTATTGAATATTGTTAAACTATGGAAAGGATCGTCAGCTCAAGATGTGAATTTTATGCCACAACTTGTACAGTTTTTCCTTTAACATCATGGTCTAGAACAGCATTGTTGGATATTCGAGATACTAGAGAAGTGAGGTTTGACTGTTTCACTGATGGGGAGGGACCTAAGGAGGGGGCAGGCATGTAAGAAGGGAGTAATGTAGATTGCTTTAGTTGGGGCAACAGACAAGCCATTCCATACTGAGCCAGAAACTTAGATAAGGAGAACAACAAGTCTGATTGGGGATGTTTTTCACAAAACTTTCGCATACTGGCAAGGAAAAAAGAAGCTGATTTTTAATTTAGCTTTGGATTCGGGGGGTGGGATGGATGGTGGTGGTCGCAGTCATGAGGAACAGTTTGCGGTGTTAGTGCTGGCAATGTATAATGAATTTGATTTTCTTTTTACATGGCAGACTATTGAATATTGTTAAACTCTTGAAAGGATGGTCAGCTCAAGATAGGAAGTTTTATGCCACAACTGGTACAGTTTATCGTTTAACATCATGGTGTAGAACTGAGTTGTTGGATCTTGGAGATACCAGAGAAGTGATTTTTGACTCTGTTTCACTGATGGGGAGGGATCTAAGCAGGGGGCATGCATGTGAGAAGGGAGTAATGTAGATTTCCTACGTTGGGGCACCAGAGAAGCTATTCCATACTGAGCCAGACACTTAGAATAACGACAAGGAGAAGTCTGAATGGGGATTTTTTTCACAACACTTTCTCATACTGGAAAAGAAAAAAGGAGCTGATGTTTAATTTAGGTTTGGATTCGGGGTGTGGGATGGACGGTAGTAGTCGCAGTCATGAGGAACAGGGTGTTGTGTTAGTGCTGGCTGTGTAATAATGCATTTGATTTCCTTTTTACATGGTAGACTATTGAATTTTGATAAATTCTTGAAAGGAAGGTCAGCTCCAGATCTGAGGTTTTATGCCACTACTGGTCCAGTTTTTCCTTTAACAACTTAGTCTAGAACAGCACTGCTCGATATTGGAGATACTAGAGGATTGAGGTTTCACTCTAACTGTTTCACTGATTATTCACTTCAGTTACATTTGCCCAAACATAATTAAGATGTTAGTAAGAAGGGAAATTGGGCATGGTGTACATGGTTATTATCTTCACAAGTTTTCTGTAAATCTGGAACTGTTGTAAAATAAAAGAGCCCTTACAACAACACTCAAAATCATAGGAAATTATATTAACTGAACCTAGTGGAATGGACCACTGCAATGACGGGGGAGTCTGGGAATTGTCTTAGAGGAAACACCACCTCCCTGCCATATGCTGGACTGTAATGGAACTACAGGAAATGAGAGAGAGAGAGGACAGTTTGGGAAAAATATTAGGCGTTAAGAGGAAGGTCTTTGTTTTACAACCAGAGTGTGTGAGATTTCTGCATCTTCTGTGTACCCCCCCCCTCCCCTCCTGGATGGTCAAGCTTAGGCTTTGTGATGTCAAGCCACACCATGGCAACCACAGAATTTGGGCAACCAGAGCTGAAGGGAGTGGCTCCTCATTAACCTAATGTGTATAAATAGAGGACAGGCCTCCTTCAGTAGTGTCTGTTGCCTCAAGATAGCGAAACTTAATAAGACGATATTGTAGACTAGTAGAGATAAGGAGTAAGACTCCAAACACAAGGATGGATGAAGAAACTGTAAGTCCAAAAGTGATTTTATGTTCGTATTGGGGGTAAGTGGGATGGATGGTGGAGATCGCAGTCATGAGTAACAGGGTGTTGTGTTAGTGATGGCAGTGTATAATAAAGAATTTGATTTCCTTTTTATATGGGAGTCTATTGAATATTGTTAAACTATGGAAAGGATGGTCAGCTCAAGATGTGAATTTTATGCCTCAACTTGTACAGTTTTTCCTTTAACATCATGGTCTAGAACATCATTGTTGGATATTCGAGATACTAGAGAAGTGAGGTTTGACTCTGTTTCACTGATGGGGAGGGATCTAAGGAGGGGGCAGGCATGTGAGAAGGGAGTAATGTAGATTTCTTTAGTTGGGGCAACAGACAAGCCATTCCATACTGGGGCAGAGACTTAGACCAGGAGAACGAGAAGTCTGATTGGGGATGTTTTTCACAAAACTTTCGCATACTGGCAAGGACAAAAGAAGCTGATTTTTAATTATAGCTTTGGATTCGGGGGCTGGGATGGATGGTGGTGGTCGCAGTCATGAGGAACAGGGTGTTGTGTTAGAGCTGGCAATGTATAATAATGAATTTGATTTCCTTTTACATGGTAGACTATTGAATTTTGATAAGTTCTTGAAAGGATGGTCTGCTCCAGATCTGAGGTTTTATGCCGCAACTGGTCCAGTTTTTCCTTTAACAACTTAGTCTAGAACAGCACTGCTGGATATTGGAGATACTAGAGGATTGAGGTTTCACTCTGTTTCACCCATGATTCACTTCATGTTACATTTGCCCAAACATAAGTAAGATGTCAGTAATAAGGGAAATTGGGTATGGTGTACATGGTTTTTATCTTCACAATTGTTCTGTAAATCTGGAACTGTTGTAAAATAAAAGAGTCCTTAAAACAACACTCAAAATCATAGGAAATTATATTAACTGAACCTAGTGGAATGGACCACTGAAATGACGGGGGAGTATGTGAATTGTCTTAGAGGAAACACCACCTCCCTGCCATATGCTGGACTGTAATGGAACTACAGGAAATGAGAGAGAGAGAGAGAGGACAGTTTGGGAAAAATATTAGGCGTTAAGAGGAAGGTCTCTGTTTTATAACTCAGAGTGTGTGAGATTTCTGCATCTTCTGCCACCCCCGCCCCTCCTGGATGGTCTAGCTGAGGCTTTGTAATGTCAAGCCACACCATGGCCACCACAGAATTTGGGCAACCAGAGCTGAAGGGAGTGGCTCCTCATTAACCTAAAGTGTATAAATAGAGGCCAGGCCCCCTTCAGTAGTGTCTGTTGCCTCAAGATAGTGAAACTTACTACGACGATATTGTAGACTAGTAGAGATAAGGAGTAAGACTCCAAACAGAAGGGTGGATGAAGAAACTGTAAGTCCAAAAGTGAATTTATGTTCGTATTAGGGATAGGTGGGATGGATGGTGGAGATCGCAGTAATGAGCAACAGGGGGTTGTGTTAGTGATGTCAGTGTATAATAAAGAATTTGATTTCCTTTTTATATGGAAGACTATTGAATATTGTTAAACTATGGAAAGGAAGGTCAGCTCAAGATGTGAATTTTATGCCACAACTTGTACAGTTTTTCCTTTAACATCATTGTCTAGAACAGCACTGTTGGATATTGGAGATACTAGAGAAGTGAGGTTTGACTCTGTTTCACTGATGGGGAGGGATCTAAGGAGGGGGCAGGCATGTGAGAAGGGAGTAATGTAGATTACTTTAGTTGGGGCAACAGACAAGCCATTCCATACTGAGCCGGAGACTTAGATCAGGAGAACGAGAAGTCTGATTGGGGATGTTTTTCACAAAACTTTCGCATACTGGCAAGGAAAAAAGAAGCTGATTTTTAATTTTAGCTTTAGATTCGGGGGGTGGGATGGATGGTGGTGGTCGCAGTCATGAGGAACTGGGTGTTGTGTTAGAGCTGGCAATGTATAATGAATTTGATTTCCTTTTACATGGTAGACTATTGAATAATGTTAAACTCTTGAAGGGATGGTCAGCTCAATATCTGAAGTTTCATGCCACAACTGGTCCAGTTTTTCCTTTAACAACTTGGTCTAGAACAGCATTGTTGGATATTGGAGATACTTGAGCAGTGAGGTTTTACTCTGTTTCACTGTTGATTCACTTCATGTTACTTTTGACCTATACATGAGTAAGATATTAGTAATAAGGGAAATTGGGTATGGTGTACATGGTTACTATCTTCACAATTTTTCTGTAAATGTGGAACTATTCTAAAATGAAACATCCATTAAAACAACACTCAAAATCCTAGGAAATTGTAGCAAGTGAACATAGTGGAATGGACCACTGAAATATCGGGGGAGTATGGGAATTTTCTTAGAGGAAACACCACCTCCCTGCCATATGCTGGACTCTAATGGAACTACAGGAAATGAGAGAGAGAGAGGACAGTTTAGGAAAAATGTTAGGAGTTAAGAGGAAGGTCTCTGTTTTATAACCAGAGTGTGTGAGATTTCTGCATCTTCTCCTACCCCCGCCCCTCCTGGATGGTCTAGCTGAGGCATTGTGATGTCAAGTCACAGCATGGCAACCGCTGATTTTGGGCAACCAGATCTTATGTGAGTGACTCTTCATAAACCTAAAAAGTACATATAGAGGCCAGTACCCTCTGAGTAGTGTCTGTTGCCTCAAGATAGCGAAACTTAATAAGACGATATTGTAGACTAGTAGAGATGAGGAATAAGACTCCAAATGGAAGGGTGGATGAAGACACTGCAAGTCGAAAAGTGAATTTATGTTTGTATTGGGGGGAGGTGGGATGGATGCTGCAGGTCGCAGTCATGAGTCACAGTTTGCGGTGTTAGTGCTGGCAGTGTATAATAAAGAATTTGATTTTCTTTTTACATGGCAGACTAATGAATATTGTTATACTATTGAAAGGATGGTCAGCTCAAGATGGGAAGTTTTATGCCACAACTGGTACAGTTTATCCTTTAACATCATGGTGTAGAACAGAATTGTTGGATATTGGAGATACCAGAGAAGTGATTTTTGACTCTGTTTCACTGATGGGGAGGGATCTCAGCAGGGGGCAGGGATGTGAGAAGGGAGTAATGTAGATTGCCTATGTTGGGGCACCAGAGAAGCCATTCCGTACTGAGCCAGACACTTAGAATAAGGACAAGGAGAAGTCTGAATGGGGATTTTTTTCACAACACTTTCTCATAGTGGAAAAGAAAAAAGGAGCTGATGTTTAATTTAGGTTTGGATTCGGGGGGTGGGGTGGATGGTAGTGGTCGCAGTCCTGAGGCACAGGGTGTTGTGTTGGTGCTGGCAGTGTATAATAATGCATTTGATTTCCTTTTTACCTGGTAGACTATTGAATTTTGATAAGTTCTTGAAAGGATGGTCAGCTCCAGATCTGAGGTTTTATGCCGCAACTGGTCCAGTTTTTCCTTTAACAACTTAGTCTACAACAGCACTGCTGGATATTGGAGATACTAGAGGATTGAGGTTTCACTCTGTTTCACCCATGATTCACTTCATGTTACATTTGCCCAAACATAAGTAAGATGTCAGTAATAAGGGAAATTGGGTATGGTGTACATGGTTTTTATCTTCACAATTGTTCTGTAAATCTGGAACTGTTGTAAAATAAAAGAGTCCTTAAAACAACACTCAAAATTATAGGAAATTATATTAACTGAACCTGGTGGAATGGACCACTGAAATGACGGGGGAGTATGTGAATTGTCTTAGAGGAAACACCACCTCCCTGCCATATGCTGGACTGTAATGGAACTACAGGAAATGAGAGAGAGAGAGAGAGGACAGTTTGGGAAAAATATTAGGCGTTAAGAGGAAGGTCTCTGTTTTATAACCAGAGTGTGTGAGATTTCTGCATCTTCTGCCACCCCCGCCCCTCCTGGATGGTCTAGCTGAGGCTTTGTAATGTCAAGCCACACCATGGCCACCACAGAATTTGGGCAACCAGAGCTGAAGGGAGTGGCTCCTCATTAACCTAAAATGTATAAATAGAGGCCAGGCCCCCTTCAGTAGTGTCTGTTGCCTCAAGATAGTGAAACTTACTACGACGATATTGTAGACTAGTAGAGATAAGGAGTAAGACTCCAAACAGAAGGGTGGATGAAGAAACTGTAAGTCCAAAAGTGAATTTATGTTCGTATTAGGGATAGGTGGGATGGATGGTGGAGATCGCAGTAATGAGCAACAGGGCGTTGTGTTAGTGATGGCAGTGTATAATAAAGAATTTGATTTCCTTTTTATATGGAAGACTATTGAATATTGTTAAACTATGGAAAGGAAGGTCAGCTCCAGATGTGAATTTTATGCCACAACTTGTACAGTTTTTCCTTTAACATCATTGTCTAGAACAGCACTGTTGGATATTGGAGATACTAGAGAAGTGAGGTTTGACTCTGTTTCACTGATGGGGAGGGATCTAAGGAGGGGGCAGGCATGTGAGAAGGGAGTAATGTAGATTACTTTAGTTGGGGCAACAGACAAGCCATTCCATACTGAGCCGGAGACTTAGATCAGGAGAACGAGAAGTCTGATTGGGGATGTTTTTCACAAAACTTTCGCATACTGGCAAGGAAAAAAGAAGCTGATTTTTAATTTTAGCTTTAGATTCGGGGGGTGGGATGGATGGTGGTGGTCACAGTCATGAGGAACTGGGTGTTGTGTTAGTGCTGCCAGTGTATAATAATGCATTTGATTTCCTTTTTACATGGTAGACTATTGAATTTTGATAAATTCTTGAAAGGATGGTCAGCTCCAGATCTGAGGTTTTATGCCACAACTGGTCCACTTTTTCCTTTAACAACTTAGTCTAGAACAGCACTGCTGGATATAGGAGATACTAGAGGATTGAGGTTTCACTCTAACTGTTTCACTGATTATTCACTTCATGTTACATTTGCCCAAACATAAGTAAGATGTTAGTAATAAGGGAAATTGGGTATGGTGTACATGGTTATTATCTTCACAATTTTTCTGTAAATCTGGAACTGTTGTAAAATGAAAGACCCCTTAAAACAACACTCAAAATCATAGGAAATTATATTAACTGAACCTAGTGGAATGGACCACTGAAATGACGGGGGAGTCTGGGAATTGTCTTAGAGGAAACACCACCTCCCTGCTATATCCTGGACTGTATGGAACTACAGGAAATGGGAGAGAGAGAGGACAGTTTGGGAAAAATATTAGGCGTTAAGAGGAAGGTCTCTGTTTTATAACCAGAGGGTGTGAGATTTCTGCATCTTCTGCCACCCCCGCCCCTCCTGGATGGTCTAGCTGAGGCATTGTGATGTCAAGTCAATCCATGGCAACCACTGATTTTGGGCAACCAGATCTTAAGTGAGTGGCTCTTCATTAACCTGAAAAGTACATATAGAGGCCAGTACCCTCTGAGTAGTGTCTGTTGTCTCAAGATAGCGAAACTTAATAAGACGATATTGTAGACTAGTAGAGATGAGGAATAAGACTCCAAACAGAAGGGTGGATGAAGACACTGCACGTTGAATAGTGAATTTATGTTTGTATTGGGGGTAGGTGGGATGGATAGTGGAGATCGCAGTCATTAGTAACAGGGTGTTGTGTTAGTGATGCCAGTGTATAATAAAGAATTCGATTTCCTTTTTTTTTTAATATTTTTTATTGATTAAGATATTACATATGTGTACCCTCTACCCCCCCTCCCCCCGCTCATCCCCTCACCCCCCCGTTGTCCGTGTCCATTGGTTAGGCCTATATGCTTGCATATAAGTCTTTTTGTTGATCTTTCCCCCTTGCCCCCACCCTCCCCTACCTTCCCTCCAAGGCCCGACAGTCCAATCAATGCCTCTCCGTCTCTGGATCAGTCCTTGTTCATCAGTTTATGTTGTTCATTATATTCCACAAATAAGTGAGATCTTGTGGTATTTATCCGCTCTCCAGTTCCATCCAAGCTGTGGCAAATGGTAAGAGTTCCTTTTTCTTCTTCCTCTTCTTAAAGAATACCTTTCAGCTTTTCATACAATGCTGATTTGGTGGTGATGAACTCCTTTAGCTTATTCTTATCCGTGAAGCTCTTTATCTGACCTTCCATTCTGAATGATAGCTTTGCTGGATAAAGTAATCTTGGTTGCAGGTTCTTGCTATTCATCTCTTTGAATATTTCTTGCCACTCTCTTCTGGCCTGCATGTTTTCTGTTGAGAAATCAGCTGACAGTCGGATGGGTACTCCCTTGTAGGTAACTGACTGTCTTTCTCTTGCTGCTTTTAAGATTCTCTCTTTATCTTTTGCTCTTGGCATTTTAATTATGATGTGTCTTGGTGTGGTCCTCTTTGGATTCCTTTTGTTTGGGGTTCTCTGCGCTTCCTGGACTTGTAAGTCCATTTCTTTCACCAGGTGGGGGAATTTTTCTGTCATTATTTCTTCAAAAAGGTTTTCAATATCTTGCCCTCTCTCTCCTTCTGGTACCCCTATAATTCTGATGTTGGTACGCTTGAAGTTGTCCCAGAGGTTCCTTACACTATCTTCATATTTTTTGAATCTCTTTTCTTTTTTCTTTTTTGGTTGGGTATTTTTTGTTTCTTTGCATTTCAAATCTTTGACTTGATTCTTGGGATCCTCTTGTCTGCTGTTGGAGCTCTGTAAAGTATTCTTTATTTCAGTCAGTGTATGCATAATTTCTAATTGGTCCTTTTTCATGACCTCCATGGTCTCACCATACTCCTTGAGGGATCCATTAAATTTATCGGCGGTTTCCATAAAATTCTTGACAAACCTTATAAACGTGGCCTTGAACTCTATATCCAGTCGTCTGGCCTCCTCCGTTTCTGCCAGTTGTGACCTGTTTCTTTGTCTCCGCATTTTGGCTGCTTCCCTGTGTTGATAGAGTGGCCCTGCGCGCCAGGTGTCCTGTAGGGCCCAGTGGCTCAGCCTCCCCAGTTACCTGGGGTGGACACTCTTGGTGCACTCTTGGTGCCTTGGTTGTTGTAGGATCACTGGGAGGAATTGACCTCCAGGCCAATTGGCTGTGGGAAGCAGCTGTGTCTGAAGTGGGAGAATGGTCCCCCTCTGACCACTGGGTACAGTGGCTCCTGGATCTAAGGAGGTGCTAATTCAGCCCCTGCCTGAGGCCACACAGCAGGAACTACAAAGAGGCTCAGCTGTGAAGCAATGCAAGCCGCTGCGGGGCCTTGGGCCTTCTCTTGGAAGTTCCGGGTCTGCCTGGCCCGGCTGCAGTTAGGTAATTATCAGGTTGCAAAGTTCTGGGGCATTCACATGCAAAAGCCTCTGCCGCAGCCCGGGTGGGGCGGGGTCTCAGGGAGTCAAAGGGCGTAGAAAGAAGCAATGGCTGATTCTCCGCGCCCGGAGTCGCGCGTCTCAGTGTCCCGGCAATGGCTGCAAGCACCTCCGAGGGAAATCTGCCCCCAAGTTCGCCCGCTGCCGCCTGAGAGAGCCGCCTCTCCCCGTATGAGACCTGGGTCCCCAGAGACTTCCCGGAACCGGAGATCAGAGCAGTCGGGAGCTTGTGATTCAAAAAGACAGCCGCGTCCTCAGGTGCCACCCCCTTTCCGCGCGCGCGCGCGAGCCGCCGCGTACCTCTGCACTCAGCCTCCGCAGCTCCTCTGGCTCTCAGCATGCTTTTCTTTTCTTCTAGTTGTAGAAATTACACTCAGCCAGCCTTCCTGTTGTTTTGGACGATGTTTGCTCCGTCCTTTGGGCTAATTTTCAATTGTTGTGGGAGGCGACTATTTCCCGGTGTTTATCTATGCCGCCATCTTAGTTTCTCTGATTTCCTTTTTATGTGGCAGACTATTGAACATTGTTATACTATTGAAAGGATGGTCAGCTCAAGATGTGAATTTTATGCCACAACTTCTACACATATGCTGGGTACAAAAATTTGTGCACTTGGGAGGGGGGGTCCCTCAGCCTGGCCTGTGCCCTTTCACAGTCTGGGACCCCCTCAGGGGATGTCCACCTGCTGGCTTAGGCCCGCCCCCTGGGGAATCTGGCCTAAGCTGGAACTCAAACATCCCCCTGGCAGCCTGGGTGCCCTCAGGCGATGTCCATTTACCAGTGGGGAGCAGACCTAAGCTGCAGTCAACATCCTTAGCACTGCTGAGGAAGCGGGAGAGGCTCCCGCCACCACTGCTGTGCTGGCAACCGTCAGCTTGGCTTGTGGCTGAGCTGAGCTCCCCCTGTGGGAGGGCACTGACCACCAGGGGGCAGCTCCTGCATTGTGCGTCTGCCCCCTGGTGGTCAGTGTGTGTCGTAGTGACCAGTCATTCCCAGTTGTTCTGCTGTTAGGGTCAGTTTGCATAATACACTTTTATTAAATAGGATAGAGGCCTGGTGCATGCGTGGGGGCCAGCTGGTTTTCCCTGAAGGGTGTCCCGTATCTGGGGGGGGGGTCCCGCTGGGGTGCCTGGTCAGCCTGGGTGAGGAGCTGATGGGTGTTTTCAGGCTGGCCAAGCCCTCCAGTGGGAACCCTCACTCCTTGGGGGTGTGGCCAGCCCAAATGAGGGGCTGATGGCTGTGTTCAGGCTGGCCACAGCCCCTTGAGGGTGGAGGGTCCCATTGGGGTGCCTGGCCAAGCTGGGTGATTGGCTGAGGGCCATTTTCAGGCTGGCCACACCTCCCAGCGACCCAAGCTTCCAGCCTTTCCTTTTTTTCTTTTCTTTTTTTTCACTGCGATTTATTTATCTTCTATAATTGAAACTTTGTAGCCTTGAGTGGAGCCCAGGTCCGGTTGGAAGCAGGTATCTGGGATTTATTTATCTTCTATAATTAAAACTTTGTAGCCTTGAGTGGAGCCCAGGGTCGGCCAGGGCAGGTGTGAAGCTTGGCTTCCTCCATCACTGGGGCAACCCAAGCTTCCTGCTTGCTGCAGTTCCATGGCTGCCGCCATCTTAGTTGGGTTAATTTGCATACTTGCTCCTGATTGGCTTGTGGGCATGGCTTGAGTGTAGCAGAGGGATGGTCAATTTGCAAGTTTCTCTTTTATTAGTGTAGATAGACATATATATATTAAAGAAGAGTTAATTGGTGCTAGGTGAAGTAAGGCTGGATTGGCTTGAGATTTAGCCATCAGAAAAAAAAGCTAGATTTGTACTCCATTGGTTAATTAACAATTTGGTCATTGGCAAAGTCCAATTTCATCAGTTTCTACAAACAGGATATTGGCATTTTTACTAATTTCTTGGGAAATTGGCAGTTTGATCCAGCTTGAAAAATAAAGAAAACAAAAGGTGCAGGGTAATTCCTCTGAAATGGCTACTCTGGCTCTATTTTAAGAAGGTTTCACTTCATAGCCTGCCATATGGTAAATGCTCAAGGAATATTTGTGAAATTAAGAAACAAACTATTTATTGTCTTTAAGAAGTAGCTACACAATCCTGCAAATATAAGGGATGGAACTAAGCAGTTTTTCATCCTCCACAACCTCTACATGTGACTTCCTCCTCATCTACATTTTTGCATTTATATTACTTGTACAATGTTGTTGTATAATGTTTACATTTTGAACCATAATTACTGCCATTTTGTAACTTTGGATCTTTGTAAGTGGGTTCAGGGCTCACCACCTGTTCTTCCGACATCCTTTGTCTTTTTCTCTCTAAGTTGCTGGTTTAGTCCCTGAGATGGCTTCTCTGGGGTGCTATAGTCTATACACATTTGAAAATGTCCAAATGCCAACTTTTTACTTGAATGACAGCTTGACCAATACAATGATTAGGCTACATGTTTCAGACAATTGAAAAGAATAGCAGGACTTCATATTTTGCTTTTATCAAAAAAAATATTTCAATCAAGTTGTAGTATGCTTTATAATTCAAAGTATTTCTAATTTCACAGTTTTTCACATGGGAACAAGGATGGGCAGTCTCTATAATGAATTAAACTGTTGAATTAAATGTTTTAATCTCTGCCCCTAGCAATTAACTTTTTGGTTTGTATATAGATAAATCAGGAAAATTATATGGAGATGATTTAAAAATTATGTAGTTATTTGACCCAGAAATGCCAATTCTACTTTTGTATTCTACAGAAATGTTCACACATATGCTAAAAGTATCAAAGAATGTTTATTTCAACATTCTTTATAAGAGCTTGAACTGTGGAAACAATCTAAAATTTATCGGCAGGAGAATGGATAAATAAATGTGGTTTATTCATTAATGAAATACTTCAAGTCAGCAAAAATAATGCACCAGAGCTAGACAGAAAAAAACATAAATTTCAGTTATATGTTAAACTAAAAAGAGGAAGTTGCAAAAGAAAATATGAAGTATATCATTTATGTCAATGTTTAAAAGCATACAAAAGAATACTATACGTTGTATATGTACATAGAAATGTACATAAGAGGTAAAGATGTTCAATTATAAATATCAAATTTCAAAGAGCTGGGAGTGGGAGCTTAGGGTGGAGCTGGGAGGAAAGAATGAAATTGGGGAGGAAGGACAGGTTGGCTTAAGCTCCATAGTGGATATTTATTACGTGCGTCTTTAAAGTTTATGCAACTTGTAGGACTGAAATATTTAATAGTACTAAAAAAGACTATGTTATTCAATAAAATTTAACCTCTGATGATTAAAGTCTATCTCATTTGTTTCTACTAACACCGAGAGGCTCAACCGTTCATAGAATTTGCTCCACACCCATTCCTATCTTGTTGCCTCTTTCCTTTCCTCCAATTTCTTTCATAACTCTTCCATTCTTCTCTCCGGCTGATGATGCATCTGAAAACTTAGATGTATATCCTCTCCTATTAATCTAGTGTTAACCTAAAAATAAAAGGCCAAAGTGAGAGGCAACAAGCATGTATTGAGATCCAAAAGAATAAGTATTCTGGATGTACTGATGCAGGCAGAAACCCAATAGTGTTCTGGTTAGGAGGTGAAGGCAAGGGGTATTTATGAGAAAGGAAAAGGGAGCAATTATATCAATAGAAGGAAGGAATTCCTATAAATGTAGAGAAGCTAACATAGTGATGTTAATTCTAAAGAATGTCTTTCATTTTCAGCCCTATAGTCATTAGTCCATAGTCATTCTTGCTATCTTTCCAAACACTTGTTTGAGATACAAATTGCTTTAGGTCCAGTCCAAATGTTATTTTGCCCTATTTTAACATTCCAAAGGTTTGATGAGTAAGATGTGCAAGGCAGTTCCTCTGGGATGGCAACAGTAACTCCATTTTAAAGTGGCTCATTTAGATTATTTTTTATAGAATCAATCAATCTATCTATCTATCTATCTATCTATCTCTTCTATCATCTATCTATCCATCCTTCCATCTATTATCTATACATCTATCTATCATCTAACCTTTCCATCCACCTATTATCTATCTCTCTAGATATGTACCTATACCAAGTATTAAAAAACAAAATTCAGCTGAGTAAATTTCAAAAATCTTATTGGCTATGTTCAGAGATTCATGAATCAAATAGCATCCAACATACCAGAGATGCGCTCCAAGAAGCTGTGCAAAATGAAAGACTTTTATAGGCAGAAGGGAGGGGAATAAGGAAGTTATACTTGGCACAAAAGCAGATTGGTTGTGGCAAGGACATTTTCCTTTAGGGGACAGAGGGGTCCATTGGGTAAATTACCTTATGAGTACCAAAACGGGAATTAAATCTTGGTTTTGGTAGCGTGGGGCTTAGCATGAACGATTGCTTTTTGAGCCTGTTGTCTTGTTAACATGAGAAACACTGATTTATTCCACTGACTTCAGGCTTGACTTACATACTTCTAGTTGTTGGGAATCAGTTCTAAAATGGTTTATACTTTGAACTTGGGAAAAGCTCCCCAATAAAGGAGAAGAGGGGAAACATAATCCCGACAGACCTTCTCGAGAGGCTCAGCCTTGGTGACACTCGGTTTCTCAGCCTGTGAAGTCTGAGTTTTCTCCTGAGCAGAAGCTGCCAGATGTCCTTGTGATCATTTTGCAGTTGCGAGAGGGAAGTCACTGACCGTTACCTTTTATGTCTTTGTCACGTGCTGATTTCTGGAAAGAGCTTGACTTTAGAGCTTTCACTTCAGCTTCTGACATAATGTCCACCCACAACTGCTGAGAAACCATTACGGCCTCCCTCCTCTCACCCTGTGTTGTTTGGAGTGACATAGAAGTCAGACCTGGGGTTTGGGGGTGGGTGATGAAAGAAAATTAAATCCTACACAAGGTGTGGGTGTGTTTTTTGCAGAGTTCCCCAGAGGACAGCAGCTGTCTCTTTCTTCCCAGCATTATTAAAGCCAGTTATGGGGGAGTGGATGGTTAATTGGCTGCTATTTCAAGAGTGAGCAAAATGTTTCTCTTTTCTCTGTATTTGAACAATGACAAAATCAGGATGATTTGGTGACTCAGTGCTCAGGTGACTGCATAGACTTTGGAGATGAAATACACAGTTAATGGTATTACTGTTTCCTGGCCCAAAGCAAGAAATGTCAAATAGCAGCCTTCATTTCAGAACTTCTCAAAATGCTTTTGCCTAGAGCACATGAACATGTATCTTAGAAGTATGTAAGTTATAATCCATACCGGGGAAGAAAGGATCTGGAAATGACCTGTTATTCTCCAAGGCCAGGAGCAGGGTCTGCTCTCCATTCCCTACAGCACCTTCATCCACCTACCGGTGTTCTCTGAGGGCCACCCCAGCAGGTGGGGCCAGCTGTGAGCTCTAGATGTGTGAACTCTAGATGCAAGGGAACAGCTGTCCAGGCCGCGGCCTCTTTCTCGTCTTCAAGAGGACAGGGATGGAGTCCAGGCTTTCTCTGTGTCTCTCTTAAAACCAAAATGACAGTTGCTCAATAATTATTGATTAAGGATTAGGCTCTAAATCAGTGGTTCTCAACCTTCCTAACGCTGCGACCCTTTAATATAGTTCCTCATGTTGTGGTGACTCCTAACCATAAAATTATTTTCATTGCTACTTCATAACTGTAATTTTGCTACTGTTATGAATCGTAATGTAAATATCTGATATGCAGGATGTATTTTCATTGTTACAAATTGAACATAATTAAAGCATAGTAATTAATCACCAAAACAATATGTAATGATATGTGTTTTCAGATGGTCTTAGGCGACCCCTGTGATGCTGGCAGATGAATAGACAAATTATTGGGGTAGTATAGACAGTCATGAAGTAGCCCCAGAAACTTAAGGGAATTTAATGTATAATAATTACAAAGCAGTGAGGATGCAATAGATTTGTTAATAAATGATTGGTACAACTTAAAAGAAAAAGTTATGATTCAGCATCAAATCTGTTCCAAATGACTTAGAGACTTAAATATAAAAATGTATTTCAGCATGAGAGAATATTTCTAAAAAGAATATTAAACAATACTTACCCAGAAGTCATAGAAAGAAAACATTAATACATGTGACTACATTAAAAAATTCTACAGAGCAGAAAATACAAAAGTGAAAGTTAGAAACCACAACTAGAGAAATACTTGCAGTCCATACAACATGAATCTAATTGTTCAATGGACACACCAAATTTATCTAATTGTTCAATTGACCAACAGAAAAAAATCTTAGAAAATATGCAAAGGACACTAATAAGCAATTTATTGAAAAAGAAATCCAGTAGTTCCACCACATAAAAGAAATGGAGGAAATATAAGTTGAAATCATGAATATTATTTTTCTTTTTTAAAAAATATTTATTGTTTAGGCTATTATAGATTTCCCCCATTTCCCTCCTCCCTATTATCCCCATATACTTGGTTCTCACCCCACCCCAGGCCTTTAACACCCTATTGTCTTTGTCCATAAGTAATGTATATGTGCATGTAAGATATTTAGCTAATTTGTTCCCAACCACTCTCCCTGCTTCCCTCTGAGATTCATCAGCCTGTTCCATATTTCCATGCCTCTGATTCTATTTTATTCACCAGTATATTCTGTTCATTAGATTTATTGTTCATTTATTTTGATTCATAGATTCAATTGTTGATAGATATGTACTTATTGCCATTTTCATGTTCAAATTTCTTCTTCTTCTTGAATACCGTTCAACATTTCATGTTCAGTAGTGATGAACTCCTTTAGCTTTTTCTTGTCTGTGAAGCTCTTTATCTTCCCTTCAATTCTAAATGATAGCTTTGCTGGTAGAATAATCTTGGTGGCAGGTCCTTGCTTTTCATCACTTTGAATATTTCTTGCAATCTCTTCTGGCCTGCAAAGTTTCTGTTGAGAAATCAGCTGACAGTCGTATGGGTGCTCCCTTGTAGGTAATTAATTGCTTTTCTCTTGCTGCTTCTAAGATTCTCTCTTTGTCTTTAACCCTTGGCCTTCTAATTATGATGTGTCTTGCTATGAGCCTCTTTAGGTTCCTCTTGTTTGGGACTGTCTATGCTTCCTGGACTTGTAAGACTATTTCTTTCACCAGGTAGGGGAAATTTTGTCATTATTTATTCAAATAGGTTTTCAATATCTTGCTCTCTCTCATCTCCTCCAGCATTCCCATAATGCGAATGTTGGTACGCTTGAAGTTGTCCCAGAGGCTCCTTACACTATCTTCATTTTTTTAGTTCTTTTGGCTTTCTGCTCTTCTGATTGGGTGTTCTTTGCTTCCTCATATTACAGGCTGTTGATTTGATTATAAGAATTATCTACTCTACTATTGCATCCTTATATGTTATTCTTTATTTCAGTTAGTGTATGCTTAATTTCTGACTGGTCCTTTTTCATGTCTTTGACATTCTCACTAAGATCCTTGAAAGTCTCACTAAGTCCCTTGAAGCTCTCATTAAGATCCTTGAGTAACCTTAGAACCATTGTTTTGAATTCTGCATCCAGTAGTTTTCTTGCTTCCATTTATTTCATGTGAGATGTTTCTTTGTCTCTGCATTTGGTTGCTTCCTTGTGTTTATTTCCATGTATTAGCTAGAACAGCTGTGACTCCTGGAATTGGTAGAGTGGTCTTGTTTAATAGGTGTTCTGTAGGCCCAGTGGTTCAGTCTCCCCAGTCTGGGAACTCTAGGTATACCCCTGTGTGGCCTGTGTACACTCTCTTGTAGTTGAACCTTGATTGCTGTTGGTGTCACTGGCAGGAATTGACATCCAGACCAATTGGCTGTGAGGACAAGCCATGATTACAGTGGGAGAGCAGCTGTGCCGAAGATATCCTTATGGAACAGGACTTGCTTCAGTGGGGCTTTGGTGCTGAGTCTGCCCCTTGGGTGTGCCACTTGTGGATGTGTAGAGTTGTAATCTGGTATGGTCTGAAGCTATCCACCAGGTGCACTGGCTCTGGGTCCTCCCAGGAGGTGCAAAGTCAGCCACTGTCTGGGGCTACCCAGTAGCAACTACATAGAGGTCTGCAGATGGCTGCAACTTGTATTGGGCTTGTCAAGTGCCCAGGTGAGGCCCAGCTGTGTACCAAGGCAGGCTTGTGCTAGTGCCAG
This sequence comes from Myotis nattereri, assembly GCF_964212035.1. NCBI lineage: Eukaryota > Metazoa > Chordata > Mammalia > Chiroptera > Vespertilionidae > Myotis > Myotis nattereri. The sequence continues at coordinate 8,468,468 of NC_138085.1, read as the reverse complement.
ATCTTGGCTCTTTTATTGATAGGTTTGGGGCATGTTGACTCTACCTGATGCTTGTTTGAAAGATTTTAGCAAAGTCTGATGCCTGAGCTAGGACAGGCCTTTCATATGGAAAAGGTGCTGCAAACAGCTTGGATGGGGCTGCAAACTGGATGGGGCAGGATCTCAGGGAATCACGAGGATGGAGCAAACAGTGTGACCTAGACTGATGGAAATTCAGATATGACTACCAGTCAACTCTGCCATGTGGGAGGTCCCAGCACAGAAACAATGACCCCTGAGAGGACCCTTGTCTTGGAGAAATCCACCCCCTAGTTCGTGCTCAGAAGCCAGACAATCCAGTTCCTCCAGTATGTCCCTGGGCCCCCAAAGCCACCCAGCACTGGAGCTCGAAGGATGGAGTTCGAGTAAGTTCATGCGCAGGCCCTTTAAGAGGAACACCTGAGTCTACAGCTGCCCCTGGGTCACTCAGCTACAATTCTCACTGGCTTTTAAAAACTGAAGCTACAGAGACTTCTCTTCCCAGGTCTGGAACTCTGGGCTGGGGGGCTGGTGTGAGGTTGGGACCCCTTGCTCCTCATGGCAGCCTCTGCAGCTGAGATATCCCTCTCAATTAAACAAACAGCACACATGAGTGTCAGATCAGCCCATTCAGCACCTCTGCCCATCCTACCAGTCTCAGTGTGCTTTCTTCTTTACTTCTCTAAAGATTTCAGGCAATTCAGCCAGATTTCAGGTAATTCTGAATGATGGTTGTTTTGTATTTTAGTTGTAATTTTGATGTGGTTGTGGGGTGTGGCGAGTACTGGCGTTTACCGATATATGCTGTCATCTTGGTTCTCCATGAATACTATTTTTTATCTATCAGATGCATCGGGTAATATTTCAAGATCAGTAAAGTTAGATAATACACCAGGACTTGGAAAAGGCATTTCCATACATTGATGGTGGGAGTATGAGTTTGACTGTCTTTAAAGGGCAACTAGGCAATAACTTTCATTGATTTAGAGAGAAAGAGAAACATAAATGTGAGAGAAAAACGTCCACTGTGTCCTGACTGGGAATCAAACCTGCAACCCTTTGATGCATGGACGATGTTCCAACCAACTGAGCCACCTAGCCAGGGCAGAAATCCACATACTTTTAAATTAGATAATTCAACTCTTAGAAATTGATTCTGCCCATATTTATGCACATAGGTGCATAATGAAACATGGATATTTATTGTGTCATGCTAGACAAAATCTAAATGTTTGTCAAATAGGGAGCTAAATAGATTATAAAATAAATTATTTTATCATTTAATGGAATTACTCATGTAGCTATTATAAGTCAGAATGATCTATGACTATCAACATGAAATGATTGATGCTCTGACCCAATGCTCATGCATTGCTCTGCTCCTGCCATGGACTCATACAGTCCTTCAAACAGGCATCTTTGTGAGCAGCTCCATTCCTTCTGGGTGAAACTTAACCCAGTGTATCCTTAATTGGCTCCCCAAAGACAGCCTTACCTTTCAGTAGAGTTCATCCCTCAGATGGAGTCAGGATGACTTCTTTGTCCCACAGACATGCTAATTTTTCCAGACCTAGTAGCTTCACCAAAGAGTTTTCCTCTTCAACCCTCCAGACCTCAAAGGTTTCTTTCAGGCCTTTCCTTGGACAATACAGCATGTTTGTGGGCTCAAGCCTTCAAAGCACAATGGCATGTTTATATTTTATCTTAGCCCTGGCAATGTTTTACCTTATAACCCAAAAAACTCATTTTTCTCTTTCCTTCTCCATTTTCCTTTCAATCCCACAATGAACGGAAAAGAGAAAAAAAATAATTACATGGAGGGGGAAAAAAAGAAGGAACAAATCACATGGAGGAAGGAAGCAATCACAGGGAGGGGGAGAAGGGAATGAACCAATCACAGGGAGGGGAAGAAGAGAAGGAACCAATCACATGCAGGGGGAGAAGAGAGGAACCAATCACATGAATGGGAGAAGAAAAGGAACCAATCACATGGGGGGGGAGCAGAGAAGGAACCAATCACATGCAGGGGGAGAAGAGAGGAACCAATCACATGAATGGGAGAAGAAAAGGAACCAATCACATGGAGGGGGAGAAGAGAAGGAACCAATCACATGCAAGGAGGGAAGAGAAGAAACCAACCCTACTGTATGGGAATGATTTACACCTCCCACTGGCCACAATGTGGTATGTTGGGCAGTTCTTTTACTAAGGGCAGCAAAAATTAAATATCAAGTTAAAGTCTCTAAAGGTCAAGGTCACCATTATGCAAGGTAAGTTTTACTATAGGAACTGTGTGTTTGTTTTATTTGTGCGAATGTGAGCTGTAGGTCTATAATGGCTTTTAGTTCTATAATTACCTTTGTGATTTTAAATATATTAAGATGACTGTTTCTGGGCACACACGAACTTTATGTAGTGTCTTTATACACTATCAGACTCTCTGCAATGAAAAATAAGAACATTTTTCCCTTACATTTTCTCACATATTCTGGTTCACATTTCCAAATTTGTCATAGGGAGGTAAAAATGTACTTCTCAAACATATAGAAAATGTAACTTCATTTTAAATAACTGAGCTCATTTTATCCTGGAGTCTCCATTTCTACTCAGTAGTAAAATATAAAACTAAATGAAACAACAGTAAACAATGTTAATAAAATAAAACTTCCAATGCAAAATATCCCAATCCTGTTTCTCCCAAAGAATCTTACACATATTCATTGTAGGTGTGGTCGGTCAATGCAATTTACCATAAAACAGTCTCTGTGGGGTATGGTTACCCACAAGGGGATTATCTCGAGTATATCACTTTGTTCCACCGCTGCAGCCACGGGTGAGGGCGGCACCAAGCTGGTCAATTCTACAAAACCACACAGTTGGGAAATTGTCAGAGGGAGGGGTATGTTTTTTCCAAAACATGTGACAATATTTGCCGATTGTCTTTTACCCTATCAATTTATAGCTCCTGCTGTGTGATAGGTGGTGAAGCCTTTCAAAACCTGCTGGTTTCCCATTCTGTCTGGAATTCAATCAAACCCTTGCCCTCCTTGCTCTCAGCCACAAGTCTTTGCAGTTCCTCCAAAATACCAGGCATGATGTGCTATCGGAGCATTTTCATACCCCGTTTTCTCTGAGGAGCACGTTTCCTATGGATATTCACACCCTCTCTTTATTGAGCTCCTGCCTCCCGAGTCACCCAGGGCTTCAATAACTACCCTGTCTGAAATGGCACCTTCCTGTGCCCCCATCACTATGGACCCCTTGCCCAGCTTTAGTTCTCTTCGCCGCATGCATGCCTGTTGTTATAGGATATACTTATTCATTGCCTGTCTCCTGTCCTGGAAAAGACATTCCATGAAGTCAGAGACATTATCTTATCCCTGTATCCCTTGTACCCAGAACAGTGTCCAGCACCCATTAGGCCCTCGATAAACTTGTTGAGCAAACTGGATATCCCAGGCATGAGTGAGCTCTCCTTTCCCCAAGGAGCTGCTGCATGTTTTATCTGCACTCATTTGGCAGGAAGTGCTGCCGTGGATGACTGCATGCCTTGTGTCTGCTTCAGGCGGCCAGTCAGCGGCAGATGCCTCAAGAACAGGGCCTGTGCTCTATGCTCTTCCGAAGCGCACAGTTCTCTACCCAGTGAAGAGTCAAATGTGTGTTTATTGTTGTGTAGTGACTTTGGTTTCCTTCTCCTTCCTATGTCAGCATTTCTGACATAGAAGTTTTACGAACCTCCAACCAAATTCTCGTCTCAGGATTGGAACGTTGAAGACTACTCGCAGACAATAGTCATGTGAGAGGGCTCTCGAGAGAGAGTGTGCTGGACCTCTGTCCTATTCGGGGCGTGGCACGTCAGTTGTTCTCAACTGTGTGTGATCCACGACCCCTTTCAGCAGGTCTAAGAGTATTATTCTCATAATAATACTAAATTGCATGTAAATTTTCAGTGTATTGATATTTGCCTTTATGTTGCAAAAGCAATGGGTTAAAACTGCTGGTGTCTTAGTGCCAATCACAGCAATAGAATCCAGCTACACTAGAGGTCACTGGGAAAAGCATTCATGCAATTGACTCACAAACTCAAGGAGCAGCTTTTTCTCACAGAACAGCATTTTTACTGACAGACAAGCTATGGTTATTCAAAGTTGGGCAAATGGCAGACATTTTCTAAAAAATAAACAGTGAGCCTGTCATTTCAAGAAAAAAAAGTCAAAGTATTTGCCACCAATCATAACATTCAAGCTTTAAAGTGAAAATTAGAAGTTTGGAAAACTTGAATAGCTTCCCAGTACTTACAGATTTTTCTGATGAGATCAGTGGTGGTACTAACAAATAGGACTTTTTGATACTGTAAAATGAAATGAATTAGTGTTTGGAAGATCTGTGTAACTCAGTGAACCAATATTTTCCAGATGACCAATGCATGATGCTGCAAAAATTAGGCATGGCTGAAAGATCTGGTCAAAATTCAAAACAGACCAATGATTGTAATGTCACAGAATATGATACTAGAGGCCAGTGCATGAATTTGTGCATGGGTAGGGTCCCTCTGGGTGGCCTTCAGGAATCAGGCTGAAACCCCAACTCCAATGCTGCCTGCAGCTCCTACCTGCTGCTCATGCTCATCCTGGCCCTACTGTGCCTGCTGCAGGCTAGTGCCCAATCAGTCCCAACTGGGAGAGGTTCCTGCTGCCACAGCAACACTCACCAGCCATGACCCCTGCATCTGGTGCCCTCCCAAGTGGGGTGGCCTGCAGGATCGGACTGAAACCAGCTCTCTGACATCCCCTGAGGGGTCCTGGATTTTGAGAGGGTGCAGGCCAGGCTGAGGGACTCTAGTGGTGCACGACTGGGCCAGAGAAGGACTGGAGGAGGGCTCCAGGGCATGTCCAGCCCATCTCGCTCAGTCCCGATCAGCTGGACCCCAGCAGCAAGCTAACCTACTGGTTGAAGCATCTGCCCCCAAGCCATTTCCAGTGGTGTTTTCATACAAATGACCTCTCTTGCCTAATACTTCTGACTTGCCTAAAGTCTCTCAAACAAGCAGTATCTGGCCTTTGTGTACCTTGTACCTTTTGCTGGTGTACCCAGTACTAGTTGCATCTAGCCTTGGTTTGCAGCTTGGCTTCCCCTGAACACCTCCAAGCCCAGTCATCTGCAGATTGCTCTGTAGCTAGTGACAGGTGGTCTTAGGCAGAGCACAGGTGGTGGCTGACCTTGCATATGCAGGGAGGCCCCAGAGCCAGTGCACTCAATGGAAAACTTCAGAACATGCTGGATTACAAGTCTACCACCTTCACCAGCAACACACTCAAGGGGCAGACTCGGTGGGAACCAAAGCTCCACTGAAGTAAGTCCTGCTCTGTAGGGTAGGGCCTACACAGCAGCTCTTTCTTGCAGCTGATCCTTACAGCAATGGGCCTGGGGGATCAATTGCTCCCAGTGATGTGCCAACATCAATCAAGGCTTAATTACAACAGGTCAGTACACACTGCCCACACAAGGGGCATACCTGCAGCACCTAACTCAGGTGACTGAGGAGGCTGTACCACTGGGTCCTACATGACACCTACTACAGAGGCCACTCTATCAAGTCTGGAAGATGTAGCAGCTCTACCCAATCATAGAAACAAACACAGAGAAGCAGCCAAAATGAGGAGACAAAGAAACAGGTCCCAAATGAAAGAACAGGAGAAATCACCAAAAAAAAAAAAAAAAAAGGCTAAGTGAAACGGAGACAAGCAAAGTACCAGATATAGAGCTAAAAACAATGGTCACAGTAATGCTTAAAGAACTTAGTGAAAATTTCAAGAGCATAAAAACACATACAGGAACCATAATAAAGAACCAATCAGAAATGAAGGATACACTAATTGAAATGAAGAATAAACTACAGGCAATCAACTGTAGAGTAGCTGAAGCAAAGAATCAAATCAGCAATTTGGAATATAAGGAAGCAAAAAAAAATACCTTAATCAGAATAACAAAAATAAAAAAATCCACAAAAATGAGGATAGTGTAAGGAGCCTCTGGGACAATTTCAAGCATATCAGCATCTGGGGGTTCCAGGAGAGAGAGAGAACAAGAATTAGAAAACTTATTTAAAAAAAATAATGACAGAAAACTTTCCTAACCTGATGAAGTAAATAGATATACAAGTTCAGGAAGTGCAGAATGTCCCAAACAAGATGAACCCCAAGAGGCCCACACCAAGACACAACATGATAAAAACTCTAAAGGTTAAAGACAAAGAGAGAATCTTAAAAGCAGCAAGAGAAAAGCAATTGGTTACCTACAAGGGAGCCCCCATAAGACTGTCAGCTGATTTCTCAGCAGAAACTTTGTAGGCCAGAAGGGATTGGCAAGAAATATTCAAAGTGATGAAAAGCAAGGACCTACAACCAAGATTACTCTAACCAATAAAGCTATTATTTAGAATCAAAGGACAGATAAAAAGCTTCTGAGACAAGAAAAGACTAAAAGAGTTCATCACCACCAAACCAGTATTTTAAGAAATATTAAAGGGTCTTCTTTAAGAAGAAGAAGTAAAAGATAAAAAACATGAATAATAAAGAGCCATAACAAATAGTGAAATTTTACCATTTACAACAGCACGGAGGGACCTAGAGTATATTATGTTAAGCAAAATAAGTCAGCCAAAGAAAGACAAATATCATATGATTCCACTTATCTGTTGAATCTAAAGAACAATATAAATGGGGATACTAAACAAACAAACAGAGGAGAAACCAAGATGGCGGCATAGGTAAACACTACCTCCCACAACAACTTCAAAAATACAACTAAAAGACGGAATGGACATCATCCAGAACCACAGGAAGGCTGGCTGAGTGGAAATTCTACAACTAAAAAGGAAAGAGAAAAGCATACCGAGACTCAGAGGAGCTTCGGTGCGGAAGTAAAGTACAGAGATAAGGAGGCGCACGCGGAGAGGGCTGACGGCTGAGGACACGGTTGTCTTTTTCAATCGGTAGGGAGTCTCAAGCTCTGAGCTCCAGTTCCGGGTGAGTCTCTGGGGACCTAGACTCATACGGGAGAAACTGGACTGTCTGGCATCAGTGGAACTCGAGACCCTTGAGGTTATGAAAAAGGACCAACTAGAAATTAAGCATACACTGACTGAAATAAAGGATATTATACAGAGTTCCAACAGCAGACTAGAGGATCACAAGAATCAAGTCAAAGATTTGAAATACGAAGAAGCAAAAAACACCCAACCAGAAAAGCAAAATGAAAAAAGAATCCAAAAATATGAAGGTAGTGTAAGGAGCCTCTGTGGCAGCTTCAAGCATACCAATATCTGAATTATAGGGGTACCAGAAGAAGAGAGAGAGCAAGATATTGAAAACCTATTTGAAGAAATAATGACAGGAAACTTCCCCTACCTGCTGAAAGAAATAGACTTACAAATCCAGGAAGCCTAAGGTTGGGGGTGATGGGGAGGTAGCCAAGCTTGAACTAAGTCTTCCAGGCAGGGCTTCAGGTGTCTGAATAGAGCTTTTAACAAGAAGGAACGAGCAGCACTGGGAAGGCTGGCTGCTTCTGCAGTCAGGTCTCTGCGGAGAGGCGTCTACCCTGTTGCGTTTACACTGGGCCTTGGTCCAGCAGCCTCAGAATCCCAATCCCTCAGTTATGGGGTTCCTCAGATCTAGATGTGGCACCAGCCCACCCTGACCAGGCTCACGTCAGAATGCTAACTATTGGCAGATTTAAATATAATGTCAGAATGCTAACTATTGGCAGATTTAAATACAAATGCCAAGCCACCTGAGTGATTGCCATGGCCTCAGTAGTGCATTTTCCCAAAAGGCAAACTATAAGCCAAATCTAATGACCAGGACGTTGCTCAGTGATCTTGCAATCAGCCTGTACTGCCAACTTTACAAAATCATAGTGACAGCAGGAGCTTCCAGGAGGCCTGCTCTGGGCCAGGCCCTGCGGAAAGCTCTTCTCCTGTGTTCTATCTTCTAAAGTCACTGACATCACTTCTACATGGCCAGCATCTTGAGAACCTGGGCTCCATGTGCCCTTCCTGGTGGAATATCCCTAGTGCCCAGCATCGTGGTGAGAACAATAAAGATGCTGTTGAATGAAATGAGTAAGTGGATATGCTCCTGAGTGGAAATGAAAAGAGGAGACACAGTGTGTCTTTGCTGTGGAGAGCGCCACGTCCCTCCTCCAACTCTGCTCCCTAACGTGGTTTCTCTTGTAAGGTGGCTATTCTTTTTTCTATGGACCCTGGAGCACTAGTGTGTATGTAACACTTTTCAAAAGCTACCAGAGACCCCCAGCTCACCACTGATTAAGCACATTCCATACTACTCCTCCTACTAATTATTGCAACAGCTACAACAAACTGCATGAAACTTGCAGTGCAACAGAAGACAGAGAGGTGAGGAAGCTGGAAACCAGGAGTGAGCTCTGATGACTTCCCTAAGTTTTGGTATTTTAATTTCCTGACATAACCTGTCCTTGGGCTCTTGATCGGCTTACAATCCAGAACTGCCCACAGACGCAGACCAAGACCTTGCTCTTTCTAGCCAAAGTGTCAGGAAAATAGTGACCAAGCAGGACAGAAGCATTGTCACCACGCTGGTCCCACTCCAGGCAACACTGCAAACTAGCCATGCACTCAGTGGTCTCCTTCCTCCTGGAGAGCTCTGGTCTGGAGCCCTTTGCACTGTGAGAACCAAGTAGGCCTCCCCTCCCCAATAGAGACCAGGCCAGGCCTGCTCTGCAGAAACTTGGCAGGGGGAGGAGGGCCACTGAGGGGGGCCACTGAGCAACAAGGTTGCCTGATTTCCCCTAACCACCTCTGCCTGTCTGATCACCCCTAACTGCCTCTGCCTCACCCCGCAGCTGCACCAGGCCTCTGGTATTAAGTAAAAGCATTGTTTACTAGAAGAAACAACACAAACAACCTTGTGGCCCCAACCCCCCTCCTCCTCAGGCACTGCAGCTTCACAGATGTGGACAGAAAGCCCTGCTTGCAGTGCCAGGAGGCAGCCTCCTGCCTTGGTGTGCAGCAGCTGCGCAGGGGCAGGAGCACTGGTTTCCATCCTTGCTCTGCAATAAGGCAGTGTTCCTCTCCCCTTCCCTCCTGCACTACATCCCACCCCCACCCTGCAGTAGCAAGGTAGTAACTCCACTCTCCCAACTAGGAGTGAGGGGAGGAAACAGAGAAATGGAGTTTCTAAGCATGCAGATGAAATCCTGGGCAGGCCTCAGCAACCCACGTGAGAAATGGACCAGCAGGGGCACAGCAAAAGACCTGAGAACTAAACACTGCTCTGGAACACCATTCAGGTCTTGGACTGGCCTCCACGTTGCACGGAAGTTGAGGCACAACCTCATGATGGGAACCAGACAAAAAATAGGCCCAAGAAATACTGCTGTCCCTGAATAGCAAAGAACCGGGAAAGGGACAGCCTAACAAGAGAGAAACCTTTGAGACAATAACCAACCTACTCCAGACAAACACCATGGAGAAGCCTGGCCCCCCCCTCAGCCCTGTCAGCAAAGCCCATGGGTGCCCAGACTCCATGCTCACCGGGCTGTAAATGAGGCACCAGCTTGAGGGAAAGCAATAATGAATGGTAAGGAAGCATTCAGAACTCTCAAACACTGTGAAAAGCCAAGAGGAAGGGGAGATGTTGTAAACTGGTACAACCTACACTTTGGAAAACTATTTGGCACCACACGGCCAAGGTGATATGCATATATTCCAGAGGTTAGGGGACATAAATAGAATTTTTAAATGTTGTTTACTGGCCCTGGCCAGGTGGCTCAGTTGGTTGGAGTGTCATCCCATACACTGTTTGTGGTTCAATTCCTAGTCAGGGCACATACCTAGATTGCAGGTTTGATCCCTGGTCAGGGTGTGTATGGGAAGCAAACAATCAATGTTTCTCTCTCACATCTGTGTTTCTCTTTCCCTCCCTTTCTGTCTAAAAATCAATAAACATATCCCTTTAAAAATCACTAAATACTCCTATATAATAAAGAGCTAATATGCAAATGATCGTCACACCCTCACACCCTCCGGCCCTTGCGCCCTCACGCTGGAACTGCTCAGACACTCAACACTGGGGAGAGAAGAATGGGGACCAGCGGGCACAAATGAGCTCATGAGAGAGGAATGGGGACCAGCCAGGCTGCGGCCCAGGAGAGGGATAAACCACCCGCCCCACGATCCCAGGCACCAGCAGCTGGGGCTGCACTCTGGGAGAGGGACGAGCTGCCCACTGCATGGTCCCAGGTGCCAGCAGCTGCACCTGTGCCTGCGGCCAGGGAGAGGGACAAGGCACCTTCCCCATGGTCCCAGGAGCCAGCGCCTGCGCCTGTGGCCTGGGAAAGGGACAAGCTGCCCACCCCGTGGTGCTGCGTGCCTGCCGCTGCGGCTAGCCCAGTCAAAGCCAACCCAGGTCCTGGGTTCCTGAGGCCAGCCAGAGGGTGGGAAGCCCAGGTCCTGGGTGCCTGTGACTGGCCTGAGAAGGGAATCTTGGGTCCCAGATGCAGGGTGAGGCAAAGGCAGTTAGGGGTGATCAGGCAGGCAGAGGTGGTTAGGGGCGATCAGGCAGGCAGGCAGGCAGGCAGGCGAGTGGTTAGGAGCTAGCAGTCCCAGATTGTGAAAGGCAGTCAGACATCCCCCAAAGGGTTGCAGATGGGAGAGGGTGCAGGCTGGGCTAAGGGACCCCACCCACCCTCCCGTGCACGAATTTCATGCACCAGGCCCCTAGTATTAAATAAAAGCATTGTTTACTAGAAAAAACAACACAAACAACCTAGTGACTAGTTAAAGAGTAAAGGTTTTGGTATCATACAATGGAATAGCATGCAACAGAGAATAAGAAACAAAAGCTACCTGACACAGATAAATCTAAAAATAGCACAGTGTTGAGCAAAAAAATCAAGTCAGAGAAGATCATATGATATGGTGTCACTTATATAAAAATTCAAAACGAGAAAAACGAAATAATTCACTCTTAAGTGACCCCTACATAATTACAAAACAAAGAGTAATGAAAACAAGGGACTGATTTATTGTAAGAGTCAGGATGGTGTCTATCTGAGGGAGGTGGGAAGATGAGGGTACAGTCATTATTCTTCAAACTGTGTGTATGTATTTAAATCTCATCATTTAAATTTGTAAAATTTACATGACTATGTGTGTAAATTTTACAACTGATAAAAGACCCAGCCAACGTAGTATACATTTCATATAATGAGTCCTTACAAAACCTCTGAGATTTAGCAAAGCTGCCCATATGTCAATTTCAAAACTACCTTCTTTGTTAAACTTCAGCTTAACTTTTTTAAAACTATCTACCTGTACTCATTGCTGGTTCACCATCTGTGCCAGGTTCCCAGTGCCAATCCATCCGAGGTGGTGAGTCTTAGATCTCCAACTTAGGGCCAACCTACATTGGAGACGTCATTTTCAACTCTTAGAACACCTTCTACCAAATCCTACAGATAAGTAACAAATATTAAATATCAAACTGAAGCAACATTACCAAATCATAGCTGAGGGGGCAGTCCCACAAAGGCACCAAAGGCTGCTTCTGACTCACCCGAACTACTCCGTGTACAGCACGAGGTTTCCACTGCTTTCCGGGACCAACATGGTGTCTATCTTCTGAAAAAAGGACACATTTTTATTTGAAAGTCTGAAAATTATGACACATAATGATTTTCAAGTTATCAAGAAGAGTGCCTGCATTTATCTCCATTGGCTCAGCGTCCTTTGCCTGTATGTTGGTGATGGAGACAAAGATGAGCTGGGTTTTATCATTATGCTCTTGAAACCTTATGCAGTTAAAGATTAAATTACAAAAACACAAAGTACTGACTCATCCAATAATGATCTCAAGGGTATTATACTGACTGCAAAAATCCCACCTCAAAAGGTTTTATACTGTAGCCTTTGCTTTATATAACACTAGAGGTTCAGTGCACGGATTCATGCACATTGAAAAGAAGTTAATTGGAAGAAATATTTTACAGGCTGGGGAGGAACCACAGGAGATTGGCTGGCTGGAGAGGGAATGTGGGAGGGCTCCAGGATATGTCCAGCCTGTCTTGCCCAGTCTCAACTGGGACCTATCGGAGCCAATCAGGGTTAATCAGGACCATCTTGCCCAGTCCTGATCAGGGCTGGCTAGCTGGGGAGGGACCACAGGAGGTTGACTGGCCAGGGAGGGACTGCAGGAGGGCTCCAGGGTGTGTACAGCTCATCTTGCCCAGTCCCAATCGGCCAGACCCCAGCAGCAAGCTAACCTACCAGTCAGAGTATCTTCCCTGGTGGTCAGTGCACGTCATAGCAACTGGTCGAACAGTTGAATGGTCGGACATTTAGTATATTAGGCTTTTTTATATATAGAAGTGGCCCAGTGCATGAATTCGTGCACATTGAAAGGAAAGCAATTAGAAGAAATATTTTAGAGGCCTGGGAGGGACCATGGGAGGTTGGCTCCTGGACATGTCCAGCCTGTCTCGCCCAGTCCTGATCAGCCAGACCCCAGTAACAAGCTAACCTACCGGTCGGAGCGTCTGCCCCCTGGTGGTCAGTGCGCATTGTAGCAACTGGTCGAATGGTTGAATGGTCGGACACTTAGCATATTAGGCTTTTAGATATATAGATTTATAAATGACAAAAGTATAGAGATGGAGAACAGGTTAGTGGTCATCAGGGGTAGGGGTGGAAGTGGGGGTGGTGTATGTGATTATAAAGGAGAAGCATGAGGGAGAGCTTTAAGGTAATATAGAAGTTCTGTACCTTCACTGTGGTGTCTGCACAAACCTACACACAGAGAACTTCCTGGAACACACACACACACACACACACACATACACACACATCCATGTAAACTGATAAAACCTTAATAAGGCCTGAATATGATGTCAATTCCTTAGTTTTGATCATGTACTGAATTATGTACTAAAGTTATGTAAGATGTTACCTCTGGAGCAAAAAGAGTGCAGGACCCCTCTACTATTTTGCAACTTCCTGTGATTTATAATTATTTCAAAATAAAGAGGTAAATAAATGGGCAAAGACATGCATACACATCTCTGCTAAGAAGATAAATGAGTGGCTAATAAGCACAAGAGAAGATGCTCAACATCATAAGTCATTAAGGAAATGCAAATTAAAACCCCTTCACAGCCACTGGCATGGCTACATTCAGAGACCAACAATACCCGATCTTGTCAAGGAGAAGGAAACTGAACCCCTCAGATGTGGCTGGTGGGAATGGAAACAGTCTGGCAATTCCTTAGTTAAATGTGAATTTATCATTTGACCCAACCATTCCACTCCTAACAATCTCCCCAAGGAAAAAGAAATCACATATGTCCACACAGAGACCTTAGCTTCAGTGTTCATAGTGCAGTAACTCACAATATCAAAAAGTGGGAACAGACCAGATGTCCATCAACTGCTGAGGGGTAAACCACACGCGGTGCATCTGCACCGTGAACAATGGCACAGAGATGACTACAGCATCACAGGCGCCACACACGGGGCCCGGCAAACATTGTGCTGGTGAGAGAAGCGGGGCACAAAAACTGCATTTTGATTCTGTAATCTGTCCAGGAAAGGCAACCCCACAAAGGCCAGAAGCCTGCGGAGCGGCTGCCCGAGGCTGGGAACGGAATGAGACTGACTGCAAACCACATACAAGGGATCTTCTTAAGATGAGAGGAATTTAAAAACTGGATTGTGGTGATGGGTGCACAACTCTCTTCAGTTACTAAAATCCATAAATCCGTTTAATTGCATGCTTAAACATGTCAATTTTATGGCATGCAAGCAAATTATGGTATTGAAATACAGCTAATTAAGCAGCAAGAAAGATTGAGAGAGAAGGAGGGAAGGAGGGAGGGGCAGAGAGAGAGAGAGAGAGAGAGAGGAGCAGCCCTACCTTTATTTACACAAAATCTATGGAGTATACACTTACCATGACTGCAGCTGGGACTCTACTATAAAGCACAAGAACTTCTGCCCACATCGGTCAGATGTAATGAACACTTTTGAGGACTTGAATTTTTCTCTCTGCCATAGATACATTAAAGAAATAGCTGTCAGCATTGGTTCAAAAATCTACTATTAAAAGTCATAGAAAAAAAAAAAAGCCGAAACCGGTTTGGCTCGGTGGATAGAGCGTCGGCCTGTGGACTGGGGGTCCCGGGTTCGATTCCGGCCAAGGGCATGTACTAGGGTTGTGGGCACATCCCCGGTGGGAGATGTGCAGGAGGCAGCTGATCAATGTTTCTCTCTCATCGATGTTTCTATCTCTCTATCTCTCTCCCTTCCTCTCTGTAAAAAATCAATAAAATATATTTTAAAAAAAAGTCATAGAAAATATTCTGCAAGAAAACTAACAACTCCATGGGCCAAGCAATAACCTTGGAGACCTCAAAACACTTCTAGGATTTGAATTTTATGATCTCTGAGATTACTTTCACTTTGATTCTGAGTCCACTCCACAGCTTTTTGGGGGTTGGGGGAAGGAGAATCAAAATAAATTGAATTAACATCACTGGACTTTTTCTTTTACTTCCATATTATGCTAGTCACCTACTGCTAAAGTAATGCATACTTTAATTCTATCCCTACAAGGGTCAAGGGACTCAGACGGCTCATAACATATCTCTCTCTCTCTCTCTCTCTCTCGGTTCTACTTTCTCACTCATTTTAAAACCATGCCACTAATGCCCAAAAATTTCTTCCTGGAGTGGTGCAGAAGACCAGACACCTGTAACAGGGATCTGCAATATATTCAACATACCAAGATGGTCTTTAAAGACAGGGTTTTTTTTTAATTTTATACTAGAGGCCTAGTATGTGAAATTCATGCATGGGTAGGGTCCCAAGGCAATCAGGGCCGATCTGCGGGGTGACCAGTGGGGCAATTGGGAGCCCCCACTGGCACCCACCTTGGCTGGCCTTAGGCCTGAGGGCTGGGGGCAGCTCCTGTGTTGAGCATCTGCTCCCTGGTGGCCAGTGCGTGTCATAGCGACTGGTCATTCCACTGGTCATTCTGCTGTTAGGTCAATTTGCATTTTAGGCTTTTATTATTTAGGATGTGAGGACCAACACAGAGAAGCTACATCAGCACTGTATTCCCATCTCTTCTTCCCTGCAACCACCCCCTAAGAGCATGCATTTGCCTGCTGTGTCACAGCTCAAACCCTGGCTCTGTGTGTGATTAGCACCACCTCCTTTCTCCCCAGGCTAATCTGTCCATCGTCAGTCCCTCTCCCCTGAATTTCCAATGCTTTCCCTGCTGTGGGTGTGGCTCCTTAAAACCTACTCTCTCAATTAAGACAAAGGTCTCAAAATATAAAGGTGGGCTGACTATTATTTTTTAAATCTTTATTGTTGAAAGTATTACATATATCCCTTTTTTTCACATTGACCCCTTATAGCCCACCCCTGCTCCCCACCCCAGGCCTCCACCACCCTATTGTCTGTGTCCATGGGTTATGCATATATGAATACGAGTTTTTGGCTAATCCCTTCCCACCCACCCATCCACTCCCGCCCCTTCTGACATTTCACAGTCTGTTCCATTCTACTGTGTCTCTGGATCTATTTGGACGGTCTATTAGATGACAGGGAGGACTCACTGAAAATTGGCGGTGTGACAAGGATGTGTGGTAGGTGAGGAACTGCCCTCACTTTTTAGAGACACACGGAGGTATTTGGTCATTAAGACGCATTTTCTTTAAGTAGGTCAGCATACACTAACTCGCCCTTGACCCAGACCTCCCTCCGGCAAGTTGTGTATCCTCACTGCCAAAGGCAGTCTCCTTAACACAGCCTCTACGTCCATGTTCACTTTCCTCAGCCCATTTACTTCCTCCTCCCACTCCCCTCCACCACCTGCTCCCCACGTGTTCTAGCCAAGGTCACTGTGCAACCCATCAGAAGGGGGGATCCGCTCTCCATTCTCAGGCCTCAGGACTCCAGAAGGAGGATGACTTCCCTGAAGCCTCATCCACAAGGAAGCAGAGATTGCAAAACATTGTTAGAAATTACGACGTCCATTCTTAGTTGAGATGGAGGAGAATGGACTCAGTCGCACATTGCTGAAGGGGGTGTAAATTCCCTCTCTAGAAAAGTCTGGTAGAATCTATACATGCACACACATGCATGAAAGAAGAAACACATATATATTTATGTAAAAATCTGGAATAATACCCACACATAAAAAACTATTAACATTGGTGAATATGAAGGAGAGGGGTTATAGAGAGGACAGGGAAAATTAACTGTGTGTATATCTTCTTGTTTAGTTTGACTTTTTGCAGTGATTGTACATTATTTTTATAATGTAAAAAATATTGTAATTGAACATAAAACATTCTGATCCTGTACTATCAATAACTTAAATAATATCAACACCATCATACTTTTTTCCATTTTTAAAAATTGAGATATAATTGACATATGACATTATATTAGTTTTGGGTATACAACTTAATGATTTTATATTGCATATATTGCAAATGATCACCACAATAAGTCTAGTTAATATCCATTACCACACAGTTATACTTTTTTTCTTGTGGAAAATACCATAATTCTTAAATCATCAGTTTATTCATTCACTAATTCACCCCATGGGCTCTGCATCCCGTCCATCCATATTCAGTGATGCCTGACATATGCTACGTTATAGGGCACAGCAGCGAACAAAACAGCCAGACACCCCCTTCAAGGTCTACAAGGTAGAACAGGTATTAAACTAGTAAAGCATATGAACAGATTGTGATGAGGCCACAGAATAAAAACAGGAGATCTTGTGAGAAAATCCTAGGGTGCCTATGAAGCTGCTTGGACCGTGTGGCCAGGAAAGTCACTCTGAGGAGAACACGCATAAACTGAGACCCAAAGGTTGAGATGTATCCAAGAGTTGGCCAAGAGCTGAGAGGAGCATGAGCCACTCCTCAGGGGGAGGCTGGCTGTAAGGAGCATCTGTTTGAGGTGCACAAGGGATCAGAAGAAGGTCAGCGTGCCTGGAGCCCCATGAGCAAGGGCAGGTGGAGTGAGATGAGGTCAGAGAGAGGGCGGGATCCCGCAGAGCTATGTGTGCCAGGGAGGAGTTTGGCTCTGGTTGTGAAGGACACAGAAAAGGGTGTCACTCACAGAGGACTGCCAGGACAGAAGTTATGTTATGAGGCAGGTGCCAGTGACACGGCCCCCAACTCTGAGGGCCCCAGCCAAGTGGTGGGGACATCTGAGCAAGTCACTGTGGTGTGGTGCTGACAGAGGTCGAGGGCACAACCCCTTGTCTCCTGAGGGACATCTCCATTGTGTGCCCGCCACCACTTTGAGCCCCGCACCATGGCACAGATGTCCTTCATTGCACATTATTAGAAGATAAACCCTCCCTCAGTCCTCTGTCCTGGTGTTTCTCACACAGAACAATGACTTACAGTTTGAAACTATGAATACAAGATTTTATTAAAGAGCAGATCTTTCACCTTTGTACCACAGTCAGCCATTTCTCTAGCCTTCTGAAATCCAGTAGTTGGATTTCAGACCAAAGACCAAAGAGCCTGACGGTGGGACGTTGGTCACCCCCAAGTGCACCTACTATGTGCTAGGCACCGTGAGAAAGTACACTGAGAAAGTGAAATGTAACCCTTTTCCTGGAGACATTACCAGAATGGGGGTGGTATTTTTGATGCTCAGGTGCCTTTATCTTTTCATTGCTGTGTATGTGACCGACCCTCACCATCCACAGGCACCCATCTCATGGCAAGGAAGGGGGTGGTTTTCTTACCTGGGGAAGAGGAATGTGTGTGGTTAGGACGCTGAGAGCAGAAAAGAAGGAAACACATTTGGAATTCAGCTTTTGACTGCTAACACAGAATTAACAAGACAGTATTTTGAAAGTCATACCTTATTAAGATGTGAAGTAGACATTCCCTAAGTGCCAGTTACCATAGGAGAAGCCAGACCCACCTGACTTGAAGTGAGAGCCTAGCTCTGCTCTCACCGCCATCAGGGGACCAGGCTTCTGAGAGTGGACACACTGTGGCCGCGTTTCCGGGGCTGCGGCCCTCCGGCCAGCAGGGGGCGCCATCCCGCCCCTCCCTGCTCCCTGCCCTCCACCAGGAAGCTCCGCCCCCCCCTGCTCCCAGCTTTCCCCAGGAAGTCCCGCCCCTGCCGGAAGTTGGAGTCCCTGTCTCTTGAAGATGGTGGCTTTCCAGTGCTCATGGCCTCAGGAAGCGCGAGGCAGGCATGGGCTGGAGCACAGAGGGCGCGGGGCGGCCCTGGAGCAGCTAAGCCCGCGGTGAGGAGTCCGTGCTGAGGCCTCAGAAGCCAGCCCCGCGGGGGAGCAGCGCCCATTGCAGGTGGTCCGTTCCCTCCCCCAGAAGGTGGCCAGGGCCGGGCAGGGCAGGGCGGGCCGGGCTTGGTCCTCTAGGCGGGGCCCTGCTCTGCGGGCACCAGCTGCGTAGGGAGCCGCCTTCTGAGGTCGGGGTTCCCTCCATCCTCACCTCGCTGCTCCCTGCAGAGTGTGACGGAGCCCGGGCCTTCCTCGAGCCCGTGTGGATCCAGAGTTTCCCAGCCCCCCCCCCTCCTGTGTCAGACTGGGACCCCCCACAGCCACACGGTTCTGGCCGGGACAGGATTGCAGGGAGATGCGGGGACAGCCATGGGCCTGACCCCCTAGCAGGTCAGTTCACTGACGGGAACAGGGGAGGTTATGGCCACTCCTCACTTCACCTTCACTCGTGGCCTGAAGGGCACCAGCAGTGACGGTTCCAGGGAAGCCATGGCGGCGCCTCAGCCCAGGGCAGCCCCTGAAGCCTGTGCCCAGCGAGGAGCTCTCCCGACGCTGCGCCCATGGAACTCCAGTTCTGTGGGGCCAGGAAGGGCCTCCCGGGATGAGAGGGGCACGAAGCCCTTGGTGCCAGTCACTGAATGGCCCTTGAGTCACTTAAAAATAAAACCAGGTCTCTGCTGATTTGTGTTAAAATCCCATCGAATGAATGTATGTGCTTAAATAACTTCAGTGACATAAACGGCATTGCTATTTTTAAATGCTCTATTAAGTTATATTTTATTTTGAAGACATCAAATGAATTTAAAATTTGAGAAAATTTGATATAATAAAATAATCCCATTCGTGTGTTCAAAACATCCAACCTGAGTGGCTTTTATGCATGATTTTTTTCTTGATATCTAAAGAATTCTAATTTCTCTTTTTTAAGTTATATTTGAACATAATATAGTGGCACTTCAGGTTTATCTTTAGTGAAGGTGCTCAAATGGGGAGTTTACAGGTTACATTTATTTATTAACTATAGAATATTCCAAGTCTATAGGAGCTGGCCTCTGTAAAGTCATCGTACCATCCTGCCCATCGGTGCCTTTCTCTGGGGTCTTCTAGCATTTAGAGTTTTCATTTTGTCAGTGTCACGTGTATATCCTGTTGAGCTCACCTGCACCCACACTTTAACTAGCCCCCACTAATCTGCTCTCCCCCCATTTTCTTTTTCCGGCTTTTGTTCCCCAATGTTTAAACCTTTCCCATCAAGTGTCTGAGTGGCTGGTCACACCTGCTAGTTGTCCGGCACAGCTGTGTTCCTCCAGGTCTGGGTCTCACTTCCTGACTGGACCGCTGACATCCATCCAAGTCATCCTACTTCTACCTCCTCCTCCTCCAGTCTCAGCCTGCATTTCAGAATGAGTGCTGTTAGATATGCATTGTTGTGCAGCGTTACAGACAGAGATGCGTTTGAACACTTCTAACAGTGCTATTTTGCCAGGGGACCAGATGGCTGCTGGCCAAAGCACACCACCTTGTAGGAGACGAGGGGGTGTACTTACAGGGGAGATTTGAGAGCTGTGGCAGATTGCTCTGTGCTTCATTCACCAGTCCATGCTGTTGTGCACCAATACTGTACACTCAGATTGGTTTGCAAAGATTATGCCCTGTGGTAGGGTACACCCTATCATATGTATATCTGTGTGTTAATTTTAATATATTTTTGTTGACTTCAGAGAGAAAGGGAGAGGGAGATAGAAACATCAATGATGAGAAAGAATACCTGATGGGTTACCTCCTGCATGCCCCCTATTGGCAATTGAGCCATTAACCCTGGGCATGTGCCCTGACCGGAATTGAACTGTGACCTCCTGGTTTATAGTGGAATGTTCAACCACTGAGCGACACTGGCCCGAATTATGCATTAATTTTTAAAGTACTGACTCTTTCAACATAAACATCTAATTTTGTTGAAAAGAAGGATCCCTGAGGTTAACTTGCCAGCATGATTGTTAAGTGTGTGCTTGCAAGGTTCATTGTTCCTGTGCTGGGACCTCCCCAGTCACAAAGCTGACTGGCAGCCATATCTGAGTTTCCATCAGCGTGGCTCTCACTGTTTTCTCCACCCTGGTTATTCCTTGAGACCTCACCCCATTCAATTTGCAGCCCTACCCAAGCTGTTTGTAGCCAATTTTCCATATGAGTGGCCTATCCTGGCTCAGGCTTCAGACTTTGCTAGAATCTCAAACAAGCAGCAGCTGGCATCTAACCTATCAATAAAAGGCCGAAGACTCTGCACTAGCACCAGCCTGTCTTGCTTTACAGCTGGGTCTTGCCTGGGCGCTTCCTAGCCCAAAACAAATAGCAGCCATCTGCAGATCTCTCTTTAGCTCCTGCTAGGTGGCCCCAGGCAGTGGCTGACTTTGCACCTCCTGGAGGCCCAAGAGCCAATGAATCTGGTGGAGAGCTTCATATCATAACAGATTACAGCTCTGCACATCCACAAGCAACACACTCAAGGAGCTGACTCAGTGAGCACCAAAGCCCCACTGAAACAAGTCCTATTCCATATGGGTGTCTCCTGCACAGAAGCTCTTCCATTTGGGATGCAGCTGGTCCTCACAGCCCATCAGCCTGGAAATCAGTTCCTCCGAGTGATGCCAACAGCAGTCAATTCTCAACTACAACAAGACTGTGCACACAGCCCACACAGGAGCACACCTAGAGTGCCCTGCTCAGGTGACTGGGGAGTCTGAGCCATGACTAGGCCCTACAGGAAACCTAATATACAAGTTCTCTCTACCAATTCCAGGAGACATAGTAGTTCTACCTAATACATAGAAACAAATACAGATACAGGGAAGCTGCCAAAGTACAGAGACAATGAAACATGTCACAAATGAAAGAAATGGAAGTAAGCAAACTCCTGGAGACAGTGTTCAAAACAATGGTTCTAAGGTCACTCAAGGATCTTAATGAGAGCTTCAAGGGAATTAATGAGAGATTCAAGGGACTCATTAAGACTTTCAAGGATCTTGGTGAGAATGCCAAAGACATAAAAATAGGACCAGTGAGAAATTAAGCATATACTAACTGAAATAAAGAATAATTTACAGGAACTCAACAGTAGAATAGAGGATTCTGAGAATCAAATAAATGATTTGGAACATGAGGAAGCAAAAGGCACCTAATAAGAAGAACAAAAGGGAAAAGAATAAAAAGGTATGAAGATAATGTAAGGAGCCTCTGGGACAACTTCCAGTGTACCAACATTCCCATTATGGGGGTTCTAGAAGGAGAAGAAAGAGAGAGCAAGATCTTGAAAACCTATTTGAGTAAATAATGACAGAAAACTTCCCCCACATGGTGAAAGAAATAGTCTTACAAGTTCAGGAAACACAGTAAGTCCCAAACAAGATGAATCCAAAGAGGTCCACATCATAATTAAAGTGCCAACCGTTAAAGAAAAACAGAGAATTTTAAAAGCAGCAAGAGAAAAGCAATTAGTTACCTGCAAGGGAGCACTCATATGACTGTCAGCTGATTTCTCAACAGAAACTTTGCAGGCCAGAAGGGAGTGGCAAGAAATAATGAAAGAGATGAATAGCAAGAACCTATAACCAAGATTACTCTACCCAGCAAAGCTATCATTTAGAATTGAACATCAGATGAGCTTCACAGAGAAGAAAATGCTAAAGGAGTTCATCCCCACCAATCCAGTATTACATGAAATGTTGAAGGGTATTCTTGGAGATGGAGATAGATGGAGATGGAGATGGAGATGGAGATGGAGATGGAGATGGAGATGGAGATGGAGATGGAGATGGAGATGGAGATGGAGATGGAGATGGAGATGGAGATGGAGATGGAGATGGAGATGGAGAAGGAGAAGGAGAAGGAGAAGGAGAAGGAGAAGAGAAAAAATATGAACAACAAAATGGCAATAAATACATATCTATCAGCAACTGAATTGAAAAATCAAAATAAATGAACAAGAAATCTAATGAACAAAATAAACTGATGAATAAAATAGAATCAGAGGCATGGAAACAGAACAGACTGACAAATCTCAGAGGAAAGGAGTGAGAGGGGTATAGGAATATATTCAGGAAAAATCTTATATGCATATATGCATTACCTAAGGACACAGACAATAGGGTGGTGAAGGTCTGGCGTGGGGTGGGATCTGGGTGGATGGGGGCCCTGGAGAGCAAAGGGGGGCATCTGTAATGCTCTCAGCAATAAAGATTTTCCTAAAAAAAAAAAGGATATTTAGATGTGCCCTGACTGTAATCAAACTGAGACCTCCTGATGTCATAGGTAATGCTAATAAGTATATTAAAACTACTTAATTATGATATATACATATATAAATAAAAATAAAATATGGTCTGTGTTTCATGTATTTCTTTTTAGGTGGTACAATAAACAGTAATCACAATAGAATTTAGCTATGTTATCCTAGTCTTTTTATATCATCCTATCTAATAAAAGGCTAATATGCAAATTGACCTAATGGCAGAAAGACCAAGCTATGATGCTGTGACACGCACTGACCACCAGGGGGCAAATGCTCAACACAGGAGCTGCCCTCTGGTGGTCAGTGGGCTCCCACATGGGGAGCAGCTCAGCCAGAAGCCTGGCTCACAGCTGGCGAGCGCAGGGGCAGTGGCAGTGGCAGGAGCCTGCCTTTGCAGCAAGCTAAGGCTGTCCAGCTGCCCACAGGGAGCCCCAGACTGTGAGAGGGTGCAGGCCTGGCTCAGGCCTCTCGTAGTTCATAAAATATGACCTACAAAATTTCCTGTCTCCCACCAGAAACTGTTGCCTGTCATACCTCTTCGATTTGTTGTCTTTGTTCTGTGGCACTATTGAACACATGGCACCAGATACTGTCAGAGGCGGAGATTCAGGACATGACAAGGTATGTTCTGTTTTTGACACATCTTTATATATTGCTATAAACTGTATAATAAGAATCCTAGCTAATAACTTAGGCAGAGTTTTTAACAGAGTCCTCTTTCTGGTGTTGCCTTATCTTTACTTTTTCTCTCCTTTGCTTTGTATACATGAACACATTATGGTATCTAGGGTTGTGAGGGAAAAGATATTAGAAAGGTTAGGACATTCTGGATTTCCCTTTTTTCAAGGTTTACTGCTGAGGATCATCTTTTGTTTTATAGAGTAACACTTTGTTAAAGGAAACTTCAAAAGCAACTAATTCTTCATATAATAATTTTTACATTATCTCCATGAAAAGAATCTGTATCTTGAGCAAAGCACCAGTGGTAACTCTATATAAAACCAAAATCATTCATTTTCTGTTGCATGGGGCCTGCTCTTTTAGGACTCAGCTTAGCCACAGCACAGTGCAGAGGGGTCACTGAATGCGCAGACTGTCCACTGCTCCTGTCTGAGTCACGCTTGATGACTTTGGACAGCGCTTTTTGGCATTATTGATTTTTGTTAGAAAAATACACGGGACATATAGTTAGCTGTGTCACCTTAGGTTGATATTTGCTTTGTAAGAGGGCATTGGAAAAGGAATCTTTCCTATTTTTTATTTCCAATTGTGCTTTTAACTTTGTAGACATACTGGAGACTTTGTTGATTATCTCTCCCACAGAAATAATCATTGTAACACTCCTTGGAGAAAGAAAATCCAAGATGGTCTCTGTTTTCCTAAGCCTTCTAAAGCAACAGTCGCCATCCGGTGGCCCACAGATCACTGGTGGTCTGGGAGGTCCAGAAGGTTGGCAACCGCTGCTCTAAAGAGCTCAATTTTTTCCTTCCCACTTTCTTTGTATTTGCAAAATGAAGGCTGGGAAGAGGCTTTCTAAGTAATTATGTTATGAAATCTAGGTCACATATTTTTATTTCATGAATGAAAGGGTACACACCTGTCCAGTTCTTTATCTTTTTAAAAAAGTATATATTTTATGATATAGAGGAAGACATAAACAGATGGAAGAGCATACCGTGTTCATGGATTGGTAGAATCAACATCATTAAAATGTCCATACTACCCAAAGCAATCTATAAATTCAACGCACTTCCCATTAAAATACCAACGGCATACTTCAGAGATCTAGAACGAACTCTCCAAAAATTCATCTGGAATAAAAAAAAAGACCCCAAATAGCTGCAGCAATCCTGAAAAAGAACAAAGTAGGTGGGATCTCAATACCAGATATCAAGATGTATTACAAAGCCACTGTTCTCAAAACTGCCTGGTACTGGCACAAGAATAGGCATATAGATCAATGGAATAGAATAGAGAGCCCAGAAATCGGCCCGAACCAATATGCTCAATTAATATTTGACAAAAGAGGCAAGAACATACAATGGAGCCAAGATAGTCTCTTCAATAAATGGTGTTGGGAAAATTGGACGGATATATGCAAGAAAATGAAACTAGACCACCAACTTACACCATACACAAAAATCAACTCAAAATGGATAAAGGACTTAAAAGTAAGACAGGAAACCATAAAAATTCTAGAAGAATCCAAAGACAACAAAATCTCAGACATATGCCGAAGCAATTTCTTCACTGATACAGCTCCTAGGGCACTTGAAACTAAAGAGAAAATGAACAAATGGGACTACATCAAAATAAAAAGCTTCTGCACAGCAAAAGAAACCATCAACAAAACAACAAGAAAACCCACTGTGTGGGAAAACATATTTGCCAATGTCATATCTGATAAGGGCCTAATCTCCAAAATTTATAGGGAACTCGTACAACTTAACAAAAGGAAGATAAACGATCCAATCAAAAAATGGGCAAAGGACCTAAATAGACACCTTTCAAAAGAGGACATTCAGAAAGCCAAGAGACATATGAAAACATGCTCAAAGTCACTAATCATCCGAGAGATGCAAATCAAAACAACAATGAGGTACCATCTCACACCTGTCAGACTGGCTAGCATCAACAAATCAACAAACGACAAGTGCTGGAGAGGATGTGGAGAAAAAGGAACACTTGTGCACTGCTGGTGGGAATGCAGACTGGTGCAGCCACTATGGAAGACAGTATGGAGTTTCCTCAAAAAACTGAAAATGGAACTCCCATTTGATCCTGTGATCCCACTTCTAGGAATATATCCCAAGAAACCAGAAACACCAATCAGAAAGGATATATGCACCCCTATGTTCATAGCAGCACAATTCACCATAGCTAAGATCTGGAAACAGCCTAAGTGCCCATCAGTAGATGAATGGATTAGAAAACTATGGTACGTCTACATGATAGAATACTATGCTGCTCTAAAAAGGAAGGAACTCTTACCATTTGCAACAGCATGGATGGAACTGGAGAGCATTATGCTAAGTGAAATAAGCCAGTCAATCAAGGAAAAATACCACATGATCTCACTCATTCATGGATAATAGAGACCATTATAAACTTTTGAACAATAATAGATACAGAGGCAGAGCTGCCTCAAACAGATTGTCAAACTGCAGCGGGAAGGCTGGGGAGGGTTGGGGGGCAGGAGGTAGGGGGGTAAGAGATCAACCAAAGGACTTGTATGCATGCATATAAGCATAACCAATGGACATAAGACACTGGGTGATAGGGGAGGCTAGGGGACTGTCTAGGGCGGGGGGGGGGGGGAATGGACACATATGTAATACCCTTTGTAATACTTTAAGCAATAAAATAAAAAAAGTATATATTTTATGGATATTACAAAGAGGAAGGGAAAGGGACAGAGAGTTAGAAACATCGACGAGTGAAAAACATCAACCAGCTGCCTCCTGCACGTCTCCTACTGGGGATCGAGCCTGCTACCAAGATATATGCCCTTGACTGGAATCTAACCAGAGAGGGATCCTTTAGTCCGCAGGCCGACTTCTATCCACTGAGCCAAACCCGTTAGGGCTGTCCAGTTGTTAACACTTTTGCTTTATTAATAACTTTCTCCAAGTAAGGGATTCTGACTTTTTTGTTTCTCACCTCCTCTCTTCCTCATTCCCTTGCAAAATCCCACATGTACAGTCCACATATCTTAAGTGTAGAGATGTTTGCTAATGACTCATCATATGTTTAAAGACTATTATTCAACTTTTCACAACTAGGAATCTGATTGTAGAGCTGTATCTATTGATTTCCAATCCAATGGCAGAACATTCTGAGGGTCTGACTCAGATGGCAGTAAAACTGCTTGTATAAATAAAATAATTGAATTGTTGGTTTAGTTCGAGTCAAGGTATTCTCTGAAACTATTGGGAATTTTGATAGGAATTTATAACTATTAAAATTTGAAAATTACTTTCTAATTTTCTAAGATTTAATAGAACCATTTTCTTTTCATCCTAACCCGAGGATATGCTTATTGATTTTAGAGGGGAGGGGGAAGAGATAGAGAGACAGAGATGGAGAGAGAGAGAGAGAGAGAGAGAGAGAGAGAGAGAGAGAGAGAGGAGAGAGAGAGAGAATCAATCATTTAGGTAAGAGAGCAACATTGATTGGTTGCCTCTCATATACACCCTGACTGGGGATTGAACCCACAACCTAGGTATATGGCCTGACTGGAATCAAACCCACAACCTTTCAGTGTGTGGAATGATGCTCCAGCCAACTGAGCCATAGCAGCCAGGGCATGGAACCGGTTTTCAGGAAAGAAAACCTTATATTCCTCCTAGAATTTCTGCATACCTGAGGTCCAAAGTTCAGCTAAGTCAGTGGGAGTTGGTTGAATGAGCTTTAATGTGTGCACCGTGCTCATCACTGTGCCTGGCTTGTACTCACTCTTGTGGTTTCAGTCTGCCTGACCCTGTTTTCTATGTCATTGTTATGTGTTTTCTTTAAAAGGGTTCTAGTCCCATAAATTTTGCTGCATTTCTCTGAAACCTTGGCCCTGAAATTTGGAAGCAGAGAGTTTAAAATTTTAGTATCCAGTTAATATCTCATTGGCATAAGCTCATATAATCAACCGTTATTCAAATCCTGATTTGCATAATCATTAAAGAAATTTATCAAGAATCTCTAAGTTATATGTAATTTGCTGTGTTCTCAGTTCAGGTAACTACATTTATAAATTTGTTTCCCATTTCGGTCACATTTTGTTTTGCATTATTTTAAATCTCATCATGCTTCCCACAATGAAGGCTGTTAGACTTTTGGTAGGTTTTATAAGAGGAATTCATTTAGGTGAGTATGAAAAAATAACACCTGTAGGTGGGCTTTTTTTATTTTTTCATTTTTGTTCTTCGACTTTAAGGAATTTGTAATATTTATTGGAGCTGGATAGTTACTAAAAATGCTAATTGGTACTTTGTCCCCCCTCTATCATAAGTCCAAAGATTTCATTTACTTAAAAAAATTAAATTTATTTTTAATCAAAATAAATTTTTTAGTTAACCAAAATAAAACCATTACTAGTTTAGAAAATAATTAAAACACTTTCAGTTCATTGATTGACAGCCTAGATGTTTAAATTTGTTCTGACATACCTGCATATCTGTTCTCTAAATGTCTTTCTTGCATGTGCTAGTTTAATGCTCCTTGCACAGAAAGCTATGCACAGGCTCTTTTTGTTAAAATATTTCCCAAATATGCAGCTTTATTTTGTTCATTTTTCTTTCCTCTAAATTACTTACTAGTTAATATTCTATCAAATCATTTTGTAGGCAGCTGACTGGTGGGTTTAGGTGTTGTAATGTATGAACTACTAACTGGAGGGTCTCCGTTCACTGTGATGGGAAAGAGAACTCCCAAGCTGAGCTACTAGGTCAGACTTAACAAAATAAAATGGTTACTTCAAAGAAACTGATCAAATTTCTGCAATTTGGCTGATGGAAAAAATAATTAAAAATGGAGATTGGCAAAATTATGTTGAAGTGGTTAATTTACATTTATAAGTACATAGGATGTAGACATAGACCTTTTATATTTCCTCATATTTTATGTGCCCAGAATGATTTTAAATTTCATAGGGAGTGTGTCATTATTTTTGTGTATTCCAAAGCACTTAGCATTGGCCGGGAGCTGCCACAGCCCCTGACCCAGCTGTGCTCCCTGCTAGAGCCCTTTGGAATATGGGGCCCAGAGCAGTTAGGAATACAGGCTCAAGAGCCGTTTAGAATTTGCGGCAAAGAGCCTTTTTCGAATGTGGAGCAAATAGCAGTTTAGAATGTGGTGCAAACAGCAGTTTAGAATGTGGGGTGATGAGCCATTTGGAATGTGGGGCAAGTAGCCATTGGCACTGCTTGGCGCAGAGCTGGTGGGCACAGAGACGGTGGGCCCAGAGCCTGTGTGCATAGCGATGGACGGTGGACACAGCCTCAGGATGGACGTTACTGTCCGCGAGCTCATGGAGCTCTTTCTGCAGAGCCCGCTGGTGGCGGGGGTGAGTGCACCTGCCTCCCTGTCCCATTGCAGGTGCCCTGGCTCCTCTCCTGCCCCCCTGGGGTCTGCACAGACCCCCACCCGCCTGGGCCCTGGCAGTCCTGGGACTCAGGGGTCTTCACAGGTTTCCAAACTGGGGGCGGGGGTCCTGGCCTGGTGGCCTGAGGGGTTTCCTACTCTGGAGCCCATGCACCAGGTGCAGGACCCCCTGGCGCTTCCAGCCCTGGACTGAGATGAGTTCACCTGCTCCTGCCAGGGGGCCGGCTGCGGGTCCAGGCTCTAGACGGTTTCACTCAGTGGCTAGAGTGTTGGACTGCTGACCAAAGGGTCGCAGGTTTGATTCCCCGTCAAGGGCATGTCCCTGGGTTGAAGGAGGTGATGTCGGCAGGTGGAGGAGAGGCTGCCCAGTGAGGATGAGGCCGTGGGCCTGCGCTCACACCCGGCAGAAAGGGGGAACCAGGTGGTCCTGTGTGGCCTGTGGGGATGAGATACAGGCTCTCCTGAGAAGTATTTCATGTTATGAACGGTTTCCTCAAAAAATAAAATTGTCATAGACCCAACATTCTGACATAAGTGCTCTAATGTTTTGCCATCTTCGCGTTAGATTTTATTTGAAGAATAAGATGCCATCCCTCCTGAGCCTCCCTTCCCTGGCTTACCCTCTTTGTGGGACACATGGATGGTGTGCGACTGAAATCCCTGGGACAGTTGAGGGAGCTCCCACACTGGGAGGAGTGCTGTCTGGTGGGAAGTCAGTGTCCTCCTCGAGCTAGTGTGACAGCAGCAGTGGTGTGTGAGGAAAGAGCTGGGCTGCAGAGTGTGGCTGCACCTGCTGAGGACCCTGCCTGCCCCCCACAGGAACTTGGTGGCTGAGGGTTAATAATGTCAGTGAGGTGGGTCAGCTGTGGGAGAGTGGGCCTAGGTCCCAGGGGGCGTGGCCTCGGGAGGTGGGTGCTCTCGGGGACCCCAGTGCTGCTCCCTGCCCGGCCTCCGCAGCACCTTACCCTGTGTGCCCACAGGTGACCTGCCACCAGGAGAGCCTGTTTAACCTGCAGAGGTTGGAGGCCCAAGACATGGCCCTGGAGGAGCTGGAGTTTCTCTCCAGCAACATGACCTGTCGCCTCAGGAGGCTCTTAATTGAGCAAGACAGTTGCAGGGAGGTGTGTTTGCGGGTGGCTCAACAGCCTGGGGGACGGTGGGGAGGGGCCTGGGTCTGGGGCCCTAGTTATGGCCGCGCTCCTCATCCTGACTTCCCCTCAAGCGTGTACACTGTCTCTCCTCCTGGCCCATTTCGGAGGGGACAGGGCGTGGGCACTTTCCCTGCAGGGCACAGTCCCCTGAGACACCTGTGTGAGGACGGAGGTTGAGCTTGGGGAGCCTGCTCCATTCCCTCGGCCCTTCTGTCTCACTAAATATATCCTCGCTTCTTAAAAACTCCCCACTTTCTCCTGCCTCCCTCCTGGCTTTGCAGTCTTGGCTGCCATCTTCTCTTTTACTTTCTTCCATCTTTTGGTCATTCTTCACCACGTTCTAGTGCGGGCACTGTGCCGGGCACAGGAGCACGCCGGTGAGACCCCTCTGTCTGCCCTGCTGTAGCTGGTCCTGACCCTGACCCAGGAGTGGAACACCAGCAGCCGCCCCAGCGAGGACACGCAGCACCTGGCCGTGGAGCTGGCAGACACCAAGGCCACGCTGCGCAGTGTCAGGCAGGAGCTGTGAGTTTCCCAGTGACCCGGTCTTTCTGCTCTTGGGTCCTGTGTCACCACCCGTTGCTCACACATATGGTTCACTGCCATGCGGTGCAGCAAACGGGGCAGCCCTCACAGTGCCCTGGGGTGACGGGGCTCAGCTGTGAGCTGGTTCCCTGTTGGGCTCTGGGCTAGCGCGCTCCCTCCCCTCCCCGGGCCTGCACAGCAGGGTTCTGCTGGGCCTGTAGGGCTCCGGCCAGTCCAGACCTGGCAGACTCAGAGCAGCAGCCTGCCACTCAGCCTCGGGCCCAGTGTGGGTGCTCTTGACTGGAGGGAGGATGTGTCTCTCCCGTCCCGTCCGGTGGACCTGCTCCCGCTTTCCTGCAGCTGGTGATGGCACCATGCCCGGTATCTGGGAAGCTGCCAGCCTTCACCTCCCTGCCAGTGGGCCTCCCTGCCTGCCTGGCTGTGGAGGGAGCAGTGGCTCTGGGGGCTCCTTCCCTGTCCACACCCTCAGAGGAAAGCTCAAGTCTGTGGTGAAGTCTGAGAGCTGCAGTGACAACTTAAAGCTCGCCTTGGACTCCAGAGCGTTATTGCAGCCCCACGTGCAGACGCCCTCCTTATGCCTAGAAGCCAGGACCCCCTCCTTCCCCGCTGTGGTCTCCCAGGTGGTGGGCTTTCCGGGTGCTTCTGAGGAGCCCTCACCACGTGTTCTCATCGCCCCCAGGGAGGAGAAGACGAAGCAGCTGGCGGACGCCAGGCATCAGTTGTACCAGCTGGTGCTGGAGCTGCAGGAGGCCCGGCGCAATGTGAGCAGGAGGCCTATCGTGTGGGCTGGGGGTGGGGGGCTGGGACGCCCCAGTCACCGGGGCCCCAGGTCCAGGATCGTGACCTGGGACACCTCTCCTTCCCGCTCAAAGCAGCGCTGCCTGAGAGCCAGTTGTCCTGGGAGCTGCTGGGGGGTGACATGCTGCAGTGAGAGCATGTGGGGCCCCCACACAGGGGCCTGCACATGGACCAGCTTGGCCGCCCCTGGCTTCTCCTGGGGCTGCAGGGACTTGGGCCTTTCCCCAGCCCCGAGGGTGCCCTGAGCCAGGTCCCCTGCCTTTGCCCACCTCCCAGAACATGGAGCTGGCGGCCAGCGCCCAGGCTGCTCGTGCCCCCTCCCTGAGCTGGACTCCCTGAGGGAGAAGGAGGCGCGTGGAGAGGCTGGAGATGGAGGCGATGGGCCTCAGGCAGAAGGAGAAAGACATGGACTTCTCTGCAGCCGCATGGAAGGGAGCCCAGCAGGGGCAGGCGGCCTGCGGGCACTTTTGTCTTGGAAGAGGGCAGAGGGGCCGTGATGCCTCCCCAGTTGGCGCTCTCCCTGCACCCCAGACTGTCTGTGCGACCCCTGGGCTCGCTCTAGTAGTGGAAGGAATAGGATTGGGATTGTGGTTGAAAGGCCCTGATTCTTCTAGGACTTTCCCTTCTCCTTCATGCTATAGTGATGACTTTCAATTCACTAATCTTTTTCTTTAAGACTCCTTGTAATCTCTATGGCTAAATCTTACCAGGACTGTTTCCTCATCTATAAAACAGAGATAACTGTGCTAGTCCGTGAGGTTTATACAATGAAAAAGGTAAAATACCTGGTATTTGGGCAAGTCCCATATGAAGCTCTCCGTGCTGTAGCCTACTCGGATCCCGAGGTTATGGGTCTGTTCAGGGGAGGGTGTCAGGGCTGAGGGGGGATGGAGACCAAGACCCAGGCAGGGTTACTGATGCTCTGACCATGCACCCAACTGCCTCACGTGAGCAGTGGGTTCAGGACCCCCTCTTCCAGGCTTGTTTGCTCCTCCCACCTACTCAGGGAGTGGCTGTTCCCGCAGGAATGTTGGTGGCTCACTGCTCTGCCCCCTGGGGAGAAGGCACCCTGGGTGCTGTGCCCAAGCAGCCCGGCCCAGGAGGGGTGGGGGTGGGAGGCCAGCTCTCGGCTTTGTCCTGGAAATGGTCCCCTGGCCCTGCTGGTGATGAAAGGCATCAATCTGCAGCACAGACAGGTGTGGGGCACAGGCACCCTCACTCACAGGTAGGAGGGTTGCGGAAGGTCATGTGCAAGCTTCCCCAGGCTGCCGCCTCCGCAGCCTCCTGCACACGGGGAACCTAAGGCAGGCCCCACATCTCAGCCAACACTCTGCCCCGTGGATGGGGGCGGGTTTCAGGGCTCAGCCTCTGTCTCCGTGTCTCTTCCGGGCCTGTCCAAGCAGCCTCGCTCAGTCATGCAGGCGCAGTGACTGAAGGCCTGTGTGGCACCAAGCCCTGTGCCAGGGGCAGGGGATCTAACACAAAGCAAGACTCACTCCTGGCACTGGGGAGCTTCTGGGCTTTTGCACTGTTTCCCATGGGAACCCCTGTTCCGTGTTCTCAAGGTGTGTGCCTCTGGATAACAGCAGCAACATTTTTAATATCCTATTTAATAAGAGCCTAATATGCAAATTGTCCCCTTGGATGGGAGTTCCACAGGGAGGCCAGGAGTTCGACTGCTTGCTATGACATGCGCTGACCACCAGGGGAGGACGTGGAACATTGCTGGCATTGGCAATGCGCTGCGACCTCTTGCTGGCTACCCGGGAGCGGGGGTGACAGGGATGGAGGTGCTGTAAGAATGCGAGCTCGTTCTCACTCCCCCTGCAACCCTCCCCCGGGACGCCAGGGCTCGCCCGCCAGGGAAGCTCCTGAGCTCAGGTGCTGGTGCCCAGGAGGAGCCCGCCCTGCACCCGCACAACCTCTTTAAGGTGAGCCAGGCCACAGCAGCCAGGACTACAGGGGCCTGTGGGGCTCCTGGTGGGTTCGAGCAGGAGCTGGTCTGCAAGGCCGGCCAGGAGAGAGCGTGCTGCCCTCCCTGCTTCCGGGGGACACCACTGGGCGGACCAGAGGCCTACTCTGCTCTCCATCCCGCAGTGTCCAGCCATGCTCACCGCATCTCTGTGTGGAGACTTGGGCACCATGACTCAGGTGTCGGGGTGAGGGGGTTGCGCGGGGGCCAGGGGCCCAGAGGTCAGCTGTGACCTGCCCTTCCACGCCAGACGCTCACACTTCAATCTCCAGCCAGGCCTAAGGACCAACCCAGCAGGAATTTCATGCACCAGGCCTCTAGTCAATTAATCATTTTGCTGTGAAACTAGTAATGCCTTACACTTTGCATTAGTAAATGAATTACAAGAGAAATAGAGAGGTCCATGGAGACCAGGCCACATAGAGGATGAGTCACACTGTTCTCCAAGGCCCGTGTGCCAGGGCCCAGGGAGCAGAGAGGACAGAGCTTGCGCCCACATGCTTACATCACAGTGGTGCCAACAGCCCTGCAGGCTGTGCACAGCCTCCCGTCAGCCCTGCTGGGCCAGGTTTCCTGTGTGCAGCGCGAGCCCCTGAGGGCAGGGGTAGGGGCCTGTCTGACTGCATGCCTGGGGCTGGCACCCACAAGGCACTTGGTAGTGACCTCACAGGTCAAGTAAAAACCCATCTCAGCATGAAAAGACTTGCAACCTGGGGAGAAGGACGGGGGAATCAGAGGTGTTATCTCCTTCGGACGGTGACAGTGCCGGGTGTGATGGGCAGCAGAGCAGAGAGCCAAACACGACTGTCACGTGGACACCCACCATTCGGGGCCCTCCTATGGGTACACGGGGAGCCACAGACGGCCCGGTGGCCGTCCAGTGTCGCCACTGAGAAACATAAAAGGGGAGGGTGTCAGTGCCACAACCTGAGGAGACAGGCTTGGGCGCCCCTAGGCACAGCTGGGAAGTGGGGGTGCACCAGGGGATCCTTGACTTCCGTCTGCAAACACTCATCCCACCTCTGCCAGGGCCCGGGGTGGAGGACAGAGGAAGAGAGAGAGTGCCTGGAAGGTCCCGCTGGTCCTATGCTTTGTCCTTGGCTGAAATTCCCGCTTCCAGAGGGCAGAATTGCAGGTGCCTTGAGGGTCCTGGGCAGCTGAGGGCCAGCTGGGCCTGTCTCTGCCCCTCAGAGAGGGATGGGCACTGAGCTTCCTGGGCAGGGCTTGCTCCCAGAGGCAGCGGAGGCTCCGCAGGGGAGTCCCAGCTCTCACTCCACTTGCTGGGTGTGGAGCAAGCCTTGTCCCCGTCCATCACAGAAGAGGGGGTCGAGGCACCTCTGAGCCCCTCGTGCCCTGGCACCGGGTGCCGTCGATAGGAACACGTTTCTAGTGAGCTTATAACGTGACGTTCTGTCCACAGATGGGGCCCCTGGATCTGATCGTGCAGGGAGGGGCAGGGCGGGTGGTGGCAAGGCAGGGAGGAGCTGGGTTTAAGATCGGGCCCCGGGTCAGGTGGTCTCACACACTCTGCCTCCTCCAGGCCCAGCCTTTGCCACTTTAGGACTCAGGCACAGCTTCTCGGGGTCTGGTCTCACACTTCTGCGGTGGTGGGGTGTGCAAAGCAGGTTTAGATGTTTCTGCTGCCTGATACATGGGGAAGGTTGGCACCCCCAGAGAACTGAGGCCCACTGGAAGAGTAGCTATAAATCATTCCGTTCCATGCTGCACTCTGCTTCTGGACACTTGTCCATCCCTGCCTTTCCCCAGGTCCCTCAGGGCCCAACTCACATGGCACCTCTGACTCCCCCTCATGGTGTGATTCAGCTGACAAGTGTCTTTAATCACTTCTGGGGGCCCCGTGCGAACAGAAGTGCACAGGCCTGTCCTGCAGGAATAGCCTTGTGGGGGGGGAGGGGCGGACAGGCCAGTTCAGTGTTGCCTCATAGTGGGCACTCTGGGTGCCCAGCATCTGACTCAGTGGGTGGGATAGAGTGGAGTTGAAGTCCTCAGAGTGGGCAATTCCGGCTGGGTTTTGAAGGCTGAGTAGGAGTTGGTTATAAGGATGACCGAGAGGCTGTGCTATTGGATCATTCAGGGCCTGAGAATATGGTGAGACTGGTGAATACTGGTGGGTAGACACAAGATGAGAATTCTGGGGGCAGTGGCCAAGCGGGGAGAGCTGGGCCTCCTTCCTGTTGAAGCCCCTCCATGAGCTCCGGCTCACATCACTGATAGTGGTCGGGGCTCCTTACCCACGCGGGCTCCTTAAGGATAAGACACAAGGCTGCTGAGGGCAGTGAAGAGACAGGTCTGGACCTCTCCAGCCTGAGTTCAAGCCAGCTTCACCCCTGGCTGGCTTTGTGACTTGGGGTTCATTCCTTAATTGACCCAAGTCAGCCTCTTCGTGTGTAGGAAGGGACTGTCCCTGCCTCCCTCTGGGGGCTGTTGTGAAGAGTGAATGTGGCAGAGACAGAGAGCACCTAGTGCAGGGCCGGGGACAGGCAGCGAGGGGGCTGCCAGGTGAAGCCAGAGTCACTGACCAAACCCTTCCCGCTGCCAGGCTTTGACCAGAACCGTGTCCACTGGTGGTAGGTGCACGGTTTCCCCTCTACCGAGAATCCGGGGTTCTGGCCCGTGCGGGGAAATGAACACATGATGGATAAGCAGGAGCTACTGGCTCGCTCCCAGGTGTTAGAACCCGTGAGTGGGGCAAGCCTTGGAGAACAGCCCGCCAAGAGAAATAGGCATGTCCCCGTGTATGTGTGCTTGCAGACTCTGAGGGCATTCAGGGGAGACTCAGTCCCCCTGAGACTGAGTGGTGCTGGGAGGGCTTGTGGGGGTGGGGCGGGACCAGGGATGAGGGGGATGAGCCGAACGGCTCCCCGGTGTGTGCTGGGCACTGGGACAGGAGTGAGTGCAGTGGACGCCGCCCGTGAGGTTGCCTGTAGGGGCCCCACCGTTGTGTTCCACCCCCAGCGTGTGCCTGGCACACAGAGGCCATAGTACTTGTTTGCTTGTTGTGTCTTACAGACCCTCATTTCCGGGAAACTGCCCAGAGCTGTTGTTTCTCTAAGAGTAGGTGTGTGACATGTTCAAATAGGACCTGCTATTGAACAAAAGCTCGTCTGAATTTTGTTCCAGGACCCAGATCAGTGGAGTGACTGTGAGAGGCCTAGACTCGGCCCTCAAAGCCAGGACAGACTCTCAGCCCCACCCCTTCCTTGTTTAAGAAAGTGGCTCAGCCACGTCCCACACCTGTCAGCAGGTGCACGCGTCCAACCACCGAGGCTGTACATGTCAGACGCTCTCACAGAGTTCCCTTCCCGAATTTAAACAGTGTCTTCCTGCGGGGATTTTTCCATCTGGCCTGGCCTAAAGGAGAAGGGCAGGGGCTCAAAGGTGGAGACAGAACTTCCTGCGGCAGCAGGGTCATCCCTAGGTTGTTGGTTTGGGTCCAGTGACTGGAAGAGCTGTTGTCATGACCAGGGGCCTTAACCTGATGGCTCTCATGTGTGTTCTTGCTGACCAGGTGCCGACTGGAGACGATTATTTTTCCATGGACACCGAGGGCCATCTCCAGGAGCATTGGATTTGGTATTGGATTGATAAGCTATTCGAGCGGGAGAAGGAGAATGTGCAGCTGAAATCGAGGCTGCACCACCTACAATTGGTAGGACAAGCTGTGGTCACCACGTGTAGCACAGATGGGGGCAGTTTTAGGTTCATGTTGTGCCCTTCTCTGATGTTCAGCTACTGGATCGGTGCTGCTGCCAACACAGTGGCCCTCTGAGGGCAGAGAGTCGCTTGCTAAGCTCAGTGGCTTGAGTGGGCACCACTGAAGCCTCCAACACAGAGAGGGCCTGATGCTGTGTTGCTTTCCTGTGAGGATGGAGGGGTTGGGCCTCTGTTGCAAAAAAAGTCTCCTCGGGCGTTTATGATGTGGGTTGAGCTGTGATGTGAGAGTCCCTACGGCCTTTCCAAGGCGTTAGGCCTGCTAAGGGGCCACAGAGCTGCCGTCACCATAGCACTTGCTCTAAAGCCCTGTGCTGTACGTCACTTTGTTCAGACACCCCTCAGAGACCTCGGGTGTCTTCATCCCCTAGGTCACTGAGTCAGCATACCTTTTAGTGGCTGTAAGTCTCACAGCTGGGCCATGTGCTGGAGTCATTTCTGTGCAGCTGTGTTTTTGGTAGTGAGCAGGGGCATGCAGGCCCTTCATCCTGGGGGAATGAGGACAGATGCACGGGGGCCGGGGCTTTTCCAGAGCTTGCCCCAGTCCACATCCTCACCCCCACCCCCACTTCCTGCACTAGGCCCGGGACACAGACCAGAAATGCCTTGAGGAGCTGCGGGAGGAGATCATGGCCCTCAAGACGGCACAGGGGCAGAGTGTGGAGGAGTCCGCCCACCTACACTGGGAGCTGGAGCAGCTGTCAGAGGGTAAGCAGCAGCTCCTGGTGGCTGGGAGCCAGCCTGGCTGTGGATTCTCTCTTACCCAGGGAGCTGAGCCCTTGGCTCTGAAACTCATGTGTCAGCCCTTCCTCTACCCAAGTAAATAGGGTTTTATTCAAGGGCCATTTGGAACTGTGTCATTGCAATTCTCCCCAAGAAAATGAAGGGCCTGGCCACCTTGAGTCAGGACGCAAAATGTGAAGGAAGTGTTGCCAGATTTCTCAGCTTCCGTTCAGCCAGTACCAGGAGCTTCCAGATGACAGCACGCTGATGCCCAGGGGGTGGCATCTTCGATCTATCGGTGGAGGATTGGAAGCTCTGGATGCAGGAGACGTCCCCAGTGGTCACTCGCCTCCATTATAGTTGTACCCGGGGCATGGTTTCCTCCGTTGATTTCATAATCGGACAGATGGGTATGGTCTGCTCTCTGTCTTCCTGGGCTGGGGCTGCTCAGTGGCTGCTGTTCAGGGGACCCAGGCCTCTTCCTCTCCCTCTGGTGTTTGCCCCCTCCCAGCCCCCAGAGGAGGTGAGGGGGTGGCCAGGGAAGGTGGGTGTGGTGGCCAGCAGTGCAGCAGGAGCCTCAGCACCCGGCAAACATCAAGCCAGTTCCTGTGTCCAACAATCGCACGTGCACCTGAGAGTGCCGGTTAGGGTTTGCTTAGAGCTCTGCAGAGCCAGGAGGGCCTTAGGCTGGTTTGGGGAGGGGCTGCTTTTTCAATTCTGAGCGTCATTCCTCAGCGTCATGGAAAGGCTGTTGAAAGCAGCTGGGTATTCCTTCTCTTCAAGGCGTCCCATCCGCTCCAAACCTAAAATCAGTTCATTGAACTACGAGTCTGTGTGAGAAGTTAGTTCTTTCTGTGGTTTGGTGTCTCCCCAGTCCTGGGAACCCAGGCTCTGGGAGTTCAGGTTCCTGGGGAGCACACTGCCCCCTGGTGGGACACAGAAGTGGTGCCAGCTGGCAGGGACTGGCTCAGACCAGATGTGCTTGTTAGAGACCAAGGTGGCTGATGGGGTTGGAAAGCCTCCCTGATCCAGATGCTCAGTGCAGCTTGTGAGCCCTTCAGGGTCAGTGACTGACTTCTTCTTCATGTTCCCAACTCCTACTGCTCAGCTGGCAGCTCACGAACAAAGCGTGAACGTACTTTGTGTGGTTGGGGTGGTGGCTTCTTGAGTCAGAAAGGCCTGGTTTGAAGTCCTGGCTCCTCTCCTTGTTAGCCAGGTGACCTCTTCTGCTCCTCAGTCTTCTTATCTGAAAAATGGGGGTAATGACGCTGCCTCACAGGATTGCCATGGGTACCGTGTGAGAGGAGACAGTGAAGCGTTAGGCTGTGCCTGGCCCGCGGGGCGCCAACAAAGGATGGCTGTTCTTCTCGCCCTTGTCTTATCCAAAGATACCCATTGCTCTGCTTCTTGGGGTGCTCGTGAGCAGCCCTACTAGCAGTACAGTGTGATCAGGCTCCCAGAGCTGAGTGTGTGGCCTGGAGGGACAGGCGAGGGAACAACCCTGACCCCTCGGACAGTCATGTTTTCCTCCTGAACAAGCCCCGGGAGTTTCCCAAAGTCACACACCTGCTGGCGGCAGAGAGGGGCCGCGAACTCCCATTCATCTCAGGTCTGTGCTCCCTTTCTGTTCTGCATTGAAGCTGTTTAAAAGCAAAGGAGGACATTGCCTTTTTCTGCCTTATGTTTTCATCTCACTTAGAATTTTAAAAGCAGTTTGGATACACTGTGTCATTCTCTTTCAATGCAACTGTGAAAGTACAAAATGAAATCTCTGACTGAAGGACTGTACCCAGAGATGGCGAGTACTGGGCGTATGCGCCCCAGAGCCTCTTCCACCCACAGACATGCGGTCAGTGATCGTGTCCCCGCTGCACCCTCGGCTGAGCCACCTGGATTCCCACCACTCTGAGGCTGGCACAGAGAGCGCACTCTCTTTGCCATCTCCGTTAG
Organism: Myotis nattereri; assembly: GCF_964212035.1. Classification (NCBI taxonomy): domain Eukaryota; kingdom Metazoa; phylum Chordata; class Mammalia; order Chiroptera; family Vespertilionidae; genus Myotis; species Myotis nattereri. Next base: position 8,428,874 of record NC_138085.1, on the reverse strand, counting down.
TCTCTGAAATCTTTGGCTTGACGATCAGGTTAAAACGTGGCAGAAAGTGGTGCCAACAATTCCACTGTCTTGAACGTTTGCATTGGCTTCTCTCTGCCATCACCTGCTTTCTTCTTAAGCTCTGCTTGCTCCCCTAACAAACCCAGCTGAGCCAGCAGAGGGGCCGTAACCGCCCGAGGAACCCTCAGGTGCAGACAGCAGCAGCACCCTGGGAAAAAGGGAGGGCACCCAGCTGACCATCCCAGACCCTCAAGCCTAGGGCTCAGGGTGATGGCCGTCTCAGGGCCGGGGGCAGAGAGCAGAAGCTGAGGCCCCTGGAATATGGGCTCTGACTCCACTTTGCTCTTCAGCCTCCAGCTGCTTCCTGAAGCTGGACAAAGAGAAGCAGAGCCTCCAGGACACCATCCAGGGGCTGCGGGATGCCTCCCTGGCCCTGCAGGAGAGCAGCCTCCAGCGCCGGGAGCTGGAGAAGGAGAACCAGCAGCTCAGAAAGCAGGTACCCATGGGTGGTGTCCGGAACATACAGGCATGTAAGTGGCCAGGGGGAGCACCCAGGTGTCGGTGAGCATGCGCAGCTGGGGGACAGGCAGAGTCCAGTGCAGCCACTGTTACGGTAGGGGGACAGGAGGCCTCCTGGAGAGGCGTCACGAGGCAGCATGAGGAGCCCCTGCAGCAGTGAGACCGCACACGATGGGCCTCTGTGCGCCTCGTTGCCCTCATCTGTGAAATGGGGGTAACGATGCACCCACCAGTAGGTGCGGTGAGGATGGTGTGAGTTAGTGCAGGCAGAGGGTCCAGCCCGTGGTAAGTGCCTCATGGAAGGAGAGCAGCGCCCTGTTAGAAACCATCAGGCGGGCCCGGGAGAGAAGCAGCGATGGAAGACTCGCTCCCGTGTGGAGACCATGGATGGGCCGTTTCAGGGCTTGGCTGCTGGTGACAGGAGCGCAGTGCCCACTCTCTCCTTTCGGTGGAGGGGATGAGGAAGAAGAGATGGCTGGACTGCATTGCCTTTCTGGACAAACCAGGTCTTCCCAGTAGCGCAGTAGAAGACATCTGGGAGGACAGACAGGCTTCCCAGCCAGGTTCATCCTACAGTTACCAGGACCCCATTCACATGGCAAGAAGGGCCCTGAGAGGCTAGCGACAGCCTCCCTGTGCCGGTCATTCTGGGTCAGAGGGCCTCAGTCCATGTAGCCACCACGGGTGACACAGCTGCGTCATGGGCTCTGAGCACACCTTCACGGGTGCCCGGATTCCGGGTGAGGAAGGCGCAAGGGCACTCTTGCTTGCTGACCACCTGGCAGGACTGGTGCTTTCAGGTGTCTGGGTGTCTGTCCCGACCGGCCCAGGGGTCCTGCCAGTGTCATTTGCTGAGGCTGCCCCGGCAATGGAAGGTACGTGGGCTGCAGACCGGAGACCTGGGTCCCGCTGGTCACAGCTCTGCTGGAACTTCATCTCTGGATGAGGCTTGGGACTGCCCCTCCTCATGTGCAGTGGTTTCTCCAGGCCTCTCGTGGGACGTCCGAGGTTCTGTGACTCACGCTTCTCATCCTTTGAGGCTCCGTGCGCCTCGCAGCAGAGCAGCTGCCAAGCAGTGCGTCCTCTCCCTGGGGGCCGGAGGAAGGCCCTCCTCATACCGCGTCTCTCTGTGCAGCGCAGCTCAGGGAAAGCCACCAGACAGTCTGGGTGTTAGATTCATGTGGGCCGGGCACAGTGAATGTCTCTGTAAATGGCAGCTCAACCTCTGCCGAGATAGAAAGGCTTGACCTTTAGAAAGATGAGAACCTCCAACGGGGCAGGTCCTCAGGGGTGAGCTGCAGAGGCCTGCGCTGTAGCCTCTGGCCCAGCTCCCGGCAGGGCTGAGAAATGATCTCTGATGCTTCTCCTGCCCTCAGCGTCCACTCCGGTCCCCCCTCCGCACACACAGGACAGGTGGTGGCTGCCGCCTCCCCACATGACTCCTTAGCCCTGTCTCTCGGGTCCCATCCCCACTTCCTCTCCTGATCAGTTCCCTGTAAGACCCCAGGACAGTCCTGCCATAGCCCTCAGAGACTTGTCTTGGCTCTGAGCCCCTGGTGGGAGGGAGGGGCCACAGCTCCCAGACTAGCACTGTCCCTTGTTTGCTACCAGGAGCCTGTGAAGGTGGCCCTTCTGCTCTCCTCCCTGTCCTGCTCAGCCCGCTTGGGGCCTGGCTGCATCATGGGTCCTCCTAATGTTGGATCGATGGTGCATCTGGGCCATCAGCTAAAAACCACAGGGGACATGGCCTGACATTGACCTCCCTGGAGCCAGGACAGGCCCATCTTGGACACGTCCAGACAACATGGCCCTCTGGGAGGTGTCTGAGAAGAAGGGACAAGGGTCAGCCAGGACAGGTGGCCTGGAGTCCCAGGCCCCCCCGGTGCCAGCTCCGCTCTCCCACCACCCAGTGTCGCCCAGGATGTAGGCTGCCTTTGGTCTGTGTAAACCTTAGTTCCCGAAGTTCACGTCCTTCCCTGTAACTCATGACCTTTCTGTGGACCTTAGAGAGGGTGCGCCCCCCACCCTCACTTGGCACTGACATCCTCAGACTTCATTCCTCTTAGGAAGAGGGCAGCCCTTTGGGGCCTATCGTGGGAACACAAGCGCAGCACAGGGGCTGATGGCAGGCCCCTGGCACCTGCGTGCTCTGGGCACCTGGAGCCTCCACACAGGAGCCGTGGCCCAAGCCTGGTGCTTTGAGGAAGACAGGAAACCATCTCAGCCCAGGCAGCTCTCAGAGTGGTTCTCAACCTTCCTAATGCTGTGACCCTTTAATACAGCTCCTCATGTTGTGGTGACCCCCAACCATAAAATTATTTTCGTTGCTACTTCATAACTGTAATTCTTCTACTGTTATGAATCGTAATGTAAATATCTGATATGCAGGATGTATTTTCATTGTGCGTGACCCACAGGTTGAGAACCGCTGCCCTAGGGGAAGGGAGGGCCTTCAGGGAAGGATAGGAGTGAGAGTTCCAGTTCCACGGCAAAAAGAAGCAGGGAAAGATGGGGGTGTCCAGCGGAGGAGGGGGGCCGGGGGGGCATGGGGCAGTCACAGCTTCAGACAAGAAGCAGCCACACCAGATATGCAAAGGTTGGACATAACATTCCTTTCACTGGGACAGACGGGGGCAGCAGGGGAGAAGGATTAACAGTAAGATGGGGAGGGGTGAACAAGGCAGGAGGGTGGGGGTCACACACCCCAGGCCCTGTCTGAGAGAGCAGGCCTGGGGTCGGCCCACTGCGGTGCGTTCGGCTCTGCCGCATCCTCACTGTGGGGCTCTGGGCAGATCACTGGACTCCCTGGGCCGGTGCCCTTCTCTGAATGAGGGGGAGTGACAGCTGCGCGGGGCCTTCCTCCTCAGGGCCGGCTCCAGAGCAGGCGCTGCCATCAGGGCCGATGCCTGCTTCCTGCTGAGCCCAGACCTGGTGCTGGGAAGTGAGGCAGCGATCAGGAAGGAGAAGAAAGATGTTCTCACTTGTGAGAAAGACTCAGACACGTAGCTCCTTGCAGCGCCTTTTGCTGTTGACCCTGGCTGGGTGGGGCTGCCCCGTCCTCGGGTCCCCATGTTGGGGCAGGGGGCTGGGTGTGCCCACAGGGTGCTGTGAGGGCACGGATATGAGCCCCACTGTGCCTGACCCTCCCCTTCATGGGGAAGAAGCTGCCTGCCTGCTACTTCCTAGGAGTCTGGAGACAGTGCCCAGACCTGTGAGATAAAGGCAGGGCGGCCTCGGCCCAGGAGAAGTAGGCAGAGCTGGCATTAGAGCAGCGATCCTTCCGGGAGTTTGTCAACCTGCCTGTACCAGGCCGCCCCCAGCCAGGTGAATGGAGCCAGCTCTCGGTCCTGCTGCTCACTGGGTTGCTGGGTATCTGAAGGTCCTGCCCCCAGAGGTTCTAGTCGGTGGCCTGAGGTCTCGGGTGTTTAAAAGCTCTGAGAGCCACCTGATCTGGATCGTGGGGCTCCTCTGTTTTAGCTTTAGAGCCATCATCCCAAGCCAGCATCAGGGTCACAAGTCAAATGCAGGCTCTTGGGCCCCAGCCGAGAATGACCATGTCAGAAGCTCTGAGGGTGGGGGGGTCCTGGCGTTCTCAGGAGGGGTCAGCTCTTGTTGCACCTGCCCCCTGCCAGGTGTGAGCTGAGCATGTCACCCTGACAGAAGCTGGCGCCCATGCCTGCTGCTTGCTGGCACTGTCAGTTAAGGACACCTGCTCACAGTCACATCGTTAGCAGGGAACCACCTTCTCCCCATCCCCTGTGGTCATGAGTTTGGTGTCAGTGGGAGGGGACAGCAGCACGGGCCTCGCCTGGGAGTCGCACCTCAGGGCCCACCCTGAGTCTGAATCTGCATCCATCACGGTGTTCAGGTGTCAGGCACAGAGTGTGAGACGTGCGGGTCCAGGCAGTTCATGTTCAGGGAGTGGGCACTGGTGGTTCCCACAGAAGAGCTCCGTGTCGGGCCGCTGATTGGGCAGTCGTCCAGGCAGGACGGAGCTGGTCTGACCTGGGCAGCAGTGGGGTGTGGAGGGGGAGCCGCATGGGGAATGAGGACAGGCCTTGGTGGTCCATTTACTTGGAGGGGAGAGGAGGAAGAGAGATAGCAGAGGACCCCTCCGAGCAGCTGGATGAATAGGAATGCCACCAACTGGGTGAAGTCCCTGTAGGACATCCAGTGGTGGCTGCTGGCCCCAGGAATGTGGCCTGGCCCTCAGGACAGTAGTAGACACGGCCTAAGACGGAAGCATTGAGAGTGAGCAGTGGAAAGCTGGGAGGGAAGCTGACCAATTGGTGTCCATGGCCTTTTTCTCTACCATGAGCTGGAAGTGCACACCATGGGCTGGGAGGTGATGGTCAAGGGTATGGGGAGCTCACTGCACAACTAGGCCTGACCTGGGCAGCAGCTCAGGGACACCACACAGGAGCCAGGCTCCTCCCTTCCTGCTCTGCAGCCTTGGCAGTGGCTGATGTACCTCCCCAGGAAGTGGGCAGGAAGGTTTCCCCTTGAGAAAAGGCCTGATAAAGTGTTCCGTGGGGCTGACAGGTTTCGGGTTTGCTTTAAAACACAGTTCACTCCCTGAAACGGACTTTTGCACTTGTTGGGTCTTTGACTCCGCAGAATGAAGACTGGCAAGTCCAGATGGAAAGAGAAAAGCAGACCAGCCGGGATCTGGCAACTCTCTGTGAGGAGCTGGTGGAGGAGAGAGAACAGCTGCTCCGTGACATCAAGACCCTGAAGGCTGAGGAAGCCCAGGAGGTAGGCCCTCCAGCGCCATGCCTCCCCTGGCGCCCCTGCCTGCAAGAGGGAGATTCCAGGACCATAGGCTGTCCTGGGAATCCAGCAGTGATTCCCGGGTCACCAGTCTCTTCCCTCAGCTTCAGCTCACACCAGCAATTCCAGCCACAGCAGGGGCGTGGGGACAGATATTGCTTCCCAGGGACACTGGCAATCTTTTTGTTTTTTCAATCTATTTTTTATTTGTTTCAGAGGGAAAGGGAGAAGGAGAGAGGGATAAAAACATCAATGATGAGAGAGAATCATTGATCAGCTGCCTCCTGCTTGCCGCCTACTGGGATTGAACCAGCAACCTGCACATGTGCCCTGACCGGTAATTGAACCGTGACCTCCTGGTCTATAGGTTGATGCTCAACCATTGACCCACACTGTTTGGGCAGCACTGGCCATCTTGTTTATGATTGTCATGACTTGGGGGAGGAGAAGGGAGGTGCTCCTGGCTGTGCTCCTGGCTGTGGTGGGAGAGGCCAGAATGCTGCTAAATGTCCTGCAGCTCATGGGACAGCCCGCAGGACAAAGATCCCCCTTCAAATGTCCAGCTTCACACTCAGAGCCCTGGATAACCTCCAGGGTTGACCCGCCTCACACTACAGGAAGTCCTAGGGTAGGCAGCCCAGTGCTGGGGCAGCGGCTCAGGGACGCCACCCAGAAACCAGGCTTCTCTCTTCCTGCTCTGCCAGTCTTGGCAGTGGCTGTTGTACCTCGCCAAGAAGTGGGCAGGAATAATGTGGAGTGTGAAGAGACAGAGGGAAGGCCTCCCGGGATCCTCTGTGGACATCTCATTGGCCACACCTGACACATGACTAACCCTAGCTGCAAGGGAGGCTGGGTATCAGGTACTTGAGTTCTTCAGCCTCTCTAGTATTGCAGAAAAGGGACTTGGGGTGGTGCTGTGTAGACTTAAGAGGCTTGCATCCACCCTCCCCCAATATGGCTTCCAGTCTAGGAGGTGGAACGACAGGTGACAAGCCAGGTGACTTGAGACGTGTGCTATTGAGGGAATATACGTGGGTCCAGGGAGAGACTTACTGGGTGGAGGACATTCAGAATCGTGGTGCAGGGCTTCCCTGAGGAGCTGTCAGTCACACTGAGCCCTGGAGGATGAGAAGGAGCCAGTGATGCTGAGGCCGCGGGTGGAGGCAGGTGAGCATTCACAGCAGAGGGAAGAGCATGTGCAGTGTCTGCAGGGGAGAGTGGCGTGAGGAGCGGCCACAGAGGTGGGCGGTCAGCTCTCGAGCCCCTGTGGACCAGGGTAAAAGCACCAGGAAATCACCTCACTGCTTTAGGAGAAGATGTGGTTTCTGTTTCTGAGTCATCTGGCTCCTGTGAAAGTGTTGAGACTGGAACTGTCTGGGGGGGGATCTCCGTGCCCTTCACCTTCTGTCCATGTCAGGCCTCTGGGAAACGTTAGGACGTCCTTTGGGGCCATGATGAAATGGGCATTCCAGGCCTACACTTTAGGTCTCCCATTTGGACCGAAATCACGCCTGTGTCGTTTCCATTGTGTTTTCCTGCAGTTCAAGGATCTTAAACAACTGGTGCGTTCGCTGCGCGAGAGTTCACAGACCAGCAGCAAGGCCCGCCTGAAGGGCCAGAAGACTGAGAAAAAAGTCCTCCTCCAGACGGTGACGGACTCCAAAAGGAAAGTGACCATGATGGAGTGGGAGTGGTGGCAGCTGTGCCGGGACCTGGAGCAGCTGAAGGCGCAGGCGGCGCAGGCACAGGAGCTGGAGCACATGAAGGCGCGGGTGAAGGAGCACGTGGTGCGGGCACAGAAGCTGGAGCAGGAGCTGCATCGGCTGCAGGAGGAGATCGAGAAGCTGGCCATGGAGATCAGTGCCCTGACAACGGCCCCTGAGAGGGTCCACGCCCTCGAGCGGGAGAGCCCGGACCTGTTGCTGGAGAACCAGAGGCTGCAGACGTCTCTGGACACCCTGCAGCCCGAGGGCCTGGAGCAGGACAAGCAGCTGGACACCAGGGTAATTCTGGCCTCAGAATGAGTTAGGACGGATTCCTCCCCGGTTAACTTTCTGGTGGTTTGAATGCGGTTGGATGGGTGTTGTGTAAATATCGGAGAAATGGGTTGGTAGTGCTGTTCAGGTTCTCTATATCCTTACTGATTTTCCATGCACTTTTCAAAGTGGTCAGAGAGGGTACCCACGGAGCTTATCCAGAGAAAGGGCATAAATTGCCAAGAAAGGTCACATGTGCAGAGAGGGGCCCAGGACTAAGCTTAGGCCCATGGGGCAGTCCGTTTCTGCCATGGGCCTTCCCAGAGCAGCTCCTTGAGTGCAGGGAGAACTGTCCTCAGCACGGCTGGGTGTTGCCTCTCCTGAGGGTCCTGCTATTTTGGTGTCGACACTTGACCTGCTCTTGGCCCCACTCCGTGTGGGGACGTGGGGATCCGGAGTCTGTGGTCCCCCTGGGTCTGCACCTGGTGAGGCATCATCCCCTTCTCCCTCCCAGCAGGTGGAAAATTCCACTCTGAGCTCCCAGAGCGCCTCGCTCACTGCGCTCACAGAGCAGAACACGCAGCTCCAGCACCAGCAGCTGGCGGCAGCCCACAAGGCCCTGCAGCAGGAATACGTGTGCCTGGGCGCGCTCCACGAGCACCTGACTAGGGAGCACGAGGCCCTTCTGGACAAGTACCGCCGCCAGAAGACACTGCTGAGTCGGACCCTGAAGCTGGAGAGCAAGGCTCTCAGTGACAGGTGGGTGCCTGTGGCTGGGGGTGACTGACAGGCTCCCCGGGCTCCTGTCCCACCTTCACTCTGGCCCCTCATGTTTCCTCTGGTCCCGCTGCTTCACAGTGAAGAGAAGTAAATCCACCTTCACCCTCAGCGATGTGGAGTTGGTGCGGCTGGAGACTGAGGGGCAGGAGGGTCCCCCAGGGGAGAAGGGTGTGCCCACTAATCCCGGCTCAGGGAAACCAGGTGTCAGCATTGGGGTCCCAGCTCCCGGGGTATTCCTACCCCTCTTCCTATTCTCTCCAAACCAAGGACCAGGAGGGGAAGTCACCACAGCTGCCGATTTTCAGCGGCGTGCCTTACCGAGCTCCCCAAGCCTTTTCCCTGTCCAAGTCTCAAAAGCTGCACTTCTGGTTTTCTTTTTTTACTTTTAATTTTGGAAAGTTTTGAATATATGGACGTGTACAGACTAGTATAGTGAAAACCCCGGGTTCCCCTCACCTGCAGCAGCATTACCAATACTCTGCCATTCTCATATCACCTTTACCTCTGACTCTCCATATACCTTTTTAAAAGTAAAATTGATGTGCCTTAAATTCATAAATCTTAACTTTGCACTTTTTCAAAATCAGGGCTTTGTGTGCATGTAGTCAGCCAACTTCGTCTGAGCTCCTGCCAGGCAGATCCCTGATTGGAATGACCCCAGCAGGTGCACCGGGACCCAGAGCCTGGGGGAAGTAAGATGTACAGAGGATTCCAATGTGGTGGGGAGAGAGAGGGAGAGATGCGCTAAAGAGAGGCTCTCCCACACTTGGAGCAGCACAGGAGGGAGCTGTCCACTTCCTGTGCTTGTGAGTTATCCCTGCTGAGTTCTTCCCATACCTCTGCCTCAGCAAGATGCTAGGCAAAGGCTGGGGCTTCCCTGGGAGCAGCTGAGGTGCAGGGATTTGGCATCACAGGGACCAGGAGGGCACTGAGCCTGCAGAGCCTGCAGAGGGCGCCTGCTGCTGCATGAACTTGGGGGAGATGACATTCATTTAAATACTCACCCAGTGCTTCCTGTGGACTCTCTCCAGAGCCTTCCACCCCTTTCTCTACCCAGATGCCCATCCTTCGGGGGTGCCGAGATGTCTGCTCCTATCAGACTCTCGTTTCTTCCAGCCAGAATGAGCATCTTCTGCCTCTTGGCATCTCCATCTCTGCCTCCTCCGCACCCATCCTGTGTTCACGAGATGCTTAGTGAGCACCCACTGGGCGCCTGGTGCTGTCTAACATGGTTTGAATGCACCCAGCTGACTACTGATGGGAGCCTCCTGTGGTGCCCACCCCTCACCAGGTGCTGCGGGCCCTACCCTCAATGATAACAGTGTGGATATATTCTTATGGCTGTTCACATGGGAAGGTTTGTACAGGTGGCATTTGACTGGTCTGAGGGAGGAGTTCATTGCTCTGCCTATGACTCCTTGCTTGGTGGACCTACTGTGTGATTCAGTGGTTTTTGCTGGTTGGACAGATAGCTGGAGGCCCTTGGTGTGTCTGCAGCAGGGCTGCAAGTTGGAGGTGGAGGTGCCTGGAACACAGGCCGGGGGCTCTGTATTCATTTCACCTGACACTTGCCTGGGACACTCGCTCCTTCGTTTCCCTGGACATGCACTGGGTGTCAAGCCTCGTACCCGGGATTCAGTGGGGAGAAGCACTCGCAGTTTCTGCCCTGCAGGAGGGTGGTTACTAATGGTTGCGATATGCTTGATCCTGTGCTTTTCCAAGACACAACAGGGAAGCAGGAGGTGGGGACCCTAATGAACCATAGCCCTGTTTGTCAAACCTGGATGAGAAAGATCGCCGCCCTGAAAGCCCAGCAGAGCCATCACCCCCACCTTCCATTTCCCATGTCTGGGCAGCCTCCACTTGTGGCTAAAGGCCACAGGAAGGAATGTTTGTCTTCCAACAGCCGACCGAGCAGGTGTGTGTGTCTGAGTCCGCACAAGTCTTGGCTCCAGGCAGATGGTACAAGTACAGCTGATACGGGGTGGGCAGGCGGGGATGGAGGGCTGCAGGCAGGGGCTGAAACCCTGGAACCTGGGTGGTCTCTGTCAGCCTGTCTCTGGGTGTGGACACCTCAGGAAGGGGGTCTGGAATGGGTTTTGTCTGCCTGGGGACGATTGAACGGTGATGACTCAGTCTCCACCTTGGACCTGGGGAGGCCCCTGAGTCACCTGAACAGGGAAGGTTCCTGCAGGAGGAGGAACAGCCTGGGGCTGGTCAGGGGCTCCCTCCTGTGCTCTGCTGCCCTCCGGAGAGGCTGTGCGGGACCCTCTGCAGACTGAGACAGGAAGGAAATAAAAGCCCGAGCTGAGGAGGAGGCTGTGGGAGAGGGAGGGCAAGGGCTGGACTGGGGGTGCCATGAGGAGCAGGGTGTGAAGTTGCCCATGGTGGCTGCTTGGGCCCTACCAGACAAGACTCTGGCCCCCAAGATGCCTGGATCAGAGCAAGAAGAGTCGTGTTCCTGAGCTGGCGTGGAGGGCTCACCCAGGGCCCATTGAGGGGGATCAGCTGTTATGGGCGGTGGAATTCTGCTGTATTTGCAGTGGTTTCTTTGAGAAGGGTGTGAAGTTCATTAAACAGTGGTTTTGTTCCCAGTGGGATGAAGGAGGGAGGCTGCTTTGACAGGGACTGGTAGGGACCATGAAGACACGTCGGGTGGGAGGAGGGGAGACTTGCCTCCTGTGCTGGAGGAGACCCCCAGAGCTGGCCCAGTGACTGTCCACTCTCTCTGTCCAGCACTGTCCCATGCGGATCCCCCTCTCCCACAGCTCTGCAGAGAGAAGCCGCTCACCAAGGCTTTGAGGTCTCCCTGGGTTTCCATTCTTAGCGGGTATGTTTCCCTTCAACAGATACAAGGACCAGCTCCAACATAAGGCGGCGCTGGAGCAGCTGGGGACGCTCTTGACCACCGAGCGGGAGGCTCTGCAGCAGGAGCAGAAGACGAGCACCATGGCCGCTGAGGAGAACCAGAGGCTGCAGCGAGAGCTGGACAGGTAACCACCAGACCCCCTGCAGCGCCTCTGCCGGGATTCCATTCAGACCCACTCACTCAGCACCCGCTGAGCTGAGCTCAAGTGAGACCCCTGGTGATGGTGCTTTTTTACCAACCCTGCCCTGGAAGCAGCTGGTGGGAACAAGGTAAAGGGGCCTCCAGCTGGTGGATGGAAGGAAGGACTCGGCAGCTGGGATGGGGCATTGTCTCGGTTTGGACAGTCTCCCCTCCCACAGTTATGATTCTGATGACTGTCTGGCAGGGGCACCTGCATCCTCTCACACCAGCAATCCCATGAGGGAGGGGGCGTGGTCCTCAGCATTCACGCATTCCCATTTGTGAATTCACCTCCTGGCTGAAATGTACTGGTGACCCCCAAATCAGTGCCTGTGGCCTGTCATGGATGCCCAGAGTGGGAGATACTGGAGTCGCCTGATGTGCACATTTGCAGCTGAGGTTGAGCAAGGCCTTTGACCCCAGCCTTGTTTTAGCTCTCACCTACCAGCGTCCTCTTCATGGGCCACTGAGTGCCATGGTGTTCTATTTTGTGTGCTTTGGAGGCGATTTTGCTGTTTGAAATGGCCCCCAAATGGAGTGCTGAAGTGCTGTCTAGTGTTCCCAAGTGCAAGGCTGCGCTGGGCCTCACGGGGAATATTTGAGTGGCACACAAGGGTCATTTGGGCCCAGGTATGGTGTTGTTGGCCCTGAGTGTATTACACGAGGCGTCTTTATGTCTTGATGAGCTGACAGAATGTGATCAGAGACTCCCAGGAACCGGTGGGAACAGTTTCAGTACTCACTAAGTCAGGGTTCACGTGGTTGGGCAGAACATTATACTGTGAATCACAAGAATTGACTGAGCTATTGTTATCCTTTCAAAAATCCACAGCAACAGAGGAGGAAACAGGCTCAGGGAGATTAAACAACTTGTTCAAGGTCAATGCTCCTAGTTAGTGACACAGGCAGGATTCAAATCCAAGTCTTGCCTCAACCCAGAGGCGTGATCATATGAACCCTTGCTTCCCACAGCCCTGAGTAAACTCAGCTGCCTGCAGTGGCCGGGCAGGTCCAGCAGGTGGGGAAGGAGAGTCAACAATAGACCAGGCCCTGGTGGAGAATACAGCCCAGCTATAGAGGCTGTCAGCTGGGAGGCAGGCGGGGCTGCCAGGTCTTCCTTCTGTATGTTTTTTGTTTTTTGTTTTTTGTTTTTTTTTCCCTGAGAAGAAGATATCTGAATGTTGATGAGTACCTTAAAATTTTGGAATGCTGATACAGTAATTATTTTTTTGTATTGTTTGTGTTTTTTATTAAATCTCCTTTTTTGGGCAGGACAGAGGAATGGGAGGACCTGGAGACATATTTGAGGCCAGGGACCCTTAAACCTAACCCGCGAGTATTCATAGGACCACAATGGCGAATCTTTTTATCTTGTTCTGTTTCTACTTTATGTTATTTAATTTTTTTTAGCTGTCTTTATTGGAGAGACATCAATTAATAAAATCATACACACTTTAAAATGAAATAAAATAGAATAAAATAAGTAAATGTTAAAAGAATTTTAAAAAGCTGTGTGGGCCAAACTTCACACATTTGTGTTCACATTGAGTCCATGAGCCTCTGGTCATATGAGCTTTTTTGGTATAATCTACCCCAAGGAATCCCAGGTAATGATGATGATGATGATGATGATTTAAGTGGATATAGGTAACACTCCAGAATCTTCTATTTTATTTATCTCAGTAGTTGAAATTAGAAAGGGGCTTGGAATTGGGGAGAAGAGCTGGATATAGACATAGAGTCTTAGAGCAGTAATGTTCTGATTCAGTGTTTAAATGTTTGAATCAAAGAACCCTTTTTCCAAGTAGGCAGATGTGCCAAAGCCTCACATAGAAAGGACTTTTACAGGGATGCTCTGTTGCCGTGGTGTCCGAGCCTGCCTGTCGTTCTCCCCCAGCTGGCAGTGGGGCACCTGGGGTAGCCTCCTAGGACCCCAATGAACACAGTTTGGAAACCGCTGATTTTGTTCAACCCTTCATTCACACATGAAAAACACTGAGGCCCAGAGAGGTTGCAGTTTTGATTAAGGTTGCACAACTGGGACAGAGCCTGGGAGTGCGCCTCAGCCCTTGGCCTTGTGTCTCTCCACCCCTAGGGCCAATTCCCTGCACCAGCAGCTGAAGGGGGAGCAGGAGGAGCTGCAGACCCACACTAAGAAGCTGCAGACCTCCCTGAACGACACCCAGCTGCAGGTGAACTGCTGGCAGGCCCAGTGCAACTGCCTGAGGAAGGAGCAGGAAGAGCTGCAGATCTACACCCAGGAGCTGCAAACCTCCCTTCATGAAAGGCAGCTGGAGGTGAACCACTGGCAGGCCCGGTACGATGGGCTGAAGGGGGAGCAAGAGGAGATGCACACACTCACCAAGGACCTGGAGACCCACGCCAGTGAGCTGCTCACAGACAACAAGGAGCTGAAAACCTCCCTGAACAACAGGCAACTGGAGGAGAACTGCTGGCAGGCCCGGTACGAGGAGCTGAAGGGGCAGCAGGAGGAGCTTCAGACTCACAGCAAGAAGCTGCACACCTCCATGAATGATATGCAGCTGGAGGTGAACCACTGGCAGGCCCAGTGTGAGGGGCTGAAGGCAGAGCAAGAGGAGCTGTACGCCCTCACCAAGGAGCTGCAGGCCGACGCCAATGAGCTGCTCACAGAATACAAGGAGCTGCTCACAGACAACAAGGAGCTGCAACTGTCCCTGAATGACACGCAGCGGGAAGTGAACAGCTGGCAGGCCCGGTACGAGGAGCTGAAGGGGCAGCAAGAGGAGCTGTACACCCTCACCAAGGAGCTGCAGGCCCTCACCAAGGAGCTGCTCACAGACAAGAAGAAGCTGCGAACCTCCCTGAAGGACACGCAGCGGGAGGTGAACCACTGGCAGGGCCGGTACGAGGAGCTGAAGGGGGAGCAGGACGAGCTACTCACAGACAACAAGAAGCTGCGAACCTCCCTGAACGACACGCAGCTGCAGGTGAACTGCTGGCAGAACCAGTGCAACTGGCTGAGGGAGGAGCTCCGGAGCACGGACATCTCGCTGACCGAGCTGGACAACCGCTGCCAGGTGAGGCCTGGGGCTGGAGGGCCTCAGGACCCTGGGTGGGCCTGTTCCCTTGGCTGACGCCGTGGGCTCAGCCAGGTGGGAATGGGTCCTCATTGGCATCTCTGCTCAAAGGGTGTGTGTGAATGTCACTCAGAGGCAGAGAGGAAGCCAGAGGCAGTTGACTGGGACGAACACCATGACTGGCAGGGGTGTGCTACAGAACACCTTTCACCTGATCTTTGCTTTTTGTTGGGATGGTGCATGGAAGCATCCAAGTACCGTTTCATCTCCATCCTCTCGACTGAGCACTCTGCTCTCTGTGTCATCTCATTTAATACTCACAATGATCTTGTGAGCTGGGGTTCCCATCCTTGTCCCTCTGAAGTAGCGGGTTGGAACCCCGTTTGTCTGAAGCGAAAGCTTGGGACTTTCCTGCTACACCAACCACGATGATATTCTAGAGCAGGAGCTGGCCAGCCTCAGCCCAAAATTCAGGTCCAGCTTCACGCCTGTTTGTGTACAGACAACTTTCTAGTAGCCATATTCAAAAAGTAAAAGGAATCAGGTGGGATTAATGTAGGGGTCTGTTTTATTTAACCCTTATATCTAAAATATCACATGTAACCCCAAAAGCTTATTAATAAGATTTTTTAAAATAATATGATTTTTTATTGATTTCTTGAGAGAAACAATCATCAGCTGCCTCCTGCATGCCCTCTCCTGGGGAATGGAGCCAGCAACCCAGGCATGTGCCTTGATCAGTGTGGGGCGCAGCTACAGTGTTTGGACAGGTTCAAGCCTTGGACTGATGAAAGGGCACAGTCCTCTCATTGCAACGTGCAAGGCCCAGCTTGGAGGGCAGAGCCTTCCCAGCACAATTATAGCCAACAGCTACAGTGGTAAGCTTGAACCTGTGGTCCGAACACGTGGCCCCCACATGCCTGAGTGATAGAGTTCAGGTGCATGTAGTTGAGTAGGA
The DNA here is from genome assembly GCF_964212035.1 of Myotis nattereri. Taxonomy (NCBI): domain Eukaryota; kingdom Metazoa; phylum Chordata; class Mammalia; order Chiroptera; family Vespertilionidae; genus Myotis; species Myotis nattereri. Next base: position 8,413,763 of record NC_138085.1, on the reverse strand, counting down.
CTGAAACCCACGAGAATGTTGTAAACATCTTGATCACACCCTTCCTTCGCCTCGTGGCATCTGCTATAAAATAAAGACACAGCTTGTGGGCGCTGGCGCTGTCTCTATGTCAGAGGAGCAGCATCCCACTGAGACCCAGCTTTCATTCTCTTGCTGTCTTTTCTTAATCCTTCACCGACCCCTCTCAGGGTCACTGAACCAGGCTGAGCTGCCCTGGCACATAAGGCACCCTGGGGCTGAGTATGCCATGGCCATGCCGGCTCACCACAGATCAGAAATTACACTGGTGATTTCTTAGTGAATGGGACACTCAACCTACTGAGCCACACACACCGGGCAGCTTATTAACATTATTTTTAATTGTTATTAAGTCCTCAGAACCTATTATATATTTTGCACTTATGGCTCAGCTCAGACTGGCTGCGTTTTCAGTGCTCAGCAGCCACACGTGGCCAGTGGCTGCCCGATTGGACGGTGCAGTGGCAGAAGGCTTGGCCATCCCCATGGCATTGGCCGTATTGGTCACGCCAGCTGACGTAGATAATACCAAAATGACCATCTTTGTGCACGTGGCCTTTTTCTCCTTTTGGACATAGATTCCCAGCAGTGGAATCACGGGAGCGTGTGATGTTTGAGACATTGTCCATCGGTGTTTTAGCTGCTCTCCCGCCTCAAGGGCAACTTGGTGGGAGAAAACCATCACCTGCAGAGTCAAATCCAAAGGCTGAAAGAGCAGAACCAGCGGCTTCTCCAGGAGGACGTGGAGGACAAGGACCAGCACCAGGAGGAGCAGCAGCAGTACGTGTGAGGGGTGTGGGCTGACGGACGCCCGTCAACAGAGGGGTCGTGGCTTCCAGCTCCGTGACTAGACCGCGCCATTCTGGGCAGCAGAGAACCCCTGGGTGCATTGGTGTCCCAGGCAAGGGGACGGACCATCTTACCAGCACATCCTTCTCTCGTTTTCCCGGGAATGGTTCTAGATTTCTGCAAATAGGGGTGGTTGGCTTTGTTGGCTTTTCAGAGACACTGCCCCCTGCCAGACGCTTCTTAATCTTCTTTTGGGATCAAGTTCACTTTGAAAAATACAACAGTGATAAAGAGAGGCTCCTAGGGAAGGACTTCATATCGCAGGCTGAGCCCTTTCTGTGTCGGTTTTTCCCTTAATGGGCTGCAGAGTGGGTTGTTGGTGCACAGTGGCTGTCCTCCCTCTGCGGACATTGTGTTTGCCAACAGGCCTGGCCCTGCAAAGTGCACAGAACCAGTTACCTGGTCTCCATGAACCAGTAGGAGTGATGGGATGTGAGCAGAGCTATGTGCACACAGACGTTGAGGAGCTCCATGGAGGTAGAAGCAAGCGTAGTGGTAGGAGTTGGGGTTCTGCTGCTGACATGGATGGGGAGAAGGCTGGCCAGTGTGTGTGGGGGGGATAGGGGCTGAACATGAAGGTGGGGCTTGGCATGGTCTGGGTGCAGGGAAGATGCAGGGAGTGGCAAGAAGGAAGGCTGGAGGAGGCAGCGCTCAGCCGTGCAAGGCTTTCATGCCTGGCTAATGAGTCGGATTCACTGGGAAGTGGGTGATTAAGGGATGCTGGTGTACAAGGCCTAGGAAGCTGCCAGAAATGAGGGCAGGAGGAAGAGCCTTGGTGCTGGAAACCTTGTGGTTTGGAAGTCAAGTCATCTGAGATGCATCTTGTGGGTCCAGGGTGGTCTTCACCCCTCGGTGCTGTGCTGCTGGGACTGTCCTTCCTTGCGATCGAGAATGGCTGGCTAGTGTGGGACAGAGGGACATGGCCACAGTGACCACTGGGGCACTGTCCCAGCTCCCCAGGGTGACGATTCTGCTCACTGTTCTCCCGGATTCGTCTGCTCATCTACAGGGGGCTCAACACCTACCAAGGATGGTTGACATGGAAAACCGCACTGTACTTTTGGGGTAGAAGTGAGAGTTTGTACCCTGAAGTGGGCTCTCTATAACGCAGCTGCTAAAAATTACCAGCAGAGCTTGGGCAGGTACAAACTAGAAGAGTAGGGACCTGGTAACCGGGGGGATGATCTGATGACGGTTTTGCATTAGAAAGTGTCTGTAGGAGGTCAGAGAGTGGGCAGGCTTCCTGAGCCTGCTCCAAGCGGAGTCTTCCCCAGCCCTGGGATAGCTGGGCCATGAGTTTGTGGGGCTAGGGGACGGCTGTGGGAACAGAATAACACAGACTAGAAGAACAGAGTCCGAAACAACGAGGGCGCTGGGAGCAGAGCAGGTTCATGGCCAGGGACCCAGTGGTTTGCAAGCGATCACTTCTTGCGGGTGCTCACTTTGCGGTGAACTCGCGGGAAAGCCCTTGGATTAGGAGGCCTGGGCACCTTCTTGACTGAAGGAGCCTGAGCAGCTGCCTGGATGCCGAGGACTCATTTTGAAGCAGGGAAAGCTGGGGTCTGAGCTGTCAAGGCCACATGGATGACGAGAGGCAGGAACTGGACAGGCGCCGGCGGCCCAGTGGGGGGCGCTATATAGCGAGCACTGTGTGCATGGCTCCTGGACCAGTGATGGCGAACCTTTAGAGCTCGGCGTGTCAGCATTTTGAAAAACCCTAACTTAACTCTGGTGCTGTGTCACATGTAGAAATTTTTTGATATTTATAACCATAGTAAAACAAAGACTTATATTGTTGATATTTATTTCATATATTTGAATGCCATTTAACAAAGAAAAATGAACCAAAAAATGAGTTCGCGTGTCACCTCTGACACGCGTGTCATAGGTTCGCCATCACTGTCCTAGACAGACAACAGGAAAGCATGCCATGCCCTCTGCTTCAGAAAGGCCAGGCTCCCTCTCCCAGGAGCAGGGGTGCCCTCTGGCAGCCCAAGGTTTAAGAGGTGTCTCTCTGGTCCTTTCTGTGTTTTATAAATGTGAACTGACTTCCCACGTTTAGGAATTAAGGGATTGTGCTTTAGAGCCGGGGCTTCTGGATCCTTCGGGAAAAGCAGTCAGAAGCTCTGCCACATGGAGAGCGGCACTTCGTTTGCAGGCCCCGCGTTAGGTCCCAGGTGACACCAAGCGCTCAGCCTCGCCTTAGCCCCGACTCCTCCCTCAGGTCCTCCCAGGCCGCTTTGTTCCTTATCTTATCTGTTTGACTCCCAAAAGGCTTTGAGTTTGCTTCACTAGAAGTGTTAGCAGAAGCCCAACATTGGAGTGGGTCCAGTCGGAGGACTGACTTTGCTAAACTGACCTTTTTAATCTGATGCCCATCTAAGTCACCGAGGGCAGACCCCTCCCCACCACTAAAGGTATCGTTGGTCTGCACCCGCAGGAGCTAGCCTAGCCCTAGGTCTGACCCGAGTGCCCAATGTCCTGAGCTGACGTGGCTGGGACCCTCGGGGTTTCCCAGCTTGAGTGTCAGATGGTTCAGGGTCTCTCTCCTGAGGTGACGTACAGCCTGACCCTAGGTGTTCAGCCGTCTCCTCGACGTGTTAGGCTCCTGGACCCATGTCACATGCTTCCATCCCCGTATTCCCAACTCAGGGGTCATGGTGGTCATGAGCACCGTGATGTCTGAGTCCCAGAAACACACCGGCTCCTCTGGGCCAGGTCCCAGGCAGGGGTGATGAGTTAATTTATGTGTTTTATTTTAAAAAACAGACTGTTTTTCTCTCTCCTCTGTTAGAGACAAATTAAATGCCTTACAGAGACAAAATGAAAAACTGGACAAAAAAAGCATGGCTCAGCACAAGTTCCATGATCCAGCACCAAAGAAGTGAGTTGATTTAAGCGTCAGTAGCTTACACACAGGACAGAAAGCTTGCTTTTTCACGAGTGAGGGAAGCTGTAGCATCTAGAGCAGTGGCCAGTTTGTTGGGCCCGTACCTTCCGCTGTATGGCAGGTCCCTGTGTGCAGGTCCCTCCCAGCATGGAAAGAATTTAGAGTTTCTGTCAGTCCCACCCTCAGTACTCAGGGTTATCCTATGAGGGATGGTGAGTGCCAGCTGGCCAGGAGCCTGTTTAAGGGCAGAGTCTGTGCTTTTAGAGCCACTAAAGCAGGCATATCAGCTTTTGTCTCAAGATTGCGGGACCTAGAAAATCATGCTTCTGTTTTGGGAAGGAAGCTTGGGGCAGATGCCTGGACCAGCACCCCAGTCTTCAAGCACAGGAGCCTTTTGTTCTGTCCTCCATTCCTCTGGGTTCACTGGACACCCCCCCCCCCCCAGGGCAGGTTCACAAACACGTTCCCTTCCCCAGAGAGCAGCAGCCCGGTGGTGGGCCGATTTGACCCCCAACACTGCCGGCCTCCATCCAGCAGGGCTCCCCTTGTGCCTGGGCCTGAGCCCAGGAGCAGGGCCTTCCCATTGTCCTGTCCCAGCCCAGGCTTGAGGTCAAATCACCATGAATCCCGCATGGCCTCTCTGTAGAAATCACAGAACCACAGAATTTCAGAACCTCTGCCTGACCCTTCTGTTGACAGGGAAATTGAGGCACCGATGAGGAAACTGAGTGGCTTATGTAAGTAAGCACAGTGCTGTTTCATGGCAGAGCTAGGACCAGAACCCAGCTGTGGTCCTTGTTACATTCGAATGCTTCATTTTCTGTTAGCTGCAATGTATTACCCTTTACATTCACTGTTTTCATTTATTTACTTATTTTTCTAATCCTCACCTGAGGATATTTTTCCATTGATTTTTGAGAGAGAGAAGTAGGGAGGGAGGAAGGGAAAGGGGAAATGAGAGAGGGAGAGAGAGAGAGAGAGAGAGAGAGAGAGAGAGAGAGAGAGAGAGACATCTATGTCAGAGAGACACATCAATTGGTTTCCATCTGCATACACCTTGACCGGGGCCAGGGATCAAACCTGCAATGCAGGTATGTGCCCTTGTTGGGGGATCAAACCCACCACCCATCAGTGCTCAGGCCGACGCTCAACCACCAGGCAACACCACCCAGGGCTCACTGTTTGTAATTCAAACTGCCCACTCTCCTGCCCTCTTCCCCTCACCCAGATTCCTCAATGCCGGGAATGGGCAGAGTATGCCAGCCTATTTCACGTATTATTAACTCTAGCAGAAAATGAGGAGGTCCCTGACTCTTTCTGAAAATGGCGTTTTGGTGGAATTTTGCCAACCAGCATGATTAGGTCAGCACAGAACCACTTCCTGCACTTGGCACAGTAATCAAGAGCTGAGAGCTGGGTTTGAAGTTCTGTTTTCCCGAGGGGCTAGTGTGGGCTAGTATGAAGGCTTCCACCACCCCTGGGTCTGTGCAA